>NC_069365.1:95152366-95822321 GCF_021730395.1 Mercenaria mercenaria
CCCTTGATGCAATATCCGCAGGATTGAGTTCTGACTCAACATACCTCCACTGGGATGGATCACTGTGACTTCTAATCTGTTGGACACGATTAGCTACATACACATGAAATCTCCGTGAATCGTTCCCAACATAACCAATAACTACCTTACTATCAGTCCAAAAATACTCAAGTGCATCTGGAAATTGTAACTCTTGTCGTAATAAGACGCTAATTTTTACTGAGACAACAGCTGCAGCCAGCTCAAGACGAGGAATAGTGATAGGCTTGAGTGGTGCAACTCTAGCCTTACTCATAAGAAGAGAACAATTGACCTGGCCCTTGTTATCAATTAATCTGAGGTATGAACACTGACCATAGCCGTCCATGCTTGCATCTGAAAAGTGATGTATTTCAGCAGATATGACTTCACCAAACTCCTTAGGCTTAAAACATCTGCTTATTCTAAGTGACCCAAGAATGTTAAGCTCATTTCTCCACTGCTCCCATTTTGATTTTAAGTTGTCAGGAACTGGATCATCCCAGTCTGCATTCTGTGCACATAGCTGCTGCAGTATCTGCTTGCCTACAAGGATAACTGGTGAAATAAATCCCAAAGGGTCATATACGGAGCTAACCGTGGACAGAACTCCTCTTCTGGTTAAAGGTTTGTCACTCAAGACTATTCTGAACTGAAAGCAATCAGACTCGATACACCATTGAACGCCCAATGTTCTTTCAACATGAAAACTATCAGTAAGAATATCAAAATCTGCAAGTCCACTAGCCCTGTCTTCTGGTGACACGTGACTTATAACTTCCTTAGAATTGCTTAAGAATTTGTGCAATCTAACACCGCCCCTTTTGCACATTGCCTGACTAGAATCTATCATGCGAATAGCTTCTTCGACAGAAGGAACAGACTTGAGTCCATCATCCACATAAAAATTGTGTCGCAAGAAGTTAGCTACTTCTTCTCCAAACTCAAGTTCGTTGTCCTTGGCAATCTGTTTTAACCCAAAATTTGCGCAACCAGGGAAGAACTGGCGCCGAATAGGTGAACACACATACGATACACTACAGGTTGTTTCATACTACTATCTGACCACCAAAAGAACCTCAAGTAGTTTCGATCTTTCTCGGCGACTCTAAATTGATGAAACATTTGTTCAATGTCGCACGCAAATGCAACCTTTTCCATGCGAAAGCGACAGAGGACTCCAATAAGGGTGTTTGTTAAGTCAGGACCTTGTAGAAGGTGATTGTTTAAACTTTGTCCATTAAACACAGCACTACAATCAAAAACTACTCGAAGCTTGCCTGGCTTCTTTGGGTGAAAAACACCATGATGGGGTATGTACCACTCATGGCCATTGACAACTTGTAGGTCAGAGTCACTCACAACTTCAGCATGACCCATTTTAATCAAACTATTCATAAACTGTTCATAAAGTCTGCGGTAGTCGCTGTCACGCTGTAAACGCCTTTTAAGACCTTCTAACCTACGGAGAGCCATATATTGATTGTTAGGTAAGTTTGGTGGGTCACCCTTGAATGGTAAGGGCATTGTATAATGGCCATCAACGAACTTGATATCAGAATTCATTTTCTCCAAGAATCTTTGGTCTTCTTGAGAGATCAACGTACAAGTAACTTGATTTTCACAAAAATCCAACTCCATAGCCTTTGCTATTTCAACAGGACTGGCAACCTTGACCCGAGTTCTAAAGGAAAATGCTACCTCATTTGTCAGACTATGTTGGCCTGTTTTAGGGGCAAGATCAGATGGCACTTCAAGGGTACAAATTCGATGGCTCAGTCCAATGCAGTCATCGTGATTGTCTGCAAACTTATCAACTATACCAACTATTCCCCACCCAAGATCCGTACGTTGACCAAATGGTCCTTGGTCAATGGGAGGAATTACTTCGCGTGGCATTAAGGCACGAGCACAATTGTATCCTATGAGTAATCCAACTTCGCAATCAGCAACTGGCATTAACCTTTCAGCTATGCCATTTAGGTGTGGCCAGTGTTTGGCTATTTCTGGAGTAGGGATATGTGATCTGTTAGCTGGTATAACCTCTCTAGTAAAGGCATCAGGTAAAGATATCTTCACAGAGCTATCAAACCCGCGAACCACAAGGCCACCAATCCTTGCGCTTTCCACTCTGGTATCCTTGCAAGACATAGTGGACAGGATCAGTGTTACCTTTGGGCCAGTCAGTCCCAATGCATCACAAGTGTCATTTAGGACAAAGGTTGTGTCGGATTGGGTGTCTAGCATGGCATAGACCAGTCTCTCTAAGTTCGGGTTATCATGCTGAGAAAGAAATACGGGGACTACCATAGAACATTTACTATTACAACTAGTGCCATTGAGACATGACGAATCTGAAAGCATTGCCTGAGACTTCTGAGTCTCTTCCAGTTTATCAGCCTGGCCTTTGTCCTTGGTGACATCAGAGGTCCCTCTTTTGTCTCCATGAAGCGAGGTAGGATGGAATTTGGAACAGGTTTTACACTGTTTTCTCCTTTTACATCCCTTAGATAGGTGACCAGGAGAAAGACAACCAAAGCAGAGGTTTTTGTCCCGAGCAAATGATTTACGTTCCTCAAGTGTCTTAGCTAGGTATTTTCTACAAAGATCGAGTTCATGACCTGGCCTTTCACAGAAAAAACATTGGAAATCAGAAAAATTACGCCTGGGATGGCCCTTAGAGGGATTCTTACCCTTATCGATCCCAGTTAAGAAGGATCTTCCCTTAAGCAAAGGTTTCTGTTCCGCCCGTATCCGTTTCTCAGGTACCTCACTTCCATGATTTCCCATGTCACCCTTGATGGACTGAACAGAAGTGACTGGATTACAAGCAATTTTGGCTTCCTTTGAAATGAAGGATTCAAATGACTGAAAGGGAGGAAACTCGTTATGGGATTCCTTGTGACCTACCACGACACGGTTCCATCTGGAGACTAACCATTCTGGAAGCCTGGCTAACATCTTACGATTCTCAGCAGGGTCATTAAGGACGCTTAGATGAGGGATGCTTTGCATTGCTGCAAGACACTGTCTTAAAAAGTCTGAAAATTTTAAAAGGCTACTGGCATCCTTGGGACTTATCTTTGGCCAGGAGTCAAGTTTTGATCTAAAAGCATTGGACACAATAAATGGGTCCCCATACCTTTCATCTAGTAGCTTCCTAGCGCTATCATATGCATCATCACTGGCTAACAGGGTGTAGTTTTCAACAACTAGTTTAACAGGACCACCAATATATTTCTTCAAATAGTGGATTTTCTCAGCATCAGGAATTTGCCTACTCTCTATGAGAGTTTTAAACGCTAGCTTCCATGAAGGATACTGAATGGGGTCGCCATAGAATACACCGGGCTCGGGTGAAGGTAGCCTATTCAGTGAAACTTGTTCTGCAAGCGTCTTTGCAAGATCAATTAGACTTTGATCACTGGGCCCTTTGGGTGGAACCACTTGGTAAATAGATGGTATAGGGGCTATGATAGGCTTATGGACAGGTATATGTGCACTGTCGGTATTAGTGATGTCTGCTGTCCTATCTAGAGAAGGATTGGTGGCGGAAAAAACTGTATCAGAACTCTGAGGTACAAAGTCTGATACCCTAGGATTCAAAGAAGTAGTATATGAGATATGAGCTGGGGTTGAGACTATGATATCATCAGTAGCTTCAGTTGTAATGGGATTCTGTGCCTGAGACAGAGGAAATTTTGTACTGCTAGAATCATAATGGGCATGGGCTTCAACATAATCTTTTACCCTGTCAAGACTTGATTCTGTTGACAAACATGTATTTGGTAAAAAAGAATCAGTGCTATCTAAAGCTTCAGTTTTTGCCTCTGCCATATCAATCTCCCTTTTGGTTTGAATTTTTTCGAGTTCTGCCTTTGATTTTGCTTCTAAGTCTATATACTTCAGCTTAACTTTAAGAGCTGCTGCGTGAGCAGCAACCTCAGACTTATTGGAATTCTGTGTGCGACTTGACCTGACTGAACATCGAGACCTTGACCTACAGGACCTTGATGAATTTGACCTAGTCTCGGACCTATCGGTTTCTACTGAACGTAAATAAATACCAATGTCTCTCATTAGTTCATGATGGTAAGTTTCTATATTGACAAACTCAGTGGAATGTGATTGTTCCCCAGATGAAAGAAAATTCAGATCAAGATCAACACTAGACAGAGAATGAAAATTTTCTTGAAGCTTATTGCGTTCTTCACGGATAACAGAAATATCAGTGTTATCAGACATTGACACTTGTAACTTATTGGCAATACCCCTCCATGCTGATATGGCTGACCGAAACTTAATAGTCTGCTGAGAAATGTGGTACCCTAAACCCTTCTCAGTTAATGTTCGTTCGCGAGAAGAGGATCGCACTGCCATATTAGAGTCTTCGGTAGTCATCTTAACCAACAATATGAAAATAGATATACAATACTACAAAAATGCAAACCTTATCCTTAAATCTAAGTGCGCAAAAATAATACCTGTACTTAAAATTGCAGCATGAAAAAAAAAAAAAAAAAATTAATAATAATAATAGGCCCTTCCTCAAAAATAACAATAGCCTTAGTTTAACACAAGCTGAAAAAATTGCAATAGTTCAACACAAACTGAAAAAATTGCAATAGTTTAACACAAGCTGAAATAATTGCAATAGTTTAACACAAGCTGAAAAATTGCAATATGTGCACTATCACTGATGAAGCTAACTTGTTCTATAACATGTAGTTCTAATAACTTGAAAAATGATATATAAGATACATTAAAGTACTTTGAATAGACATGAAATTACAGCTACTATATAGTTACACTTCACAGAAATCTAATAGTTCTATATATGCAAGTAGCAATTTATGACTGAGCTATCTCAGCCTAAGCAAATGTCAATGCAAGTCAAAGCACTCAGACTATGTTTGTGGATTGCAGTTTTCTTTGAAAATGTTGAAGGCAAAAATCACCAGGGATTCACAAGGTGTTCTGCTTGATGCACACTATATCACTGTTGGCTGAAGTTGATAAAACGCCCATCCACTTGAATGCTTGGGTTTAACATTCAGACTCTATTTGTCGTAACCAATTTTCCAAAAAAAAAGTGAAAACATCAGGTCTTATGAATTCGCAAGGTGTTCTCCTGGATGCACACTATCACGTTGAATCGGATAAGACACTCATCCACTTGAATGCTTGGGTTTAGCATTCAGACTCCTTTTATCGTAACCAATTTTCAAAAAAAGTGAAAACAACAGGTCTTATGAATTCGCAAGTGTTCTCCTGGATGCACACTATCACATTGGATCGGATAAGATACTTATCTACTTGAATGCTTGGCTTTTGCAGGAGCTTGACTATAAGTGCATGTAAATCTAGCATTTACTGTAATGTTTCTTTTATCTACTGACACTCATGAATGTAGTCCACTGCAGGTGCACAGCTGAATTTGTAGACACAGAGAACAACTGATATGCCAGGATTCCACTTGACTGTATTGCCGAGAGTTTGACTGTAAGTGTTGTCGGATACGATTACAACACTTAGCGAAATATAAGGTGAAATATTAGTACCCAAGACAGACTGAAGACCTTATTCATTCTTTATTCGGTTGTCTACGTCAAACTGAAATTCAAAACATACAAGAATTCAGTTTCTCATTAGTACAATTGGTATGCAAAACTTACATCACAAAATACTATTTGAATTACGCAATAATAGTCAGAATTATACTTGGATGTATTTTGTAAGTGATGCCTATTAAGGAGTGATTTCCTTTAATTCTTTTCAAAAATATCTATCCGAAATTTAGAAAACCGCGAAAACAGAGTATGACATTCTATATGTAAATTCAACGAAAAAACTATTTAATAACTATGATTCTACAAAAACAACGTGATATTTTATTAAGGACTACTAAAATATACCTCTTTAGGCCTATACATATTTAAGCACCTTATATTTAAGAAAAACTGAGTTTTCTATCTATTTGCGCCTAAAATTCTGCAAATGGCGGAGCAACGTAAAAAGGGAGGTAATCTATTTGACCTAAATATTCAATGAATAACGGTTATTATCGTTGTCATCTTATGACAGTCAGTTACAGTTATATTCACCGAGCCGAAGGCGAGGTGAATATAACTTTTTGAGGACCTATGAATACAGTCATGTAATAATATATGTTGATGTTTATTTTTTACTTTTAAGCAAAAAAAAACAAAAACAAACAATTAATGGGTTAGCCATTTGAAAGTAGTTTGTACGCTGAAATCATAGGTTTCGATAATAATGCCAAATTGACATAAGAACAATTAGAAAGGCTTGAATTCTACCCGTACTTGAACTTAGTCTTGTGTTATTTTATGGTCCTTGTGGATCATGGTAGAAGTCAATGAAATTTTTCAATATAATAGAGTTTCGAGAGAACTTTTTAGGTTTTATTGAATCACGTACACGGAGCTCATTCAGCTCATATATATCAAAACCCCTACTTCGAGAAATTTTAAGGGTGATGTACATGTTGTATATTGATGCACATATCATATAAAAATTTCAAAGACAATTTAACTACAGACTTCAACACATTTGCCAGATATGACTTATAGCCGTATAATGTTTGGCTAACGTACTTGCTTATTTATATCATAAAGTTTTTGTATTTATAAAGTTAGTCAATCTAAGTCTATATGCGTCTTTGTTTGTTGAAGTGTTGTTTAATCGTCTTAAAATGAGTTAATTTTTATTAATATTTAAGTTATGGCGATGCTGTTTCAGCTTTCTGACTTCAACCATTTATTGTTCTTGATTATTGTAGGAATTTATATCTTACATTTGAGAAATAATGATGTGAAATACTTGTCACACCGTTATAAAAACGTAGACTAGCACGCTGTAGATAATGTTATTAATGAAGCATAATGAGTACATAATCATAATGTCCAGGTATTGTTGTGAGCAACATGTTGATATGACATTGTCAAGCGTTCTTATAATTGATTCCAGAAATAAAGGGTCGCCTTGGGAAATCTGCAGATTGCGTGCTAGAATACTGTTGTAAAGCTAGATGGCTTCTAACAGATAGCAAGTGTCACATTATTGATCGGTTAAGCCTTACAAGACAGAA
Organism: Mercenaria mercenaria; assembly: GCF_021730395.1. Taxonomy (NCBI): domain Eukaryota; kingdom Metazoa; phylum Mollusca; class Bivalvia; order Venerida; family Veneridae; genus Mercenaria; species Mercenaria mercenaria. The sequence continues at coordinate 95,159,496 of NC_069365.1, forward strand.
GAAATGTCCACATCAAAAAGAATGGCATCTGCATTTCTCATCCTAGTAATTTCGGTTTTAGACACAAACAACAAGTAATGTTCCTGCGCAAGTTAGTAGTGCTGTTTTATCGGAGATTGAATGATTTTAATACAAGTTTAAAGAAACATTGAGATTTCATATCATTACTAAAACATTAAGTAGCCTGGTAAGAATGCTCTTATTGATTTTCTATGATCCACCAATATCAAGTAAGTCATCGCAAGTCCCGTTTTGTTAACTTGATAACCTGTATCGAAATCAATTAAATAATTATACATCTTTGCATACAATGTTGTAGTGGTCACTTTCTTGGAACTCTGTTGTTCCTATTGGTTTCGTAACCTTCTCTCCTAATACAAAAGCTTAACATGTCAGTATTAAATTGTTCTTTTTAGAATAAGGAAGCTCGGCCGTATTTGTCATTTGATTGTTGTTTTACACATGGGAAATGAAATTGCATGCTTTGAACATTGAATGTCATCAAAAGTGCCCTGATATTTAACAAGAATGACATTTATATAATCAGACATATCTAAGTAATGCGAATGTTTACAAGTTCCATCTTTAACTATGCCAGGGCATCTTTATATCAATACGTGTTTCATGAATAATGTAAACATTTTCACATATAACTGATGTTTACAATCTGTGATTGCCGATGGAGTTTTTCCAATTATATTTGCATATGTTATTAAGGCTATTGTGCTACAGACGGAAGTCAGGCGATTTTCTTTAACAAGAGTTTTAAATATATTGATATTATAACTTATAGAAGTGTACGCTAAATATATAAGCATAGAACGCGACCAAGCAAAAAAAACAAAAACAAGCAGACTTTGTTGAAATGTGCATCACCATCACGCTCTCTAGAACTTGCTTTAGGGGAATTCTGTTATTCGGAGTGAAAGGACCCAGTGACTCTTAAGGACCAGAAACATAACATGACTGTTCAAGTACGGGGAGAGTTTATACGACTGACACATGGCAATAAGGACTGCTGTTGCGACAGTAAAGGCATTAAAAAAACTCCGTTGAAATCCAGCTAAGCAAACTCGGTGACCGAGTCCGTTCGTGAGAGGTCATGAAATGTGCAACATCCGCTGACACCGACTTAGGTGAAATTATTTATACAGAGTGAGTAAACTCCATGTTACCAAAGGGTCAGACAATATGATTACACTGAGTCCATATCCGAGGAGAACGAAGTTTTACACAATTGCCTTAAATATTTTACTTCAAACAGTTTTTTGCCATGTCATTATTTACAATGTAAACATCTGATCATTTACACTTATTTATGTTCACTGAACACTAAATACATATCAGATTTTGTTTTAAGATTTTCACTGCAGTCTACCTTGGCTGCCCGACCAATATATAGTTGTTTTATCATAAGCTAAAATTGAGAAGTAAATTTTCCGAATTGTTTATTGTTACCTCCCGTTGCTTATCTTGGTTTCGCAACCAAGATAGACCAGCAATAAATGAGTTCCGAAACTATACACACTATAAAATATTGATTCATACTGTGGAATTATTGTGATATCTATTAACTGCAAATGTTAAACGAGAAATTAAATTGCATTTTGTAAGAAATGCTCAGGTTTTTAAATGGGCCGTTCCATGTCAAATCCTGTATCAGTGACAAAATAAAAATAAAAATTGAGATAACAAAACATTCATGATTGACATTAGTTTGCCTCTTAAATGATAATCTGAAAATTTGAAGGAATTATTTCCACAATTTCAAGACTTAAAACACTTCTAAGTAAGTCACTGGAGGCATTTAGAGACGTGACGTTAAGAACTTCATGACAACAGTATGGCATCGTCGTGCATGGTGTGTATTTTTCACGTCATTTATTGGACGAATTATGCCTATCATTAAGTAAAAATCATACATTTGAATAATAAGACAAAATTTAAAAGGATGTTACTGAAAACTAACTTTAGAACTTTGATTGCCGTGACAACACATATAACATTTATTTGTAGATCATCGTAGAATGAACTTGATTTGTTGTTATATTTTCTGGTCCTTCGGGATCATTGATTTCAATTCATTTAGATTTGAAGATTGAATACTGCTTAAGCCGGTGCTAGGGGGGCGTGGGCAGTGTTGCATTTTCCATTACTGCTCATGGACAGGCTCCATCAAACCGAGTCTGCAATTTTCACTGTTTGCCTTGTTCTCGGTGCTTCTGAGGGATCTACTTTCCAGATTTTAGACAACTGAATTACAATATACCAGTTTCTAGTTTCTGCATGAACATAAGAAGAGCAATGATTTTCCAGTATATTTAACTATCTATAATGCAATAATTTTCACGTCACCAAAACATGTTTTCTCATGGAACGGTCAATACTTTCACATTAAAGGAGGTGATTAAAAAAATTATATTTGAAACAATTAAACTTTATATTCCTAACATAGATTTGACAAATTTCAACCAGAATACAGGAAGTTTGAAAAATGTCATAAAATGTTGCTTAAATGTGATGGACTATTTGTTAGTTACAATGGAACCTCAAATATCAGTATTTTTCCGTATCGTCTTATGTTCAGACATATTTAGTATCTGACGCCATTTGTTACGTCAGTTTCATGTGTGCCATTGCGTTAAAATTTTCATTATTGGCGGTACCAATTTTACCCAAGCTTAAGAACATATTAATGTAATATGAAGATGTAATAAAAACGATTTTGTTTTGGTATTGAGTAATAGGCACTCGTTCTTTGGTGGAATAATATTACAATCATGTTTAAATTCGATGTAAAATATGACTGCTTCTGTAACATTGGACCTTCTTTGTTCCTTGCTTTAAAAACTCCCGCTCGTAAAACTTTAAAACTGGAAAAGGAAAATTGTATTCTCTGCTCATGCGTAATGCAGGTTTTAAGTAAGGTTGAAACAAACGGAAACGGTGATTGGTTAAAGGTATCCGAGTTAAAACTATATTCGAGATTACCCGACGGCGGTCATTAATGTTGCGCAATATTTCCGCTGCAGAACTTGTTTATATATCTCGATACAAATTGAATAACATCTATATACTAGCTATTTATCTAGAAACATTCCAGAGTTATGTTTTTCTATTTAAATGAAAATATGTTATTTTATTTCATGTTTTTTTTTCGGTAAATTAGAGTGAAATAGGCCTATATCTGGTATTTTCTCTGGCAGGATTCTATTGAGTATATCTGCAGATCGTTATACAAGGATATACCAATGACTTGCCGCATCAAGCATAATTGATATTATGGGAAAATATAACAAATTACATTTCATTGATTTTATTTGATTTGTGTATAATAGATAAAAAAATCAGAACTTGTTGTTTTATCAAGAAATACAATGGCATGGGAATTTCATTTCTCTCGGTATCATGAAAGCTGATCATGAAAAATCAAACTATATGATAAAACTAATGTGTCTGTATTATCTACAATTTATGATGAAATCTCTGGAGAGACATGCAGCATTGTATAGAAGCGGTGTCTGGTTATTGTAACAAAGTTCTCTCTGGCTCTTTAATATTTTAACATACCCTATAAAACATGCTACACATTTCAAATAGGTATGCACGCTAAACGAATACGTGTCCATTATGATGCCAGTTTTTGGAATAATCTTATAATATAGGTCATTAAGCAGCTTAGTCAAATTCCCTGCTTTATCATATTTTATGTTGTTACATATGCGGTACTTGTAATATATTTACAATTTTGTTGGGTTTAACGTCACAATTATTGGTTTATATGGCAACTTTCTTGCTTTTGATGGTTAAGTAAGATCCAATTAACCCCTCCAGATCTACATGTAACTTTCAAAGAATCAACACTGACGTCATCCCATGGCGGCATTCGTGGTTGTGTTTTTTTCTTAGTAGACTTTGTCGTGAAATATTTGAGCCGTGCCATGAGAAAACCAACATAGTGCTTTTGCGACCCGCATGGATCCAGGCCAACCTGCGCGTCCGCTCAGTCTAATCAGGATCCGTCTTGTTCGCTAACGGTTTCTCTAATTGCAACAGGCTTTGAAAACGAACAGCATGGATCCTGACCAGACTGCGCGAATAAATATTGTTTTACTTTTCTGATTTAAAGCAGCATTGCTTTGAATAGGATAATTCACGTAAAGATGTGACATTGTAGAGCGTTTCTTGTTATTGATTACAGAATTAAAGTCGCCTTGGGACAACACTACATCGCGTGTCATAGTAATGCTAGGTGGCTTTTAACAAAAAGTAAGTGTCGGAATACTGATCAGGATTAATCAGGACGAAAAAAAATCTTTTAAAGAATTAAGAAGGCATGTGATTTCTTGACAAAGATCGCTAAGGCCGTATATTTTGACATCTCTTTTATTTCTTAGAGTAAAATAAAGTTGCAGGATCTATTTTCGTAGGTTACTGATTATTAGGTGTTTTTACATTTAGAATTGATTGTTATGGCAAGCAGGAATGAGATGGTCGGAAACATTGCTGAATCGAAAACATATTAATTTTCATGAATAATTTCAGTAGTTCCGCATTGTCCTGGGGCTGGTACTACATGATTAGATTACCGAGATAATAATACGAGTTTTGGCCATTTTGTAATTGTGTTACTGTATAGCTGAAAAATATTAATTTGAGTTTACATAATTTAGTCCTGAAGACAGGTTTCATCAAGAAAATTGACGCCGCCGTGATTTTGTTAGATAAGCCTAAAAAGACACTAGAATTGTTCAGCAGTTATATCGGACATCATTTTCATTGTGGTTCAAATAAATAATTGCTAATCATGTAATAGAGAACAGTTAGAAAAAGTGACATTTGAACTTTGGTAATAGATACTTCCGTGAAAGATGCAAGAAGGAAAATGTTTAAATATTTCAAATATTCAAATTTGAACGATTTATTAGTTATTCCTTAGATATTTTCGTGAAAGATGCAAGAAAGAAAATATTTAAATATTTCAAATATTCAAATTTGAACGATTTATTAGTCATTCCTTAGCAAAATGCATTGGCGATTTTGACGGTAAATTAAGAACTAGATACTCTTATCTTTTATTATTTTGATGTCATTCATAGAAAAACTAAATAAGACCGCCAGTGATGCTTTATCGGTGAACTCAAATCTGACTCACAGAAGAAAATTGTTACTGAACAATTGAGAAAGGGTAAGATCTCATATCATTACTAAAACATAAGTAGCCTAGGGAAGATCCCAGTACATTATGAGTATTGATTCTTTCTCTTCTCACCACCATGATCCGGTTATGTCAGAAAATGGCAATATATTAAATGATTAAGAACATTATAGCAGCCTACAACCACATCGCCGGGCCTCCGTGTCCGACTGACTTCACAATACTTGCCGCTCACCTCTGAGGATTCAATTTCTCGCGTAGAATTCATTCATGAAAGTAAACCATCTAGCTGACATGTGAAAGGTCGATAGTAATGTAATTCTAGGAGGAGCACCTGTGGCCTTGCTCAGCCATTAAAGGCTGGAAAGTTGCCGTCCTATCTATAATAATTATTGTGCCTGTGTGACGTTAACCAAACAACAACAACAAGAAAGAAATATAAAACAACATCAACAACCATGTCGATGGTGTAAAGCAATATGATGGCAACTAAATAGAGAGATAAAAAGAAGTCCGATCGCACATATTGCTTTTCTATAAATTCAGTAATTCTGTTATCATTGGTTTTGTTTGGAGTCATATCGACGGCATACAGCAGTTGATGTGCTGTATGTTATGAATACCAAAACTAATGGTATGCATATAAGAAGTAGCTGATGGCGCAGAGTGGTAGTTATTTTGTCATCAATATGCTGATGATGGTATTATCTGCTTAATGCTTTATGGTAGACAAGAGGACCTATTTATATCATTTTTGTGTATATGAATAATGAATCAAAAGATATCCTGTTCCATAAAATAGAATGAGTTTATCTAAAACCTTTGGTGAGTATTTATGAGAAAATACTTGAGAAAATGGAAACAACAATAATATATGGGTTAAGTTTTTAAAACAACGGTTGTTTTATAGACAAAGCTTGCTTTCAAACTAAACCGTTCTCTCCAACTCTTTGTGTGATCATGTTTTTGTTTAAAAAGAAAATATCAGTGCTTTTAAAGTTTTATAGCAATCTCTGAATTACTCGACCACCATGAGTAAACTATTTTATACAACACAGTTTAAATTCCGTGTGTTGGCCGCAAAATGTCTCCCATACATAGGCCCAGTATTATGATATTCCCCGGTACTTTATGATCGTAGAATCCATTTAATGTTTACGTAATCCGGAGTTAGGAAGGCTGGTGTGTGTTGCAAAGTTTATTATCCTTAACAAAACAGCTTTAATCAAAATCAAATAAAAAATCGAGTCATGATGCATCTTATTCAGTTTTCTCTTGAAATGAATAAAAATAAAAAACTAGAGCTCTAACTGTATCGTTTCTTGCTGCTTTACGAGCATAAGAGGTATATTATGAACGCATGTTCAAGTATGACTGCCATGCAATAACGCCACAAAAAAAATCTTTGAAAATGCTGAACAGTCTCGACGGCTTAATTGATATTACGACAGGATTTTTGTTTAAAAATAAGGAAACATTAGACCTAAGCTTTTGAACCCGATAGAGGCTATTTCACATTACTTTCTGTGGGCAATCGCAAATACTTTTGCAAGCTTAGAACCAGCTGAATGAATTGATTTGTTAATATCAAAAATCATACCTGGTCATATACTAGCAGTGCAATAATGTCGCGCTGGTGCTGGCACATCACAAATTCCTAAAATTGGTGACGGCAGTACTTTGAACGGGATCAATCACTTGACAATGTTGAAGTGACATTCTCGAGCGTTCTTATAATTGTTTCTAGAAATAAAGGGTCGTCTTGGGACAACTTCAGGCTGCTTGTAATGACATAGTTACATTGCTAGATGACATCTAAGAGATAGCGAGTGGCAGATTATAAGTCGATATTTCCTGTTTGATATTACTTGCAGAGAATATTAACCTGCAACAAAAGATTATGGATTTTAAGGTATTGAGGGGGCCTGTTTTAATGAGAATAAAACTTCTCTGAGCTGAAGTTTTTTTATACTGTATTTCCATACTGTATAAGGTCATAAACTAGTTTAATTATTTAAACTGTCCAAGCAGGAATGTGTGGTCATCAAGAGGTTAACAGAAGATCGTTGCTAAAATATGTGTGTGCTGGCTTGTGTGTTTAGTGTTATACACGCGAATGTCTAATTTATTTCATGTGGCGTTTCCTTGAAATCTGTTATCGTTTTTCATTATATTTTTTTCTTTTTCCTGCTTTTTGTTGACCTCCAGCTTATTACAGTGTTATTGTAATACGAACGAAAAGAACTGTTTACAGATTTCAACTGGCTTCAACGAGGTCGTCATATTTTCATATCGTGTTCAAAAACAAAAACACATCTATCTGAAAATGATATTGCATTGTGGTTGCTTTATTCATGCGAGTCAACTTTAAATGTTAAGTGTTTGCGCCCTTCTAAAGAATAATCGCACAAAAAAAAACAAAGACAAATATCAAACAGGGAATGCCACGTACCAAAATCGCAGTTCCCCAAAACGAAACCTACAGCACGCAGACGTGCACACCACAAAGACACACGAACACACATACACATACACACGCACACACACAAAGCCAACACACGAGGACAAAACGAACAAACAAAGGAACACAGTGGGGCACCGCCTTGGACCGGTCAGTGGCAAAAACACGACTGGGGAGCTTAAACCGGTTTATGGTGCGCACCCCCCCCCCCCCGAAAAAAAAACAAAGACAAATATCAAACAGGGGATGCCACGTATCAAAATCGCAGCCCCCCCCCCCCCACCCCCACAAAACGAAACCTACAGCACGCAGACGTGCACACCACAAACACACACACACATACACATATACGCGCGCACACACAAAGCCAACACACGAGGACAAAACGAACAAACAAAGGAACACAGTGGGGCACCGCCTTGGACCGGTCAGTGGCAAAAACACGACTGGGGAGCTTAAACCGGTTTATGGTGATCACCCCCTCCCCCCACAAAAAAACAAAGACAAATATCAAACAGGGGATGCCACGTATCAAAATCGCAGCCCCCCCCCCCCCCCCCCCCCACAAAACGAAACCTACAGCACGCAGACATGCACATATACGCGCACTCACACAAAGCCAACACACGAGGACAAAACGAACAAAGGAACACAGTGGGGCACCGCCTTGGAACGGTCAGTGGCAAAAACACCATTGGGGAGCTTAAACCGGTTTATGGTGCGCACCCAACCTCACTCTTACCCCCACCATGTTCCAAAGACACGGGACAGTGTAAATAAAAGTAATCCCCACCAGGTGAATCTCTAATACACGTAATGGAAACAAAAAGGCATGGCATGTAAAATACAAAAATGCTCGTGTATAAATATATAAAAAGCAAACCTTTAGAACCAAAAACGTATGTACTCAATGCCATTTCAGAAGACAGAGTAACAAGAGAAACACCCGTAAGGGCCCGACGAAACAGGCCAATCCATTTGTACAACTGTGATTTGTTTTGAAAAAAATGAAAATAGTTATCGTATATTAAGGTGATATTTCATATCTCGTACTTTAACTTACTGAATGGATAGATTATGAACGTAAGACAAGACATTGGTCCTGGGGGATGATGGAGACTATTCAATGTATCTTCATATTTGTGGTAGAGTTTTGCTTAAGCTAACTAAGACTCTATTGATAAATACGTATAGTGCCAATCAAGTGGTGGCACCTTTTTAAATCCGCTAATAAATGTGTAGACCCAGATGTACAATATTTTATCTTTGAATCGTATACTCGGTTTCATAAGTGTGAAAATTTATTTATTTTAACCTGTTTAGAGTAGTTTCAGTGTTTAACGTGCAAACGCAAATTTTGAGCATGAAATATTCTTTTTATAAAAGCAGTAGCTATGTGTACAGCGAAATAATAATAAAGGCTGTTTTCGTTGCACATACCAATGACATACGTTTAAAAACAAGTATGTGTATGTTCATGTGTAAGAAGTTGTAGCTAATAAGCTTTTAGTATATAATGTAAATATTTTCATATGTTCCTGATATTACCAATTTGTTGTAGATTGCCGAGGGAATGTTTCATACTACATGATTAGGTCTAAGCATTGTACCACATACTGAATACTGAAATTGCCAATTTATTGATCTGTTATAGTACAATTACATACGACCATGAGTTATTAGAGAAAGATGGCAAAATGTTCGTGTTGTATTTAGATTTTAGGTAAATACATTTAGAAGATAAATAATTCTGACAAGCTTTAAGCAGTAAATGTTACTAGAGAATTAAGTCAGTTTCTAAAATCATATTCACTTCAATCAGACACCTTACCAGACGCCTTAAAGGTGACGATTTCACTTAAAGGAAACAAAATAAGTATATGGTATTTCAAAGAAAATACATTAAAATCAGTGTAAACTGGGCTTTTGGTATTTTTTAAAATTTATGTTTAAAGTATAATTACATGTACTAGTTTTACAAATTATTTTTTTTTATTTGATCTCATGCTAGTAGAAATAAAAACAATGCCTTTTGTAAATTCTATTTTGAAAGCTAGCCTTGAAATCTGTTTTGGTACATGTACTTACAACATATGTAAACGCTGAGTTCTGCTCAATGCGAAGCTAAAGGGCCTTGACTGACAGTAGTATGCATTTCCATTACCGCCCACAAACAGATTCGACCTTTGCAGTTTCCACTTTTTTTATCTTGATATAAACAATTATGTATCGAACTTTGTGAACCAAAAGCAAAAACACAACGGTTCCTTGGTGCTTAATATTTTTTTCCTGCTTCAGCACGCCTCTTGTATCCTGGATCAGGAAATTGTGATATCGGAAATATGTAATGATTATGATAAAGATATAGAAAAAATGTGTTTCCCATAGGCATTCGTCACATTTGTTTGGTCAATAAAAATGCTATACTAGTATATGATGGAAAACACCAACAGACAGTACAGGGCCCCAAAATAAATCCAGCACCAAAAATTGTCAAATTCTGTTAATATTTAAAAACTTTTTTCTCAGAACTGAACAATTACAGTTAAATGACCTACCCTGGAGCTGAAAGATACATGCGATGTGCGTTGTTTGCATGTAGATATTTGAACATATCTTTTTGGTTGAAAAATGAAAGAGCGTGAAACGAAGGTCGCCTTGAAATGCAGCACTGTAAAATTAAATTCCTTGATTCAATTAATATGTAGTAACTGGGTGCTTGATTTTTTGGGGTCCTGCATTGTCTGTTGGTAGTTTGCCCTTTTTATTTTATCATCACTAAACAAATATACCTTAGCCTATGATCTGTCCCAATGATATCGCCAATACGGAGAACATGAACTATAATGGAACTCAAATATCTGCTATTAGTATCTAGAGTGTATTGGGAACATGAGCTTTAAGGCAACTGGTGGCTCTTTAAGTAATAAAAATAAGAGTATCTTGTATTGATTATGTTACAACGAAGTGTATGATACACTTGAACACGGATTAATAAAGAGGTTGAATTGGTATACAGCAGGAAATATTCATTGTGGTTGGAATAACGCAGATATTGCAATAAGGGTATGACTTGTTTATTCGTTTATTTTTTTAATTTGTGCAGTATATATTCATGATCTGGAATAAGGCAAATATTGCAATTTTGGTAGGATTGTTTCATTCTCTTTTAACGCGAAAAGTATACAACTTTTTGATTACCCATTTAACATTAAATTTCTATTTTTACAAGAATACCATAAGGTTTTGACGATATTGACAAGTGTACAGATCTGCTGAGTCCTGAATTAAATCAAGCTGTTTGCTTTGTGTTCTATCTGAAGACACCGTAGATATACTAGCCTGATACCTAGAGGCATGGTAGAGTAACCAACATTATACACACGTATCACGGTACATAAATAAAATCTATAAGAATATATTTTGGAAGCGCAATCAAGCAAAACAGTAGCAAACACGGTTCATTGCGTTTGTTCAAGAAAAGCAAGATACAACACCTCTCTACACCTCTTGACTTATGACAGGTGCATAGTGAATGTACAGTGTAATTCCTTCTAATAAAGCAGTAAGTTTGTTTCGGTTTTAATAAACTGAAGTGATATAAAGTGTAACAACTGGGTTAGATTGAAATCAGAACTAGAGATCTACTCTATCTTTTATAGAACATATATTCATATGACACTGTCACGTGAAAAAAATGTAACATTGTGAACCATGCTATCTTTTGTGCCAAAACTGATAGCAACGCGAAAATACTAAACATATTAATAGGTATAGAAATAATATCATGTTTAGAAACAATTGTAAGCTAATTCATTTGCCGCCTGTAGAGTACAAATTTAATGTTCCGCCTCTGTTATGACCAACGGTGTTGATACGACATTGTCGAGCATTCTTGTGATAGATTTCATAATAAAAGGTCGCCTTGGGATAATTTGATGTCGCGTGCCATTATTCTGTTGCAATGCTAGAAGTGTTCTTTCAGATAGCGAGTGTCATATTATTGATCAGTTTATCCTTGTTGATGACAGAATAAAATGTCAGCAACAATTAAAGAGTACTGCTTAAATTTAAAGCAATAAGATGACGTTTGTTTTTTTTTTCAGTGATAGCGTTTGTTCTTCTGTGAAAACATCGTCCAGTCAATATATGTATATATTCTAAATGTAGAAAATACAGCATTTTGCCATACTACGTAGTATTTTGATTGTTTGGATTACTAATATTAATAGATAGATGTTTATATTCACATACGGCATTGCTACTTGCTTGATTTCCGTAGACCCAAACAGATTTAGTTTAGCCTTTTCACTAAATGACTGAAGTAAATAGACATATGAAAATATAAATGAAATGGCATACTTTCAACAGCATTGTTATAAACAATGTTGACTATGTTTATTGGTAAGAATATATGAATACTTTTAGTAAAACTTTAAAATACAATCTGATAAAGATAGTAATAAAAGTATGTAAACATAGTGTGAACACATGTATAACAAAATCGTGTCTGTGTGAATGGCTCATTTAACATGAGGCGCCAAATCTCTAACTGCTTCTTGATTTGATGATAGTTGTAGAAATTTAGATATTACAAAAATGTATTCTCCTGCATTGATTTGCCCATGTACTGATACTTACTTCATGTTTTTTCTTTATGTTCAATGTATTAGCTCATATTTGTAATGTAATATTGTAAATGACCAAAGGTATGTAATTTGCCAATTTGCCGATGAAAAAGTGGATAATAGGATCTAAAATATGCATATGATTAATAATGTAAACATTTTCTCATGTTCCCGATATTTCCAATATGCTTGCGATTGTCGGGAATAGTTTATGTTATATTCAGTTAATTAAGCCCGAGCATTGAACTACTAACAAGAGTCAGACAGTTTGTAAATGAAATAACCATTGTATTGATATTTCATCGTATGCATCATTTTCCTTTAATCAGGATCTCTTGGAGAACGAGTTTTCGTTATCCATTAAAATTTGATTTTATGAATGAAAGTACAAATGATATACGGTAGAGTAAAACTGTACAACGGATATAAACAAAACGTGCATTTATAAACATGTTTGTCTATTATGTGTGATATGTTTTCCAAATCTTGCCAATATAGTCAAAGACACGATGTCTTCTGAACGAATGATTCTGTGCGACTGTTGTCAAGTATATATATTCCTGCACACTGGTGTGTAAAATAAATTTTACTAGATCTATACCTCCTTGGACTGCTAATCATCGACCATTGGACAGTGTTTGATATTTCCTGGTCCTTTCTGATTATGGGCTGTTTCTGCGTAATAGAACTCCGCCAAAATCGGTACTAGGAGGCATGAAGGGTGTTGCACATTCCAGTACCTCTCATCAACAGACTCAGTGAAACTAATTCTGCTATTGTATTGCTTACTTGTAATCCGCTCTTTCAAAATGTCTTCTTAAAAATCTTATTTCTTATAAACAATCATGCATCAACCCCACGTCCTTAATTCAGGAACCAACAAACAGTTTTTTGACGATGAAGAGTTTCGTTCTTTGCCAGTCTGTCACGCGCATCTTTTTGTCAGAATCTGGTATTTTTGTTTAGTGCTTGCATTCATTGCTTCTCTAATAGCTAACTGTGGCAATTAGCGAGTTCTGTCCCTGTGGCATCGCTTGTATCGCCGATAATACTGTATTGAGTATATGAGCTATAACTGGTGACACTCGGAGAGGAGAAATAAGAGTAACTCCTATTGATTATGTTACAACGATCTTAAGTTCATTGGAAATAACACACAGTATGTAAGCACGATTTGGAATAACGCAATAGGGGTAGGAGTTTTTTTTTTTCATTGGCGTCTTTTATATTCAACTGATTCAACATTTAATTTGCAGCAGTTAATTTCGCTGTATCAGTTTCCTTGCCAAAAAATGTCAAACATTATATCAGCAAGTCGTTTTATGCATTAAGCTGATTCAATATATTCAGTTAATGACCATGCATGGGCGGATGTCAGAATGACTTTGCTAATGTAACAAGAAAATGTGTTGCATGCAAAATCAGTCCTAACTCAAAGGTCAAGTTTCATACTTAAGGCAAAAACATAGTAAGAAAGAATAAAGATGTTTTCCATGTCATGACTGTAGCTATTTAATTAAGATTTTATGCAGTAGGCCTAATTTGTATTCAAATAATTTGGCACGAACAATCATAATAACAAAACAAGGTTTCTAGCGTTAAGGTCAAGGTCGCACTTGCTGAAAGACTATATGTTATATGCAAAACACAAGTTACCAGTCACAGTTGATGGTCACAATAAGAGGCCGAATATTTAAGTCATTTTTTTTTGCCTAGCCTTTAAAAACAAAGAAAAATATCAAACAGGGAGTGCCACGCACCAAAAGCGCAGCCTCCTCAAAACGAACCCCCAGCACGCAAACGCGTGCACCACACACACACACACTCAAAGCTTACACATCGGGACAAAACGAACAACACACACACACACACACACTCAAGGACAAGACGAACAATAAGCATACACACACGCGCGCACACAAAGTCAACACACAAGGACAAAACGAACAAACAAAGGAACATAGTGGGGCACCGCCTTGGAACGGTCAGTGGCAAAAACACCACTGGGGAGCTTAAACCGGTTTATGGTGCGCACCCAACCTCACTCTTACCCCCACCATTTTCCAAAAACATGGGACAGTGTAAATAAAAGTAATCCCCCCTCCAGGTGAATCTCTAACCTTTCTGTTAATGTATAAGAAAGTGAAGGTTTACTATATGCAGAATGTTCCTTGCAAGAGTTACACCCCTTGCTCAAAGGTTTGTGATTACAGTTTTATAGTTTTATAAATACGTTTCTATTGTATAAGTTCAATGAGACACTGGACGTGCACTTCACTTAGCGATAACATTCGTATCAAATTAATTATATATGTTTCCTTATAATTTCTTGATCTGCTTAGTTCAGCAAACATGAATCTATAGAAAGTGTTTACCAAACCCTTATCTAGTATTTACATAAAATTTATCAATTCCACAGGATCCTGATGTTCTTACTTGCTTATTTCCATAGAACCAATACTGACCTAATTTGGCTCTTTCGTGCAAATAGTGAAGAAAATTGACCGTGGACCTTTAAATTTCTTATGTCATGTTTCCTCTATCAAAACAATAGAAAAAAACGCGCTTTCAGCTGCAAATATCAGAGACGACAAATTAGATTTCATTGCTATCGTGCATTTATGAGAAATGTAATAGCACGCACTTAACATATATTGTCTTAAGCTATGACTAATATGCATGATTTGCACGTATGCTCTTGCTTATGACGGATCGTTAAATAATCATTTGATAAATAATACTATCACATATTCCAGAAGCTTGCTCTACAAACAGAAGGCTGAAGTTATCATATTATTGACCTCTATAATAATGAACTCTTCTTTGAAAAAGGAGATTTCTAATAGAAGGCGAAATTTCTGTTTTGTTTTTTCAAAGTATACAGTAACTGTAACAAGTGTTTATACAAAAATTCGTCAGTGCGGCAGCGTATTCATTAACGCAATCGAAACCACGTGTCTTATCGTATATAACACATTATCCCAACCTCATTAATTAATGCAATTACCGTTTTATAATGAAAAGCAATACGTGTTCTCCAAGTATGATTCGGCACGACTGTCTTCAAATGTTCTCCACTAAGTACGGCATAATATTGGTATGCATAATACTTTTGAACACTTCTTTTTTTTAAAGTCACCTTTTGAATGAACAGCTAACATTTTTGTAAACAATTACATATTTATACAATATGTCTTACCTCCATTTTGCGATCCAGCAAACATCCATCTGTTGACAAAGATTTTTGATACCATATTATATGACAATGTAACTTTCATCTTTTGCGTTCGATGCAACTAAAATAATTGCTTTATATAGTAATTAACGTATTTCCTGACTCGTTGCACAGTCGTAAGTATACTTTCTGTGTATTCTACTGATATTCGCAACAATTACTCCTTCCTTGAGAAAATGGCAAACATGGCAGCGAAGTGTGTTGTGGTATGCATTATACTGTCTGAACAGTTCAAAGTGTGTGGAATGATCTTCTAAGTGTTAGTTGGCATCTACATCCAAAGCTCTGTATTTGTTTCTCTTATCCATACCTTTTAAAACTAATAGGATATGGTTGAGTTAAAACCCGATCTTGCATTTTGGAGGAAAAGTTCCTATAAATAGGTGAACGTGCGGAAGTCCTCTCTGATAAAGTGTATAAATGTAGTACGTCTGTGAATGGCTAAAATGAACTGAGCGGCAACTATGTGAAAATTAATTGGAAACTCTATCGAGGAAAGTAATTAGCTTTCTAATTTATATATTTTTTTGCATCGATATGTAAAACGGAAAATGTTGCACTGTGAGCCAAAGTATCTTTAGGATATAGAGGCAATCGTGACAGAGTGGTTAATGTCTCCGACTTCACTTGCCCCTCACAGGTGAGGGTTCGACCATCACTCGGGGCGTTCAAGCCTGATGACATAATGCACGGAGGGGCACCTGGGGTCTTCATCCACCATCAAAGCTGGAAAGCCGCCATATATGACCTATAATTGTATCGCTGCGACGTTAAAAACTAAATTGATATTGTTCACGTTACAGTGATCGCTGAATGAACTGTAGCCTCTGTATTCAGTAGCGAGTGATACTCTCTCAGAACAGTATTTTGTATCAATAAGCTCTATAACTACACACACTGTATACGGGAGCAATATTTAATGGCCCGACAATATATTCATGAGGTCTTTTAAGACAGGCAGAACAGCTTGCATGTTTAGTGGAAGTATGTATTATCACTGAACGATGAGCAGTCCACAATTGACCATATAAGACAGAACTTATAAATAAATATTTGTTGAGCATAGTATGTTCTGTTATGAAATACATGCTTTAAATACAACATAGTTGTGTCTTCTCACACTGGTCAGTTTCTTAATTAATCTTCTGAGAATTAATTTTAGGCCAATTGATGCATTAATTACGGTCTTAATTAACATGCATTTTAAATTGAAGGTACGTATAGTCTTAGTGGTAGGAAATGAGAATACAACCCGCTTTTTAAAGTGTATGCTTCTATGTAGTATGTGCTAATTAGTTTAGTTTAGTTTAAATATAGTGATTGCAAAATTACAATTCATGATATATAGTACAAAAGATAATGCTTGAAAAAGGATCAGAGCGGAAAGCAACGGCTTAGGCCTATATAGCTCTACTAGGTCTTCTCCTATGTGCTAATTAATGCTTTAACCACTTCATATTTTATTTATGTTATCAATGTGTTCTTATTACTCTTTATAGATTGTAGCTAAAAAATTTCAGCTCAGAGATTTTATATGCTGTAACGAATTTCTGAGCTGAAACGAATCCCGTACTGAAACCTAACCAGGAATCGTGCCAGAAGTATGTCATGCTATAATTTCATCAAATGAAATTGCAATGGTCTCACCTTTTACTTTGAAATATTTCTAATTCATTTTTCTTTTGATCTGGCATAAAATAGTCCATGCAACTTAATTTGAACACAAGTTATACACACAAGTTTCAAATTGATACCCCTGTCTGCAATATTTTGTCCGCCATTGCAATTGTCACCTGATAGGGTACTCTTCATTTTGAAAACCAATAGGCGGTACAGAATCGTTATTTATTGACCTTTTCTGAGAATTTAAACCTTCTTAGGTATGTTTTTTATGAATTTTATCTAAAATGGTTATGTTTATGATTAAATTAAATTCACAAATAGGTAAAACTTTGATCTTGATTTTTAAAGATAACCACGTGCTCTGACCTGTTGCATGACGTCATCAGTTTCTCACGAGAGTCTGTGCGAGATGTTGCGGTTTGATACTGGTTAGTTAACCAAATGGTGTTTCGCCATAACTTAATGGTCGCGACCATCAGAAAATAAAAACAGCGTCAGTTACGTTATGGTAGCCAAAACTATATAGATTGTATTCTTTTGCTTATCAAAGGATATATTCTTGTTCTGTCGGAAAATAGCTAATGTTAAACTATTATTACCTTAAATTAATTGAACGAGGCCATTAATGCATTATCGTAAAAGAAGAAGAAGAAATCTATTCTGATTTATTTAGATAATTTAATTAGTGGGGTACTATTAATATTATGCATGACTTCGAACTCTTTATTTATATTTTTACCCTTGATCTATTTAAATTCTAAACAAAGTCTTGAAGATGACTTTATAAAAAAACAAAACAAACGAAAAAAATATAGATCCAATTATTTCTACAGTAGATAATCTACCTGTGCGTACAAGTTTACGATACATCTTACGGCTAA
Source organism: Mercenaria mercenaria (assembly GCF_021730395.1). Classification (NCBI taxonomy): domain Eukaryota; kingdom Metazoa; phylum Mollusca; class Bivalvia; order Venerida; family Veneridae; genus Mercenaria; species Mercenaria mercenaria. The sequence goes on from NC_069365.1 coordinate 95,177,482, forward strand.
TCAAAGAAGTATAAAATACACAGATTATTTTTATAGCTCTTTGGGCTAATTTATTTCTTTAGGTTTATACATTGTGAGTTATCCTTCCTGACAGCTTACTCTCTACGAAGGAGAATTTTAAGACGATACAATTGGTAAAAAAATGTAAAATAAATAAATGATATAAAACATCAAATTTCTGTGTAAGCTCGTTGACTGAAAGCCATTTTATAAATGTATCTAGGGGTACGGATCCGTACATCAAGAATCTGAATTTTGAGGTAAGAATCCTTACCCCTATATTATCCTGTTAGGGGTTGTCTAGGGCTACGCACCTCCTTTTTCCAGATGCTGTGTGTTATTACATCTTTAACTTTGTTGCAAATGAACAGTGAAATTAGATTTAACCAATATTCAACTACAATTTGAATCTAACTTGTTCACAGACACAGATACCAGCATTCATCCGATTCTTAACTTTTTCTTTCAATAAGCTTATCTTACCAGCATTGACCATATCGACATTATAGGATAAATCCCGTGTTCCGATATTTCCGTAAATAGAGTCAGGGGGGCTGGCGAGATTAAACGAAGAAAACAAATCGGGGGTTTTTTTCGGCCGTTTTTATAGCCGTTATTAGGCTATATTCCCAATGCTAAAAAGTATGTATTTTTCCCAAAATGAGTGCAAAAATTCCCAATCTACATTCTGAAAAAAAATTCATCAAAATTGCACAAAAATTGACCAAATTATGGACAATTTTGTAATGGAAGTAATTTAAAGAGGTTGTACAATGTGAAACAAGTGTATAAGAAAGTGCTTAAATGCATCCTTACTACATCCTATGGGACTAAATATATATTTCCCAATTTGGAACATTTGCGCATAAAAATTCCCAATTTTGGGGGTATAGGCTATGTTCCCAAATTAGCTAGAAAAAACCCTGCAAATAATTCATGCGAAATTATGAAATGGGAGCATTTTCGTCAGATTTCTTGTGTTTTAGGTAAATTAAGTAATTATAGTTTAGCTCATGCAGTTTTTATTTATATTCGTAAATATTTGGTTCAGGACATGGCGAATAATGAATACAGTTAGGACAAAACTGTATTCAACTAAATTGAATATTCAAATGTATCATTTCAGTCCTACTAAAAATCCGTCACAATAAAACAGTACTATAACATTGATTAAAATGTGGTTGTCAGTCGAGCATGGGTCAAATTCATTAGCCGTTACCAACAAGTATTATTAAATACGTAAGTTAGGGCCACTCAAAACCATCAGTAGCATCTGCTACAGGTGATATTAACATTTTAAATTTCCTCACAATCATTTTATTGCATTCTCCACTATTAGAAGCGATGTGATAATATCCAAATAAAACCTGTGCAAAATGTTGCTGTTCTTTCAGGGTATGTCATAGAAATCGGAAATCACGTTACACAATACTGAAGGGCTGCTGTTCATTGGTGGAGAATGCAATTGAAAGACCGGGGGGAAATTAAAAACGTTAATATCCTATGTAGCAGATGCTTTTGAGCGAATTTTCTTATTTTCATTTATATAATCATAGCCTTTGAAAAATACCATACTGAGAAAATATTTTGTGGAAAGGTATAATGGAGAATTATACGGTAAGAAACACAGGAAAACTGAATCTGTGTTTTTACATTCCAGACACTAGTAGTAAAATGTGACATCACCCCAGAGGAACTATGGATGAAGAAAAGACAAACAATAGAGATTTATCAGATAGTAAAGCAGGAGACAAAAATGAAACACGCAGAGAATTGGAGCAAGAAGAGGCAAACAAAAAAACTGAGATGACAAATGGAGGTGGTAAAGTTGAAGAGGAAAATGTTGAAGATGACTTGCAGAATGATGTGGCAAACAGATCTAGTTCTCCACTTGTAACTGATGAAGTAGATAATGAAAGATATGGTGACCTCACTAAATATAACGATGAACAGTCAACGAAGGATCACGTTAAAGGTAACACTGGCATGACTATATCTTTAGTGCATACTATTACCCTACCAAGAATGAAGAATAGTTAAAAAAATATGAAATTTCATTCTCATTAAATATGGCCTAAGTTGGATTTTTTAGCTTCATTAACATGGCAACAGGCCTTATCAATAAAAATCTTACCACTCTACCAGCAACCCACTCTCAAGAAGCCTTAGCAAGTGCTGCTGTCCTGGTTTACATTCCTAGTCTCTCACTTTCATGACTAGTGCCTATTGTCAATTACTATGACTGTATACATTGTATATGTATTATAGTCTGTGTTTATCATGTATATATTTCTGTTTGTATTCTGTGTGCTCATAGTGTACATTTTGTATGTTGTCTAATTCTTATTGTGTATATTAACTGTTCACAGTTTATGTTCTCTGATTATAGTGTGTATTAACTGTTTGCAGTGTGTATTCCCAGATTATAATGTATATTCACTGTTTACAGTGTATATTCACTGTTTACAGTGTATATTCACTGTTTACAACTTGTATATATTCACTGTTTTCAGTGTATATTTAAAACTGTTTGCAATGTGTATTCTCAGATTATAATGTATATTCAGTGTTGGCTGTGTGTATTCTCTGATTATAGTGTATATTTTCAGCAATTTATTTAATAGAAATCGACTACTGCTTGCTAAAGACAGGACTAATAGTAATTCAGCTTGTTCTACCAGCATTTTAATTGAGTTACTGGCCTTCGAAATACAAATAAATGAATGCTATATCCACTATGTGTGCACTCTAGCACCATCATTTCTTTACCAACCTTATTCATATTTACATAGAATATCTATGCCACCTTGTTTAAGAGTAGTAATGGGCAAGATTGTAGTAACATGCCCAGAGTTATGTGACCTTAATTGATAAAAAAAAAACATATTTCTTTCTGTTTTTGTTAAAAAGTTGAAAGAAAATATCCAAGGCCATTAAAAGATGTAGGGTGGAGCTAAAATTTATGGTAGGTCACGATACCGGAAACAATTTTTTAGACCTAACCAGTCTTAATTGTATTTAACGGAATGTGTACACTAAAGACATATTTTTCAAATTGTATTATAGGTCAAATTGGTAGGTTGATAGTTATGTGCCCTTGAACTATCAAATGTGCTACATTTCCTTACATAAGATATTGATTGCCAAGTAATGTGCTCCTAATTTAGTAATACTTTCCATGTAACATTAATATATGAACTGTAACTCTTGTATAACTACACAATTATTTCTTGTCTTTCTTTGTGCTTTGCTCCGATATTGCATATCCATTCATCCTGTCCTTTAAATGAAGCAGTATAAGGAGAAATTCACTTTGTTAGCTCGACTACCGTATTCGAAGAATAGGGGAGCTATCCTACTCGCCCCGGCGTCAGCGTGAGCGTGAGCGTCATAAATGTTAAAGTTTGCGTACCACCCCAAATATTTTCAAAGTCCATTGAGATATTGCTTTCATATTTTGCGTACTTGTTAACCATCATGTCCCCAGTCTGTAAAAAGAAGGAGGCAACTCTATCAAGCATTTTGACTGAATTATGGCCCCTTTTCGACTTAGAATAAATGTTAAAGTTTGCGTACCACCCCAAATATTTTCAAAGTCCATAGAGATATTGCTTTCATATTTTGCATACTTGTTAACCATCATGACCCCAGTCTGTAAAAAGGAGGAGGCAACTCTATCAAGCATTTTGACTGAATTATGGCCCCTTTTCGACTTAGAATAAATGTTTGCGTACCACCCCAAATATTTTCAAAGTCCATTGAGATATTGCTTTCATATTTTGCATACTTGTTTATCATCATGACCCCAGTCTGTAAAAAGGAGGAGGCAACTCTATCAAGCATTTTGACTGAATTATGGCCCCTTTTCGACTTAGAATTAATGTTAAAGTTTGCGTACCACCCCAAATATTTTCAAAGTCCATTGAGATATTGCTTTCATATTTTGCATACTTGTTTATCATCATGACCCCAGTCTGTAAAAAGGAGGAGGCAACTCTATCAAGCATTTTGACTGAATTATGGCCCCTTTTCGACTAAGAATATGCTTATTGTAATGTTAAAGTTTTACTCATAGCTTATATTATACTATCAAGCACTGAGAATAGTCGAGCGCGCTGTCCACTGACAGCTCTTGTTCAAAACCAAATTCTCTTTACAGTGAATATTATCTGTTGAAGTGTATGTTATTTGTTACAGTGAATATTATCTGTTACAGTGTATGTTATCTGTTACAGTGTATGTTACAGTGTATACTGTCTGTTTATCTGTTACAGTGTATACTATCAGTTACAGTGTATACTATCTGTTACAGTGTATACTGTCTGTTTATCTGTTACAATGTATAATATCTGTTACAGTGTAAAATGTCTGTTTATCTGTATCAGTGTATATTGTCTGTTTATCTGTTACAGTGTATACTATCTGTTACAGTGTATACTATCTGTTACAATGTATGTTATTTGTTACAGTGTATACTGTCTGTTTATCTGTTACAGTGTATACTATCTGTTACAGTGTATATTGTCTGTTTATCTGTTACAGTGTATACTATCTGTTACAGTGTATATTGTCTGTTTATCTATTACAGTGAAAATTATCTGTTGCAGTGTATGTTATTTGTTACAGTGTATACTATCTGTTACAGTTTATACTGTCTGTTTATCTGTTACAGTGTATGTTATCTGTTACAGTGTATACTATCTGTTACAGTGTGTACTGTCTGTTTATCTATTACAGTGTATACTATCTGTTACAGTGTATACTGTCTATCTGTTACAGTGTCTGTTTATCTATTACAGTGTATACTATCTGTTACAGTGTATACTGTCTATCTGTTACAGTGTATGTTATCTGTTACAATGTGTACTGTCTGTTTATCTATTACAGTGTATACAATCTGTTACAGTGTATACTATCTGTTTATCTGTTACAGTGTATACTGTCTGTTAAAGTGTATCCTATCTGATACAGTGTATACTGTCTGTTTATTTGTTACAGTGTATGTTATCTGTTACAGTGTATACTGTCTGTTTATCTGTTACAGTGTATACTATCTGTTACAGTGTTTAATATCTGTTACAGTGTATGTTATCTGTAACAGTGTATGTTATCTGTTACAGTGTATACTATCTGTTACAGTGTTTAATATCTGTTGCAGTGTATGTTACCTGTAACAGTGTATACTGTCTGTTTATCTGTTACAGTGTATGTTATCTGTTACAGTGTATGTTATCTGTTGCAGTGTATACTGTCTGTTACAGTGTATGTTATCTGTTACAGTGAATACTGTCTGTTACAGTGTATGTTATCTGTTACAGTGTATACTGTCTGCTACAGTGTATGTTATCTGTTACAGTGTATGTTATCTGTTACAGTGTATACTGTCTGCTACAGTGTATGTTATCTGTTACAGTGTATACTGTCTGTTACAGTGTATGTTATCTGTTACAGTGTATGTTATCTGTTACAGTGTATACTGTCTGTTACAGTGTATGTTATCTGCTACAGTGTATATTATCTGTTACAGTGTATACTGTCTGTTACAGTGTATGTTATCTGTTACAGTGTATACTGTCTGTTACAGTGTATGTTATCTGTTACAGTGTATGTTATCTGTTACAGTGTATACAGTCTGTTACAGTGTATGTTATCTGTTACAGTGTATGTTTTCTGTTACAGTGTATGTTATCTGTTGCAGTGTATGTTATTTGTTACAGTGTATACTATCTGTTACAGTGTATACTATCTGTTACAGTGTGTACTGTCTGTTTATCTATTACAGTGTATACTATCTGTTACAGTGTATACTGTCTGTTACAGTGTATGTTATCTGTTACAGTGCATGTTATCTGTTACAGTGTATACTGTCTGTTACAGTGTATGTTATCTGTTGCAGTGTATACTGTCTGCTACAGTGTATGTTATCTGTTACAGTGTATACTGTCTGTTACAGTGTATGTTATCTGTTACAGTGTATACTGTCTGTTACAGTGTATGTTATCTGTTACAGTGTATACTGTCTGTTACAGTGTATGTTATCCGTTACAGTGTATGTTATCTGTTACAGTGTATACTGTCTGTTACAGTGTATGTTAATATCTGTTACAGTGTAGACTGTCTGTTACAGTGTATGTTATCTGTTACAGTGTATACTGTCTGTTACAGTGTATGTTATCTGTTACAGTGTATGTTAATATCTGTTACAGTGTAGACTGTCTGTTACAGTGTATGTTATCTGTTGCAGTGTATACTGTCTGTTACAGTGTATGTTATCTGTTACAGTGTAGTATCTGTTACAGTGTTATGTCTGTACAGTGTATGTTATCTGTTACAGTGTATACTGTCTGTTACAGTGTATGTTATCTGTTACAGTGTATGTTATCTGTTACAGTGTATACTGTCTGTTACAGTGTATGTTATCTGTTACAGTGTATACTGTCTGCTACAGTGTATGTTATCTGTTACAGTGCATGTCATCTGTTGCAGTGTATACTGTCTGTTACAGTTTATGTTATCTGTTACAGTGTATACTATCTGTTACAGTGTTTAATATCTGTTGCAGTGTATGTTACCTGTAACAGTGTATACTGTCTGTTTATCTGTTACAGTGTATGTTATCTGTTACAGTGTATGTTATCTGTTGCAGTGTATACTGTCTGTTACAGTGAATACTGTCTGTTACAGTGAATACTGTCTGTTACAGTGTATGTTATCTGTTACAGTGTATACTGTCTGCTACAGTGTATGTTATCTGTTACAGTGTATACTGTCTGTTACAGTGTATGTTATCTGTTGCAGTGTATGTTATCTGTTACAGTGTATACTGTCTGCTACAGTGTATGTTATCTGTTACAGTGTATACTGTCTGTTACAGTGTATGTTATCTGTTACAGTGCATGTTATCTGTTACAGTGTATACTGTCTGTTACAGTGTATGTTATCTGTTACAGTGTATACTGTCTGCTACAGTGTATGTTATCTGTTACAGTGCATGTCATCTGTTGCAGTGTATACTGTCTGTTACAGTTTATGTTATCTGTTACAGTGTATGTTATCTGTTACAGTGTATACTGTCTGCTACAGTGTATGTTATCTGTTACAGTGTATACTGTCTGTTACAGTGTATGTTATCTGTTACAGTATATGTTATCTGTTACAGTGTATACTGTCTGTTACAGTGTATGTTATCTGTTACAGTGTATGTTATCTGTTACAGTGTATGTTATCTGTTACAGTGTATACTGTCTGTTACAGTGTATGTTATCTGTTACAGTGTATGTTATCTGTTACAGTGTATACTGTCTGCTACAGTGTATGTTATCTGTTACAGTGTATACTGTCTGTTACAGTGTATGTTATCTGATACAGTTTATATTATCTGTTACAGTATATGTTATCTGTTACAGTGTATACTGTCTGTTACAGTGTATGTTATCTGATACAGTTTATATTATCTGTTACAGTATATGTTATCTGTTACAGTGTATGTTATCTGTTACAGTGTATATAGAGATGGATAATGCTGATGATGATGACGTATCTGTGACAGGAAGTTATATAGAGCGAATGTATCCTAACATGGGACTGATAGACGATGAACATGAGCTCTCTAAACCAAGAACGACACCTGAGAGCAGACTACAGTAAGTTGTCTCATTCCACCAAGTATAGACTGGTTTACAATGTATACATAGCCTGATGTTACAAGATGATTAAACTTTTGTTGCAGTCCATGTTTATAATTTGCACTGATGCGCGACCTAGTGCTTACTTAACTAGATGGGAGTTTATTTGCGTCAGCAATGACACATTCATAAATATTTGTGGGGGGTGGCGGTTTCTTTTAGGAATATGGTGTGCTAAAACACACAAAAATAACTCTGACATGCATTTTGACCAAATTTTGCCCCTTTTAGAGTTCGAAAATCCTGGATAAAGTTAGTTTTGCGTGCAAGTTACTATCTCCAAAACAGATGCAGATATTGGGTTGAAACTTAACATGTGTCATCAGGTTTATAGAACTAGGTGATAGCATCCAGTCCTCTAACTCTTACATTTATTGTGGTCAAATTATGCCCCCTTTTGGACTTAGAAAATCCTGGTTAAAGTTTTGCATGCAAGTTACTATCCCAAAAACTATGCAGATATTGATTGAAACTTCACACGTTTCTACGGGCTTGTAAAACTAGGTCATAGCTTCAAGTCCCATAACTCTGACATGTATTTTGCAAAATTATGTCCCCTTTTGAACTTAAAACCTTATGTTTAAAGTTTTGCATGCAAGTTACTCTCCAAAACTAATGCAGATACTGGATTGAAACTCTATAGATATTTTAACATTTAGTGTAATATTCCTGCTTCTGGGATAAAATTTGAATTGTCAAGCATTGGCTGTCTTACAGACAGCTTTAGTTATTAAGATTAAGATTTAAGTAAGTATATGCATTAGTTTGACAACACTGATAAAATTATATACTTATTATATCTGAAACAAAAATACAACAGATGCCTGTTTAATTGCCTTAGTCAAATGTTTTTGTATATATTTTCAGTCGAGCACAGCTTCTTGTGAAAACAGTGGTAGAGCACATGGCATTCCGTATATTCACCATTTTGTTGATCATTGTTGAATTTGTGTTAGTGATCATAGATCTTTCAATGAACAGTGACGGTCATATTAAACATCTAGATCTAGCTTCTCAAATCATCATCGGTTACTTCGTCCTTGAACTTATAGCTAGAATCTTCTATAAAGGGTTTGTAACATTCACTTCATATTCTCTCTGTACACTAATTAGTCTCAATTAAATTTTTAAAATTCCAAACCAATCTTAATCTTGATAATAGCCATGGTTGAATGTAAATTTTCTTAAGGTTTTGGTGTCAAAACTCATTTTATAATACTAATAAATTTAGGTATAAGAAAACAAAGAAAACAGAAATTTAGCACATGATCCAATGACATTTCTGAACAGAATTTCTTGATTATATTTTCCTCTGTCTCACTTCCCTTGAGACAATTCTACTTATCTTATACTAAATTACATTTTATTCCATGTAATTTGATGACCATACTTGGATGGTGTAATCAGCCCTACAGACAATCTGCCTAGAAAATGCAAGCATTTTATTTTCCATTCCAGATAATTTCTGTTGTTTTTTTTCACTGCTAGAAATAGCTTGCTTTTAAGAGTGGTTCATTTTTACTTTCTATATTTTAGGGTATGCTACAGAAGTAATAAAAATAATTTTATTGTAAAGTGTGTCACATTCAAATGTCAGAGAAAAAAGTGAAGATAATACTATTGGAACAGCTGTTTGTTTTTACCATGTTAATGTGAAAAGTTACATAACATATGTTTTAGTCTTTACATAACATATGAGCAGGAACTATAAGGTTTTCTAGCTCACCTGTCACAAAGTGACAAGGTGAGCTTTTGTGATCGCGCGGCGTCCGTCGTCCATGCGTCCGTCCGTAAACTTTTGCTTGTGACCACTCTAGAGGTCACATTTTTCATGGAATCTTTATGCAAGTTGATCAGAATTTCATCTTGATGATATCCAGGTCAGGTTTGAAACTGGGTCATGTGCGGGCCAAAACTAGGTCAGTAGGTCTAAAAATAGAAAATCCTTGTGACCTAGAGGCCATATTTTTCAATGGATCTTCATGAAAATTTGTCAGAATGTTCACCTTGATGATATCTAGGTCAAGTTCAAAAGTGGGTCATGTGCGGTCAAAAAGTAGGTCAGTAGGTCAAATAATAGAGAAACCTTGTGACCTCTATAGAGGCCATACTTTTCAATGGATCTTCATAAAAATTGGTCAGAATGTTCACCTTGATGATATCTAGTTCAAGTTTGAAACTGGTCACGTGCCTGCAAAAACTAGGTCATTAGGTCAAATAATAGAAAAACCTTGTGACCTCTCTAGAGGCGATATATTTCATGGGATCTGTATGAAAGTTTGTCTGAATATTCATCTTGATGATATCTAGGTAAAGTTCGAAACTGGGTCAACTGCGTTCAAAAACTAGGTCAGTAGGTCTATGTCGTCCGTGTGTCCGTGCGTAAACTTTTGCTTGTGACTACTCTAGTTTAAGATCGAGCCTTGGAAATTGGATGACATGTACCGTTTTGCACACCAGTCTTTAAACTGTCTTTCAGTGACCATAAATGTGACCTACTGATCTACTTTCTAATATTTAAGCATCAGTTTGCGATTTGAAACATGTGGTTCAATATACTCAGGTGAGCGATTCAGGGTCATCATGACCCTCTTGTTTAAATACAGTCAAACCTGTATTATGCAGCCAGCCAAAACAAGTTGAAAGTAGTTCAAAATGTCAGTGTGGGAAGTTAGCTGACTGACCACTTAAGGCAAGTGGCTGCTTAATATAGATGGCCGCCTGTGCAACATATCAACAAAGATTTTGTTGAAAATGTGGTCGTAAGACAGATTATCAGTTTTAAAGTTTTTAAGCAATACTTAAATATAACATGGAATTTAAGATCATGCATGTGCAAATGTATGGTGTTATTGGACTGTTATATTGACAGAAGCTTAGCTGATATCCATTTTCATCAATCAGAGCCTCAGAGGTTCTTCAAAATCCTGTGGCAAACCTCTAATTGATTTCTTTCATTTATTTGTGACCATTTGACTCATAATTATTTATTACTAGCAGGAGTGGTTTCAACCAGTCAATGTTCACCATTATAATTCATCATGCCAAATTGAAACTTCAAACCTTATTTAAGAGAAGTACTTGCTAACAATGAATAAAGAGTTAAAGACAATATTGCATGATTGGGATTAATTAAGATTTATCCCCTAATTGTATGTCTAGAAACTTACCTACAGAAATAACAATATTCTTAATAATTTGATGTCGGTATCGGAAATGACATGACCATTCTTTTCATGGCCTGTTTTGATTGGTTTGTGAAGATTTTTTGCAAAACTGCAGATTGGCTGAAACTTTTTACCTGTAATTTTATGAAACTACAAATGAGCCGTACCATGAGAAAACCAACATAGTAGCTTTGCGACCAGCATGGATCCAGACCAGCCTGTGCATCTGCGCAGTCTGGTCAGGATCCATGCTGTTTGCTAACTGTTTCTGTAATTGCAATAGGCTTTGAAAGCGAACAGCATGGATCCTGACCAGACTGCGCAGGTGCACTATGTTCATTTTCTCCTGGCGTGGCTCAAATATTGATCAAATGTGCCAGAGGTATAACCAGGGAACTATGGTAGACTTCTGGTATGTGTGAATGCCCATGCTGATGTCTGGAAAACAAGATCCATTTGTTAAATAAAAAATGTATAATATGCTAGCCATTCTTAATTTTAGTGGAAATTTGTATTGCTCGCTTTGTTTCAGAACATATACAGCACACAATACCTGCTCAGTGATCTTACTAAATAACAAACCAATTGTTTACATTAATTGTAAGTTGATACAGATTTGTGGACTGCAGTCTTTTGTTGTGTCTTTGTCTGTTTTATGTATTGTCTGTCAGTATCTTGAAACTTGCAGTGAACTTTGGCTTTTCCAAAGAACATTCATGCAAATTACATAAAAAAATAATGAAATATTATATTAACCCTTCAAATATTTTACAGTTCTTTGCTTCTGTATGTATTTCAGAAGCCTGTTTTTCCACCATTGGGTGGAAATCTTGGACATGATAGTTATCCTGGGTACATTTATAATTGACCTACTTGTATCTAAGGGTAATTATGGAAGGTATCCAAGTGATGATGATATTGTTGTGTTTATAATCCATACTTAGCCTTGGTTACATTTAATGTTGTCATCATTTTTAGTTTAATTTATGTCTGTTATGGCTGTTAAGATGCAGCCATGCATTGAGATCTTTGCTGTTAAGAAAAGTGTAAAAATGGTTGTATATTTCAAATATCTTGTCACAGGCTTCAAGAAACTGCTAGCCCATATTCTTCAGTAGGGAGAGCGCATATCAGTGGATTGCTGAGTCGCAAGTTTGATCCCGGGTTAAGCATATATTCTCGATGAAAATTTGATAACAGACATTGTGTCTGAAGTCATTTCTTCCTCCACCTCTCAATCATTTGGAGAAGTTTTCAGTTACTTGTGGAAAAATTATGTTTTTTAAAGGAGAGCCTGTGGCAGAGGTTTCGAAGCTGCAACTCTCTTGCACTCTTCATTTTCACAAACATATTACCTGTAACTATTGTTATCATATATCACATGCATGTTTTCCCTTGTGTATTTCAGGGAGTTATTCTTTCACTCGTGGATGGATATACTTGATATGATAGTTGTCATAGCAACCTTTGTCATTGACCTTGTCTTAAGTAACACCTCTGTACCAAGGTATTCATTCAGTTTCTTACATATAGCATGATCACTCTTCACTTCTACAGTTTGTACTCCAATTTAATTTTAAAGTATTTGATGTGAATTATTTATTCAAGTAACATAAATAATGGTACATTTGTTCAAAATTTGAAATGTCCAGAGGAATATACTTAAAGATCTTGAGGAACACGGAGTTATCTAAGTATTGTCTACTATGATTTTCATTTTTCACATACACTAGTTGTAAGGCATTTGCAAAGGTTTTATGCTTAAATTGTTTGAATAATAAGGAAAAGCTTTCTTAAGATATGTGCAAGCTTCAGAAATCTGCTTATGAATATAAATGATTGAATTGATACACCTTGTATTCTCTAATTAACGGCCTATTTCCCATCAAAATAAATAAGTTGATTTATGTTATAAGTGAATACAAGCAGTATGGTAGTGCTATAATTGTTGAATTTTTTTTTCATAATATGTTGCATTTATAGTTTACATTTACTGTAAAAAGAAGTAAAATTAAGGGCCTTGATAATTGTCCCCCTTTTACAAAGTGTAACACCCCCAGGGGCATTAACAAGGGAATATACTGTATGTGTACAAGTTGTATGACATGGAAGTACACAGAAGAACTGACTGGTACATAAGTGTTTATTGTGTTTTTCTACAGGTTAGGGGTGATTGGTCGAGGTATTAGAATTCTCCGTATTGTTCGAGGCATTTACTTGATATCTCAACAGAGGAAACATTTAGCTGTAGCAACTCGTAAAATAGTGTCTCAGAATAAACGTAGATATGTCAAAGATGGCTTTGACCTTGATCTCTGTTACATCACAGGTGAAATTCTTTCTATCTGTCACATGAAATTATTTGCATAATTTGTCTCTGTCTTTTTCTTTTTAGCTCACCTGAGCATGAAGTGCTGAAGGTGAGCTTTTTTGATCGCCCTGTGTCCGTCGTCGTCCGTCCGTCTGTCCGTCAGTCGTCAACAATTTGACTGTTAACACTCTAGAGGTCACAATTTTGGCCCAATCATAATGAAACTTGGTCAGAATGTTACCCTCAAAAAAATCTTGGAAGAGTTCGATATTGGGTCATCCGGGATCAAAAACTAGGTCACCAGGTCAAATCAGAGGAAAAGCTTGTTAACACTCTAGAGCTCACAATTTTGGCCCAATCTTAATGAAACTTGGTCAGAATGTTACCCTCAATAAAATCTTGGACGAGTTTGATATTGGGTCATCTGGGGTCAAAAACTAGGTCACCAGGTGAAATCAAAGGAAAAGCTTGTTAACACTCTAGAGGCCACATTTATGACTGCACATCTTCATGAAACTTAGTCAGAATGTTAATCTTGATGATCTTTAGGTCAAGTTCGAATCTGGGTCATTTGGGGTCAAAAACTGGGTCAAATCAAAGGAAAAGCTAGTTAACACTTTAGATGCCACATTTATGACCATATCTTAATGAAACTTGGTCAGAATGTTAATCTTGATGATCTTTAGGTCAATAATTCAGGTGAGCGATACAGGGCCTTCTTAGCCCTCTTGTTTTGGTTCAAACTAGCATTTTAAACATAAAAATTTAAGAAAAAAAATGTAAATGATTGATAAGCATCTATAGTAAACTTGATGCACATGCATTTTTTTTGTTCAAATCATATATCAATCACTTTCCTGCCATATTTTTAATGGTTTTATAATTCATTTACAATATAGTTTGAATATAAATTTATCAAAATAATTTGAAATGTCTTTACTTTCTGTGCTTTATTATAAAATAATTTGTTGAAATTCTGATGAATTAGCTATATTCCATTTCTTGAGATAAATTTAGTTAATTTTTATCTAAGGGACATTTTGTTGAGTATATATATTTACCTCATGTATATTTGATTTTCAGAGAGAGTGATAGCAATGTCATTCCCTTCTTCCGGTGTTCAGTCAATGTATAGAAATAATATCAGGGTAGGTTATAATCTGACTGGCTTGTTGTTATTTTTCATCTTTTTTATGCCCCCGAAGGGAGGCATATTAGTTTTCAACTGTCCGTCCGTTCGTTAGTTAGTTCATCACAACGTTAACTTTTTGCATGAAGGCACTTTACTCGCGAACCACTGCACCCAGGACCTTCAAACTTCACATGCTGATAGTACTTACTGAATACACCACCCCTACTGACTTTGGGGTCACCAGGTCAAAGGTCAAGGTCACAGGGGCCAACGTTAATTTTTTGCATGAAGGCACTTTACTCGCGAAACAACTGCACCCAGGACCTTCAAACTTCACATGCTGATAGTACTTATTAAGTACACCACCCCTACTGACTTTGGGGTCACCAGGTCAAAGGTCAAGGTCACAGGGGCCAACATTAACTTTTTGCATGAAGGCAATTTACTCGCGAACCACTGCACCCAGGACCTTCAAACTTCACATGCTGATAGTACTTATTGAGTACACCACCCTACTGACTTTGGGGTCACCAGGTCAAAGGTCAAGGTCACAGGGGCCAACGTTAACTCTTTGCATGAAGGCACTTACTCGAGAACCACTTCACCCAGGACCTTCAAACTTTACATGCAGATAGTATTTTATGAGTACACCAACCCTACTGACAGACTTTGGGGTCACCAGGTCAAAGGTCAAGGTCACAGGGGCCAACGTTAACTTTTTGCATGAAGGCACTTTATATGCGAACCACTGCACCCAGGACCATCAAACTTCACATGCTGATAGTACTTATTGAGTACACCACCCCTACTGACTTTGGGGTCACCAGGTCAAAGGTCAAGGTGCTGCGGGGGCATTTGTCACCATTAGTGACAGCTCTTGTTTGTCAATAAAATTTATGTACATAAACAGATGTTGTAAAATATTTTGAAATTTCCTTTTATAAATATTTGAAAATAAATCTGTCTATTTAACTTAAAAGAACAACAAGTCATCAGTATGTAATACTTAAAAGAAACGTATGTGCAAGAGAAATGTTTTGGAGATGAAATACCATTATATACGTGTAAAATGTAGATTGTTAAGAATGACCCTCTTAAGGTAGTTTTCCATGTTTGGATCAAAATGTTTTCTACAATAAAGAATTTGATTAAGCCCTGATTTTTCAAAACTTAAGACTTTACTTAGAAAATTCTGCAGATAAAAAGATAGGGTCATGTGCTTGATTTCTTCCTAGACTGATTTGAAAAATTTGAACCTCAAACAAGTTTTCATAATGCAAGTCTACAGAAAAATGACAGTTTTGGTAACATGTTTGCAAATAGAAAATTTCTTAAAATGTAGATTTTTGTGAAACTTCTCACATTTGTAATTAAACATAATGGTCCGTGATATCTTGAAATGAAATGTATATGCCCTTGTGATATTTTTTCCATGAATATAGAGGTCCACATATTTCAAGCAGATTTTAATATATTGTTTTGACTTTTTACTTGTCAAAAGTTTTGATGTTGTATTTTATCTTTAAAAAGATAGTAATGTTGCCATTTTGATAAATTTGGTCATTGGTTGCTATTAATTCTTATTTCCATATGCCAAGTCCTTAATAAGAAGAACCGTATAAGTGTGTGCTCTTAATACATGACAACTGACTGTAAAAAGCATGGTTAAAAAGCTTATAGTAGAATTTTACATATACAGTACAATAATACAGAGCAGTTCTGCTTAGGAAATTCAAGTAGTAATTAATAGGAGTTTAAATAATACTTTAACCATTATCATGCTGGACACAATTCATTCTGCCTTTGCGACCAGTGTCTGCACATCTGTGCAGTCCAGTCATGATCTTCACTGTTCGCTACCCAGTCAGTATCTTTTTGGTAAGCATCCCTTTTAACAGTTAATGGTACTGTCCAAATTGAAAGATGGACAAGTTCATTATAGAAATTTAGCAGGGTAAGGGATAATTTTGATCATTTTTCTTTGCAGGAAGTGTCCAAGTTCTTTGAAGCAAAACACAAAGGGCATTATAAACTTTACAATGCATGTAGTAAGTGTTTGTGTTTTTTTCTTTTTTCTGTTTTGTAATTTTATAATTTGAATATGTTTATCATGAAAGGGTGCTATATAAATGTGGAATAATAATTATAACCGCTGGAAGGATTTCTGTAAACTAAAATCAGTTGTTCACATCATCAAGACAACATGCAGAGTGAACAACTCAGGTCAATAGTTCAAGGTCACACTTGAAGGTCAGTAGTCATGATCACAGCATTTTACTTTTCCTTAATCAAAGTGACGTCTTTGAGTATTGATTCCGTAAGTGATAGCTCTAGTTTAACATCATACTGAAAATAATACTGATAGCTAATACTGCATTGGCTTTATTGGCATAACAGTACATTGTTTCAACTAAAACATACTCAGTGGATCATGATTTGGTGGATTTCAGATGTTAGATATGAAATAAAATTGTTATTAATTTGTTAGGATGGAATAATTGACTGATATAGCCAGAAAATTCACTCCAGTATTAGCCTTCAACAAACCATAAAGATTTCACAATGCTTGTGTTTTATGTTTTAGGTGAACGTGACTATGATACTTCCTATTTTGATGATAGAGTAGAGAGAATATATATTGATGATCACAATGTCCCAGCTCTGAGGTAAGTTGACAGTAGAGTAGAGAGAATATGTATTGACTATCACAATGTCCCAACTCTGAGGTTAGTTGACAATAGGGTAGAGAGAATATATATTGACGATCACAATGTCCCTACTCTGAGGTAAGTTGACAATAGGGTAGAGAGAATTTATATTGACGATCACAATGTCCCTACTCTGAGGTAAGTTGACAATAGAGTAGAGAGAGTATATATTGACGATCACAATGTCCCTACTCTGAGGTAAGTTGACAGTAGAGTAGAGAGAATATATATTGACGATCACAATGTCCCAACTCTGAGGTTAGTTGACAATAGAATAGAGAGAATATATATTGACGATCACAATGTCCCTACACTGAAGTAAGTTAATAGAGTAGAGAGAATAAATATTGACGATCACAATGTCCCTACACTGAGGTAAGTTGACAATAGAGAGAATATATATTGACGATCACAATGTCCCTACTCTGAGGTAAGTTGACAATAGAGTAGAGAGAATATATATTGACGATCACAATGTCCCTACTCTGAGGTTAGTTGACAATAGAGTAGAGAGAATATATATTGGCGATCACAATGTCCCTACTCTGAGGTAAGTTGACAATAGAGTAGAGAGAATATATATTGACGATCACAATGTCCCTACTCTGAGGTAAGTTGACAATAGAGTAGAGAGAATATATATATCACAATGTCCCTACTCTGAGGTAAGTTGACAATAGAGTAGAGAGAATATATATTGACGATCACAATGTCCCAACTCTGAGGTAAGTTGACAGTAGAGTAGAGAGAATATATATTGACGATCACAATGTCCCTACTCTGAGGTAAGTTGACAATAGAGTAGAGGGAATATGTATTGACGATCACAATGTCCCTACTCTGAGGTAAGTTGACAATAGAGTAGAGAGAATATATATTGACGATCACAATGTCCCTACTCTGAGGTAAGTTGACAATAGAGTAGAGAGAATATATATTGACTATCACAATGTCCCTACTCTGAGGTAAGTTGACAATAGAGTAGAGAGAATATAATATTGACGATCACAATGTCCCTACTCTAAGGTAAGTTGACAATGGGTAGAGAGAATATATATTGATGATCACAATGTCCCAAAACTGAGTTAAGCTGACAATAGAGTAGAGAGATTATATATAAGAAAGGGTTTAATGATATAAAGTATCAGTTTTTTCTCTGGAAATGCTACAAGAATTACAAACTAACTTGTGCTTAACATGTGTCGAACAGCAGCTTCGCTATGATGTATCAACATCCTTATCAGTTATATTGCTGTGGAAGGTATGCCATTTCAAAGTTTTTGTGTCTTGCTTCAGTCTTGACTACAGTTTTAATGATTTTTAAATATCTAAATTTATGTAGCTAATCAAATGCATGATTCGACTATAAAAAGGTGTCTATTTCATATGATAACTCAGAACATCAAAAGCATAAATTTCAAAATAATCAGTTGTACATAATTTCACCACACCTGCACTGCAACTAAATAGGTTTATCATTGCACAGGGAGATGTTGAGATTTTGTGAGAGTATGCACGAGTTTCTATCGGAGGACCCGGAAAATGTTGTAGCCATTCACTGTAAAGGTGGTAAGGGCCGCACAGGTACCTTGATCTGTACGTGGCTTGTCGAGTGTGGGCAGTTTGAAGAAGCTCAGGTATGACATCCTTTTTCTCGTGATTTTGTGATCTCTTTAAAGATCAGTATTAAATGCACATGCAATAAAAAGTACAGTTGAGACTCTGTTTCTCAAACTCACTTATCTTGAAGTTCTGGCTGTGTAGAAGAATTTTACAAGCCCCATCAGAGTTCCGTCTCTCAAAATCCTGTGGATTTATGTCAAATGAAAAAGAATTGTTGTCTTACATTTAGGCATGATCATGGGCTGCAATATAGAATTGATAAAACCTGTGAAAAGTGTATTTCAAATAACACAGTACCCTTTAAATGTGTAAAAAGTGTAATGATATGTTAACATTTTATAAGTTTACGCAGCAACAGCAAATCAAACTGTGAACAATTCTTAAATCAAGTAAAACTTTTAACTGTCAGATTTGAGTTACCTGGAAGTAAAACCTTTACAACTGGATTCAGACCTACTTGTATCATCTAGCAGCATTATTTCCTGTTATTTGAAATGTTAGCTTTGAATGTGTTTGGGAGTGTATTTATACAGTCTGTAGAAACCTAAGTCAATGTGAACATCCAATATAATGTTTGATGTAAAATGCAGACATAGTAGGAAAATAATTTATACAGTTTTAGGGATTAGCATATAAAACATACGCATGTTGCAAACCAAATGATATAATGAGCTTACAAAATTATAATACATTAAGTTGAAAAGAGGATGAGAAAAAGGCTAGAGATATCCAGGATTACAAGCAAGGAAAACAGAAAATAGAAGGAAAACATGATATGAATTGCTTGTGTCCGGCATTGTGCTTGAGCTATAGATGTTCCAGCAATTGGTATTACCCTGCAATTGAAGATAAAGCTTTTGTAGAATGAAATGAACTATAAAATGATATATTACAGGACAGTTTAGATTATTTTGGAGATAGACGTACAGATCTGGACCATGGTAAAACATTCCAGGGAGTGGAGACACCTAGTCAGGTATGTTATATAATCTTTATCACTTGTCAGTGCCTCACCCCAACAAACCCCTACTCCTTCCCCCTAAAATGTGCACATCATGAAAAGACACTGGAATATACGGTCTGGCAGAAGCTTGAACATGTGGCCCTAAAACATTGCCATTTCCTATAATTATATCCTTGATTAATGGCATCAAGTGGTGGGAGCATCATATTATCACCACGTGCAGTTGTTGAAACAAATTGACATCTACAGATGACTGTAAACTTATTACTACCTAGTGAAATATATATGCAGATAACACTTTCTAACAGTACTGTATTGTAAAAGATGTCCGAGTCTAGCCTTGCTCGCCTGTTATATTGTAATTGTTTTGTGAGATACTGTTGTTATCTAAGTGATTTTGAAATTCTGCATGTGATTGATGCTTTTGCAATGGCAGTTTTATGTGAAATCTTCTGACTGCTTTCAGATAAGGAATGACCTGTACAGTGACATCATTAATGTTTTGGGGACTAATTTTCATATATTGAATGTGTAGTAATTTCAGTCCACAAAATAAAATCCCAATAAACAAATAAGAATCCCATTCATTTTATTTTTAGCAGATGAAATCCATGATTTCATGTCCCCATGAAACTTCATGACCTTAGAGGATATTACATGGGTGTCTTTTCATATTGAATTTATTAAATGAATTGAATAATATAGTAAAATGCGAGGCGAGGCCGAGCATTTTATCAATTTTTTTCAACAAGTTTAATAAATTCAATGTGGAAAGGCACAAATGTAATATTTTTTTTAATCACATTTAAGCGAAATCAAAATATCTTCTTTCCCTATTATAGACCAAGTAAATTCGACCAACGTCTCCAATAAATAAACGACCTCAACCTCGTAGCTTTATTACACTAGTGTATTATCAAGTTTATATAATAGCTTTATTCCACTCCCACGATGTCAGATATGTGATGAACGATATTAAATGATTTTACAGTATTGAAATGATCTTTTGTTCACATACTCAGTACATTTCAGAGTCGTTATGTAGGATATTTTGGTACAGTCAGGGGTAAACTGAATGGCGTTCTTCCAAAAGAGAGGTTTATCAGAATAACAAGTGTACGCATTCATGCAATAAAAGGTAGGTTAAATAAACACATAGAATTTTATGATATTCATTGTTCTGTATGAAGTTATTCATCCTTCTTGCTTGTAGCTTATTTACTTTTGTTAACATACACTTGTTATATAGGTGGTTAAAAAAGCTCTTCAGAGCTTATGTTATTTGTAAATGTCTTGCCGACTCAAAATAAATCTTATCTTATCTTATTACAACATTATCTTTTGGAAATGTGAAGCTTTATACAGTAACCGTCATATGCCTCTGAAAAAAAAGAACACTAGAATTATTTAAAAGAACAACATGTACCTGTTTTCAGTGTAAATGTTCAAAACAAGATGGATTATTTTTTAGCTCGACTATTCTTTGCTCGACTATTCAAAGAATAGTCTAGCCATTTTACTCACCCTGGCGTCGGCGTCACACCTTGGTTAAGTTTTTGCATGCAAGTAAATACAGCTATCATTTAAAGGCATATAGCTTTGAAACTTATTTATTCTTTTTCTAGGTCATTTACCAATCTCACTGGGTCAAGTTCCATAACTCTAACATGTATTTTGAGCAAATTATGCCCCCTTTTGGACTTAGAAAATTCTGGTTAAAGTTTTACATGCAAGTTACTATCTCCAAAACTAATGCAGATATGGAATTGAAACTTAAAATGTTTCTTCGGGGTTATGCAATGCATTAAAAGGGTTTGTTGAACATTGTTGAAAATTAAATGTTGTTTGATATTTCTCGGAAATGTTATGTACATTTTCTACATATAATGATTATTTTATTGGGTTTAATGCAGTATTTAAGTATTTTATTTACTGTAAATAAGTAAATCTGACAAGTTTCCCTAGATTCTGCACTGGTATAAATCAGTCTGCACGTATCTTATTGTTTCCAAAAAAAAAAATGACCTTTAATTCATTGTCATTAGTCATCATGATTTGCCTTGTTGATGGTTTAAACCTAGGGCATTTCTACAAGAAAGCCTGGGCTGTACATGTTGAGTTTATTCAAGTCAATAATTTCTTAAGAAAAGTATGGACTTACTTTACACCACATATTGAAGTGTTTTCAAGACAAAAGATGAACTTCTTCTTATTAACAGGTGTTGGTCTTGGAAATGGGCGAGATTTTAAGATGGAAGTATGGTGCCACAAGAAATGTGTATATCGTGTAAAGTTTTACAAGGGAGAGAACACCACACTTATTCACAATGTCACAGAAGATTATATTGAAGTAAAGTTACAGAATTGTCCCCCTTTGTCGGAAGATGTTAAAGTCCGGTTCCTCTCAAAGACAGTAAGTGTTCTCATATAATCTTATGATAGTTTTCTTAATTGATTTGAATATATTGATTGATTTATATACTTTGGTGTGATTTATCTCATTTAACCCTGTAGGTACTCATATTCGATAGTTATCATGTTAGAAATGTTGATCATTCATGCTTAGTATATTTTTGCTTGGCAAGCTCATTTCATTTGTTATGCCCCCGAAGGGAGGCATATTAGTTTTAAACTGTCCGTCTGTCCGTCAGTCAGTCCGTCCGTCTGTCAGTCCGTGCCCGCGAAATGATGGTTAAGTGACTGCATAACGGTACTTTCTCTTTGATGTCATTCATTCCGTTCTGTTTATGTGACTATTTTTCTTTTTATGTGACTGTTAGAACAATAGAGAGAACAATGGGGGTGTCACATAAAGACCGTTTCGTGAGAACGTCTGTCCGTCCGTCCGTCCGTCCGTCACAACGTTAACTTTTTGCATGAAGGCACTTTACTCGCGAACCACTGCACCCAGGACCTTCAAACTTCACATGCTGAGTACACCACCCCTACTACTTTGGGGTCACCAGGTCAAAGGTCAAGGTCACAGGGGCCAACGTTAACTTTTTGCATGAAGGCACTTTACTCGCGAACCACTACACCCAGGACCTTCAAACTTCACATGCTGATAGTACTTATTGAGTACACCACCCCTACTGACTTTGGGGTCACCAGGTCAAAGGTCAAGGTCACATGGGCCAACGTTAACTTTTTGTTGAAGGCACTTTACTTGCGAACCACTGCACCCAGGACCTTCAAACTTCACATGCTGATAGTACTTATTGAGTACACCACCCCTACTGACTTTGGGATCTCCAGGTCAAAGGTCAAGGTCACAGGGGCCAACATTAACTTTTTGCATGAAGGCACTTTACTCGCGAACCACTGCACCCAGGACCTTCAAACTTTACATGCTGATAGTATTTTATGGGTACACCAACCCTACTGACTTTGGGGTCACCAGGTCAAAGGTCAAGGTCACAGGGGCCAACGTTAACTTTTTCCATAAAGGCACTTTACATTGCGAACCACTGCACCCAGGACCTTCAAACTTCACATGCTGATAGTACTTATTGAGTACACCACCCCTACTGACTTTGGGGTCACCAGGTCAAAGGTCAAGGTGCTGCGGAGGCATTTGTCACCATTAGTGACAGCTCTTGTTCATTCCTGCTCCAAACTCCCAGTCTCATATTAATGACCTTTATTTTTTGTAAACAATAAACTTATTTTTGTAAATATGCAAAAGCCGATGAAAAATTTAACTAGATAGATTTAACCTGTGGATAAAGTGCCAGATTTTATATGCATCTGTCAAAGCTTAACCATTTGTGCTGAAGAATCTATGTTCATGTGTCAGTTACCATAGCAACTATATTTTCAGACAAACATTCCCAAAGTGTATGACAACTGTGCATTCTATTTCTGGTTCCATACTGCTTTTGAAGAGAAAAGGTAAGCTGCTATTTGAGCCATGCCATGAGAAAACCAACATAGAGCATTTGCAAACAGCATGGATCCAGACCAGCCTGCGCATCTACGCAGTCTGGTCAGGATCCATGCTATTCGCTTTCAAAGCCTATTGCAATTAGAGAAACCATTAGCAAACAGCATGGATCCTGACCAGACTGCGTGGATGCGCAGGCTGGTCTGGATCCATGCTGGTCGCAAATTGACTATGTTGGTTTTCTCATGGCGCAGCTCATTCGTATTTTCAGATTTAAAGGATCAGGTCTTCAGATTTTACATTACTCTCTTACAATAAGTTGAAAAAATAACATCATCTGTTCATCCTAAACTCACTGTGATGTAACATACAGTTAAGTTACTTCTGTTTTATGTAATATTTCTAAATTCTGTAACATTTCTGTCACGAGACTGCCACTTTAGAGAGCTTTTATATATAATTTACAGACAATACAAGTATTTTTATAAAGAAGTACAGCCCAGAACTGTCTCAATCACAATGTTTCCTACTATTTCAGCAGTATTTGGTGATATGATTTTAACAAAATACATTTTTTTTGTATTAATTTTGTTTCAAAAAAAAATTCAGTATAGAAGTTAAACATCCTGTTGGGAAATAACACAGATGTGCAGGCTGATCATGATCTACAGTGGTCGCAAAGGCAGAGTCAGTTGTGTCCAGAATGTTACAGGTTAAAACACGTAGTCGTTAAGGCAGGTTTAATGGTATCTATATATTTGGAAAAACAGAATTTATATGTTACCTGTGAGATAATCATAAGGCTTTGAGAAGTTTACAAATAATACATTAGAGGAGAAGTTGTATGTTTATTATGAGGGCTTGCTGACTTTCATATGTTCACTGTTTTAATAAAACTCCAGAAAAAAATATTTCCTTTTATGTTTTCAGCCTGTATCTACCCAGGGATGAAATCGACAACCCCCATAAAAAGAAAGCTCAAAAAGTGTTCCGAGAAAATTTCTCTGTTCAACTGACGTTTGAAAACTTTAAAGCAAAAGGGCCAAAGATCATTATCAGCTGATTGTAGTCCACTGTGAATATTTTTATTACCTTGATCATCAACAGTATTTATATAAATCTTCAACATTTTTTGTATGGTTTATCTGTGAAACTACTTAACTTCATTACAATTAAATACTAATCGTTTGAGTTGTAAGTGGGTGAGCAAATTGAGTTATCCAAGGTTTTGAGCAATTAACACATAAAAGATATATTAAAAAAACAAAATGATTGAGGACTCTTTGAATGACTTGTGTGAGCCCAGGTGCTGCAGCCATCGATGCTCGAGTGATTGATATTTCACTGTTTATCAAAATTACTTTTATGAAGCATACTGAATTATATGTTTGTCAATTTAACAACGTTTTAATCATTTTCATTTACTTATTAGAACAAAGAAATTCAGTGTTTTTATCAACTTTTAAAGGAACATAATTGGTAGAGTGGTCAGGTAAAGTTTATTTTTATTAGGCCTTCTGTTCATGCAGGTTTGAAACCTGGGTCACGTAGAAAAAACTTTTATTCATGTTATGAATAGAGACCTTTTAATGAATTTGCTGTAAATTACATTGTTTTCAAATTATATTCACTATTAATAAAGCATATGAGCCGCGCCATGAGAAAATCAACATAGTGCGTTTCCGACCAGCATGAAAATGATCCATGCTGTTCGCTTTCAAAGCCTATTGCAATTAGAGAAACTGTTAGCAAACAGCACAGATCTTGACCAGACTGCGTGGATGCGCAGGCTGGTCTGGGTCCATGCTTGTCGCAAACGCACTATGTTGGTTTTCTCATGGCACGGCTCATATTATACTAACTTACTTTAATGGGGAAAATGGTATTTATGTATTGAAATATTAGAAAAGTTTCACTAGTCAAGACTTCCCATGCATTGATATATGTGGTGGTAAAAAGTGTGTCTATATTATGATTAATTGTAATGAATGATGGTTCCAATATAAAGTTCAGCAGATATTTATTTTTTTTAGAATATTTTATGAGATCAGACATTAGGCAAAAGACTGTTTTTGGTTGAGTATGTGCCTTCTGGAAATCAGATGTTACATTGTACATTAATCCATTAATATATCGTCACCTTAGCGCAAAAAGTGAGTAAGTCCTTCTTTATGTCAGTGCAGTTATCCGCTTCTTGTGTTGAGGTGGCGGTATTTCAGTTTGTTTCTGATACTCAAAACAGAGCCTTTCTCACTGATTTCTTGCCAGAACATAATCACATTAAAAAAAAAAGAAAAATCTTGTTTTTATATTATTTTTAATTTTTTTCAAAATTATTTTACCCAGAATGTGGAATTTTACTATAGGAAATGTGTAATCAAAATACAAAAAATGTTGAAAAGTGCCTATCATCATCCGTTATGTTATTAGAACATCGAGTATGAAAATGAACTGACCAATAAACATTGATATGAAATATAAAAATAATTGTTATCACATTAATAATTTTGTGTTCAGAGCTAAAAATCATTTACCAGTATTTAATATTACTAGACACCCATATTTAAAATTACTTGGTTAAACCACTCCCTGAGAGAAATTGTTGGATGTGTTTTATGTTAGTATGCAAATATGCATCATATTGTAGTAACATACATATGTTTTATACATCATTTGTAAAATGCTTTAAAAATGTATGATATTATTACTGTTTGCTTAGAAAACAGCAAAATTTTGTTATATTTTAGATCTCGTCATTTTATATTTATATGTTACGGTTGTATTTCCTTTAAGGTTTAAAAAGTTATCTGTTGCTATAATTTACACTGCTTAACACCATACATCATTTTATATTAAATTCAATTTTATGTGTTATGTTTGTATTTCCTTAAAAGTTTGTGTTAAAAGTTATTTGTTTATACAATTTACGCTGCTTAACACAAAATGAAGATAGTATAATATGTGTGATAGTTATGAATATTTACCAGAAAGTGATTTTCCAATTAATTAATTAATTAATTGATCAGTTAATTAGGTAATTATTAATTAAATGTTAACAAGCAATAAAAACAAAGATTAAGTGTAAATTATTCAAACTACATGTAGATTAAATATTGTAGATAATGATTTTGTAAGTCTGTAAAGTGCTCTTTATTTTTGCCAAGCAGTATATTTGTAAAAGTTGCTCAGTGTTTTTACTTGTCTCCATACATATACAGAAACCTAGCTTCCATACTTTTCTATAAAACTTGTTCAGACTTAACTTCTTACTTATGTTTAAATGTGAAAGGTTTCCAAAGGATCTCATGGATTTTATTAATTATCACAACAGCAGTGTTAAAGTGCCGTGTGGTGGCTGTAAAAAGTCTCCCCGTACTTGGATTCAGTGTTGTAATATTTTCTGGTCCTTTTGATCATGGAGTCCACTCAATGTTCATAGTGAATAGAGTTCCGCTAAAGCCGGTGCTAGGGGGCGTGAGGGGTGTTGCACTTTCCACTACCTCTCATGAACAGACTCGATCAAACTGAGTCTGCTAGGGGGCGTGAGGGGTGTTGCACTTTCCACTACCTCTCATGAACAGACACAATCAAACTGAGTCTGCTAGGGGGCGTGAGGGGTGTTGCACTTTCCACTACCTCTCATGAATAGACTCAATCAAACTGAGTCTGCTAGGGGGCGTGAGAGGTGTTGCACTTTCCACTACCTCTCATGAACAGACACAATCAAACTGAGTCTGCTAGGGGGCGTGAGGGATGTTGCACTTTCCACTACCTCTCATGAATAGACTCAATCAAACTGAGTCTGCTAGGGGGCGTGAGAGGTGTTGCACTTTCCACTACCTCTCATGAACAGACACAATCAAACTGAGTCTGCTAGGGGGCGTGAGGGGTGTTGCACTTTCCACTACCTCTCATGAATAGACTCAATCAAACTGAGACTGCTAGGGGGTGTGAGAGGTGTTGCACTTTCCACTACCTCTCATGAACAGACTCAATCAAACGGAGTCTGCTAGGAGGCGTGAGGGTTTTTGTACTTTCCACTACCTCTCATGAACAGACTCGATCAAACTGAGTCTGCTATTATTGTGCTTGGTTGCATTCTGTGCTTCCAAAGAATGATTTTGTTAATAGGTATCATTCTTTATCAATACAACATGCAAAGAAACTAGTTTAATTTGGGGTTTACAATGGACAGTAGCTAAAAGTGTTTTTTTCCAAGACAAAGTGTGTTGTATCATTCACTTTTTATATGGTTCTTTGTTGCATTTATCTTAATTTTTGTGCGTAAAGTGGAATTTTAAAATTGAAATGTTGTCTATTACTAGTGAAAAGGTTGTTCCCATTAAGTTCAGGGATTTATGTTTTAAATGTTACATTTTTGTTTCTAGTATTTTTCGGTATTGTGGGTGCAAGATCTATGAATAAATCTGTTCTGTGATATTAAACATAATATGACATAAGTTATACAAGGTATAACACACATTTTTACATATTTTTAGCTCACCTGTCACATAGTGACAAGGTGAGCTTTTGTGATCACCCTTCGTCCGTCGTGTGTCCATCCATGCGTCCGTCTGTCCGTCATGGGTTCCAGAGTTATGGCCCCTGAAAGGACCAGAATTAGCTATTTTGCCCTTGTCTGCACAATAGCAGCTTCATTTATGATTTGAATTTAATCAAACTTGCACAAAACTTGTGTTGCCATAAGATCTCAGTTCCTTTGTTGAACCGGCCAGATCCCCTAATGGGATCCAGAGTTATGGCCCCTGAAAGGGCCAAAATTAGCTATTTTGACCTTGTCTGCACAATAGCAACTTCATTTATGATTTGATTTTAACCAAACTTGCACACAACTTGTATCACCACAAGATCTTGGTTCCTTTCTTAAACTGGCCAGATTCCATCGTGGGTTCCAGAGTTATGGCCCCTTAAATGTCCAAAATTGGCTATTTTGGCTTTTGCAGCCATATAGAAACTTCATTTATGGTTTTATTTGATACAAACTTCCACAATATCTTCAACAACAATAAATCTTGGATTCCATGACAAATGAGATCCAATCGTAGTTTCCAGTTATTTTATATCTGATTACCTCCCCTGATTGTAGTCAAAATGGATTTATATCAGTAAGTACTTACAGGACTTATTTGAAATTTCATTATTGTCATTAGTTGGACCGAGCCAATCAGGGTAGATAACTATGGACTGATTTTATGTCAGATTACCTCCCTTTATTTCAAATTAAAATAGGTATATCTCCGTAACTAATGAAGATACTGATCTGAAATTTCATTTATGTTAACAGATTTATTTGGCAGATCCTTCTTTTGTTAACTTACAATAATTTTCTTTTTAATTACTTCCCTTTTACGTTACTATAAATAGCCTATTTTTAGTAACTTTTTTATTATTGGCCGTAGGGAAAAACCGAGACCACTTTTCTGTGGTACAACATGGATGGTACCTCCAATTTTTAGATGTATTTTGACATATCTGT
Organism: Mercenaria mercenaria; assembly: GCF_021730395.1. Lineage (NCBI taxonomy): Eukaryota > Metazoa > Mollusca > Bivalvia > Venerida > Veneridae > Mercenaria > Mercenaria mercenaria. Next base: position 95,206,452 of record NC_069365.1, read on the forward strand.
ACCTTGTAAGAATTTTCTTTTTCTTTTTGGTTAAATTTCTTTCCTTTGTTGTTCCTGTCCTTTGGACCTGGATATTTTTTCTGAGGACCTTCTTGTCCTCAAGTGCAATGATAACAGGTGAGCGATATAGGGCCATCATGGCCCTCTTGTTTTATTTATAATAAGAACATTATATTACTTGCTTCCAGATTTTATATTTCATTTTGCATTGTGTATCAAGGTATTGACATTTTATTGGTTAATACATAGGGCTGTCATTGATTGAAAGATTTTAATTGATTTGTGCATGACTAACGGATACGTAGATATATAAATTGATTTGTGTATGACTTGCAGGTATATAAATCAAGTATTAGGCCTACAGTTACAAAGTTAAGAAAGTTTAACAGTTTTATCTACAGTCTAAGCTCGCTATCTTGAATTCCAAGAGCATTTAAGTTGAGATAACTGAAATTTGACTTATAATGATATTTTCAGAACTTGAAAATGTAGTCGAGATAGCCAGAATTTTGAGATATGAGAATTAGAATTATTTAGTATCAACTACACTTGAGTTTTCACTGAATATTTTTATTGCAGTTTTATTCATTTCCTTTAATTATATCCTGAAGTTCTATAACATTTTCATATTGACAATACATTGGTATCTCAGTTAACATTGCAGTCCATGGAATCATTAATGAGGGATTTTTTGGTAGCATTAATGAATGAAATCAAATCACATTGAGAAAATAAATTTTCTAAACTTAAAATCCAAAAATTCCTAACAACGAAACTGTCTCCCAGAAATATCAGTGATATCACAGTAAATATTGAAGGTAATAGTGATAAAACTACTGGAACAGCATTAGATATATGTTAATATTGTATTGTCTTCGGAATTTGAGGGAACATTTTTTATTGTCAGTTCTGTTGGGAATATTCAACATTCCGGCTGAATATCCAGGCAACATTCAACATATTTGGTTAGCTGAATAGCCTGAGTAACATTCAGCATTTCTGTTCAGCTGAAAAACCTGGGAACATTCAACATTTCTGTTCTTCTGAAAAGCCTGGGAACATTCAACATTTCTGTTCAGCTGAATAGCTTGGGAACATTCAACATTTCTGTTCAGCTGAAAAGCCTGGGAACAGTCAACATTTCTGTTCAGCTGAATAGCTTGGGAACATTCAACATTTCTGTTCAGCTGAATAGCTTGGGAACATTCAACATTTCTGTTCAGCTGAAAAGCCTGGGAACAGTCAACATTTCTGTTCAGCTGAATAGCTTGGGAACATTCAACATTTCTGTTCAGCTGAATAGCTTGGGAACATTCAACATTTCTGTTCAGCTGAATAGCTTGGGAACATTCAACATTTCTGTTCAGCTGAAAAGCCTGGGAACAGTCAACATTTCTGTTCAGCTGAATAGCTTGGGAACATTCAACATTTCTGTTCAGCTGAATAGCTTGGGAACATTCAACATTTCTGTTCAGCTGAAAAGCCTGGGAACAGTCAACATTTCTGTTCAGCTGAATCGCTTGGGAACATTCAACATTTCTGTTCAGCTGAATCGCTTGGGAACATTCAGCATTTCTGTTCAGCTGAATTGCTTGGGACCATTCAACATTTCTGTTCAGCTGATAGCCTTGGAACATTTAAGATTTCTCTTCAGCTAAATAGCCTGGGTACACTCAACATTTCTGTTCAGCTGAATAGCCTGGGAACATCATCTGAGTAGCCTTCGAAGATTGACCTCTCTAGAGGGAATATCAGTGTTTACACCTGGATGTGTTTGTTGTACAGAGGTTGTTTTTTTTGGAGAGTTTAACTGACTACAAGTTTTGTTTAATTTCAAGAGAAAATATCTTTTTTAGGAGGGATTTGCTTCTGGGAGATGATGTCAAGAGAGGTTTTACTGCACATATGTTGTACTCTCAGGCAACAGCAGCAGAAGTTTTACTGTATGTATGTTTTACTTGCTGGTGGCATTAATACCTTAAAGGCTGTTGAGATGTTTGTTATTTAATTAACTACTTTAAATGTTGGCATATGATGCCGTTTTACTGTACACCTTTACAATTGGACATGCATTATTTTTTTTAATTATCTCTCTTTTAGAGGCATTGTATAGACTAAGTACTAGAGACCGAAGTAATCTACTTATTCATCCTAGGATGTGATGCGACATCTTCACATAATTTTGACATTTTGTTTTCAGAGAAGTGCCAAGTGGTTCTGGGACAATTTGTGTGTGAAATGAATTGGAATCATTGTTTTACTTACTAGTATTTTCTTTGATGATAACGTCTTTTTGGTCACGGCCATTACGGATTTTAGTAGATCTGCTTATTTTTGCGTGATAATGAGAGGTGATTAATAGGGACTGAACACTTAAGGTTTGCTGTAACACAATTTAAAAAAGTTTTAATTCCATACCTCATATCATTATAGTATTTTGTAACACAGTTGAAATTGTTTTGATTCCATACCTCATATTTTTATTTTGATGCAAGTGAGATACGAAACCAAAATATTTAGACCTGTTTGTCTAAAATTGTACTGTGTTTGTGCGCTGTAAAAGTCAACAATAACTACAGATCAAGGTAGATTTTCTTGATCTGCATTGATAAATACTCGACGATTCACTTTCTAAATCATCTGTTTCTGTAATATAAATGTAATATCTTGTTTACCCTTACTTTTGAAACAAACTGCTGTAAAATCATTTAATTTCTTGTGCACAAAATTCTATGATTTGGGTCAAAATGTTTTTTTTTCCCAGGGATATAAATTCCTGGGTTTTTTTAATTTTAATGTTAATTTGATAGGGATTTGAGAATGAATTTGATAGATTGAATCAACTGTAAAATTAATCCCCTACAAAAATAAACAATTTTGCAGTATCTTAATTACATCAATAGCATGGCTTTGTAAGTGATGTACCTTGCAGGTATACTTATAGGTACATATAGGCCCAACGTGTATTACTGATTGCTGATAAGTGTTTATACCAGAGACAAGAATTTTCGTTCTTTGCAATCAGAGACAACAGTTCTCTCCAAAATTCATATAATGTGTTCCAAAAAAAAAAAAACGAACAAGTTTTGTAAAAAAATACTTTTGTAATCATATTGTTTTATGTCTTTGAAAAGTTATGATACTAGCTCTATGTTATATTTCAACACGGATATATGAATGTTGCTATGGTAACACATAATGGTATCAGGACTATGTCACAATTAAATTTAATATTATTAGTGCCAAGCTAGATTGTAGATACTGTATAGCAGATCATTTACTTTGTAACGTTAGAAACAATGTTATATGGTTCACATCATCTACTTAAAACATTTGAACCTGCTGGGAAAACAGATCTTTGATACAAGTGTATGTTCATAAAATGCAAGAACTTCTAGATAATTATTTCTATATTTTATGAAATCGGACAAGATCATTGTACCATAGAGCTTGCTGGACAATGTAGATTATATACTTGAACACGTATCACAGGTATTTTCATTTTTAAAGGTGACCTTGACATCAAGATATTTTACTTATTTTTATGTAAATTAATATTGAAAAATAAATATACTGAACTACTTAAAGTGTTGTTGTCTTGTTCGTCCCAGAAATTAAGAGATAATATTAACGAGTTAAGACATAATTATATTGATTTTCTGTCGATGCTTATCAGGCTTTTACACAATTCTCCCTGTGCATTCATCATTTGTAATATATAAGAGGGCCATGATGGCCCTATATTGCTCACCTCACTCAAATTGGTACGTGATTTTTGGTCGAGGACATCTACTTAAGGCTAAATGCCGACTATCTAAGCTCTGGGCCTTGAGAGTTTAGATAAGGTTTTAATTTTTTCCTGTGTAAGTCTTATGTACAACAAGTGACCCCCATTGAGGGGAAAATTTTGACCCAGGAGTACGAACTTCGTAGAAGACTTGACGATCCTACGTACCAAAATGTCTAAGCTCTGGGACTTGCAGCTATGGACAAGATTCATGTGTCTATGTAAAACATGTGACCATTTGGCGGGGGCAATTTTAAACCCAAAGGCATGATTTGAACAAACTTTATAAACACAACCACACTACTTCGTGCTAAGGTGAGCTAAAAAGTAGTAATTATACGCTCGAAATGATTTAAAGGGTTTATTCTTTATCACTTAATGTAAGTTGCCTTCATATTACAGATTTCCCTGTTTCCTTATTCTTGCATTTACATTGATAATTTGATCCATAAGTCCCTTATCTAGATACTGTTAACCAATAGTAATTCTAATATTCTTGTAGTTATATTACCCCCTCCTCTTTCATGACAACTGATCTGAAAATAAAAATCTGATAATCTGAAAACGGATTAGCAGAAGCGGACCTAGGCAATAACGTCACCAAAATGCATCTTAACCAGAAAAGTAATCAAATATTAGAAATTACTGTTAATCTAAAAACAGATAAGCGAAAACCAGAAAATGCCAACAATATGCAAAACTAACCATGGTACTGAACTGAGCATCTCTACACAGTTTGCTTGAAATTCCACCAAGTAGTCCGGACAAACTTGTGACAGACAAGACAAAATCAATACATCACTCATGGGGAGACAATTCAACCAAGAGTTATCTAACTTGGTTATATTAGCAGGTTTGATGACAAGAAAGCCTTGTGTGATGTTTCATTCAAATACATACATCTATTACTGAGGTGTAATCTTCTTGTCTTGCGAACAAAAAAGTTCGGTCAATCAAATCGCGCCAATATACTCTTCTAGAGTAAGGCGATTACTGAAGATGATGCCGAAACTTTTTGTATAGATAAGCTTTCTGTATTATTTGAACAGTCGAGCTAAAAATTGTTTAAGATTAAAAATTATTTCAGTTATTTCCAGCATTCCTGGAATGTTGATCTGAAATAGCCACTTAGTGTACAGTACAAAGACACCTTTGATGGGATGCAGAAAGGAGAAACAGTGAATTTTATTGAAAGAAAAAACACCTTTATTTCATTTGCATACAAGTTCTTGAAATATTAACAAAACATAACTTGTATGCGATTTCTCAAAAGCGAGTATAATATATGCAAACTTGTAAATAGATAACAAAATTCCGTATTAAATAAACTTTATGGTAATACAATGCTGGATTATAGTCCCTGACAAGAGATTCCAAGGACAGTCCTTCATACAATGAATCACCTCGGCCATGTGTTATATTTGGCATATTTTTCTGAGATTCAAATATAAACGAGCTTTGGATTTTACTTAATTTTAGTCCGCATCTTATATTGTACGTCAGTCGGAATTCAGACCACACTCGGTAATTTAAAAATACTAAACATTTCTCGTGTTTTAAACTTTTAGAGATGTTTTAATTAATCCATGAAGGCCAATTTTGAGCATGACAAAGATATTCTACACACATGTGCATGATTTACTTGTATCTAAAACTATATTCAATTAGGACTTCCCCACATGGATCGGAGGTGGAGGACGAATGATTTCAGACACAATGTCTTTTATCAAATCGTCACGGAGAACATACGGCCCGCCCGAGGATCGAACTCACGACCCCGCGATCCGTAGATTGGCGCTCTCCTTACTGAGCTAAGCAGGCGTTTTAAGTTTTATTATCACCATAAGTAACCGTCTGTCGTCAGGTGTAAGTGAACAGACTGCAGTCTCCAAGTCATGCATCTCCTCATCACTCGACAGTGTCGCGAAGTTGTGTTTACACTATCTGCAACATTTAAAAATATCATCTTACATTAATTTACAACAACCTATCCTGGTCATTGAACAACTGAACATCACTTGCTTCATGTATTAATGCTCAGTGACCGGGGAAGTATATTTTTACCGTTAACGGCCAGCCTTTTTCTGACGGTTGAGATAGATTATTCCAACAGATATTATATTAATACCTCCAACTACAAAGAAATTGAAAGAATCAACCATCAGTATCGTCTTGTATTAAAACACGTTTTGAAAGAGTGTTTACGAATATTAACGTCATAAACTTACAGATAGGAAACGAACACTTCAAGCCTATCCAGTAAGCAAACATGCTCTGTTGACAAATTATATAGAGCAACTTTCAGCAGAATCTATGTCCTATTACCGAGAAATCTACTTTACTATCAGAAATAAACACACGTTTTAGCGAAATTTCCAGTAACAGGTCGCAATACGCGCATCACTATTATTAGCAACAAACATTCGCTGTACAACTTTTTAACAATATTTTGATGGACAAATTTTGACTTTAAAATATTATCTTGGAAGTTATCATAACTTGTAATAAAGAAACAGAAAAATATGTTACATATTTAACATTAAAATACTGGCTCATTCTGACAAGTGCTGGTTGTCTGATAAGGCCATGGACTATTTAAATTAACAATTAATTTACTTTGATTAGGCCTAAAAATTCTTTGTTTCCGGTAACATGCTCAAAAACATTAGGGTAGGCAGGTCGGAATTTTTTTTGGAATTATTTTTTTTTAAGGGAGACTTTTCAGAAAATATTTTGGTGTCAAAAAATGAATACAAACAAGGGGGTTATGCCTTTAGAGCATCAGTAAGTTGATTTTTAACATCACTGAGCATGTTTAAAGCATAAAGAGTGCAGTTTTGCAATTTTTTATTCAAAAGTTAAAAAAAAATCTCCAAGGCCATAAAAACATTTAGGGTCGGGCCAAAAATTTATTATAAATTATCATACAAGTTAAAATAAACGTTTTCCTTAATATCCGGTTAGAATATACTTTATTCTAGGACATGTTTTGTTAACATTGTGTAACCTGAAAATTATGTAAACATTAGTCATTCTAAAAATAAACAAAGGATGTCTAGGAGTGTATTGGAAATACATGTAATTATAGGTTATGGACTGATTACACCAAACAGGAAGTGACTACACATGTCATACTAAGTGACCATATATGGTTTTCATATCATTGAAACGCTCTTAAGTACTGAAAATAAGGTCTGAATATCTTTTTGTTTATATGAAATAAAGAAGGAACTGAATTGGTAAAATGTAACTAGCAATAATTCGGTCAAAATGTGTTTCTGTGGAGTAGAAAAAGTGCCTAATAAATAGATCCGAATGTTTCCATTTTCGAGCATTTCCAAAAGAGCATTATTGCATTCGTGGAATGTATTTTACATACAATTAGACACTTTTCACGCTTATATTCGCATGTTTTCGAGTTGTTTACTTGAAAACGAAGGTAGGATGTTTATTCTGCGGACCGCTTTCAGATGAGTGTACCTGGCTTCAGTTGACTTGCGTTTCACTGCATACTATTCAACACCACTTTTTCTTTTCGTTTTCTTGAAGGAAATGTATGGATATCTTGTGGAAAATAGGTCTACGACGGAGTGAAAATCTAGAAACTATATCAAAATTGATCTGAAGTAGCTGAACTTTATATGAAACAAAGAACAATGATATACATATACTTTTCAAATCCTTTAAAAATGTTCATCATTTTTTTACTTTCGAAATCAAATATTCACATGCATAACAAGAAAACGGACCCAAAAGCTCTTTAACAGATATATCCTTTAACGCACATACACTCACTCGGCGTTAGACCTATACCCCAAGGATCCTCTACAACACTGGGACCAAAACTACAATGTTGTGAACTATGTTGGTTATACCATACGGTTACACAAAATAATAAAAGTCAGTGGGGAAAATACAACATCAAATCCTACAAACTTGAGAACTCTAGGAAAATATTTTTTCTCACAGAACTATTTCGTATAACTATGGTAACATGATATGAGTTTACAAGCATACAAGGGAAATAGAGGAGCATTGGCGAGGAGTTGGGTGGTGGTGGTAGTGTGTGTATTGTAGGGGTGGGGGTGGGGATCGCATGCTGAGTGCCTGTGCTTTAATGTATCAACACGAAGTTTATAAAATCGCTTAATGTACACCAATAGATAGGAGCTAGGGTAGTATACTTTTCATTTCTTCGTATATCAGTTCCAATATGCCGTAAATATGCAATCTTACACCACAGTAAACAGTGTACATCTTATACAGTAGGGGTTTGCATATTTTAATCACATGATGTTACTTTTATACGCAATCCAATTTCTTGTCACTTGACGGAATAACCAGGTATTTATGTACAAAAACGATTGAACAAAATGGAGAGTAAAGTTGATATTTTTCTAAAAATATATGTTTCAACAAAATTGTAAGTAAAGTTGATATTTTGCGAGTTGAAAATCCTTGTACGAGCAAAAATTGCAAATGCCAACAAATAACGTTAAACTCTAAAATCAGTCATGCGGAATCATTTGATAATATGTTAAAGGTCATTGCCCGAATGCCACTGAGTTTGGCATAATTCTAACATGTTGAAGTAAAAATGTTGACGCAGTATGATGGACGCCGGATCATCCACCTTTAATAACAGCCCCACCCCCCTCAACAAAATTCAGGCGAGCTAAAAATATCTCATAAAGTAGCTTTGCAGGATCGCAGGATCAAAGTAACAGTAAATCGCCTTATAATGTGTGAATGTATTCGGCTTTATTGTTGCCAATGGTTATATTGGCGACTCCTCCTGAAGAATTTCAGTAACTCGTAGAGGATAGTATAGATTCGTGAGACACTCCAAATTCCAACAGCTTCTGGTCCTTTTTACGTGCCATGTGTAAACATCGCCCATACAACTCATTAAGAAATCGCCCGTACAACTCATTAAGAAAAATCATATTATTTTAATTGGATGAACAGGGACTCGAAGTCTATGACCTCAAATTTCATAGTCTGGCATATTACCACAAGACCACTACAACTACCTTAGTGCCTTATTACCATTTTGCATGCCCTTACTGATATTCCCCTGTTTAACCTTAAACATTCGAGAAAGGTCAGACATATTTAAAAGCACTGACCTCCAGCTTTTAAAATTGAAATTTGTCATAAACATTGTTATGAACATTAGAACATGAGTTTTTGCTTCTAAACAATAGTTAAAATGCCAAATCAAGAAAGAAACGAACCCAATAAAAATTTTCCTGCGGTCTTGACCAATACACCATGGAGGAATACGCACTCAGTAACAATTAACTGTCGTAAAGTATAAAGCTTTATAATTAGAGCAATTCACCTCTGGTACCCTGTTACATACGCTTCACAATTTTGAATTGAACTAGAATGTGTCTGTAGGACACAGGGTGTGCCCCCCCCCCCCCCCCCCCCCCCCCCCCCGTTGGTACATTGGTCACAAATAAGGGGCAATAATTCAAATGTTTGCAGTGTTAATGGGGTTTAGCCTCAACAAACATCTTATAAAAAGGATTCATTATTCCAGGCCATATATTTTTGAGCTATGAGCATCACAAACAAAAAAAATCGACTATTTTGGCTATTTCAAGGGCAATAACTCTTTAATAAGTGCAAAGATTCTCAAGAAGAATTCGAAGTGTGAAAGGTCACATCATGATAAAGACTCAAGCAAGGTTTCATGAATTTACATTAAATAATTTTTGAGCTAGGCACATAATTAGTTGAAAATGTGCATTTTTTTTACTATTTCAGGGGCCATAACTTTAAAAATAGGGGGTGGAGCCAGCCAAAAAATAAGAGGTGTGCAAGTTTATATCATGAAAAAGACTTATGCAAGTTTTCAACCATTTATATTAAACACTTTTTGAGCTAGGTGCGTCAAAAGGTGAAAATGTGCATTTTTGACTATTTTAGGGGCCATAACCCTAAAAATAGGGGGCGGAGCCAGACAAAAAATAGGATGTGCGCAGGTTCATATCATGACAAATACTCATACAAGGTTTAATCAATTTATATGAAATACTTTTTGAGCTAGGCACGTCACAAGGTGAAAATGTGCATCTTTGTCTATTTCAGAGGCCATAACTCTGAAAATAGGGGGCGGAGCCAGACAAAAAATAGAAGGTGCACAAGTTTTTATCATGGTAAAGACTTATACAAGGTTTAATCAATCTATATGAAATACTTTTTGAGCTAGGCGCGTCACAATGTGAAAATGGGCATTTTGCCTATTTCAGGGGCCATAACTCTAAAAATAGGGGGCGGGGCCAGACAAAAATATAGGAGGTGCGCAAGTACATATCATGATAAAGACTCATGCAAGGTTTCATCAATTTATATCAAATACTTTTTGAGCTAGGCGCGTCACGAACTTCGGACGGACGGAAGGACGCACGGACAAGACCGAATCTATATGCCCCCCCCCCCTCCACCACTCATGAGAGGGGTGGGGGGGGGGGGTGCACAAAAATTAGTAAAAATAACTAATTCTTATGGTCTGTAATTAATGTTTTACATTTCAATAACTTTCTGATATCTAAATTTTTCTTTGTTGCCATGGGATCTGTAGGTCAGTGACTTTCAAGATCTGTTAGTTCTGAATGAAAATAAACACTTACAATGCAAAACTTTATTCTATTTATCTCCTAAACAACACTTTAACATAATGGAAACAAGATAAAATAGAAATGACATGATATATCAAAGTCGCAGTGACATGCAGGTTTTAAGATATTGTGCAGAAATCCCAAGTATGGATGGTGATCAAAGGAAACACTTTATACATAAGTGTTATATTTCTGGGTTAGTGTCTTTTATCCACTATGCACCATTACTACAAACTGGTTAATGTATGTAAAATTACCTCATTAACTGAAGTCTTATCATCATCAAAAACAACAACAACAACAACAACAAACAAAAACAATAATCAGGAGTACAAAAAATATCAAAATGAGTTTGCTAAACCGCAAGTGATAGCGTAACGTCATTTATCCGGAAAACGGATTCGGCGTACGGAAATGAAAATCATTTTATGAATTAATGGCAACCTGTGAGTAAAGTTATTACAATGGCCCTGTTACTATCTATCTAAAGTTTAAGTATAATATTAAAACATCTGACACGGAAATAATTCAAAATAATGTCTTAAAATTAGCGTGAAATGAGCGGTTCATTTTGATCATGGTCAAATATTTAAAAAAAATAAGCACACGGACTTATACAACTTATTTCACCACATTATAGGCCATATGTTTATTTACAACTGTAAGAGGTTTCATTAAAATCTACATTGTAGAAAAATTTATATTCGCAAAAATGTTATGAAAATTTTGATTTTCCCATAGACTCCCATTGTGAAAAATTGCGTGAGGTCCAGTCTAGCAACAAAAAAAAAAAATCAAGCACACGGCCCTATCGTTTTTATTTTCTGATCTTTTATAAGTATAATTATTCTGAAGTTTTATAAATTCAGAGCTTAATCAATTTCTGCATTGTAGAAAATTTTTCGATCTGAACGTGCAGAACTACTTTAAGTAACCCTAAACTAATTGCATTCATACTTAAAACATGTGAGTAACAGATAACAAGTTTAGTATGAGACAGATATAATACTGAACTTCCTATAGCAGTATATATACATAAAAACATGAATAGGAAAACCCGTAAAAGTACTAAACGTACACATATTCATGTACAATTCATTACACATTGTTAAACAATGTTTTTGAATTAAATCCTTGCATAACCAGTTAATTTTCATATGGTCATCTTGATTAAAATGACCAACAACCAACGCGGAATATTCAGGATCTGTAAAGTTAGATATGTCAAATTTATGGCTATTCATACGCCGTGAAACCGGCTGCATAGTCTGTCCAACATATTGCATCGTTTACATGTTATGAAATATTCAACATCTGTTGATTTAATGTTTGTATAATATCGTAAAGAAATTGTTTCATCCAGAGTTGATACGTAGACAGTATGAACATCGTACTTACTATTAAAGTAGCTTTTTTTAAATATCATATTAAGTGAAATAATTATGTTGGCCAGGAAGGTGGTAAATATTACTTGACAACAGACATAATCTTCTGTACAAAAACAGCTTAATTGATATTGTTCCGATTGTTAATAAATTGTTAATACCACAAAAATGTGTGTACACATATTTCATCAAAGCAGAAGGTAAATTCGAAAAAGAAGTGAATGAACTATTTTTGTAGATTTGTTTTCGTTTGCGTGTGTGTTCCCACAACTTTTGGTCATTTTATTTCTAGCAGCAGATGATCTTCTGTTTCTTCTTGATGCCGCTCTATTTGGATCATATCTATAAACATAATTAGAATAACGTAGTGGTGGACTCATAGGCATACGTCTTTCATCTCCGTCGTCTGTGGAGCTGTCCTCGTCTGATTGATTATCATCATTATCCTCACTGTCTTCATCTAGTTCAAACCTTATCCTTCCATTAAGGAAATTTCGAAGCATCTGTTCTCGCTCTTTTCTTTCATTAGCTTTCTCCTCGTTCATTTTCAGTTGGGCACAAGGAGGGCAGTACATGGTGTTGTCTAGGTAGTACGGTCGATACATTGTTCCTATCACAGCGTCAGAATATTGTCGTTCCTTTCTAAAAAATGCTTAGCAATAGAGCTGCTGGTTAGCTGTAGAAATTAATTCGTCGCAATTTTCACAAATGAGAAATATTTCTTTTTGAGATTCACCATGAATGTTTATGTGCCGTAATTCCATTATTCCTCGTCTTTGAGATTACTAACGATCAAGGAAGTATATATTTTGCCGTTAACGGCCAGACTTTTTCTGTCTATTAAAAACACAAGTAAGCTGCAGTTGAGATAGACTATTCCAATAAATAAATATTATATTAATACCTCCAACAACAAAGAATCAACCATCAATATCGCCTTGTATTAAAAACATGTCATTAAAGAAGACACTTTGAAAGAGAGTTTACGACTATTAACCGCATAAGCTTACATATATAGGAAATGAACACCAAGCCTATCCAATAAGCAAACATGGTCTGTTGGCAAATTATATATGGTAACTTTCAGCAGAACTGGAAATACCGAGAAATCTACTTTACTATCAGAGATAAACACGTTTTTGCGAAATTTCCAATAAACAGGTTCAAAACACGCGCATCGCTATTATTAGAAACAAACATTCGCTGTTACAACAGAGATTTCTAACTAACATCCTTGTTTTATATTGACATACAGTAAGGATTTTGATTTTAAAACTTTTATACAGAATACTATTATTATACCAACTATGTTGGAAGTTATTATAAATATACAGAAAAATATGTTACATATTTAACCCAAGAATACTAGCTCATTCTGATATGTGCTGGTTGTCTGATACGGCTATTAACATTATTTTGGTTATGTACCAAGAACCAATGTAATCTGACAGACAACTTCTCCACAAAATGTAGAATCGAAATCGAATAATTTTAGACGTATTTTCTGGCCCAAATGTGTGGCCCACATGCTGATACAGAAAAGTTTCTTACAAACTTAGAAATATCATAGTCGTAGTGGCAGAGATGGGTATAGTTGGGGTGCATCCCCCACCCCAAATTTTGAAGGGGGGGGGGGGGGGGGGGGGTGCAGCATATGCTTGACCAACCCCTTTCTCCACAGTTTTTGACGCAGTTGAGATAAAGGAAAAAGACCAATTTGAGACAGCATTTAGATGTACTGAGTCAGGAGTTTTGTCAATATGGGAAGATTTTTTTCTTTCTTTTCTTTTTGTCAGGAAAATGAGGAGGATAGGTTTAGCTGGCCGGTCCCCCCCCCCCCCCCCCCCCCCCAACATCGAGATCGCTCCTACACCAATAAAAAAAATTATTAAAAAGAAAAGAAATTGTTTCGCCATGATTAAAAAGAAATTGTTTTGACCATGATTCTGGTATATACATATAGGCTTTAATAACCGAACTCGGTGTGAATTTTTTGTTTACTTTCATCAATGATAATACAGTACATGTATGTGATTTGATTTGTTTTCGGATACATTAGGGAATCGATTCTACCGATTTTCGTCGCGAAGCGGGCGCCTGGATAGAACAACCGACCTCCCCTAAGCCAGCTGGATTGTTCTCTGAAACAATACAGTACATAATTTTCTTAATAATGCTGGATAGAACCACCGACCACCCGTAAGCCAGCTGGATGGTTTCCTCATGAAGAATTCAACACACCGAATGGGGCTCGAACCCACATCGATGAGTGGCAAGTGATTCGAAGTCAGCGACCTTAACCACTCGACCACGGAGGCCCCCTATATTTTTTAATAAATTCCAACAAATAAAGTTTAACCCTAAAATCAGTCATGCGGAATCATTTAAACACACTTTAGGGGTCCTTGCCAGAATACCACTGAGTTTGGCATGATTCTAACCAGTAGTTTCAGAGATATTAAAGCAAAAAAATGATGACACAGCATGATGAACGCCGGACCACACTATACTAACAGCTCCCCCTAAACAAGATTCAGCCGGGCCAAAAATAAATTCATGGTTGAATCTCTCAGCAATTATGTTCGCAGGACCAAAGTCGCAGTGCCTTATAATGCGTCAATGTGTCTCGGTTTTATAGCTGCCAATGGTTATATCAGCGACTTCTCCTGAAGTATTTCAGGAACTCGTATAGTATAGATGCGAGATACACTCCCAATTCCAACAGCCTCTGGTTCTTTTGCGTGCCATGTGTAAACATCGCCCATACAACTCATTAAAAAATCGTATTATTTTAATTGGATGAGCAGTGACTCGAAGTCAATGACCTCAAGACGTCTCCCACTACCCTAGTGCCTTATTACCATTTTGCATGCCCTTACTGATATTCCCCCGTTTAACCTTAAACATTCGAGAAAGGTCAGACATATTTAAAAGCACTAAACTCCAGCTTTTAAAATTGAAATTTGTCATATCATGAACATTAGAACATGTTTTTGTTTCTAAATACAATGTATATTAAAAATTCAAAATCAAGAAAGAAACAAAAACGAACCCAATTAATATTTTCCTAAGTTCTTGACCAATACACCATGGAGGAATACGTACTATCAATTAACTGTCATAAAGTATAAAGTTTTATAATTAAGGCCATAACATATAATCAGGCAGGAATAAAGTTTCAAATTTCAATAATTTTCTGATATCTAAAAGTTTCTGTTGTAATCATGTGATCTGTAGGTCAGTGACTTTCAAAATGTTAGTTCTGAATGAAAATAAACACATGAAATACAATGCAAAACTTTATTCCGATTATCTCCTAGCAACACTTTGGAAACAAGATAAAACAGAAATGACATGATATATCGGTCACATTTACCTTGACAAGCAGCTTGTAAGATATTTTGTGAATCACAAGTCTGGATGGTGATCAAAGGAAACACTTTATACATAACTGTTATATTTCTTGGTTAGTGTTTTTTATCTACTGTACACCTTGCCTACAAACTGATTAACGTATGTAAAATAGCCGTTGATGTTATACCTAATAAACTGAAGTCATATCATCGTCATCAACAACAACAACAACAATAATCAGGAGTACAAAAAATATCAAAATGAGGTAAAATTTCCAAGAAATTCAATTATCTTTGAGGACGGGTATGAACTTTTAGACAGTTTCAAAATAGTATCAGCAGTCACTCTTTATGAATAACCATTAAGTTTGCTAAATTAAAATATCAATAAATATAAATAATTTAAATATGTATACATTGTGAGAGTAAAAAATCTTAGTCCAATGTCTAACATGCAAAACATTTAGTTCAGCTGCCTTAAAGTTATTTTTACAAAAAAAAAAAACAACAAACAACAACATACAAAATAAGAACTAAACACGCAAGTTAAATATCTCGACAGTTGCATAAAAACAAACATAAATGGAATGGATAGTTTTTATAACTTCTGTAGAACCGTAACCTGTATGCTGAAAAGGAAATACCAAACACCACTGGTAATGATGAAATTTTCTTTTTCCAAACACTTGTTTCTATACTGTTTTTTATTACGATTCTCTTGTTTTATTTTAAAAAAAAATATTTTGTAACAAAGAAAACAGTACATTTAGTTCTCTGAAACAATACAGTACATAATTTTCTTAACAAATAATGCTGACTTGTTGACAATAATGTTTGAATGAATAGCTCAATGCACACAAAAAACAACACGAAGATTGCTGTTTCATAAAACATATTTATCAGTTTTCCTTCAATACAGAACTTATTAAATGACATTATCACAAAAAGTTTTTAAGCTTTATGAAATTACTCAAACTTAAGAAGCCTTTTAAAAAAAATCTCTACCACAGCCTATTACTTGAATTTTTAAAACTATTTTAAAACAAGTAAGAAATAACAATATCAACAAGATTTTCAGGCTAAAACAAAAAACATTTGCAGTATAAAAATGTTTCTATGGACTAAAGAATGTGTTCAGTTTAAACATGTGAACCATCTATGAGGATCGAGCTATGAAATTATTTTTCTCCGGTTGGTAGAAATATTTCACAATACACATCACCATATCATCCAACTCTTTCTGTGCAGCTTCACGATCAAGCCTGGAAATATACCAAATTGCTTTATGATCATCAAAGTCTCATATGCTTGTTTCTGCTAAAACACACTTACCCTGAAATGACGTCACATTAACGAGACATGACGTCAATGTTTTTTGTTGCAAGGACGAAATAGTGCTACTAAAATTTATCTTCTGTTTCAAATAAAGGGCATATTAGAATTGAAATAATGTATAGCAAAATCGTGTTTTACTTAAATTAATACACTCAAAATTGATTAAATGTCAACAGAATAATTCACTTAGGCTACGTCATAATGAAATTATTCCGTGGTTGAATAACCTCTTTTTCATGTAGAGCGCTCTATTGATAACGTTTTAACACAATTTCTCTATACATTATTTCTTAAATAAAACACATTTTGTGAAAGCAATATAGTGGGCACATAATTTTGTGATTTTGGCCTGTATGAATTTGTGGATTTCAACTTTTGAAAATAAAAGTAATGACAATTTTAATGGTTTGTTGGGCTTTTAATTTATTTGTGAACCAAGAAATCAACAAAAGGCAGTCTCCTACAAATATGTCTGATCTTGCAGTATTTCTGAATTTCACCTTGTATTCTGATAGACAGAAATGTTGTGATTAATATGTATTTTATGTTAAATTACCACATAATTGTCAAAACAAGTTTTATGGTTAGTGACAGTTTATGCATAAAGATATAATTTTGTTGACTTATCTGTGCTATGGAGATTTTTTTTACTGAGAGCAGAATAAGTCTAGAAGGGTACCATCCTTAGTTAAACCCTTATACAGGGCCCTCCTAGGTCGATCGATTTTTGTCACTGACTTTGAATCACTTGCCCCTCACCGCTGTGGGACTGAAACCACTTGGAAAGCTGAATTCTTCATGTGATGAAGGTATCCAGCTTGCTTACAGAAAGTCAGTGGTTCTGCCCAGCAAAACTGCTGTCTCAAAACCAACTAATTTTTCTTTAATACTACAAATTTTAACAATAAAATCAAGTCAGTTGAATTTACTTAATCAAGGGATTTTGATTGCCAGTACACGCACAATCATAACTCTTAAACTAGTTTTATAGGAAAAGCCTTGAAATACAAGTGAAGTGAAAATGCATTCTGCTCATGCATCAATGGCTTGAGCATTCAGCATGGCCTGAGCCCCAGGCATGGCCTGAGCAACCAGCATCGTCCTAGCATTTGGCATAGCTTGATACTTCGACATGGCCAGAGCACCCAGCATGGTCAGAGCAACCGGCATCAACTGAACACTCGGCATAGCTTGCGCACTTGGCATCGCCTGATCACTTGGCATAGCTTGAGCAACCGTCATTGTCTGAGCACTCGGCATAGTTTAAATATTCAGCATAGCTTGAGTACTCGGCATGGCCTGAGCACCTAACATCGCCTGAGCACTTAGCTTGAGCACTCGGCATGGGCTGAGCACTAGACATGGCCGGAGCAACCAGCATCGCCTGAGCAAAGCTTGCAGCAACCAGCATTGTCTGAGCACTCGGCATAGCTTGAGCATCGGCTTCGCCTGAGCACTTGGCATAGTTTGAGCACTTAGCATGGCCTGAGCACCCGACATGGCCTGAGCATGTACATCACCCAAGCACCTGGCATCACTTGAGCACCTGGTGTTGCCCGAGCATCCCGCATGACCTGAGCACACAGCATCGCATCGCCTGAGCACCCGGCATCAATTGAACACCCAGCAAAGCCTGAGCAATTCTTGTGGTTCTCAGCCATTTTCATTTTCCTTATATTTTTTTTTGTTTGAAACCCTGGATAACTTAATTAAGCAGTTGCATCATGTCCTTACAAGCAGTGTATAACAGATTTATATCACACAAATCAGCAAATTGTGAAATTATTAATACATTTGAATAACTCACCCATGACTAGGATCAGGTTTATGTTCAGTGTAGTATTTTATCTTAGGTTCTGTACCGCTGGTTCGCAGTGTAGCCACACATCCATTCTCGAATGTGAACGTAATCACCTGGCTAGACTTACTAACTGGTAATGTCTGTAATATAAGCATTTATACATCTTTAGTAGATCTGGTTATTTTTGTGTCAGTTTTCTTTTGTGATTTGATAAAATACTCATTGTCAAGGGCTGAACTTCAGTTTAATTCCACAAGCTTTCCCAGATTCTTAAACATGTGAGATGTTATACAGGAATAAAAGTCTCATCCAAAACAACTGTTAAGGTATTAGGTCACTAATAGTAATGTTTACAAAATGGCCTTTGCTTGGTATATTCTGAAAGGTAACCGTGTTTTGCACTATTTTGCAAATTTTAAACAACTTTTACCGTGCCGTTTTTTATAAATTTTGAATAACTTATGGTATCTCCTCAAGCTGAAGTAGAGACAAATTTCAAAGTGATAGCCACTATCCAAAACGTTTGCAGAGAACTCATTTTACCATTAATTTCAATAGAAGAAACATCAAGCTATTGGTAAACAATTATAAAACACAAAATAAAAATGTCAATATCATTTTTTCTATGGTGCCTCAAGTAAACGGATTTAATGAGACAGAATTCATACTTCAACATTGAAAAAATAAGGTCGAATGATGTGTTTCTGTTTGGGATTTCGCTTACTCCATTTAAAAATAACCTTAGGGAAGATGTAAAACCTACCTAAATTTCTTCCAATATATATAATCTAAGAGTGAAAGCAAAATAGAGAACTTTCACCGTGTGTAACTCAATATTTTTAAAGATGTGTAACTCTACCCCTTCTGTTTAAGTAGTAAATTCACTTTGAACACAAAGAAATCGCTTATAAGGTTCATCTTTTTCCATTTTTGTACAAAAAATCAATAATAAGTCTTGAAAGAAGTAAAAACTTACTAGTAAAAAAGGAATATAAGGAAAAAAAAATTTGGTCCCAGTAGGGCTTGAACCTACACACCCCTAAGAACTGCAGTAAAAGTAGGTTTATGGTAGGAATTGAATACTCTTCAAAAAGGAGGTTCTCTATTAGTGATCTAATACCTTAAGTAAATTTATTTGCATGGGAAAAGATCAAACTAGCTATACTTGGTTTTGTAGTTCATATAAGTTTCATGCACAAACCTATACTAAAGAGAAATACTGGAAGAGAAAAAACAAATGAAAGAATCAAACAGCTGGTTTTACGCCCACAGAAGGAACGGACTGGGGAAAAAATGCACTGTCAAACTGGTAACACTTTAACAAGCAAACTGACTTGCAGTAATTGTATACATACAGGTTTATTATCTTGCCGACTGTTATCAAATCCAGTTGTAAGATCTCTCACATATTTGATTTTGTATGGCCCACAGCTATCTGGATACTGAAATTAAGTAAATATATATTCATTCTATTTGTTTGTTTTTGGGTTTAATGCCATTTTCCAACAGTACAGTCAGATTTCAATTATGTAATGGTTTAATGTTCCTAGATTCTGTATCAGTACAAACCTGTTCTATGCAAGTAACTGCCAACTTCCCCAAAGGAATCAGAGTGGAGGACACATGATTTCAGACATAATGTCTTTTATCAACTCCTCACAGAGAACATTACAATTTCATTACTGCTGTAAAATCATTAATATGCATGAGGGATTAATTTTCAAGCTTACATTTATCTATGAAATCACAAACAATTCTCATATAATAATTTAATCTTCAAAAGTTGACATCTATGAATTTCATACCACCGTGAAATGATAAAAAATATTATGCTCATAAAATCACATATGATGATTCCACACTGAATCCACAGTATAAAATATATGTTAAGAATTTTGACTTGCTATGTTTACATAATATACCAGTATATGTGTAATACCACACGTCCCTACTCATTATTTCCTGCAGTATATGCTTGCTTACAAAGATCTAAAATATATGTAAGCATTTTTCTATTGATAACACAATTTTACATAGAATAGTGTCTTACATACATGTATAAAAATTGATAAGATTTACCTTGCCAGTTTTGTTGTAATCCCTCAGTTCATCAAACATACGTTTGATAGTTTCTGGATCATGACAGATAAAATATGAATTGCTTGAGATATGCTGACCATACCTGTAACAACATAAACATACACCTAGTGACAATCATTTAAATGTTTGATTTGGTTCTAATGCTGTTATTCTGCGGTATTTCAGTTATGTAAAAGTAATCAGTTAATTCTTACCCAGCTAAATTTCTATAATTAACTTGTCCATCTTTCAATTTCGACAGTACCATTAACTAATATAAGGGGTGTTTACCAAATAAAAAAAAATAATACCGACTGAATGGCAAACAGTGCAGATCTTGATGTACTAGCTGATCATGATCTACACTGGTCGTAAAGGCAGAATCAATTGTGTCCTACATAGTAAGTGTTAACCCAACCAGATTTCCTGTATTCTGTATCAGTCCAAATTTATTCCTCTCAAGAAACAGAACTTTCTCACATGAATCAGAAGTGGAGGACAAAAGCTTTGCATGAGTATCAAACATATATCGTCCACATTCAGTAAAAAGCTCTCCCTACGAACTAATTAGGCCGGTTCATTCAAACACAACTCCAAGCTTTGTTACACAAGCTTACAATCCAAGAAAAAGATGTGTTAACATTGTAACAACAGTGTTAATAAATTGTATTAGTCAGTATGACTGTGTAACCATGACATATCCCAAAGAAAAGTTTTGGAAAACATTTTCACAGTGAAATGAAGATAAAAATACATGTTTGTCGATCATTCAAGGGAACTCTGAAAAGAGACCTTTTTCGTTTATTTAAACACGAAACATGGAATTCAAAGAAAACAAGTTTTCAAACTTTGCATTAAGTTTTTTTTGAAAACCTAGTTAAAAACAGACAGTATAACTGTATTCTACGTATAGTAGAGATAGACCCTAAAATTTTCAATGATAGTAATACATAAAATAAAGTCTAGAAATTGATTTCCAAGTCCTTGAAATAACCAAAAAATGATTTCACAAATGTGAAGTTTATGATAATTTTGTTAGTATCAATAACAGAAATTTTAATTTTTAATTTAAAATTGTGATCGACAAAGAAAGGCAACTCTTGCCTTGGGCTAGTACTTATAAGCAGAGATATCTATTAGTTTACTTCCCTTGCAATTACACAATTGAGTGGAAAATGAAAACTGTTTTAGATACAATATCATACTTTTTTGCACAATAAAAACATTTAGGATTTATTCATTTGTGTTTGATTTACCCCTCAAAACATGGTTCCTATGATTCTGTCAACTTACATATGGTAAAAAATTAACTTTTAACAAGCCAATAATAAAATGAAGTACCTGTAAGTAGATGATAGTGCAGATAATACAGTTTTGCTTGTATCAAAATGTCACAATAGAAGCACTTTTGTAATACAGAACACCTGGTAGGATTAGTGAAGGTGCAATTATATTGATCTCTATTTCCTATGCCTACATATAGCTCTGTTATTGTTTTAGACAGACACTTAGTAAAATAAGATATTTTTGTGAAGCTAAGTTTTTGTCATATTTTAATGATAGTAAAATATTTGTTATATATTGTATACTTGTGAGATATACAGGGTTATTTAGTATGATTGTAACACTTTTATACAAAAATGGACTATTACCAAATAAAGTAAAAAAAAAATCTTGTAAAAATTTCTGCCTTTACAGTATATCCAATACAAGGCACATTTGTGAAAACCACTAAATAATCATCAATATATCATATATGGCCCTCGTGCAATAAAGTGCATAAATATCAAAATCTAAAACGATGTAAAAGCCTTATATAAATTAAATATCATTTTTATATACAATAAAGAAAATATTACTGTTTATAAATATCCTCAAGTTTTTTCTTTAAGGTGCTGTTATTTCTGTAGATGTATGCAGCCATCTCGGCACTGACAGCAGCGGCAGACACTCCGTCCTTGTCGAGCACGGTAGAACCACACATGTAGCCAATAGCTTCTTCAAATGCAAATAGAACTGTTTTACCTTCCTTCAACAAGGCATCTGTTCTGTTACCCATCCATTTAAATCCTGTTAAAGTTTCCTAAATAGTAAACAGGTATTCATTTTTATCATCAGACTAAGTGTAACATTATTTGTAACTGACAGCTTATCAAACACAATCTATTTAGATGACAATCAATAACTTCAGAAGTGAGCAACATTAGACCAACCGAAACAAAACGAAAGGAGATACCGAACATGCATATTATATTTAAGAATTAAAATGCTATCTTTGTGCGTTTACACAGGTATAAAACTTTAAATACGAGAAAATCACCCAGTCTATAGTAAGTTGTTTATGGTTCTTATACAGCTTACACATTTATCTTCACCTTTACTCTGCTATATTTCTAAAATGGATTGTTCCATCATTCAGTTTGGGCAATACCACTATTTATTCAAAGGAGTGTTCACTGCAAATTTACAGACTGAATAGCGACCAGTGCAGACCATGATCAGATGTGCAGGCAGATCTTGGTCTGCACTGGTCGCATGGGCAAAATCACTTGCCGCCAGCAGGCTAAAGGCTTAAAAAAAACAACAACATTACAGTAAACCTCGCTTATAAGGAACAGCTTGGGACCTCTAAAAATTATTCCTTATAACCGAGGTTCCCTATATCCGTATAGCGAACTAATTCCTTATAACCGATTTTTGTATAACGAACACAATTTGTACAGCGAACACTCTTTGACCGACGTTTGAAAAGGGCTCCGGGTCGACCATGAATCTTTATGTGAGAAAGTTGTGAGTCTAGTACCGGTCCTATCCTACAGAGATTGAAATAGTGTTGAAACACGGCGTTTAAACCTAAACTAAGCCAAAATGGGTAAGTATGACGTGATTTGTGTTGATTTTTTGTCGGCTATTTCTATCTTCCTTTTTAAGAAAGCACTACAGTATGATTATAAGATATGTTGCAGCCCTTACCTTGCTCGACAGCATTTTATGTGAATAGGCATCAAAACTAATATAAAATAAATGTTCAAATAATACAGTGCATTACGACTAGACAACGGCGCCATACAAACGGACTAAAATGTAAATTATATCTATAGTTTTGCTATTGTCCATTTTAGCACCTGCTATAATTTTTACAATTGAAAATTGGGTAAACTGGACTGTTTATCATTGTTAATCACGCGTAATTAACACATTTATTTAGGATAGTATGACATGACCGTGTCCACGACTGATTTTCGTTCACTATTGTTAACATGAAATACCTAATACATGTAGCTCTCAAACATAATCTCGAGTAAATATAAGTTAATTATGATATTATTTATTTTCTTTTATCATATCCGTGAAATAACAAACTAAAGACCATAGAAATGAAATAATATGTGTTTATTCATGTGCATAAAAGCGCGTGAAAGTGCCGACGTTACTCTGACGTCATCAGCGATTCTCCTGTTTATTTCCAGTTTTCAATAATTTTTATTATTTATGTATGTTCGCTATAACCGAGGTGTTTTCTATTGAATTTCCACCTTTGGGACTAGAAAAAGTGTTCCTTATAACCGAGGATTTTTACATTGAATAAAAAAGGAATTAGATCGGGGAATTGAAAAATGTTCCTTATAACCGAGTGTTCCTTATATCCGAGTTCCTTATAAGTGAGGTTTACTGTATTACCTCAAAGTTGAAGCCTTCTTTGGCACCAATTGTCTGTAATATCTTAGATGACACTGTACTTGCCAGCATGTAACAATCTTTAGCTGTAAAAAAGAATGTACACATGTATTAATTGAAATACAGTTGAACCCGCCATAACGGCCACCTGTATCAAACAGCCACTTGCTTTAAGAAGTCAGTTGGCTAAGTTTCCAAACTGATTTCAACCTGTATTAAACAGCCATTTGTCTTTTGGCTAACTTCAAAAATGAACTTTCTGATCTAATTTCAACCTGCAATAAGAAGCCTTTTGCCGTAAGCAGTCAGGTTGTGTTGTTCCCCTGGCTAGCTGCTTAAAGCAGGTTTGACAAAATTCTACAGAATAAAGATATAAATCAAAGATACCTACAAGACCTGTTATGAAACACTGACCCTGATATTTTTCAAAACATCTGCAAGAAATTCACATTCAAGAAATAAAGTTGATTTAGTTGATTCTAAATTACTGAAGCTTAACTGTGATCAAAGCTTCTAGCTGAACTGAATCACTCTTGGATCTTTTCCAAAAAAACAGTCATGGTGTTATTTGTATTGAGGTGGTGCCTTCTGTACCTCAGATGGGCTATTACTAGTATCTTATTATAAAGACACATTCTTTCTCATTACAACAACAAGCTCTCAGGCAACTGTTTTATGGTAACTTGGCTGAGCCTCGTTACCGCCTAAGCAGATACCCTCATGCAAGATATTTCAATCGCACGTTCAACCAGTGAAAGATTGTTATAATAAACTTACCAGGAAAATCTGGATGTTTCTGTCTAAAACTAAACCACGACCACCAGCCTAACAGTGCTCCGATCTCATTCCCTGTAAACACTGTCCATTCTTTCCTGAAATACATAAATAAATTTCAGTTATTCATCAATTTAATGAAGAGGAAACTAGTGAATGAAATGCTGCCATTCAATACAGGGTCTCCTATTGGAAGGTGCCCTAATATACAACTGTAGCATAACATAATATCAGATGTGATATCTGTCTGTCAATGATGTATATATACAATATTCTGCTCTATACATACAGTATGTTGTAATGTAAAATGCCTGAATTTAAATCTGCATATAGAAAATCTGCACTAACTCGCTAATTGCTTTAAACAAAGATTTTAATATCAGTTTATTTTTAAATTGGTGGAAAAATAGATAAAATGAAATGAAAATGCAACTAAATATAAGTCCAAAGGATACTAGTGCCACACTCCTGTCAATGTAGGCATACTTTTGCTTAAGTCAAGGGCCATAACCCTAGTCCCAATTTAAACACCAGGTACACAACACATTCACATGCTGAATAACAATCATGTGAGGTTTGATGACTCTAAATACATTTTGAGATATGCATGACAAAAATTAGGATGGACAAAGGCAAACCTAAGTGCCCCCTACCCCACAAAAAATTGGGAGGGGGCCACACAATCAAACAACTAATCTTAAGGCACAGTACAGGATGTTTCATTCTTTATATACATGTATAATTATCTGTTTATATTTTGTAGTATATAAATAAGTCATGTCTTCCATTTGTTTATGTAATCTATGGAAATAGAACTACTGTCATTTTCATCAAAATGTTCACAGCTTTCTCAAATTTTCAGATTTTGAAAATCCTTTCTCTATTCTGAATGCCTAAAGAACACATACTGCAGATATCAGCAAAGATGCCTTTCTTTAAAAAGGGAAGTATAGATGTATATGTACCCATCATATTCAGCAAGTGCCAGTCTATCAGCATCAGGATCATTAGCAAGTATTACAGTACTGCCTTTACTGTTAGCTGTTTTCATTGATAACTCCTGAAAAATAACATACTATACATCATCTAAACATATACCACACTTTATTTCAACATTTATCACATAAATTACTTCAACATTTTTTTATCATGCATTACTTCAACATTAAATTTTATCATGTGTTATTTCAACATTTACCACACTATTTCAACATTTATCGTATGTTATTTATTATAATTATTATTATTATTATTATACCAGATTTATATAGCGCCCTTTTCATGATAAACACGTTCAAAGGTGCTTTACATATAGCAAATGCAGCCACACATCCTCTTCTAGTACAGACACAGAGTGATCTGACCAGAGGGACAGAGTGAGACAAAGCCTCCAGAACAGATAGTGAGAACTTTTAAGATACAGCTTGTCCGGCTAACTTAGCCTAGCTCTTTGCGAATAGACAGTCTGGTTCTTTAACGTGCCTGGTGTATAGCACCGATACATGCAAAGCTGTCTTTCCTGGGAAGAACCAGTACACGCCTCTAAGTTAGGTGGGAGACACTCAACAGCATCTCAGAAATTTCCAGTGCCTGGACCGGGATTCGAACCCCGGACCTCTGGATTGACAGTCAAGCGTGTTACCACTAGACCACCAACCCACCATATTTCAAACTTTATCATGTATGATTTCAACATTTATGCTGTTAGGTATGGCTAAAACATACTAAAGGTCATTTATAAAACAAGTGAATGTTGATTTAATCTGCCTGTTTGAAAAATAAAACAAGAACACCGCAATGCAGAGCAATATATGCCCAAAGGTGTGACCTTTGACCCCTAAATGTGACCTTGACCTTGAGGCGAGCCATCCAAAACATGCGCTCTGCATGTTGTCTTGATGTAGTGAATATTTGTGCCAAGTTTCTTTAAAATCCTTCAAGCAGTTCAAGAGCTAAAGTGTGGACAAAACGAAGTCATATGAGCTTTGATCCTAAGTGTGACTCTGACCTTGAAATGAGCCACCAAAAACACACGCTCCGCATGTCGTCTCGATGTGGTGAATATTTGTGTCAAGTTTCTTCGAAAACCTTCAAGGGGTTCAAGAGTTACAGAGCTGACACGAAACTGCTAACAGAGGGACGGACACAGACATCATTTATAACATAATACATCCCTTTTGATGGATAAAAAACTCAAAATGAGTTTCAAAACAAAATAAAATAATCAGAGCAAGAATTAACAAGAGGGCCATGATGGCCCTATATCGCTCACCTGTTATCATTGCACTTGAGGACAAGAAGGTCCTCAGAAAAAATATCTAAGTCCAAAGGACAGGAACAACAAAGGGAAGAAATTTAACCAAAAAGAAAAAAAAATTCTTACAAGGTACAGTCAAAAATACACCTAAAAATTGGAGGTACCATCCATGTTGTACCACAGAAAAGTGGTCTCGGTTTTTCCCTACGGCCAATAATAAAAAAGTTACTAAAAATAAGCTATTTATGGTAACGTAAAAGGGAAGTAATTAAAAAAAAAATTATTGTATGTGAACAAAAGAAGGATCTGCCAAATAAATCTGTTGACATAAATGAAATTTCAGATCAGTATCTTCATTAGTTATGGAGATATACCCATTTTAATTTGAAATAAAGGGAGGTAATTTGAAATAAAATCAGTCCATAGTTATCTACCCTGATTGGCTCAGTCCAACTAATGACAATAATGAAATTTCAAATAAGTCCTATAAGTACTTACTGATATAAATCCATTCTGATTACAATCAGGGGAGGTAATCAGATATAAAATAACTCTGGAACCTACCATTGGATCTGATTTGTCATGGAATTCAAAATCTATTGTTGTTGAAGATATTTTGGAAGTTTGTATCAAATAAAACCATAAATGAAGTATCTATATGGCTGCAAAAGCCAAAATAGCCAATTTTGGACCTTTAAGGGGCC
Source organism: Mercenaria mercenaria (assembly GCF_021730395.1). Lineage (NCBI taxonomy): Eukaryota > Metazoa > Mollusca > Bivalvia > Venerida > Veneridae > Mercenaria > Mercenaria mercenaria. Next base: position 95,234,234 of record NC_069365.1, read on the forward strand.
ATAACTCTGGAACCCATGATGGAATCTGGCCAGTTTAAGAAAGGAACCAAGATCTTTTTTTTTTCTCTTTTATTTTTCAATCATAAATAAAAACATACAAATCCTTTATATTTCAAATAACACTCAAACATTATTTTAAGTATCAAAGCACAAAAAGAAGTACATAGAAGACAGAATTTACAATAATACAACTAGATTTACATGTTTATATCTAAGAGTTTTAAATAAAAGTTAACGAGTTTAGAAGTGAAAGGACAGTGGGAAAGATAATAATCATTCAGGCAAGAATGGAAGGATGAGAAGGGAGAGTGAGAAGAGTAAGAGTTGAGTTATGTCACTTGGAATCATGATCCTAAAAAACAAAAAGAAGGATATTTTTAAAGGATAGTGTTGTTCGTTTCCTGTTTTTCATAATTGATAATTTGGTACTGTATTGTATAGCTGAGAGGCTTGGCTTATTTCAATATTAGTCCACTTCAGTAAAATTTAACCATTTTTCTTCATATTTATGGAGCCTGTCATTAATCATTGCTATTTCTTTTTCAATTCTAATTCTCTGCTTGAAAAATGTAAAAAAGTTATCAAAAGAAGGAACATTTTTGGTATATTTCATTTTAAAGATAAAAAAATTACCAAGAATAATGATAAAGTTTAGGATATCTTCTTTATCTGTGTTAGCTATGTAACCAAAACAAACATTCTTTATATTTAGTTTTAACTCATTGTATCCCTTATTTTCCAGAAAGACTTGTAGTCTGTTCCAGAAAATTTGTACCTTTGGACATTCCCAAATTAAATGTTCCATACTCTCATTACTCTTGCAACAGAAATCACATAAATTACTTTGAGACAATTTACGTTTATAAAGATATTTGTTTGTTGGGAGCAAGCGCATTAACAGTTTATATTGAAAACTTCTAAGATTGTTATCTATTGTGGCTTTGAATGGGTTACTAAAAACTTTTTTCCAATCAATTTCCTTATCATCAAGAATGTTTTCCCATTTGAATATAGCTGTTGGTTGTTCATATGTTTTCTTACTCATTAAAAGGTTATAAAGAAACTTGTTTGGGGTTTTACTTGATTTCAGTTTCTCAATAAGGTGGTTGGTTTTGCTTCCATAAAGAAAATGCATTGAAATAAGGTCTTTAAGATTTTTCGGAATTGCTGATACTAACTGATGATATTTCAAAAAGTCAGTCTCATTCAGATCAAGTATTTGTTTTGCGTCTTCAAACTGATACCATGTATTTGTTCTAAAATCAAAAAGTTGATCAATGAATTGTATACCTTTTTCATGCCATCTTGCCCAGTAGATTACATTATTTCCAAGTTTAATTTCACTATTGTTCCATATTATATGTTTTTGTAATTCATTGATTTCAGCATAATAACTGTTTAGTAAAAACCATGAAACAAGTACATCTTTCAACAAGAGCTGTCACAGGAGACAGCGTGCTCGACTATTTCCATGCTGGATAGTGAAACTGGGCACATCTGAGGAAACTAGAGCTGTCACTGGAGTGTTTAATGACTCCAATTGTGGATGAAGATATTGCACAATAGCCTGAGTCTATGTCAAAAATATCAACTTAAAGTAATAAGAGAGGTAAAGATAAAATGTATCAAAACACTACATCCTAAGCAAAAAGGGGCATAATTCATTAAATATTGGTGCCAGAGTTGTGCAGCTTGTGTCATATAGTGTGGGTGATGATGTTGAACAACTATTTTAAGTCTGAATCAAATCCATTCAGTAATAACAGAGACAGAGTGAAAGTGCATCAAAACTTTAACCTAAAATTCTAAGTAAAAAGGGGGAATAATTAATAAAAAATTGGTGCCAGAGTTATGCACCTTGCATCATATGGTGTGGGTGATGATGTTGAACAACTATTTTAAGTTTGAATCAAATCCATTCAGTAATAACAGAGACAGAGTGAAAGTGCATCAAAACTTTAACCTAAAATTCTATGTAAAAAGGGGAAATAATTCATGAAAAATTGGTCCCAGAGTTATGCACCTTGCATCATATGATAAGGGCAATGATGTTGAACAATTGTTTAAGTTTGAATCAGATCCATTCAGTAATAACAGAGATAGAGTGAAAGTGCATAAAACTTTAACCTGAAATTCTAAGTAAAAAGGGGAATAATTCATGAAAAATTGTGCCAGAGTTATGCATCTTGTGTCATATGATGTGAGTGATGATGCTGAACAACTATTTTAAGTTTGAATCAAATCCATTCAGTAATAACAGAGGTAGAGTGAAAGTGCACCAAAACTTTAACCTGAAATTCTAAGTAAAAAGGGGGAATAATTCATGAAAAAATGGTGCCAGAGTTATGCATCTTGTGTCATATGATGTGGGTGATGATGCTGAACAACTATTTTAAGTTTGAATCAAATCCATTCAGTAATAACAGAGGTAGAGTGAAAGTGCACCAAAACGTTAACCTGAAATTCTAAGTAAAAAGGGGGAATAATTCATGAAAAATTGGTGCCAGAGTTATGCACCTTGTGTCATATGATGTGGGTGATGATGCTGAACAACTATTTTAAGTTTGAATCAAATCCATTCAGTAATAACAGAGATAGAGTGAAAGTGCATCAAAACTTTAACCTGAAAATCTAAGTGAAAAGGGGGGATAATTCATGAAATATTGGTGCCAGAGTTATGGCCCTTATGTTAGATGATGTGGATGATGATGAGGAATAAGTATTTCAAGTTTGAATCAAATCCATCAAGTAATTACAGAGATATGTTGAAAAAAGAGGAAGTGCACCAAAACTTTAACCAAGGTGGGGACGCGGAAAGACGCCGACGCCGGGGCGAGTAGGATAGCTCTCCTTATACTTCGTATAGTCGAGCTAAAAAAGGATGACCTGTGCATATTCTTGATACATCTTTCTGGTTCATATTGCATTGTAGAATGAAAGTATTACCAAACCTGTTAAGTACTGTGAAATCATTTAATTTCGTGGGCATGAAATTTCGTGGTTTTGGTCAAAACGGCAATTCCGTGGGGATATGAATTCGTGGATTTCAACTTTTGAACATAAAATGAAAGGGAAATTTATATGTTCGTTGGGATTAAATTTCGTGGATTGACTCAACCACGAAATCCACGAAAATTAGTCCCCCACGAATATTAATGATTTCACAGTATGTTTCCATAAAAGACATTCCAGTAACCATTATTTTCAACCAAGATCTTGTTGTAATACAAGTTGTGTGCAAGTTTGGTTAAAATCAAATCATAAATGAAGCTGCTATTGTGCAGACAAGGTCAAAATAGCTAATTTTGGCCCTTTCAGGGGCCATAACTCTGGAACCCATTATGGGATCTGGCCGGTTTAAAAAAGGAACCGAGATCTTATGGTGACACAAGTTTTGTGCAAGTTTGATTAAATTCAAATCATAAATGAAGCTGTTATTGTGCAGACAAGGTCAAAATAGCTAATTCTGGCCCTTTCAGGGGCCATAACTCTGGAACCCATAATAGAATTTCACCAGTTCAAGAAAGGAACCAAGATCTTATGGTGATACAAGTTGTGTGCAAGTTTGGTTAAAATAAAATCATAAATGAAGCTGCTATTGTGCAGACAAGGTCAAAACAGCTAATTCTGGCCCTTTCAGGGTCCATAACTCTGGAACCCATATTGGAATCTGGCCAGTTCAAGAAAGGAACCAAGATCTTATCGTGATACAAGTTGTGTGCCAGTTTGGTAAAAATCAAGTTATAAATAAAGCTGCTATTGTGCAGACAAGGTCAAAATAGCTAATTTTGGCCCTTTCAGGGGCCATAACTCTGGAACCAATAACGGGATCTGGCCAGTTCAAGAAAGGAATCGAGATCTTATGGTGATACAAGTTGTGTGCAAGTTTGGTTAAAATAAAATCATAAATGAAACCACTATCGTGCAGACAAGAAATTGTTGACGCACGGACGGACAGACGGACTGACGACGGACGAAGGGTGATCACAAAAGCTCACCTTGTCACTATGTGACAGGTGAGCTAAAAAGTTAAAGATCAAGCCAAACATGTTTTAAAGATAGGTGTATAATAGTACAAACTGAAAGGCTGTCGCATTCCAAAAGGTCATATGAGAGAAAAGTTTCTTAAAACATTCTCACCACGAGCAGGACAATTGATAGCTATATCATATCAAGGTTTTTTTAAAATAGAGACTACCTAAAATGTTCATTTATTACAATAATTAAATTTTGTAAAGTTATAAATAAGTAAATTGACTATAATTACCAGTGCTCCTTTTCCTTCCTCTGGGTTGGGATATTTCACTGTAGGGAAGTCAGGATTTGGTTCTATCTATAAATATATAAGTCTGGTTTATAAAACATATCTTATTTCCAGAGTCCAAAGGTAACAGGAGTTCTTTGTATTTCAGATATTTGAAAAATGTTACACAAATTTTACTGATTTTAATACAGATCTGAGTAGGGAATCATTTACACATCTGACTTCAAAACTGATATAAATCCGAAGTTAAACAAAAATTATCATTCTTATAAATTTGCGATACAATTTAGCATGACAAAAATATATCTAGTATCTGCCTTAAGATGCAAGGATAAAAACTATTTAATCTTTCCTGTTCTGGAAGTGGTTTAAAAGGAGGAAATCTAAACCCACTGCATGCATGGCTGTATAGGTAAACTTTACTGTAGATTATTTTAAGTTTTACCTGTTCTGGTACTGGTATTACAGTGGGAAATCCAAACTGTTGTACAGATTTATCAGAGAATATATAACCCACTCCATGCAAAGCTGTATAGGTAAACTTTACTGTAGATTACTCTATGCCTTACCTGTTCTGGTACTGGTATCACTGCTGGAAATCCAAACTGCTGTACTGATTTGTTAGAGAATATATAACCCACTCCATGCAAAGCTGTATAGGTAAACTTTACTGTAGATTACTCTATGCCTTACCTGCTCTGGTACTGGTATTACTGCTGGAAATCCAAACTGTTGTACAGATTTGTTAGAGAATATATAACCCACTCCATGCAAAGCTGTATAGGTAAACTTTACTGTAGATTACTCTATGCCTTACCTGCTCTGGTACTGGTATTACTGCTGGAAATCCAAACTGTTGTACAGATTTGTTAGAGAATATATAACCCACTCCATGCAAAGCTGTATAGGTAAACTTTACTGTAGATTACTCTATGCCTTACCTGCTCTGGTACTGGTATTACTGCTGGAAATCCAAACTGTTGTACAGATTTGTCAGAGAATATATAACCCACTCCATGCATAGCTGTATAGGTAAACTTTACTGTACATTACTCTATGCCTTACCTGCTCTGGTACTGGTATTACTGCTGGAAATCCAAACTGTTGTACAGATTTGTCAGAGAATATATAACCTACTCCATGCATGGCTGTATAGGTAAACTTTACTGTAGCATTCCCGTTCTCTTCTCTACAATCAAAAATATACGTTTTGTATCTTTCTCACCTTTCCTGATAAACATTTACACAAGCAGACTGTCAGATCATCAAACAAATTACTTGGAAATCATTTAATTGTAGGCATGAAATGAAATTTTATGGTTCAGCCAAAATTGCTACTTTTGTGTGTGGTGTGTGTTTGGGAGGGGAGGAGGAGTTATGGATTTCAAATAAAATTTAATGGAAAGTGTTCTTTTTTGCTGGGATTCAAGTTTAATCTATTTAGTGGACTGACATTAGTCTCCCAATCTAATGTGACATTACCTCAGTAAAAACTGGTAAACTGAATCAGCAAGAACAAGTAAACTAATTTTGCATAGAGGTGATGTATGTGGGTTTACCTTCTTTTTCAACAATTTTTCACTCATATAAAGGACTGCATCTACTTGTAGCAGTGAGTGCAATGCCCAGCTTTATAACGCTGCCTCAATTGAATACCAAGCGACATTAAACCCCACCAAGTCACATTATACTGAAACCAGACAAACCAGTCCTAGTACTATCTTCTTAATGCTGCGCACCAAGTGAGGGAGCTACTTGTACCAATTTTCATGTCTTTGGTATGATGCGGTCACGGATCGAACCCACAACCTCCAGCACTAGAAGCAGGCACTCTACAACTAGGCAACCGAGGCAGTCTGCATAGAAATGAGGTTTTATGAATAACCTACTTGTAATAGCAGAGTTTTTTAACATCTTCCTGGTATTTAGCATGTATATCATCGTATGGATCCTCTCTGAGAGGACATGTCTCTGTATAGTCAACATCCCAGGAGTCTTTCCATGGTTCCAGGTTCTCATTGATACATCTAGAAATGTCTTTATCAACTGGAGACACTATCTGTAATAAAGGAGTTAGTATCAACCTGAAATGCTTGTAATGTTTATATTTGCTCTGGTATTACTTCAGCTTGAAATGGCACTGGGTTTCATCTATATACTGTATAAGTGAATATATTTGTGGGTCAAAAAGTTCGTGAATCAACAATTCCAGACATTTCCAAGGGGAAATGTTTGCGAATTGCAGAAAACTGAAATACCAAAAGCCAGGTTTATTTATCTTTACTCGCCAACAATGACCTGTCTTAATTAATGTGGAAATTTGCACTGGCTGATACTTTCTGGAATTTCATGAGTTCACAAAATTCACCAACATTTCCATGTAACAAACTTTTCCACTTATACAGTAACTGCTTCTAATCCCCATACTTAACTATGTTAGAATAGTATCTTATTATTTAAACCAAAACTGCAATTTTGTGGAGACAAAAATTCAAGGTTTTTTAAAAGGTAGTTTATAGAGACGTTAAGTTAAGGCGTTTTTAAAACTATTTTGTTGGGACAGAAAATTCATGAAGGTTAAAGATATTGTAGTGTCATGAATTCATGAATCTGATGAAACTATTTTGTCAAAATATCAATTCATGAATAGTAAAGATATTTTGTTGGGACATAAATTAGTGGATTTGAAACCAAATTTAAGCGACCTTTGAAGATAACTATCTTATATGTCTGTTGAAATATTACTGGCTGGCTACCAACAAATCCAGATGACCACCAAACCAAACAGTCTTGTAAACGCTTTATTTTGGTCTTTAACCTTGCTTTTCTGTTTACCACCAAATGGACGCTTGATTTTCAACAAAACAGCGAAGTTTCAATGGTTAAATTTAAGTATTTTATAAGAAAGGCTATATTTCATTTCGTCTGCAGTTATGGAGCATGTTTACATGTTGGGGGAAGTCAGAGGTAGCGCGCTGCACATGCGCAGTATTTCCGTAGGGTCCTGCCATTAAATCTAAAGGCCCCATGCAGGTTTAAGGTAAGCAGACGAGACGTTTAGTAAACACTTAAACCGGGGAAATACAGCTTTGATAATTTAGTGCATGATTTTAATACACCCTAAAACACATTTTCATATCAAAATATCCACTACTTTCTCTTAGTAGAAAATAAAGTTTAATTCAATGGTTGAATGTAAATTGAAAATCAATAAAGTGACAAATCACTGTCTATAAACATGGTAGTGTTTGACCTTAAAACAACATGATTTGGTGTCCCTTCATTCGGGCCTCAAAAATGTACTTGACCTAATTTTAGAAGTAAACAAATTAGCTCTTTAGTTGGGAGGAGAACCTAGCTTTGTTCACGTGAAAATTCAACCACTAGATATATCTATTTCCTGAGTTATCATGAAAAATATTCCAAGTGTCCGATTCTAGGATGCTAGCCAGTACAGTATTTGTGTTTCAACTTCTCTTAAAATTTGACAATTTCCCCAATATGTTATATGGCTAAAAGTGATTATTCTTAGTGATCCATTAGTATGTATATGCTTTTCAGTGAAATAATGGTATACATGTATGTCAGTGAAATAAAGCTGTATATAATTTTTTTTATTGTAAACAAGAGCTGTCTGACTGGTCGGCAATACTGGACAAAACAATAGTTGAATGAATGAATGAGTTGGGTTTTACGGCGAATCGACACAAAAAGGTCATATATCGCCAAAAAGAACAAAAGCTGAAAAGGGACATAACTGTGTAAAGGATGCAAAAGAAATAAGTAACAACTAAGTTAAATGGCCAGAAATATTACTGAAAACATCACAGGATGTATTATAATGGAAACATACCTGTGCTCCATTTGACCAATATACCTGAAAACAGAACATGTAAACTTAACTGTAACATCAAAATTCTTGCAATGGCTTTGTTAATTCTGTTGTGATTTTGTACAAGAAATACACCAAGTCAATCAAAGGAAACTTTCAGAGATCTCTAAGTAGAAATAACTTGACATCTGATTTATCTGTTGGGTAACTTTATCCTGATGCAGATTACACTTATTTATATTACAGGCAATTCAGCACTGTTCAGATCAAAATGTTTTCTACAATGTAGAATTTGATTAAACAACATTTTTCAAAACAAAAATATATACCAAGAACAGTCAGCAAATAAAGAAAATAGCATCCTTTGTTTGATTTTTTGCTAGACTGTATGAAAACATGCACCTCAATTAATTTTTTTAATGGGAGTCTATGGGATGGCAATACATATAAGAAAAATTGTAATGTGTATATTTTAATGAAACTTCTCACAGCTGTAAGCTGACAAATTGTCTCCCTTTTGGTTGAAAAAGAAATGTATAGGTCTACATGAAATTTGCAAACGATTAAGGAAACCTGCTGATTTTTCAGTATTTTTGGCAAAACAGCATATGAATGCAGTGGTGAATATCAAAATGTTGCCTACCTTATACCCATTATCTTCTTTAGGATTATGTGAAGCTGTTACCATGACACCACAAGCACATTTGTACTGTCTTGTACAGTAAGCCTGCAACCAGGAAGTTATAATGTAAATACTATCAAGAATTCTTTATATACATGTTAAATTCAATATCAAATGTTGAGAATATTATAAATACATATGCAAAGACAAATCCACTCTTTAAAAAGTATTTTTCTTTCCATTATTCTAGAAATTATATGGAAAAGAACGTAACATGTTTTTTTCAATTAATGATTTGAACATATTTTTGTCATTTAGTAAGGAATCATATCTTTATACGGTAACAAGATTTGGTACTCTACACTTAAAAAGTAGAGAAAATTTGATGCTGTGAGATCACTTATGAAAAAGTTACAATGTTTTTTTGTATTTAGGCCCATTTAGTTTTCTTTTCATTGCACCAAGTAATATAACACACAATTTTTAACGCAGGCTGTATACTCCAAAAATTATTTAATTTGGCCTAATAGATATTTGTATTGTTCTACTAGAAATGTTCATAAACCTATGTTAAAACAAAGCAAGTAGCTGATTTGTTTTTTATTTATAAAAGGTAGAATATAAACAAAGGATTTAAACTGCCATCAAAAATGAATGCTGACAAAGTTTAAACTATTAATAATGTAAACAACTGTCAAAAGTTTATACAAACCACATATGGTGTTGGACAGATTTTGGAAAACAAGTAAACTTTAACACCTGCATGCAGGAATATAGTAGCTGTTAGCTGCGCAAATCTGAAAACAAACAAGAAGGTTATGTTGGCCATATATTGCACACCAGAGTTTCACACCTCAAACTAGTTAAACAAGAAACATTTCTATCAAATTACTTTGTAAACTGGCCTACAGATTCAGAGGTGAAGATTTCTAACATTTTCCATAGGGCCGTATACAGACAAGAACTTGCTTCCCCCTGTATACATATAGCTGCACCTCTGGCAGCCATGTTTTTGACAAATCATAATTATCTGAATAACCTTGGAAGAGGGTCACCCAAAGGGATGAAATAATTTTAAATCTGGTTAACAGTTTGCAGTGACAGATGGCAGTTTAGGAAAAGATGCTGTCTTAAGATATTTTGTATTTTTAGCTCTGGTGGCCATGTTTTGAGGAAATCAGAAAAATTTGAACAATCTTTGGAAAGGGTCACTCAAGAAATATTTTGGTGAAGTTATTTCAAAAGCAGTCTAGCAGCTTCTGACAAGAATATCTTTTTTTAAGGTCACATAATATAATTATACATACTGGGAAAAGTGACCATGCCCTCTGGTGGCCTTGTTTTTGACAAACCAGAATAACTTGAATAATCTTGGTAGTTGGTCACCAAATGAACATTTCAGTGAAATTATTTGAGTACATTTGTAGTTTCTTACAAGAAGATAATGATAAAGTTCCATATATGGAAAAATGACCATGCTTCATGGCAATCATGTTTTTGGATGAATCAGGAAAAAGTGAACAATACTCAGGCTGGTAGAGGGTCAAACAAGGCACATTTCTGTAAAATTACTCTAAAATCTGAGAACAGGTTTCTGTGCAAGTCTTAAAAGGGTTTCTTTTCTGTTGACATGGCAAACAGAAATATCCATGCCAAGTTTTATCAACTTCCAATAAATGCTATGTAAAACTTCTTCATCATGAACAGGGCATATGATATAATTCTGGTATTATAATATAATAATTGGTTTCAGAGATGGTATCATCTGAAGAGAAGTAGGGCAACACAGATAACATAAAACAGATAATGAGTGATCACAATAGCTTACCTTTAAAACTTTGTGCTCTGGTAAGCTAAAAATTCCATAACAAATTGTTTTGAATAAATGCCATTATTGTGACAGAACTCAAATAATTATCTTTAAATTGTAAATTAGCTGTGCTATACTTGTTTAAAAATAACTCCCTCTTTTCACACAATAATGTACATTACTGAATATCATTCAAATATTTATTGCGACAGAAACTTGTAATGTTATCACAAATAAAAACAATGTACAAATAACACAAATGCTAGCTTTTAAGTACTGGAAGAACTAAATGATGGATAAACAATTTTGCTATTTTGAACAGATGGATGGATGGATAGACAGGCAGGCAGTCAAACAGATGTACAGACAGGATGGTATGGGACAGACAGATGTACAGACAGGATGTTATGAGACAGACAGATGGACAGACATGATGGGATAAGACAGATGGACAGACAGGATGGGATGGGATAAGACAGATGGGCAGACAGGATGTGATGGGACAGACAAGATGGTATGGGACAGACATAATGGGAAGGGATAAGACAGATGGACAGACAGGATGGGATGGGACAGACAGGATGGGTAAGACAGACAGACAGGATGGGACTGGATAGGCAGATGGACAGACAGGATGGGATGGGGCAGGCAGATGGACAGACAGGATGGGATGGGACAGGCAGATGGACAGGGAGGATGGGATGGGACAGGCAGATGGACAGACAGGATTGGATGGGACAGAAAGAATGGGATGGGACAGGCAGATGGACAGACTACATACCTTTTACTGTTATATCTACCATCATACCCTACACACACTCCCATTGTCTTTGCCTCAGGAATACATGACAATGTATGTTTACACAGCCCCTGTAACAACACAAAAACAAAATGTTTTTAAATGCAAAGTCTTATGCCAAAATAATATCACAAAAGGTGGAACACAATATCTGGAAATGTTCACAGTGCCAGTGTATGCATGTGCATTAGGTTAAAGCTACTGATGCACATTCAACTATATTTGAGAATGTATAGATTTAGACTGATGTCAGTATCTAAAGTATTCAAAATTGCCCCCCTCCCCCACACCCACCAGTTGAAATGGCAGATAGAACAATTGCCTCCACCATTACTGCTTATTTTTGGAATTGACATTTGCCCCCCAATATTTTTGTCCTATATGCCAGTATGCTAGTAGATATAACTGTTTTTTTTTGTTTTTGTTTTATTATGAAAACTGCTCTGAAAGGCAGTTTTCACTAAAAAAACTGTTTTATTGATGAAAATTGATGAATATGTTAATTACATTCAAGTGTTATGGTAAATAATAGCTTATTATATAGGTGATAAAGGGCAATTTTCCAGCTTTTGAAGGAGGAGGAAGACCCCTGGTTCCCATCTTTACTTTGTTTTAATATGAGCCAGCATCTGTGTAGGACCAACTGCCTTCCGTAAAGCATCTGACTGGCTTCCTTACATGAAGAATTCTATGCCCCAAGCCAGGCTGGAGTCCACATCAGTGAACGGAATGTGATAGGAAGTGAGTGGCCTTAACCTTTCGGTCAAAGAGGTCCCCTGTTGAATGAGCTGTTGATGTTATCTGTTCTATAGTGCTTTCAAATATAAATGAGACTATTGTAGACAAAACTGAACCTGTCAACTAATCAAAATGTACACAGAATCTGACTGCCCAATGATTAATGCAACCCAGATAATGGTATCCCAAGTTTAACCCTTGCCCTGCTAAACTTCTATAATGAACTTGTCTATCTTTCAATTTGGACAGTACCATTAACTGTTAACAAGAGCTGTCCGTATGACAGTGTGCTCGACTTTTCTCAGTGCTTGCCTCTGAATTTGAGCTTTGCCAGTAAAAAAAAAAAAACAAGTTAAAAAGGGGCATAACTCTGTTAAAATTCAAATTATAGTTATGAGAATCATGTCTCCTGGTGTAGACTTTGATAGTAAATAACTGTTTTGAGTTTCAAGTCAAAAGCTTTAATAGTAACAGAGATATTTGACTTTATCAAAAATTTTAACAAAAAAATCTAAGTTAAAATGGGCATAATTCTGTCAAAATTCAAACCAGAGTTATAGGAATTGTGTCTCCTGGTGTAGATTTTGATAGTAAACAACTATTTTGAGTTTCAAGTCAAAAGCTTTAATAGTAACAGAGATATTTGACTTTATCAAAAATTTTAACAAAATTTCTAAGTTAAAAAGGGGCATAATTCTGTCAAAATTCAAATCAGAGTTATGGGGATTGTTTCTCCTGGTGTAGACATTGATAGTAAGTAAGTATTTTAAGTTTCAAGTCAATAGCTTTGATAGTAACAGAGATATTTGACTTCATCAAAAACTTTAACCGTACAGGCTGATCATGATCTACACTGGTCACAAAAGGCAGAATCAGTCCTGTCCAGCATGGGAAGGGTTAATATTGAAGGATCAGTATAGAATCATTCTATCGTTTGTTTTGGCTCTAGTATATGTGTTTAGTAAAACCAGGCATTAAAAACATAAGAATTTTTTGCCTTAATTCATGTTTGCTACCATGAAGACAGAGTTTCTGTGCTAGAGTTATATTAACATAAAAGGTCAACTTAAATTCATTAATAAGCAATTAATCTAATTCACAATCATTTCTAACCCTTGTTGAACTCAGCTAAACAGCTTGGTTCAGATATCAATGATATTACAGTTATACATTCTGATAAGACTGGGTCTTTCTGGCAGTGGTCGTGAGGCCAGAGTGCATTTATTTTTCTTTTCTCATATTTTCTCAAAAAAACTTTCCACAGGAAAAGGCAAAAATGAGTTATTAATAAATAATCTAATAGTATATAACCTGATATTGGAAGTCCACTGAACTCTACTGAACTCATTCATAATGTTTCATTAATTGAAAATAGTTTTATAAATGAATATTGTATAAAATGACCTAGATACTTAAATTCTATATACAATGTTATCACGCTGGCCAGACCTTTTAAGGTAGTCAATCACATTTAAACAACATCTTTCATCTTTGTATAATCTGTTAGAACTTTACTGAAGGCAAAAAATGATTCATTACATAGAATTAGATCCATATTAGAAATGTATATTTTATAGATTTTTATATTTTCTAATTAACCCACTTTAGTATAGAAGTATTTTAAATGCAAAGTATTTCATTTTGCTTCAATAAACTTTCCAGTTTTACATTTGCATTTAAAAGATATCTGAATATTTCAAAACTCTGGGCTAAAATGAAAGATTTAACCCTTATCCTGCTGGACACGGTAGATTCTACTTCTTTGGGACCAGTGTAGATCATGATTAACCTACACATCCATGCAGTATGATCAAGATCTGCACTGTTCGACATTCAGTCAGTATCTTTTTTTATAAACATCCCTTTTAACAGTTAATGATACTGTCCAAATTGAAAGATGGACAAGTTCATTATAAACAGAAATTTAGCAGGGTAAAGGTTAAAACTGAATGTTACGAGCTTCTGACTTGATTTATTCCCTATACTTATTTTGGATGCACATCCAAGATAGCTAATGGGAGGTTTTGCCAATTTTTCAGACTTGCTTTTCTCATGAATTTCTGATAAATATTACGATAGAATAATTATCTTATCATTTCTTAGACAAGGAATATCAATCAATTTTTTACATTATGTAAAATAAGTCCTTCTTGGTTGAGTAAATCTAATTTTAGAAGTACTGCCAGGAAAAATTAAACTTGTATGAAAACGTGTAACTAATCAGATGGTCAGGTTTCAAACAAACTGTTACTTGACAATAATCTGATTAACCACCTTTAAATTCATAAAATTATGATTTTATAATACTTTGTAAAATTTGAAATTTTCTTCAAATTCAATTGTTATTTTGAAGTTTTAAATAAAATTGGGAAAGAGGAATCTGGAAAACAAAAATCAAGGAACTGGGGTCTGACTTTAAATTTGCTTAATGCAGCTAAAAAGTTTTAGTCCACTTACTGTTTACAAAATGATAATACAACCTGGGTATGAAAGGATACAACATTTAACTGATAACTGTAATCTTAAAGCAAACAAAAGTAACTTCAGTATTCAATAATAGTGTACACAAAACCTCTTCAGACACTCTGTAGAGAAAAAAACACTGTACTTTTAAAATTGAAGCACTTGAGATATGGCCATGCTATACTCTTCAGCTGTAACATACAAGTGACCTGTACATCTGGCAGATCAACATGTTTACATACCTGAGTGGCCTGTACATCTGGCAGATCAACATGTTAGCATAGCTGAGTGGCCTGTATAACTGGCAGATCAACATGTTTACATACCTGATTGGCCTGTATATCTGGCAGATCAACATGTTTACATACCACAGTGGCCTGTACATCTGGCAGATCAACATGTTAGCATACCTGAGTGGCCTGTATAACTGCCAGATCAACATGTTAGCATACCTGAGTGGCCTGTATAACTGGCAGATCAACATGTTTACATACCTGAGTGGCCTGTATAACTGGCAGATCAACATGTTTACATACCTGAGTGGCCTGTACATCTGGCAGATCAACATGTTAGCATACCTGAGTGGCCTGTATAACTGCCAGATCAACATGTTAGCATACCTGAGTGGCCTGTATAACTGGCAGATCAACATGTTTACATACCTGAGTGGCCTGTATAACTGGCAGATCAACATGTTTACATATCTGAGTGGCCTGTACAACTGGCAGATCAACATGTTAGCATACCTGAGTGGCCTTTCTAACTGGCACATACCTGAGTGGCCTGTATAACTGGCAGATCAACATGTTTACATACCTGAGTGGCCTGTACAACTGCCAGATCAACATGTTAGCATACCTGAGTGGCCTGTACAACTGGCAGATCAACATGTTAGCATACCTGAGTGGCCTGTATAACTGGCAGATCAACATGTTAGCATACCTGAGTGGCCTGTATAACTGCCAGATCAACATGTTAGCATACCTGAGTGGCCTGTATATCTGGCAGATCAACACGTTTACATACCCGAGAGGCCTGTACATCTGGCAGATCAACATGTTAGCATACCTGAGTGGCCTGTATATCTGGCAGATCAACATGTTTACATACCTGAGTGGCCTGTATAACTGCCAGATCAACATGATAGCATACCTGAGTGGCCTGTATTACTGGCAGATCAACATGTTAGCATACCTGAGTGGCCTGTATAACTGGCAGATCAACATGTACATACCTGAATGGTCTGTACAACTGGCAGATCAACATGTTAGCATACCTGAGTGGCCTGTATAACTGGCAGATCAACATGTTTACATACCTGAGTGGCCTGTATAACTGGCAGATCAACATGTTTACATACCTGATTGGCCTGTAAAACTGGCAGATCAACACGTTAGCATACCTGAGTGGCCTGTATAACTGGTAGATCAACATGTTTACATACCTGAGCGGCCTGTATAACTGGCAGATCAACATGTTAGCATACCTGAGTGGCCTGTATAACTGGCAGATCAACACGTTTACATACCTGAGTGGCCTGTATAACTGGCAGATCAACACGTTTACATACCTGAGTGGCCTGTATAACTGGCAGATCAACATGCTTACATACCTGACTGACCTGTATAACTGGCAGATCAACATGTTTACATACCTGAGTGACCTGTATCACTGCCAGATCAACACGCTTACATACCTGAGTGGCCTGTATAACTGGCAGATCAACACGCTTACATACCTGAGTGGCCTGTATAACTGCCAGATCAACACGTTTACATACCTGAGTGACCTGTATAACTGGCATATCAACATGCTTACATACCTGAGTGGCCTGTATGACTGGCAGATCAACATGTTTACATACCTGAGTGGCCTGGCCTGTATGATTGGCAGATCAACACGTTTACATACCCGAGTGGCCTGTATGACTGGCAGATCAACACGTTTACATACCCGAGTGGCCTGTATGACTGGCAGATCAACACGTTTACATACCAGAATGGCCTGTATAACTGGCAGATCAACACGTTTACATACCTGAGTGGCCTGTATAACTGGCAGATCAACATGTTTACATACCTGAGTGGCCTGTATAACTGGCAGATCAACATGTTTACATACCTGAGTGGCCTGTACAACTGGCAGATCAACACGCTTACATACCTGAGTGGCCTGTACAACTGGCAGATCAACACGCTTACATACCTGAGTGGCCTGTACAACTGGCAGATCAACATGTTAGCATACCTGAGTGGCCTGTATAACTGGCAGATCAACATGTTAGCATACCTGAGTGGCCTGTATAACTGGCAGATCAACACGTTAGCATACCTGAGTGGCCTGTATAACTGGCAGATCAACACGTTAGCATACCTGAGTGGCCTGTATAACTGGCAGATCAACACGTTAGCATACCTGAGTGGCCTGTATAACTGGCAGATCAACACGTTTACATACCTGAGTGGCCTGTACAACTGGCAGATCAACATGTTAGCATACCTGAGTGGCCTGTATAACTGGCAGATCAACATGTTAGCATACCTGAGTGGCCTGTATAACTGGCAGATCAACATGTTAGCATACCTGAGTGGCCTGTATAACTGGCAGATCAACATGTTAGCATACCTGAGTGGCCTGTATAACTGGCAGATCAACACGTTTACATACCTGAGTGGCCTGTTAACATACCTTAGTAGCCTGTAAACATACCTGAGTGGCCTGTATAACTGTTAGGTCATTCATCATACTGTACCCAGCTCCCATCCTTGCTCGTAACCCTGGCAACACAAATATATCAACCTTTATAGCAATCTTGCCTATAACCCTGGCAACATTAACACAGGAAATCTTTATAAAATATGTATGCCACTATAACGGCTTGTCCCATTTTCAGTCCACCTTGATCTTTGACCTACTAACTCCAAAAGCAACAGGTGTCATCAACTTCATAAGCCTAACAATACTATAAAGTTTAAGATATTGGGTCAAGTGGTTCTCAAGTTATTGAATGAAAACCATTTCAAAAAGTAGGAAGGTTTGGTTGAAAGGTTTTGCATGCAACACATTGTCATGTCATTCTGACAATTTGAAAATCCACCAATCAACGACAAACTTACATTATTTTTACAGACCTGACATGAAATCCGGATGGACATTCTATAAAGAAAGACAATGCAAAAGTAAGATATCTAGATTTAGGGTTCTTGAATACATGTCATATATCATACTGTTCATCTGTGCCAAATCTTTCTGAAATCCATTCACCAATGACAAAGTAACAAAATGGACACAAAATCGGGATGAACAAACTAATGAACTAACAGATGTTAGCAGCAAATACTATCATGCCTGCCAAAAGGTGGGAGGGGCAAAAAATCTCCTTTTTGTACCTGTGACCTAGACCCTACGTCATCAAATGACAATTTTTATTATAACAAGAGCTGTCCATAAGACAGCGCGCTCGACTTTTCTCAGTGCTTGACTCTGAATTAGAGCTTTGCCAGTAAAAAAAAATCCAAGTTAAAAAGAGACATAATTCAAATCAGAGTTATGGGAATTGTGTCTCCTGGTGTAGACTTTAATAGTAAATAACTATTTTGAGTTTCAAGTCAAAAGCTTTAAAAGTAACATAGATATTTGACTTTATCAAAAATTTTAACAAAAAATTCTAAGTTAAAAAGGGGCATAATTCTGTCAAAATTCAAATAAGAGTTACGCGGATTATTTCTCCTGGTGTAGACTTTGATGGTAAATAAGTATTATAAGTTTCAAGTCAAAAGCTTTGATAGTAACAGATATCTGACATTATCAAAAACTTTAACCAAAAATTCTAAGTTAAAAAGAGGCATAATTCTGTCAAAATTCAAATAAGAGTTATGGGGATTGTCTTTTTAAGTTTCAAGTCAATAGCTTTTGAATAGCTTTGATAGTAACAGAGATATCTGACTTTATAAAAAACTTTAACCAAAGGCGACGCCGACACTGAGGCAAGTGCAATAGCTCTACTTTTTCTTTGAAAGGTCGAGTGAAACAAGAGGACCATGATGGTCCTGAATCGCTCACCTCTTCCCACATGACATAGTTTTGAGTATGACGTCGTTTTTTCTATTATCTGACATAGTGACCTAGTTTTTGAGCTCATGTGACCTAGTTTTTGAGCTCATGTGACCCAGTTTTGACTTTGACCTAGATATTATCAAGATAAAAATTCAGACCAATTTTCATGAAGATCCATTGAAAAATATGGTCTCTAGAGAGGTCACAAGGTTTTTCTATTATCTGACCTATTGACCTAGTTTTCGAAGGTACGTGACCCTGTTTTGAATTTTACCTAGATATCATCAAGGTGAACATTCTCACTAATTTTCATGAAGATCTCATGAAAAATATGGCCTCTAGAGAGGTCACAAGGCTTTTCTATTTTTATACCTACTGGCCTAGTTTTTGACCACACGTGACCCAGTTTCGAAATTGACCTAGATATCATCAAGGTGAATACTCAGATCAATTTTCATGAAGATCCATTGAAAAATATGGCCTCTAGAGAGGTCAAAAGATTTTAATAATTTTAGACCTACTGACCTAGATTTTGACCGCAGCTGACCCAGTTTCAAACTTGACCTAGATATCATCAAGATGAACATTCAGACCACTTTCATACAGATCCCATGAAAAGTATGGCCTCTAGAGAGGTCACAAGGTTTTTTTATTATTTGACCTACTGACCTAATTTTCTAAGGCACGTGACCCAGTTTCAAACTTGACCTAGATATCATCAAGTTGAACATTCTGACCAATTTTTATGGAGATCCATTCACAAGTATGGCCTCTAGAGAGGTCACAAGGTTTTTCTATTTTTAGACCTACTGACCTAGTTTTTGACGCACATGACCATGTTTCGAACTTGACCTAGATATCATCAAGATGAACAATCAGACCAATTTTCATACAGATCCCATGAAAAATATGGCCTTTAGAGAGGTCACAAGGTTTTTCTATTATTTGACCTACTGACCTAGTTTTTGAAGGCACGTGACCCACTTTCGAACTTGATCTAGATAGCATCAAGATGAACATTCAGACCAACTTTCATACAGATCCCATGAAAAATATGGCTTCTAGAGAGGTCACAAGGTTTTTCTATTATTTGACCTACTGACCTAGTTTTTGAAGGCACGTAACCCACTTTCGAACTTGACCTAGATATCATCAAGGTGAACATTCTGACCAATTTTCATGAAGATCTCATGAAATATATGGCCTCTAGAGAGGTCACAAGGTTTTTCTATTTTTAGACCTACTGACCTAGTTTATGACTGCACGTGACCCAGTTTCAAATTTGACCTAGATATCATCAAGATGAACATTCAGACCAACTTTCATACAGATCCCATGAAAAATATGGCTTTTAGAGAGGTCACAAGGTTTTTCTATTATTTGACCTACTGACCTAGTTTTTGAAGGCACGTGACCCAGTTTCGAACTTGACCTAGATATCATCAAGGTGACCATTCTGACCAATTTTCATGAAGATCTTGTGAAAAATATGGCCTCTAGAGAGGTCACAAGGTTTTTCTATTTTTAGACCTACTGACCTAGTTTTTGAAGGCACGTGACCCAGTTTCAAACTTGACCTAGATATCATCAAGATGAACATTCTGACCAATTTTCATGAAGATCTTGTGAAATATATGGCCTCTAGAGAGGTCACAAGGTTTTTCTATTTTTAGACCTACTGACCTAGTTTTTGAAGCACGTGACCCAGTTTCAAATTTGACCTAGATATCATCAAGATGAACATTCTGACCAACTTTCATAAAGATCCCATGAAAAATGTGACCTCTAGAGTGGTCACAAGCAAAAGTTTACGGACGGACGCACGCACGGGCGGACGACGGACACCGCGTGATCGCAAAACCTCACCTTGTCACTTTGTGACAGGTGAGCTAAAAATAAAGCCAGGCCTGGACAAAGATTTGAACCAAGACCCATCTGTTCCACATTTTGAAAGGTGCATTATACCAACACTCTAGATCCAGAATGGATTTTTCTAAATACGAAGATTAATCAACTTGTAATGACCTTGAGCAAATATTTTTTTAGGTATGCACTACACAAATTTGGATGGACGGACAAATGGACAAGGGCAACTTAAAGTGTTCAAATTTACTTAGAACCACAGGCCTCCAGATCGCATGACAACAAACAAGAGGACCATGATGGTCCTGATTCGCTCACCTGTCCCCATATGACCCAGTTTTAAACCGAGTATGATGTCGTTTTTTTCTATTATTTGACATTGTGACCTAGTTTTTGAGCTCATGTGACCCAGTGTTGAATCTGACCTAGATATCATCAAGATAAAAATTCTAACCAATTTTCATGAAGATCCACTGAAAAATATGGCCTCTAGAGAGGTCACAAGATTTTTTATTATTTGACCTACTGACATAGTTATTGATGGCACGTGACCCAGTTTCGAAACTGACCTAGATATCATCAAGGTGAACATTCTGACCAATTTTCATGAAGATCCATTCAAAAGTATGGCCTCTAGAGAGGTCACAAGGTTTTTCTATTTTTAGACCTACTGACCTAGTTTTTGACTGCAGTTGACCCAGTTTCAAACCTGACCTAGATATCATCAAGATGAACATTCAGACCAATTTTCATATAGATCCCATGAAAAATATGGCCTCTAGAGAGGCCACAAGGCTTTTTTGTTATTTGACCTACTGACCTAGTTATTAAAAACACGTGACCAAGTTTCGAACAAGACCTAGATATCATCAAGGTGAACATTCTGAATAACATTCATGAAGATCCATTGAAAAGTATGGCCTCTGAAGAGGTCACAAGGTTTTTCTATTTTTAGACCTAATGACCTAGTTTTTGATCGCAGTTGACCCAGTTTCGAACTTGACCTAGATATCATCAAGATAAACATTCTGACCAATTTTCATAAAGATCCCATGAAAAATGTGACCTCTAGAGTGGTCACAAGCAAAAGTTTATGCACGCACGGACGCCCGACGGACGCTGCGTGATCACAAAAGCTCACATTGTCACTTTGTGACATGTGAGCTAAAAAAGAGAACATTTTTATGTATCAGGAAATTAATGTTATATATTTCTTAATAAACATTTCAACTTAATTACAGACAGATTATATATTATCTAAACTCTTGCAAATTAGTGGTTTTTACTAATTTTCACATTAAAAATTGAAAATCTTTGTAACGCTTTACTCAAAAGGTAAACTGCCTTAATCATAAGTATCAATATCTAACCATGGATGGCTACATATTATCCTCTGTGGTGTATTGTTAAAGACAGCAGAGGAAGTTTTTAATGCCATGGTTTCGATTCCCAATTTGGGCATTTATTTTCTTGATTCCGCATTTTTAAAATAGTTCAGAAACAAAATACTCATATTCTAATATTCTGGCATAATGACCAAACTGAAATTTTAATGAAAGATCATCTTTAAATTATATAGTCAAAGTCTTGAGGTCTGAGTGTTTTTAATTACTGTCTAGGATAATTATTTCAGTTTTTTTTTCAAAACCGATTAAAAGTTCTGCATGATTAACAATGATCATTCTCAAATAACACTACTAGTCACTTTCAAGAAATGTTAGAGGGATACAAAGCAAGTTAAATTGTAAACATGTCTACTATAACCTAAATGATAACTGAATACTTTAGAACAGAAGTTAAGCAGTGGTTAGACAATTTCTCTCCATTTCTAGTGTGATGTACCTGCTGTACCAAACTCAATACGATGTAGAAGCCGATTAGTGAGGTCTTGTTCCTTTCCATTCTTCACCAGTTCCTCTATCTCAGCATTGTCTTTATCATTCTGCAAAGTATTGAGTCATGTTTAATACTATAATATTTTGCTGAAGATGGTTAAAAACATTTAAATTAACAACAAGAGCTGTTGGAGGACAGCAACGCTCGGCTATTCAACAGCCTTGTCAGTTGAATGAAAATAAAAGTTGAAAAAGGGGAATAATTTTGTAAAAATGCAAAGTAGAGTTATAACATGTAAAATCATGACAGTGAACAAGTGTGTGAAGTTTCAATCCATTCCCATTGGTGGGTACTGAGATACCAGCTTACAAACAAAAACTTAACCAACAAGAGCTGTCCGTAAGACAGCTAAGCTGGACTATTCGAAATATTGTCCCAGAAGCAGGAAAATGTTACCCAAAATGTTAAATATCGAAAGAGTTTCAAGTTCAAACGGGGACATAATTTGACCAAAATGCATATCAGAGTTATGGGACTTGATGATATCAACTAGTTTTATAACCCCGAAGGCACACGTGAAGTTTCAATTCAATATCTGCATTACTATTGGAGATAGTAACTTGCATGTAAAACTTTAACAAGGATTTTCTAAGTCCATACGGGGGCATAATATGCCCAAAATACATGTCAGAGTTATGGAACTTGACCCAGTGAGGTTGGTAATTGATCTAGAAAAAGAAAAATTAAGTTTCAAATCTATATGCCTTTTAGTAATAGCTGTATGTACTTGCACGCAAAACTTCAACCAGGATTTCTAAGTCAAAAAGGGGGCATAATTTGGCCAAAATGAAGGTCAGAGTTACGGGACTTGGTGCTATCAACTAGTTTTATAACCCTGAAGACACATGCGAAGTTTCAATTCAATATCTGCATTAGTTTTTGAGATAGTAACTTACATGTAAAACTTTAACCAGAATTTTCCAAGTCCAAAAGGGGGCATAATTTGCTCAAAATACATGCCAGAGTTATGGAACTTGATCCAGTGAGGTTGGTAATTGACCAAGAAAAAGAAAAAAATAAGTTTCAGAGCTATATGCCTTTAAATGATAGCTGTATGTACTTGCATGCAAAACCTTAACCAAGGTGTGATGCTGACGCCAAGGTGAGTAGAATAGCTAGACTATTCTTTGAATAGTCGAGCTAAAAACTGCTAAGTTGAAAAAGGGGCATAATTTTGTAAAATTGAAAGGTAGAGTTATATAACCTGTGCACTGCATGTCTGATCATGGCAGTGAACAAGTGTGTGATGTTTCAATCCATTCCCATTAGTGGTGTGTGTGTTTCGGTTTAACGTGTTTTTCAACAATTTTTCAGTCATATAAACGATGGTGTCTACTTGTAGCAGTGAGCACAATGCTCAACTTTATAGTGCTGCCTCACTGGCATATCTTGCCGTAGACATGAGGCATGATACCCCACCCAGTCACATTATACTGGCACCGGACTGACCAGTCCTAGCACAATCCTCTTAATGCTGAGTGCCAAGCGAGGAAGCTACTAGTACCATTTTTTACGTCTTTGGTATGACGTGGCCGGAGATCGATCCCAAGTGTAACCTTGACCTTAGACCTAGGGACTATGTTCTTGTGCATGACACTCCGTCTCATGGTGGTGAACATTTGTGCCAAGTTATATCAAAATCCCTTCATGCATGAAGATCATGCTCCGGACAATGTTTTCATTCTTGTATCCTTTGACCGCAAAGTGTGACCTTGACCTTAGACCTAGGGACCTTGTTCTTGCGTAAGACATTTTGCTCATGATGGCGAAAAATTGTGCCAAGCTACATCAAAATCCCTCCATGCATGAAGAAGATATGCACCAGAAAAAGTCATTCTTGAATTTGACCATTGACCTCTAAGTGTTACCTTCACCTTAGACCTAGGGACCTGGTTCTTGCACACGACATTCTGTCTCATGATGGTGAACAATTGTGCTAAGTTTCATCAAATAGCCGTATAAAAAGCAAACACCACAATTACCACATGCTGGAAGTTACAAAATGTAATCTGGCTTCTCTCAGTATTGTCAGAGTACAATCTTTCGATAAGCAAGTTAAGCAGCACACATGAAAATGACACGATTTCAAAAAAAAAAACCTACCTACCTTCCTAACTTTTTTTGGAAAAGTTCCCTGAACAACAAATATTTTCTTTTTTTTTTTTTTGGAACTGCTTAAACGACAGCCCGTTTATTGACAATTATTACATATAGACATATACCTTTAACAATTTACATCAAGACACAAAAAAGCATTACAAATTACAGCTCATACTTTTCTAACAGAAATAACAAAAAGGTATAATCATATTCTTCTACTTAAGTTATTTCTTTTCATGTCAGAAGTGTCTAACAGTACATGTATTTTAGAAAATCTTTAAGAACGTGTGTACATAAATTTTTGTTTTCGAGAAACTTGGTAAGTATTAAAATATCGGTATACAAGATGTTCCAAATGTTCAGATGTTTCATTCTTCTTTCACTCAAAAAATACGATTTATATATCACGGGTGGTAAAAGCGCAATCCAATTCCCGCTGGGAATACGCTTAAAATGGGTTGCGCAACGTCCGGTGCTGGTGTTGCGCGTAAAAAAAGAGACGAAATTGAGGTATGTGAAGTTATGATTTTGCTTAGTATGAGACAAGAAAAAAAATTCTCGAAAAAAGCAAAATGCTATTCGACACAAATATGATAATACATCATATGTGTAAAATATCTGGTTTGTAATTTATGACATAATTGACAAAAAATCATCGGGAATGGGGTTGCGCACCGGGAATGGAGTTGCTCGTATACATCATAATGTATATAATGTATACGCGCAACTCCATTCCCAATTATTTTTTGCCAATCTTTTTCCCAAAAGCAACATTTCATTCAAGTGTATGTAATATTCATGACTGTTTTACACATGTTTGATCATAATATGAAACGTCACATTTCCACAAGAGTTAGAAAATTTGCATTTTTTATGATTCCATGCTTTTTTGACAGTTCTAGCCTGGGCAGAGTTTTCGTGATAACAGAGCTGATTCTTAAATCTGGAACAACTGATATGGGGACTGGAAACCGGCATTTATCTTATCTTATGCTGTCATCCAATCGAAGCGTATGCCGTAGGTTATTCTGCTATTACTCAAACACTTACGCCTTACAGTTTAACTCGTCCTTTCAGTGAAAATCTGGGAAAGCATTTGTTGAATTTTTTGTTGAAAACAAAAGTTCTGCCATGAAATTATTGCCTGCATCTGTTTTTAAATGGAAAATATCTACATTAATGTTACTTTTCGCCCTGTGAAAATGGCTAAATCTAGACTTGTCTTACCCAGAGAGAAAGATGACGTTTTTACATGATATTTGCCTTGTTGATTCAGAGTATTTAGAACAAAAAAATTAGGACATATTTTAATGAAAATAGCAAGTCAAAACTGTAAACTGTTGCCTGAAAATATTTGTTTATGATATTGCTCTATTCTTCACCATTTAAATGCGTGTTAAACCTAGATGATTTTCTGCAGTTTTATCTAGAAGTTCGGAATACTAAATGTAACTTCGTTGACGGCCTTTTTTAAAAAAAATATTATTTTAATTTAAATACATTGTATTTTTCACACATCAGTTTTAAGATTAAATTTATTAAATTAATTTTTGGAGTTTAAACAACAATTTCGTTTGAAACATTCCCTACGTTCAAGAAGAATGTTTGTTTCTGTATGTAGAAATCTGACATTATAAACAATAATTATAATTATGGCTCTACAAGATTAAGAAAAGTGTCAGCTTTCTGTTATTTTCCATTTTTTTAATATTCAAATCCAACAAAAATCGGCCCTTTGATAAAGGTTTGAAGTTACGTGGTAAAATATTTCTTCAGGGAAGTGAGCTCGAGTTAATTCATAATAATTAAGCACATCACCACATGCAGTCGCATGCTGTTTTTGCTTCAGCATCCCTTTAGATAAATCTCTGATCATCTAATTATCGCCACTTAACATGTGACTGGTAAACCCTTTGAACAGTAAGTGCTATAGCTCCATGATTAACATGAGGTAATATGCTAATTACACGCTAATCGATAGTGGCGAAAACAAAATATCGATCGCTAAAGACTTGTTGATATTTACAGGTATGGACGACAGCATAATACAGATAAATGTATTGACTTATACGGAGTTTCTACTCCCCGTATTAGACCTTCCTGCTTAAATTAATAAGTTGGTATTTCACATATATGATCTTTATTCATTTTTGTGTCGAATAGCATTTTGCATTTTTTCGAAAACACGCGTAAATGTGTCATTATTTACAAAAACAAAAACCCACCTACCTCGATTTTGTATATATTGATGCGCAATACCAGCACCAGAAGTCGCGCAACCCATTTTTAGCGTATTCCCAGTGGGAATTGGATTGCGCGTTTACCACCCGTGTATATGCAGTATAAAATTGTGTTTAATAGTAAGTTAATGTCATTATACTCCTTAAGTTCTATTTTATAACCAATTATTATGCTTTTTAAATTTTTAAGATTTATTAATTCCACATTTTCTAAAAGTTTTATCAATTTTAGACCAAATATTTTCTTTCTGGCCTTAGTTTTTTGAGAATTAGTACAAATGATCAAAAGTATCTGTTCAATGAGAAAGAACCTGGCTGTTTCAGAGTATTAGGGTCATCATGTGAAAGAACAATTATTTAATTACAACAGTTCTTAAAAATTTTGTTTTTCTGATTTTTCAAAACTTTACTAGAAGATGCTTTTGTAGAAAAACACGTCTCCCCCAATGCATAGTATTAATGGCAAGAAGTGAAAGTCCAAGTGGCACCAATGGTTAGCTGCAATATAGGGAACATCTACTCAGTTTCCAATCATCCAAAAAAGTTTCTACATTTTGGGCCTAGTGGTTCTTAAGTTATGGATTGGAAGTGGCCTGCAATTGTTCTAACCCGTGACCTTGACCTTTGATCAAGTCACCCCAAAGTCAATAGGTGTCACCTATACAGTTTGAAGGTTCTGGGTCAAGTTTCAATATTCTAGGCCAAGTGGTTCTCATTTGACAAGTTATTGATCAGAAAGAGATTTCCATGTTAAGGCCCCTTAGACCTTAGCTCAAGTGAGCCCAAAACTGATACTCTGGGTCAAGCGGTTCTTAAGTTATTGACCGGAATGCCATTATTTATGGTTTTTCATCTTCAGGCCCCTACAGGTGACCTCAGGGCTTAGGATTACTTCTGCTTCGTAGTTTCAGTCAAATATTAATATTTTTTACAGATATACATACTTTCCAAATAAAAACCGGTGGAAATAGGTCTTTTTAAATGATTTTCGAGTCAAATCAATCGATTAATCGCATTGACCTAACTGATCAATTTTCCAACATGGCTGACCAACGAGTGAAAAAAAATGGAAGCGGGGAGTTTGAATTTAAAATGAAAATGCGGCATGCGGTAATAGGTTCCGAAACATAATTTTGGTATCAAATTAATTGTGAGGGTTTATATTTATAAAAAATAAATGTTAATTTAGCAAATAAGGTATATTTGGGCGCATTTTTCACGTCAACTTTACGGAACGATTTCTCCGGTTTCGGGGGTCGTATGCAAATTTAAGACACACCTAAGTGTAGGTCGTCCAATCGGCTGTCTTCTGATACAAGTCATATGAATATAATTACTGGGGCATCTGGTATGACTGTAAATCAGATTTATGAATGTTTTATACTGATAGAAAGATAATTTTATCATCTTTTAAATGGTAGTTTTTATGTTTTTGTAGCATGATAAAAAAAGATTTTATGGGGAGTACACTAACTCCTAGAAATCACCAGAATTCCAGCTGATAAGCCATTGATTTCTTTATCAGCTGTGGTTGCTAATAGTACATGTATATGGATTACCGGACCTCTAGACTCCTGGTCTATATAGCATTATTTGTTTGGCTTATCAGGATGATCTGCTATTTTATAGTTGTCATCCCTCTAAGCCTTACCCATATCTGTATTTTACTGCAGGAAAACGAAGACATTAAAAAATCAAAAAAATACTAGTCAGGCTTACTTACACCAATAAATTATACATTAATATTAACATAGAAACTTCAAATGGTTGAAAATACCTCATAATTTAAAGTAAGAGACTTAAATCTTGAAATATGATGTGAACTGTAATACACTGGCACTAGTTTCAATACACAACGGACTGCTAATGACACTAAATTGCAGAAACAAAACACAAAATATATATACAATTAAAAAATGTCAACAAAGCAATTTATACTTTAATCATTAAAGTTTAATGTCAACATTAATACAATATCAGAGATGTAATCATTACAAATACATTGTGTACGTACTAGAAAATGTTCCCAATGGATATCATAACAGATATATGCAGAGTAACTTTGGATGAGACGGGACAGCAACAGTCAAAAGGGAAACAGGCTGATTCGGACCGTGGCTGATTCGGACCAAATATATTGGCTGATTCGGACCACATACTTTGGATAAAAGTAGATAATGACCATATATTTTGGCTGATTCAGACCACAAACTTTTATTTAACACTCAATAATGATCATAAAATTTGGATGGTTCAGCAAATTTCAGAAAATAATGTTGATTATAGCTTATATAGATGTTTAACTTGAAGTAAAGACATAAAATATACACCATGCAAGCAGGTAAGAAGTTTTGACAAACTAAAATGCATCTAAATAAGGACTTTTATTATTCTTTGCATCAGACATTAAACTTAATACTCATAAATTTTATTTTTACTCATGACATTAGTGTCAGGAAAACTTAAACAATTTGGGCCGAATAAGCCAAGTAAATTTGGTCCGAATCAGCCATGGTCCGAGTCAGCCTGTATTCGTCAAAAGTTATCATTCCGTCCCAATTTTAAGTTATTTTATCTGTACGGCCGTGTTATTTCGCTGCCCATTATATAGTCTTGTGACAGCGTTTCTTCATATTGACATGAAGGACAAATTTTTAAATAGTTCTAGGCAAACAGTTTATGAATAAGTCAAAAATAAATTGGTTATTAAGGCATACAGACACTAAATAGAAAAATGGCGCAAAAAAAAATGGTAGTCGCATAATGGCGGACACAAATAGTCCTCAGTTTTTTTTGCTCTGTAGAGCTATTTTCCTTATTTTCTTTGCAATTTTTTGGCTAAAATCACATGACAGATCTATGCTTGACATGTAGGTAGCATTTTCATAATGAAATAACAACATGACAAATTTTTTCATGGAAACTTAGATCATACACCACCAGTATAATTTGGGGTCTCATTT
Source organism: Mercenaria mercenaria (assembly GCF_021730395.1). Classification (NCBI taxonomy): domain Eukaryota; kingdom Metazoa; phylum Mollusca; class Bivalvia; order Venerida; family Veneridae; genus Mercenaria; species Mercenaria mercenaria. Next base: position 95,263,880 of record NC_069365.1, read on the forward strand.
TTTAGCTGATTTTGCAGTTTGTGTGTTTGACTGAAATTATTTTTCTTGCATCAAACATGACCCCCACTTTTCTTTTGATTTTTAGTTAACACTGACAATATTCTTCAAGAAAATGTAAGTTACGGAAATTTAAAAAGGGTCCTGATGTGTGCTACGGTCATTGGAAATAGGTCAGTTTTATATAGAATAAAGAACAACAACTATTTAGTGTGTTATAACCTATAAGATGACATTGGTAAAAAGTGAAATCTGGCCAGATGATGGTGGGAATGGGCTAGTTTGATTAGAATTTGACAGAAAATGACAAATTAATTGCAATTTTGTTGAAAATGAGGATAAAACCCAAAAATATCACATTTTCACTGTTTTGGGTGTATTTTTTTCAAAAACTGCATACTTATAGGCTACTGATTGCTATTTTCTGGCCATCAGAGTTAAAAGTGAACATATATAACAGTTTAAATGTGTAATTTGCATGCAGATCAGAGAAGAAAATGTCAAAACAGGGCAAAACAAGGCTGAATTTAGGGTAACTGCTTCAAAATTATGTCGCAACAGCTATTTTTGACAAAATCTGACGCTTTGTCTTATGGTACTGAAAATGCCATAAAAACTTGGAAACTGTTGATATCAAGCTAAAACCTTGTATTTCTTCATGCATTTGGGTTTCTTGTACATTTCAAATGAAACTGGCACACTGTCAGAGAAAAAAGTTTTTCTTATAGGCATACAGACACTAAATAGAAAAATGGCGCGAAAAAAAATGGTAGTCGCATAATGGCGGACACAAATAGTCCTCAGTTTTTTTTTGCTCTGTAGAGCTATTTTCCTTATTTTCTTTGCAATTTTTTTGGCTAAAATCACATGACAGATCTATGCTCGACATGTAGCAAAGAAGTATAAAATACACAGAATGGCAACTGGCTGTAATCTCGCGTGAGCTCGTGTCAGAGCGTGATTCGATGTTATCTTACTAAAAACAAACATCGGCGAGCATGGAGTTACAATTTGTACCTTTAAAACTACATTTAAAATACATGTTACCTTCTAAAACAAAATTAGTTTAATGTGAAATGGTGTTAAGACACGAAGTACACGTTTTCTTTTGCCATCGAAAGAAGCGTTGTCATACGGTGATAATTATTATACCAATGAATAATTGCTTTTGCACACAAAATGGCGCGTGGAGAAAGCGCCACTTCCAGTAAACGAGATCTCGTTTTTTTGTCACGGGAGGTTGGTGAGATTTGCTCTGTATGCCTTTCAAGTTGCCAGTCTATTTATTTTTATAGCTCTTTGCATGTAGGTAGCATTTTCATAATGAAATAACAACATGACAAATTTTTTCATGGAAACTTAGATCATACACCACCAGTATAATTTGGGGTCTCATTTTTTAGCTGATTTTGCAGTTTGTGTGTTTGACTGAAATTATTTTTCTTGCATCAAACATGACCCCCACTTTTCTTTTGATTTTTAGTTAACACTGACAATATTCTTCAAGAAAATGTAAGTTACGGAAATTTAAAAAGGGTCCTGATGTGTGCTGCGGTCATTGGAAATAGGTCAGTTTTATATAGAATAAAGAACAACAACTATTTAGAGTTATAGAGATCTCCGTGTACTACATATACCAAGCAAATATTATACTCGCCCAGATGTTAATAAATTTAATATTCTTATGTCTACAAGAAATGAAGAACTGATAAAATCAACAGCTGTATTTCTTTATTATGCATTTGAAAAAAGAAAGAAACTTTTACAAACTTTATTAGCGCAAGATATTTAGATGTTAGATTGATGGAGGTAAATACTTATGAAACAAATACCCATATTGCAACACTGTTATATTATATGTTTATATTAGTCTAAATAATGAGACCTCGGGCAGACCGATTTTACATTTTGATATTTTACGTTGTCTACCTAGAGGTCTCAACCAGAAACAATCAAAACTGTGGTGGAAACTGCTGTCAATTGAAATTACGATTTATCAGTTGTCGCGATTTTTCTTTAGCCCTAACTGCTTACCTGTTGTTTTAAATCATAAATAGTAAATAAAAAACATAAGAACAGGACATATTTATCAAGAATTTCTGTTGTAAAAAATTTAAACCTCTAACGTTTCAATCGTCTTCATGTAATGGCGGTCGGAGGCGTGACCAATGAAAACGCTTCGTGTAGTGATGTGTTTACCGGTGATCGGCCATTTTCCAATATGTAGTACACTCGTGTTAAACCTTGGCATTTTTTTAACTGCCATAGTTTGAATTTTTCTCAAGAAATCTCGGTAATATATACATCATTGAAAAGGAAAAATTACAGGCTTTCTATGTATGTATTTCTTTTTTTTATCCGTTGCATTATTATAACATAATTCCCGCCCAACGGATTCCATTGGGTGTTACTTACGCAAAGAAGAGGACAGTGCTACCACATTCTTTACCTTTTCTGGTTTGTACTCGGAGGCGGATATCGACAAGTCAAAATAATATAACGATATTCAACTCTCGAGTACAATTATTTGGACTAATGTTTATATCTATATACGCACACTATACAGATTTTGAAAGCTTGTATATGTATATTGTATATACCTTGCATGGGCCGGAGGCCTTGAAGCAAATAAAGAATTGTCATTGTCATTGTCATAGTGTGTTATAACCTACAAGACAATGTCCGGAAACTATCCCTGTCCGGATACTACCAACTTGTACAAAATAAAAAAAAAATGTAACTCCTTATCTGGAAAAAGCACGCATTCCAATGAACTCACTTTACTCCATGACATCCACTGTGAAATCTTTTCATTCAGCTCTCTATTTTTGAACGATTCTGCCATGATAAATCCGTCTCTTGCAATATTATTTCCTCGCGAGTTTGACAGGTCAAGGCCGCAAACTACCGAAATGGAAATCTAGTCGACCCCGAAGCAATTTTAATACCGAAAGCTCAAAAAACTGTCTCTAAATTAATATTGGAGCAGACAAAATCTCTCTTAAATTGTTTAAACTTGTTGTTGTTGTTAGTAAACCCTCTCTTGTTAAACCAAAGAAATATTTATTTTTACAGCTCTTTGGTTAAACCGATATCTATCTATCTATCTATCTATCTATACTGCAACATTCCTCTTTGCGAGTACATGTATTATGTGCAGCTGCGCGCCTGTACTTGTGTAAGAAGTTAAAACACCGTGTCCAACGTATACGTCGCATTTACGGTGGGTACGCTGCATACATGGTATATTGAACGCTCCATTACCGGCATTTCCTGTTGATTTTGTCAACATCCCGTATAGTGAGGTAAAAAAATCTACTTATTTTCATTAAAGTTCAACGTGTTCAAAGAAGCGATATATTCAGTACGAGCTGCAGATCATTTAAGCTCCCCATGGTAATGTGATTTTGGTCAGTAATTCTCTAGTTTCTTCAAACATTCGAGTAAACCGACGTGTGAAGTCGGTTTTGAACTCGGATGTTCACTTTCAGGTTCATTTTCTGTCTCTTAAAATCATTCTGTTGACTTTTCATCGGTTTAACGCGAGAATAGTATCACAAGCTACAATTTGAAATATATATCATGGCGTAAATTCATGTTTAAAATGAGCTTTATGCCAAAATTAGCTATGTACGCCCTATAAAACGGCGCGTCTACAGAAGTACGCCACATAAAAAGGCCGTTATCTTTATCTAAAATGCAACAGTTACTGTCATTATTGTAAGGAATTTCCGGGGAGGATAACTAAACCCCACCTCTGCGTACTAAGATAAATTCCTAGCAAAAAGTCTCTTTAAAATATTAATTTTAATGTCGAATGTTATCAAATAAACTTGACTAAATATATGAAATAACTGTGTTTGTAGAGTTACATTCACAATTAGATATCATGTATAATAATTTTCAGTCAGTTGTCTACAAGCATTTACCTGGCACTCATTAATCTTCGCCAATATTTTCGGGCGTTTTACGTTAGCTTACGAAAGAATCGTATCCTGAAAATAATTACATATGTAGAAAACACATTACACGATGGCGTAGTGGTGTCTCAGTATTATGCAATGTTATTGGCATTGATTTTATTCTTATATTATTTCACGTGCATGTAAAATATTTTACGAATTTGAATTGTTTTCATTTGTAGATTTGAGCCGCAACATCAGAAAACAAACATGCAGTGGCTTTGCGACAAGCATGGATACAGACAGCCTGAGCATGCGCACATTCTGCCAGGATCCATGCTATTCGCTTATGGTTTCTCAATAGGCTTTGAAAGCGAACAGCATGGATCCTGACCAGACTGCGTGGATATGCAAGCTAGTCTGGATCCATGCCGAAAGCCAGTATGTTGGTTTTCTCATAGCGTGGCTCATTTTTACTTTCTGGAATCACTTACAACAGGAAATATGTCTTTCTTTCTTCTTAGATACTTTAAAAGAAAAATCGACAATTTCTTCCGCGGTTATCTTGGAAACAAGTGTTTTTCATTCAGAAAATGAACAAGAAATGATGATTATTAGTTTGATCAGATAAGTAGGGGAGCACGCTGTTGAATGTGCCACGGGTTGGTTGTGCCATACGTGACTTATAATATTTATTGAAGAGCTTAGACGTCATTTGCAAATATTTCAAAAACGCCATTTTTTCAAATACTCTTCTTGGAAAGCACAAGCATTGTAAACAAAAGGACAACGAAACTGTGTTTGAAATACCGGTTTTGACCGCTATAAGTAATTTTTGACGTATTACACATTTGTGTTCTGACAGTTCGTTATCATGTAGATATATCGGCATAAGATATATTATGAAATTTAGCATTTCCCTAAGGTTAAATGCCATGTACTTTCATACTGCTATACCATACTGAAAGGTAATGGTGTACCCCGCAGTGTACTCCGCATACTGTCACAACCTACCCTAGACGCGGGGCAGGTTGTGAAGTTACAGGCCATGTTCACACTAGCAGTATTCGTTTTGTCCGCACTCTACCTGAAAATACGACATTATGTTACTTGTGAAATACATTTTCAGTTTTTAATTCGTTTTAGGTTCCGACACCGAAGATTACTTTACGAAAATATATGGATTGTTCATGACTCCCAAGTAAAAACTTTAACGGGCAATTCTATACCGACTGTTTATACAAAACAAGCATGTTTATTTTATCTTTCGAATAATTAATCATGCCATGAATATCCTACCACTTTAGATTTCATACAGTTTGCCGGGTTTTAGTGATGAATATAGCCAGTCTATCCCTCTGATCCATGACACTCCGTGCAAAGCATGGTTGCAAATTCATTCCGTGCAAAGCATGGTTGTAAATTATCTAAATACATGTACACTGCTGACTAGCGTACAAATTAAACCAACTATCAGTCAAATCGAGTCTGCAATATTTACTATTTGTTTTGTCCGCGTTGCTTCTGAGGAATCTATTTTTCAGATTTTGTTAGGGCCTAATATATTATGTTGTTATTAAGTGATTAAGTATATATCAATATCTATTTAAAAAAAAAACAAAAACAAAAAACCATTAGATAATTTTAGGATTTTATTTAATGATAACATCCTTACATCATTTAAATATGTTTCAGCAAATAACTTTTTATTTACACTACAGTATGTTCTTTGATTTTAATGCCGACCGTTACTTTGTAAATTCTTGTCCGTGCTGTAATTCTGTCATCCATGAGAATAGTTTGGCATAAATATATTAACCTTAATGAGACGACGTTTCATGTGTAACACTCAGACCCCTTTCTACAAGGTCAAGGTCACACTTAGAAGTCAAACAGTCTCTTTTGTGTCCGGATCGTAACTTTGCCATTCACCAAGAGGTTTTAAAAGTACTTAACATAAATGTTTATCAAAATGAGAACCCTAGCTCCAAGGTCAAGGTGTTAACAGGGTTATTTTTGTGTCCGGTCCATATTTCTGCTATCCATGGAGGGATTTTGAAATATCTTGGCATAAATGGTAACTATAATAAGACAATGTGTCACGCGCAAGACCCAGATCCCTTGCTCCAAAGTTAGTGTCATATTTAGAAGTCATATCATAATAGATCTTTACGTGTCCGATATATAACTGTGTTATCTACGAGGGGGTTTTGAAACAACTTGGCATAAATGTTTACCATAAGGAGGCAATGTGTTACGCGCAAGACCCAGACCCCTAGCTCCAAGATCAAGTTTACACTTAGAAGTCAAGTGAAAGGTTAAGATCCGATTCGTAACTCTGTCATTAATCATGTTACAATCTAAATATTTTAAGATTTTGTACCAATTGCAAATTAGCTCAGTGGTAAAGCATACAGTCCATGTTAAACAAATCTTTTACTATGTGGGTTCGAAACTCACCATCGACATTATTTTTTTTCTCGTAAACATTTAGATTCCTTCATGAACTATGTTTTTAGATTCCTTCATGAACTATGTGACAACACTATCATAAGCCGATATGGCAGGTCAGAAAAGTTTACCATTATATCAAAGATGATATTGACTAAATGCATGCATTTAAGCCATGCAAATAATAAACATACTGTTGTTTTATATAAAGGCATACATACAAATACAAACCATCAAAGAATGAAACAAAAATATGGGAATGAAAATGAAAACGAAAAGAAAAAAAAACACACACACACACACACACAAAGACAAAACATGAAACAAACTCACGTAGATTCGACCCCACAAAATGATTACGCGCAAGACCCAGACCCCTAGTTCTAAGACCAAGTTTACACTTAGAAGTCAAGTGAAAGGTTAAAAGGGTCTGTTTCATATCCGGTTCGTAACTCTGTCATTAATCAAGAAATTTCGAAATTAATTAGCAGAAATATTCCCCGATAACGAGAAAACGTCTCGTGCATAACAACCAGACCACTAGCTCCACGATCGATGTCACATTTAGAGGTTAACGGTTTACATGGTGTGTTTCTTGTGAGTTCCATACCTATTCCGTCGATGAAGACATTTTAAAATTACATGGCATAAACGTTGACGTGTCAGACGCAAGTCCAAAATCTCTAGTTTCAAAGTCGAAGTCAAACTTAGATTAAAAAGCTAACATTTATGTTTCTTGTCCAGTCAATAACTCTGCCATCATCAAACATTATTTGTCACAATTTTCCCTATGATGAGTTAGTGTGTCATGTTCAAGACCCAGGTCCTAGCTCTAAGGTCAAGGTTACCTTCGGAGAAATTTTTTCTCTTGTCGAAAAATTAGTCATACCTTAACTATTCTGGCATATTTTGCGCATCAAACTGTAGCATTCTTGGACAAACCTCGGGGCGTTTGTCACTAATAGTGCCATCTCTTGTTTGAGCTTCAATTCTAACTTTGAGAGTTATATATATTTTTACTTATCCCTTTAAAATGTCAAGGTCAGTAGTGGCTATTGTCAAGTTACCTTAAAGACACACCACTAACTAACTGTAACCTTTTGTATTTCCATAATGCTGTCTGACTAAAGTACATCTCCTATTACGCTATACTTAGGATCTGAAAACGTGCTATTGATAGCCTCGTTCTGACGACCATTCCGTTAGCCAGACAGAAGGCTTACTTACAACAGTTTGTAAGAATAAAAAATCTATATTTAGACTGGGTTTTTGATAGTTACATTTTTTATGACGTAAAGTGTCAGCAGGTTAGCTCTGTCGGTAGAGCACTTGCTCTGTAAGCGACTGGTCTCGGATTCGAGTCCCTGACAGCCTACACATTTTTCTTATTCTTTGACATCCAAACAAATCGTCTCATTGGTTAAAATAAACAAAAATAGAATTGCGTAAATAAAAATAGCAATTCTGGAAATCAAAATGTACAGAAGACGATTAAGAATGGGTCATTCTCGGATCTTCGTTTAGAAGATCAAGTACTTCAGTCAGATTGTTCCATAATTGTAATTATACATTTTTGTATGGAGAAATGAGAAATAACAAGTGTCTAATTACAGTTTGACAGTAACAGATATAAGGCTAAGACAATGTATTACTAAATATATTATTCAATTAATGTAGTAGTATGCGCGGTACTTCATGTACTAAGGTGAGTTTAGATCACACTTTGTTTCTATATACAGTGTAAGATAGTTATTATTCTATTTTTTATAAAACTGTACTGAGAAGAGAATGACTGAGTAAGTTTGCAGATGAAGTTATGAAAACCAGACTGAGCTTGTCCACCTGTCATCTTGTAGAATATTTGTATGATACCAGTATTACCAGAACTACATTGTATTTGCACAAAGTTCATGTGGGAGGAAAAGGTAGACCACTAGGTATTGGTGGGTCTTTAACTCTTCTAACTTGTTAAATACCGATGGATAAAAATAAATGCTATAGCCTATAATTAACGGTCAGTGCGAATACGTTAATGTTACACACCGATAGCCACATGAAAACTACATGCAGATATAGACTTGCCACAGTTCTCTACTGCGAAAATCTAAAGTAATTTTGACCGGGAATTCACGGCATGATTACTGTTATTACATTATGTAATTCCAAAACCGTTTATAATTGTTAAAAAGTGTAAATAAAATGAAAGAACAGATGCGAGTGAAGACATAGTAATCAGTTGCTATAAATATAACGGCCTTTTTATGTGGCGTACTTCTGTAGACGCGCCGTTTTATGGGGCGTACATCGCTAATTTTGGCATAAAGCTCCCCTAAAACATGAATTTACGCCATGATATATATTTTTATTTGTAACTTGTTATACTATTCTCGCGTTAAACAGGTGAAAAATCAACAGAATGATTTTAAGAGACAGAAAATGAACCTGAAAGTGAACGTCCGTATTCGAAACCGACTTCACACGTCAGTTTACTCGAATGTTTGAAGAAACTAGAGAATTACTGACTAAAATCACATATCCGTGGGGAGCTTGAATGATCTGCAGCTCGTACTGAATATATCGCTTCTTTGAACACGTTGAACTTCGATGAAAATGAGTAGTTTTTCTTACCACACCACATAGGATGTTGACAAAATCAACAGGAAATGCCGATAATGGAATGTACAATATACCGTGTATGTAGCGTACTCGCCGTAAATGCAACGTATACGTTGGACACGGTGGGTACGTTCTTATCATAAAGTAATGAATTTCGAATCGAGAAATACAGTATAAGGAACGGAGAGAAAAGATAAAGGTACCTGATTTTTAATTATTTTACATAAATAATATGTATATTCAGTGCATGAAGTAGTCCATCACAGGAGTGTGGGATAACCCATGTGAGATAAGATTTTCAAGCATTTCTAAAAAGAGAGATTTTTCTGTCCAATAAGTGAGAAAATCCTATTCAGGCTATTCGCAAATTAATGATATTTACATTATGTTTATACGTGAGGATACGTATGTAATAAAAAAAAGTTATTATCTTTGCATCGGAAAATATGCACTCGTTCTTCAGTGGAAGAATATTGCCCTCCTAAAGTCGCGCAATATTTCCGCTGAAGAACTCGTGCATATTTCCCGATACAAAGCTAATAACCTATAAATATCAATCATGTAATAATTATAAGTATAGATGCGTATATAATAAAAAGATTATCATATTTGTATCGAGTAAATTATGCACTCATTTTTTCACGGAATAATACTGCGCTCTTAAAGTCGTGCAATATTTTCGCTGTAGAATTCGTGAATATTTCTCAATAAGTCAAGTCAATATTTATTTATTTTTGGTAAATAATATAACATTATAAACATAAGCTATATATGTATAGCTTTTGACCGACATGGCTAGTTTAGGAGCGCAATATTATTCCGCGAAAAAACGAGTGTACATATTTTGGAGCTTGGATAGCTTAAGGTAGTTCTGTACGTTTGAAAACCCGGAAGTGATGGCGTAACGTTATTTATCCGGAAAACGTAGAATAAAGCCTGGATTCGGCGTACGGAAATGAAAATCATTTTATGAATTAATCGAAACATACGGCACGTTAAAACATTCAAAATAATGAGTTAAAATTAGCATGAAATGTCCGGTTCACTTTAATCATGGTCAAATATCTCAAAAATAAGCACACGGACCTATACATTTTATTTCACAAAATTATAGTCCATATGTTTATTAACAACCATGAGAAGATTCATCAGAATCTACATTGTAGAAAAAAAATCAATTCGCGAAAATGTTATGAAAGTTATGATTTTCCCATAGACTCCCATTATGAAATATTGCATGAGGTCCAAATTTTTCAAATCGGTCTAGCAAAAAATCAAGCACACGACCTTATCTTTTTTATTTGCTGAATTTTCTAGGTGTATTCTGAAGTTTTGAAAATTCAGAGTTTCATTAAATTCTACATTGTAGAAAATAAAATCAATTCAAACGTGCAGAACTACCTTAAGAAAAATATATAACTAATTAGTAATTACATATTTCATCTGATAAAGTAACATACACTAAGCTCAAAGTGACACCAGAAAGTCAATGCTTGATTTAGGCTGTAGTCCTTGTCTTTGGTTATTGTTTCAAATGTAAAGAAATACTTAAATGTCTGGAACTGATCTTGATGCTAGAATTGCTGGAGAATGAGTAACTTAAAACTATTCCATTTGCAGCCAATTAATAAAGATAATATCTGATGAGATTTTTATTTTGAGTCGGCAAGACAGCAACAGATAAACATAAAAACTTTAACAAGAAGATCTTTGTATGTCGAAGAATAGTCATCATATACAAATCTTAAAGCTCGTTCCTGATTCTTTTTTTTTTTTCAATTTTCTTTGTGTTACTTTCAGAACAAAAATACCAGCTCGTTGGGAAAAAATGAAATTTGAGAGTATAAAAGTATTAAAAATGGATAATCGATTCAATTTACACTGATTTCTGCAAATTCTTTTAAGTATATTCAATTACCTGGCTGCTTTTTACATATGTTACCAACGTGTAAGTTAAAATATAATTGGTAGTCTATATCTACTCCAGGCAGCTTCACATGCAACCCCTTCACAGTTTATACTAGCAGACCCAATGTTGAAGATTGGATTATTTGAAAATGTTTTCTTGCCTTAACTGTTTTCTTGCCTGAAATTTTTCAGGGTTTGCCTGCATACAATTAAAATCAAACTATTCAATAAGAACTTTACTTTCTTGCTCTAAAACATTTAAAAATACTTCACTGAAATCAAACGAATAAAAAGAAAGTGTGTTGTCATCTGCATAATTATAGAGCTTTCCTCTTTGAATAAAACTAAAAATATTGACAAAAAAAAAAAAATAGAAGAGGACCAATTACAGAGCCCTGGGTACTCCTTTTTAATATTTGCCCAGGTATTTATTAGTACTTATTACATTTCCAACTGAAATTTGTTGTTTCCAACATGATAAATATGAACAGAGAAGATTTGTTGATGATTCTGATAATCCATAGGCAGACAGTTTACTCAGTAAATTATTGTGTTGTAAGTAGTCAAAAGCTTTTGATAAACCCATTAGAACTGCAGCTCAAAATTGTTATTGTCTAAAGCATACTTCCAGTCTTAAGAGTTTCAGTAATGTAGTTTCGCAGCCATGACCCTTTCTAAATGCGCATAAAAAAACATCAAAGACATTGTCGAAATAATCTGATGGACTAGCAAGATGCTAGTTAACTAGTCTGTAATTTGATTTAGACATTGTGTCTACAGTCATTTTTCTTTTGGAGAGGAGTAACCTGTGCCTCATTTTACTTTTCTAGAAAAGTATTTGTAGAAATTAAAGAACTGTTAAGTTAGTTATATAATATTACCAAGCACTTCCAGGTTAACAATGTCCTCTATGACCTACAGCATGGGTTCAGAGAGAAAAGGTCATGCGAAACCCAATTACTCGAACTTGTAGAAGATCTATCCCGAAACTTAATTCAAGGCCACCAGACGGACTTGATCCTTCTGGACTTCTCTAAAGCATTTGATAAGATTAACCATCTGAAACTTCTGTACAAACTTCATCAACATGGTGTTCAGGGCACCACGTTGCAATGGGTCAAGTCTTGCTTAATTGGCAGGCGCCAATCTGTCCTTGTGAATGGTGAAACATCAGAAGAAGTTCCAGTAACGTCCGGAGTCCCACAGGGCTCCGCCCTAGGCCCCCTTCTATTCTTACTCTACATTAATGACCTGCCTGAAAATCTGATTTCACAGGTTCGTTTATTCGCCGATGACACTGCTGTCTATTTAACTGTAAATAGTTCTGCCCAAGAAAACATCCTTCAGCAAGACTTAAATAGGTTACAGCTATGGGAAAGTAAGTGGGACATGGAGTTCAACCCCTCAAAATGCACTGTTATGAACATAACAAGGTCAAAAAACCCTTTTAAATCAAAGTACACACTCCATGGCCAAGTCTTGGAAACAGTTCCTGATGCAAAGTACCTTGTATATCCTCAGATCTTAATTGGAATAAACACATCAATTTAGTCACGTCCAAAGCTACCCGAACACTTAACTCCATCAAGCGAAATATCCCATGCAAGAACCCAAAAGTTCGAGAAGTAGCTTATAAAGCCCTAGTCAGGCCACAGCTAGAATATGCTAGCTGTGTTTGGAACCCTTACACCCAACAAAACATCCACCAGGTCGAAATGATTCAGCGGAGGGCAGTGCGATGGGTTAATCATGACTACTCCCCTTACAGCAGTGTCACAAACATGCTATGTCAGGTGAGATGGCGTACCCTTGAAGATAGGAGATCTGATTCACGTCTCCTCTGGATCTGGATCTGGATGAATACGTTGTAGGGCCTCTCGGCATAAGCACAACGGTGAGGAGGGAGACGTCCAGTCCTACTTTAGGACAGTTGCTCGGAAGCTGTCTACTGTCTCTGTGCATGCCACACTATTATCCAATTTGTTCCAGTCAATGATTGTTTTTGGAAAGAAAGAGTTACTAAATTGAGATGTTCTGCACTGGATTTGTTTGAAGCACTTAGAATTGTTTATGGTATGATTTTCAACTAAGTTATTACTGGTGAAGTCACTAAATGATTTTGGCTTAATATGTCTCTTGTTTGTACGGACTGGGGTCAAATAGTCGTGACACGGTAGGGCTGGCACCAGCCCCTCGACCACCTTGAAAAAGAACACCAGTCTGTTTGCCTTCCTTCTGTCCTGGAGCGGTTGGAGTTTCAGCTCTCGAAGCATGTTGGTGACACAACCTGTTGTTCTGGTGGTGTAGTCTCCTGTAATGAACCTGGCTGCTTGTCTCTGAACCTTTTCCAGCTGATCGATGTCCTTCTGGTAGTGAGGGTCCCATACAATACTGCTGTACTCTAGTGTGGATCTTACTAGTGACAAGAAGGCTGTTTTTCGGCATGCTTCAGGACAACGTTTCAAGTTTCTTCGAAGGAAGCCTATGGTCGAATCGGCTTTCTTTGTTATCTTGTTGATGTGCGAGCTCCATTTCAGATCTTCTGTTAATGTTACCCCGAGATATGGATTTTCGGTAACTTGTTTCAGGATGTGGTTGTCTAGTTGGTAAAACTTGGAGGATTTCTGGTTGATGCTCATGATGTAGCATTTCTTGGCGTTAAATCTCATTCCCCAAGTTTCTGCCCACACTTCAAGCTGATTGAGGTCGCGTTGGAGAGTCTCATGGTCCTTGGTGTTCCGTATGGTGCGGTATAGGAGGCAATCATCAGCAAAGAGACGAACTGTTGATTTCACAGAGTCTGGGAGGTCGTTGATGTGGCAGAGGAATAGAAGGGTCCGAGTACTGTACCTTGGGGGACACCGGAGTCAACTGTGGCTGCTTCTGATTCCTCTCCCTCAACTATAACCTTCATACTTCTGTTGCTGAGAAAGTCTTTCAGCCAGGTGTTAATGTTGCCTGAGATGCCATACTGCTCTAGCTTGTGAAGTAGCTTTTGGTGAGGGACAGTGTCGAAGGCTCCTTATGTTCTACAAGATAGTGAATGGTTTGGTTGCTGTGCCACTCCCTCCCTATGTCAGCCCCCCATCCCGTCTAAGAAGACATATGCATCCCCACTCCTATACTCAGATCCTCACTCCCTGTAATTACTATAAGTACTCTTTCTTTCCAGCCACCATAGTGCTTTGGAATTCCCTTCCAGTACAACTTGTGCAAGCCCCCATCCTGAACCAGTTTTTAAAAGCAGGGTGTGGCCAAACTTGTACACAATGCTTAACATGATAGACCTGTTTTCAAACTGCTTTTATCTGTAAATCCTTCTTGTTTTTAACACTATCAACTGTATTCATGCTTGCAATACACATCGTGTATTACTTTTATCCTCCTGTCCAATCTACTTTTACACCGTGTCCAACGTATACGTTGCATTTACGGCGAGTACGCTACATACACGGTATATTGTGCATTCCATTATCGGCATTTCCTGTTGATTTTGTCAACATCCTATGTGGTGTGGTAAGAAAAACTACTCATTTTCATCGAAGTTCAACGTGTTCAAAGAAGCGATATATTCAGTACGAGCTGCAGATCATTCAAGCTCCCCACGGATATGTGATTTTAGTCAGTAATTCTCTAGTTTCTTCAAACATTCGAGTAAACTGACGTGTGAAGTCGGTTTCGAATACGGACGTTCACTTTCAGGTTCATTTTCTGTCTCTTAAAATCATTCTGTTGATTTTTCACCTGTTTAACGCGAGAATAGTATAACAAGTTACAAATAAAAATATATATCATGGCGTAAATTCATGTTTTAGGGGAGCTTTATGCCAAAATTAGCGATGTACGCCCCATAAAACGGCGCGTCTACAGAAGTACGCCACATAAAAAGGCCGTTATATTTATAGCAACTGATTACTATGTCTTCACTCGCATCTGTTCTTTCATTTTATTTACACTTTTTAACAATTATAAACGGTTTTGGAATTACATAATGTAATAACAGTAATCATGCCGTGAATTCCCGGTCAAAATTACTTTAGATTTTCGCAGTAGAGAACTGTGGCAAGTCTATATCTGCATGTAGTTTTCATGTGGCTATCGGTGTGTAACATTAACGTATTCGCACTGACCGTTAATTATAGGCTATAGCATTTATTTTTATCCATCGGTATTTAACAAGTTAGAAGAGTTAAAGACCCACCAATACCTAGTGGTCTAACCTTTTCCTCCCACATGAACTTTGTGCAAATACAATGTAGTTCTGGTAATACTGGTATCATACAAATATTCTACAAGATGACAGGTGGACAAGCTCAGTCTGGTTTTCATAACTTCATCTGCAAACTTACTCAGTCATTCTCTTCTCAGTACAGTTTTATAAAAAATAGAATAATAACTATCTTACACTGTATATAGAAACAAAGTGTGATCTAAACTCACCTTAGTACATGAAGTACCGCGCATACTACTACATTAATTGAATAATATATTTAGTAATACATTGTCTTAGCCTTATATCTGTTACTGTCAAACTGTAATTAGACACTTGTTATTTCTCATTTCTCCATACAAAAATGTATAATTACAATTATGGAACAATCTGACTGAAGTACTTGATCTTCTAAACGAAGATCCGAGAATGACCCATTCTTAATCGTCTTCTGTACATTTTGATTTCCAGAATTGCTATTTTTATTTACGCAATTCTATTTTTGTTTATTTTAACCAATGAGACGATTTGTTTGGATGTCAAAGATTAAGAAAAATGTGTAGGCTGTCAGGGACTCGAATCCGAGACCAGTCGCTTACAGAGCAAGTGCTCTACCAACAGAGCTAACCTGCTGACACTTTACGTCATAAAAAATGTAACTATCAAAAACCCAGTCTAAATATAGATTTTTTATTCTTACAAACTGTTGTAAGTAAGCCTTCTGTCTGGCTAACGGAATGGTCGTCAGAACGAGGCTATCAATAGCACGTTTTCAGATCCTAAGTATAGCGTAATAGGAGATGTACTTTAGTCAGACAGCATTATGGAAATACAAAAGGTTACAGTTAGTTAGTGGTGTGTCTTTAAGGTAACTTGACAATAGCCACTACTGACCTTGACATTTTAAAGGGATAAG
This sequence comes from Mercenaria mercenaria, assembly GCF_021730395.1. NCBI lineage: Eukaryota > Metazoa > Mollusca > Bivalvia > Venerida > Veneridae > Mercenaria > Mercenaria mercenaria. Next base: position 95,279,880 of record NC_069365.1, read on the forward strand.
TAAAAATATATATAACTCTCAAAGTTAGAATTGAAGCTCAAACAAGAGATGGCACTATTAGTGACAAACGCCCCCGAGGTTTGTCCAAGAATGCTACAGTTTGATGCGCAAAATATGCCAGAATAGTTAAGGTATGACTAATTTTTCGACAAGAGAAAAAATTTCTCCGAAGGTAACCTTGACCTTAGAGCTAGGACCTGGGTCTTGAACATGACACACTAACTCATCATAGGGAAAATTGTGACAAATAATGTTTGATGATGGCAGAGTTATTGACTGGACAAGAAACATAAATGTTAGCTTTTTAATCTAAGTTTGACTTCGACTTTGAAACTAGAGATTTTGGACTTGCGTCTGACACGTCAACGTTTATGCCATGTAATTTTAAAATGTCTTCATCGACGGAATAGGTATGGAACTCACAAGAAACACACCATGTAAACCGTTAACCTCTAAATGTGACATCGATCGTGGAGCTAGTGGTCTGGTTGTTATGCACGAGACGTTTTCTCGTTATCGGGGAATATTTCTGCTAATTAATTTCGAAATTTCTTGATTAATGACAGAGTTACGAACCGGATATGAAACAGACCCTTTTAACCTTTCACTTGACTTCTAAGTGTAAACTTGGTCTTAGAACTAGGGGTCTGGGTCTTGCGCGTAATCATTTTGTGGGGTCGAATCTACGTGAGTTTGTTTCATGTTTTGTCTTTGTGTGTGTGTGTGTGTGTTTTTTTTTCTTTTCGTTTTCATTTTCATTCCCATATTTTTGTTTCATTCTTGATGGTTTGTATTTGTATGTATGCCTTTATATAAACAACAGTATGTTTATTATTTGCATGGCTTAAATGCATGCATTTAGTCAATATCATCTTTGATATAATGGTAAACTTTTCTGACCTGCCATATCGGCTTATGATAGTGTTGTCACATAGTTCATGAAGGAATCTAAAAACATAGTTCATGAAGGAATCTAAATGTTTACGAGAAAAAAAATAATGTCGATGGTGAGTTTCGAACCACATAGTAAAAGATTTGTTTAACATGGACTGTATGCTTTACCACTGAGCTAATTTGCAATTGGTACAAAATCTTAAAATATTAGATTGTAACATGATTAATGACAGAGTTACGAATCGGATCTTAACCTTTCACTTGACTTCTAAGTGTAAACTTGATCTTGGAGCTAGGGTCTGGGTCTTGCGCGTAACACATTGCCTCCTTATGGTAAACATTTATGCCAAGTTGTTTCAAAACCCCTCGTAGATAACACAGTTATATATCGGACACGTAAAGATCTATTATGATATGACTTCTAAATATGACACTAACTTTGGAGCAAGGGATCTGGGTCTTGCGCGTGACACATTGTCTTATTATAGTTACCATTTATGCCAAGATATTTCAAAATCCCTCCATGGATAGCAGAAATATGGACCGGACACAAAAATAACCCTGTTAACACCTTGACCTTGGAGCTAGGGTTCTCATTTTGATAAACATTTATGTTAAGTACTTTTAAAACCTCTTGGTGAATGGCAAAGTTACGATCCGGACACAAAAGAGACTGTTTGACTTCTAAGTGTGACCTTGACCTTGTAGAAAGGGGTCTGAGTGTTACACATGAAACGTCGTCTCATTAAGGTTAATATATTTATGCCAAACTATTCTCATGGATGACAGAATTAACAGCACGGACAAGAATTTACAAAGTAACGGTCGGCATTAAAATCAAAGAACATACTGTAGTGTAAATAAAAAGTTATTTGCTGAAACATATTTAAATGATGTAAGGATGTTATCATTAAATAAAATCCTAAAATTATCTAATGGTTTTTTGTTTTGTTTTTTTTTAAATAGATATTGATATATACTTAATCACTTAATAACAACATAATATATTAGGCCCTAACAAAATCTGAAAAATAGATTCCTCAAAGCAACGCGGACAAAACAAATAGTAAATATTGCAGACTCGATTTGACTGATAGTTGGTTTAATTTGTACGCTAGTCAGCAGTGTACATGTATTTAGATAATTTACAACCATGCTTTGCACGGAATGAATTTGCAACCATGCTTTGCACGGAGTGTCATGGATCAGAGGGATAGACTGGCTATATTCATCACTAAAACCCGGCAAACTGTATGAAATCTAAAGTGGTAGGATATTCATGGCATGATTAATTATTCGAAAGATAAAATAAACATGCTTGTTTTGTATAAACAGTCGGTATAGAATTGCCCGTTAAAGTTTTTACTTGGGAGTCATGAACAATCCATATATTTTCGTAAAGTAATCTTCGGTGTCGGAACCTAAAACGAATTAAAAACTGAAAATGTATTTCACAAGTAACATAATGTCGTATTTTCAGGTAGAGTGCGGACAAAACGAATACTGCTAGTGTGAACATGGCCTGTAACTTCACAACCTGCCCCGCGTCTAGGGTAGGTTGTGACAGTATGCGGAGTACACTGCGGGGTACACCATTACCTTTCAGTATGGTATAGCAGTATGAAAGTACATGGCATTTAACCTTAGGGAAATGCTAAATTTCATAATATATCTTATGCCGATATATCTACATGATAACGAACTGTCAGAACACAAATGTGTAATACGTCAAAAATTACTTATAGCGGTCAAAACCGGTATTTCAAACACAGTTTCGTTGTCCTTTTGTTTACAATGCTTGTGCTTTCCAAGAAGAGTATTTGAAAAAATGGCGTTTTTGAAATATTTGCAAATGACGTCTAAGCTCTTCAATAAATATTATAAGTCACGTATGGCACAACCAACCCGTGGCACATTCAACAGCGTGCTCCCCTACTTATCTGATCAAACTAATAATCATCATTTCTTGTTCATTTTCTGAATGAAAAACACTTGTTTCCAAGATAACCGCGGAAGAAATTGTCGATTTTTCTTTTAAAGTATCTAAGAAGAAAGAAAGACATATTTCCTGTTGTAAGTGATTCCAGAAAGTAAAAATGAGCCACGCTATGAGAAAACCAACATACTGGCTTTCGGCATGGATCCAGACTAGCTTGCATATCCACGCAGTCTGGTCAGGATCCATGCTGTTCGCTTTCAAAGCCTATTGAGAAACCATAAGCGAATAGCATGGATCCTGGCAGAATGTGCGCATGCTCAGGCTGTCTGTATCCATGCTTGTCGCAAAGCCACTGCATGTTTGTTTTCTGATGTTGCGGCTTAAATCTACAAATGAAAACAATTCAAATTCGTAAAATATTTTACATGCACGTGAAATAATATAAGAATAAAATCAATGCCAATAACATTGCATAATACTGAGACACCACTACGCCATCGTGTAATGTGTTTTCTACATATGTAATTATTTTCAGGATACGATTCTTTCGTAAGCTAACGTAAACGCCCGAAAATATTGGCGAAGATTAATGAGTGCCAGGTAAATGCTTGTAGACAACTGACTGAAAATTATTATACATGATATCTAATTGTGAATGTAACTCTACAAACACAGTTATTTCATATATTTAGTCAAGTTTATTTGATAACATTCGACATTAAAATTAATATTTTAAAGAGACTTTTTGCTAGGAATTTATCTTAGTACGCAGAGGTGGGGTTTAGTTATCCTCCCCGGAAATTCCTTACAATAATGACAGTAACTGTTGCATTTTAGATAAAGATAACGGCCTTTTTATGTGGCGTACTTCTGTAGACGCGCCGTTTTATAGGGCGTACATAGCTAATTTTGGCATAAAGCTCATTTTAAACATGAATTTACGCCATGATATATATTTCAAATTGTAGCTTGTGATACTATTCTCGCGTTAAACCGATGAAAAGTCAACAGAATGATTTTAAGAGACAGAAAATGAACCTGAAAGTGAACATCCGAGTTCAAAACCGACTTCACACGTCGGTTTACTCGAATGTTTGAAGAAACTAGAGAATTACTGACCAAAATCACATTACCATGGGGAGCTTAAATGATCTGCAGCTCGTACTGAATATATCGCTTCTTTGAACACGTTGAACTTTAATGAAAATAAGTAGATTTTTTTACCTCACTATACGGGATGTTGACAAAATCAACAGGAAATGCCGGTAATGGAGCGTACAATATACCATGTATGCAGCGTACCCACCGTAAATGCGACGTATACGTTGGACACGGTGGTACTGTTACGCTACAAACGATAAAACTAAGGCGGAACTTTGTTATTGTGCGTCACTGAAATATCATGACGTCACTTCTGCTTACGGATGTCAATTTCCCGCGTTTTAAATAGTTTCATATTTTCATGCTTGTTTTTATTGTTTCTGTTGTGGTAAGTGAGAAATAGAATCCATCATTGGTGTTCGGTGAAGATCGGAAATCCCAATCCTCGGGCGCAACGCTCAAGTCTTAAACTCGGCACAGCCTCGTTTAAGACTTGAGCGGTGCGCCCTCGGGTTGGGATTTTCTGATCTTAACCAAACACCAATGACAGATTCTCTATGACAACACTGAACAAAACAGAAAAAAGTAGTGCAACAACACACAAGGAATTACGTCACGCACCCGATATGAAATTCAGGCGTATGGAAAAATATTGACGTTTCCGGTTCCAGTGTAACTTAACGGAGAATAGAAACGAGTATGTAACAAAAATTTGTTCTTAAGCCAGGGTAAAATTGAAAATATTTCCATGTCGCATATCAGCCATCTCTTCACTATTTTCTGCTATCTCAATCTCGGTATTATGATCGCAGTCACTCTCCTATGTATCCTGCACTGAATTTGAAATAGCTAAAACTTTCTTTTCTACTGGCGGAGATTGCTTTCTTTGTACGATTCACATCCACAGAAAGGTCTTTTTAATTATTTTCGTCTTTGGATTTCTTCTTTTCAGGGGAATGTTTTTCGCTTTTCATATCTGATTAAATACTCGACCTTCTTGAAGGGATAGCTCTGTTACATATCTTGCACTTATGCCTTTCTTTTCGCACAATTCAGTACATGCTTCTGAATTTTTTCAGTCTTTAAAAGCGGTTTCTTACAAAGAGGACAAATGATATTACAACCAGACTTTGACATATCTGACAGTAGAAAATATATGATATTTTAACCACAAGGGTTTTCCCTTGTTCTGCCACTTTTACTAACTGAGGGTACTGCTTCTTCAAAATCATCTGTCTCTATATTCTCCATGTTTTCATCAGCTGTCTGATCCGGAACTATTTTACTTTCACAAGCTGATAGCTGTGATTTTATTTTTCTAAGGCTATCTACATGTATTCTCTGCATTTGATTAAACCTTGCACAATATAACGTCTTATAACTTCTCTTGTATCTCAAAATAACGTAGTTTTGAAAACTGTTCACAAGACAGCTTCATATTATGGTAATTCTTTTGCCTACTCATTGACCCTGCTGTATAAGTTCGAACAAATTGTGCACACTTTCTAATCTTTCTGTTTGTTTCCAAACTCACTAAAAAGGAAGAATCGGTTTCATTCAATCGGGGCATTTCATACATTAGGTCAAAGGGGTAGATGTCTCAAGTCCAATCATGTTTGGGCTTAATCCCGCCGTTTCATGTTCGATGGCCCTATAGGCCATCATTACGTATGAACGCTGTTTATCCAAATCTCTCTGGTTTTCTGCAATATAAGCACTTATCAAAGTGATTAAAGCGTTCGGCCATTCCGACTGATTCAGGAAGATATGGTGTAGTCCTAGTCTTGTCTATTGGTAAAGTATTACACATTTTCATGTAAAGATGACTTACAAACAGTTTACCTGTGAACAATTTTATCTGTTTTTCTTTTCTAAAAAAGCTGAACTTTTATACATTTGAGCCGCGCCATGAGAAAACCAACATAGTGCGTTTGCGACCAGCATGGATCCAGACGAGCCTACGCATCCGCGCATAATACACACAGTCTGGTCAGAATCCTTGCTGTTCGCTAACGGTTTCTATGATTGCAATAGGCTTTGAAAGGGAACAACATGGATCCTGCTGGTCGCAAACGCACTATGTTGGTTTTCTCATGACGCGGCTCATTTATCACACAAAGTTGTCATGATGGTATGAGCGTTAGCGCTTTCGTAATAAAAATTTGTCAAAACTTTAGTGTTTTCTATTGTTTTTATATTATCCCCCTTAATCCGATCGGTGTATATTGTTTATCCCCTGCTAAGATTATTTTGCCTAAAATATACAAGAGCACCCAATTATGCTATTTGTGTGTAAAGTCATGGACATGCGCCATTTACTGGCTAACATGATATGGATGACACGCATTTCTTGTAACAATGTAATGATAAATCATGCATTAATACATTTATACGGCAATGAATATTTAAGTTGCGAATTAAAGAACTAAACAAACTTGCAGTTTCTTCGAATATGTAAAAAAAAAAACCCTGGTAAATTGCCATTCGCGCCAAATTCTGAAAGAATTACTAGACACACATTGCTGACCTCAAAAAGAGACTATAATCTTCTCAATGTTTGCAATATCATGTGCATAGATTTTTCATACAATACAAATGTCATGTCCTACTAGCTGACAAATATATTTACAGATGCGTAGCAAGTTGGTAATTTTGTTATATTAATACATGTAGTATCCGATAAATTGTAGCACACATGGTCTTGTTCCATATTTTAATTATTTGTTGTTAATTATACATACCTGTTACAAACGTTTTACAAATCTAAAACCAATCTGGACTATGTAAAACAAAGGAGCATGTAGGTAAGTCAGTTAACATTCTCGGAATAAGTCTGCATGGTGTTGTTAGAAGATTTGAAAACCTCGCTCTATACGCTCGCTCGGTTCACATATCCCTCGATCACAGGCCTGTAAACACAATGCAGACCTATTCCTCGAACAATGACTATTAATAACTACTACCACTTTTTATCTCCAATCAAATCAATAAAATCATGTCATTCTGGAAGGCGGAAAGACGTCGACGTTCAGCTGGGTGACGTTTTTCGGGGCAACATTCGGCGAGGCGAAATTCAGTGTGGGTGACATTCGACGGGGAGATAAGGTGTGTAAGATAAAATGTTGTGCGCATGAGATAATTTAACCTTTAAAAGAATGCACGTCCTTAACATATCACCATAGCAGTTCAAACTATGTCACTGTCGTAAATAATATAAGAATACCGAACACACAGAATCAACAGTAGAACAATTTTCCTTTAAGCAGAAACAGTGTGGGGAACATGTGACCTGAAATGATGCGCAACACAGATAAAATGGCGGCCCCATAGGCGAAATTTCACGGAAAATGCGAGGTAAGTGACTTTTATTCTTATCCAGACGTAGCGCAGGCTAAGCAGCACAAAATCCCTTTCCGACTGTGTATCTCCCAACTTCATAGCTTTGCCAGTCTCTTAGAGGTTTCAAACGAGTCGAGAACTTTAAATTTCCGAAATAAAATATTACGTTGCTTTACACGTATAGTTAATAATTTATCAAAAATATAGATTTAAAGAAGGAATGTCCTTTATCAATATTTTGACGTTATGTCTTCAAATATGAAAGATATTCATGAAAATGATAAAATGGTGCCTCACACGTAAACATTTTCTGATTAAAGAAGATGATGCTTAACACGACTGCTTTTTCAATAATTCAATTTATATGAATTTATCTGCATTTGCTGCTTGTATATTTTACAGGAACGTTGCCCAAAGCGTACAAACTGTCTAAACACACAAGACACCACGTGCCATTTGTGTAGAAGTAGTTCTAGTTCAAAATCAATCAGTACATGTCGAAACGAAGTAAGCTGAAAGTTATACCTGTTCCGTTGGAGGCTCATATTGAGCCATGGCAAGTGTACACCGACAAATCTATTTTAGAACACGTTTCAATACTTATTATAACGCTAATGTATACAACTATAGCATACGATAATTATTATTATCTATACCGTTGTTATCATCATCTTCCACTTGTTCTTTTACATAATCACCATGATAATAAAGATAATAATCTAAATACTTTTACTTGAAAAACCAGTCAAAATGTGTTATTTCTGGTCTACATTTCTATAACTCTTGTTTTCATTTAGGACACACACATTTAAATCTGAAGGATGTTAGATACTACTCGGTCAAAGAAGTAAAGAAGATCCAAGCTTCAACAGGAAATCTGTCCAAAAAGAGACTTCAGGTGTAAGAATGAAAAAGGCATGAAAAGGGAAAACAAAATGCTACTAACATGAAGCAAGGGACTGTAATGATTTGTAGACTTGTGTTTTGGAAACGACAATTTGATTCATTACAAACTTGCAATATCTTACTTTTAGTGTGTTTCGGTCTCACTTTACCTAACAATAAAGACATCATTTATCTCGTTCTCAACCGGATCAGATTTATGTTTATGTGACGAAACAGAACATGTCACTTTCAATATTTAATTAAATACGTGAAGATGTGAGTTAGTTTTATTTTAAAAGAGCATGGATAAAATATTGTATCTGTATGAAAAGCAATGACTTGAAAAAAACAAAAACAACATGATATCATATCCTACAATGTAAAAATAAATCTGTACTGTCGCAAACAGTTTTATTTGCAGACAACAAACATTTACAACACAAAATAATGGCAACAGGCAAATGAATTAGAAAAAAGTGTTTATAAAGAGGGAACAGATTATTGTATGAATGTGATACTGATGGCATCTTTCATTTCATTATTAACATCGTATTTTCTATATTATTTTACCATCATATTTTGTCTGAATTTGTAACTAATAGCAGTTTGATTGGCACTCTGTAACTCTAACACCATTTTAAAAAAGAGAAAAATACATTAGAATGGGTTTCTTCTTTTTATTTTATATTTTAAATGCATACAGAATTTAGTTTTAAGTGTCATAATCTGTATAATTTTTATAATGTTTGAAACGTAAGAAACAGTATAATTATGACATTATACAACAGTATACATGGATTCAGTGTTGTTCTATTTTCTAGTCCTTTCAATATCTCTGTAATAGAATTCCGCTTAAGCTGGTGCTGGGAGGGGGAGGGTCGCGAGGAGTGTCGCACATTACCTCTCATAAACAATTTCAGTCCAGCCGAGTCTGCTACTATTTTGCTTGGCTGCATTCAATGCTTCCAGAAGATCTTACAGATTTTATCAACTATCTTAACAGCTATCTAGAAATGCAGCCATGTGGCGTAAAAAGTCTCCTCGTATTTGAATTGAGTTGTTCACGGAGTCCATTCAATATCTTTGTAATAGAATTCCACATAAGTCGGTTTTACGGGGCGTAAGGGGTTTTGCGCAGTAGCCACTTCCCATTACTTCTCATCAACAGGTTCAAAGAAACCAAATCAGCTATTATTTTGCTTTGTTGCATTCTATGCTTCCAGAGGAGGAGCTTCATACAGATGTTTTTTTTTTATATTTCTTTAATTTGGCTGGCCATATATGGTTTTTAAGTCTGAAAAGGGGCCCGGGGATTATGATCCAGAAGTATGGATTTTTTTACCGTTCTACTCGGTTAATTGACATCATGTACTAAAGTTTATATGTTTTTCTCTGTATTGTCCCAAGTCCTTAATAGTACCTGTAGAGGCACACATTTTCAATTAAATACCAATTTGTTTGCATCATAATTTTTGTTAAAAACTAAAAACTTTTACGTCTGATTTCAAGGCATGGAGACACATCGGCAAATGAATAAATCGCTTACTGATAGGCTAAAAATACTACACAATTATTTAATAGATAAATTAACACAATGTTATTATTTATGCTTTATCATATAGATCTATACAATGTGGCCTACTTGTTCTGTTATATCAAATTTCATATTCATATTTTTTTCTTTTACTTCTAAAAGACAACAATGGGGCTCTATCTCCATTCTTTGCAAGATGCAAGCAAGCTTACCTATGTCGTGTTGTGATAGCCTTACTGCAAAAGGTATATCCACATCATTTTTATGGTGCTTTTCTACAGTGTCTTTTTTCCTGACTTGCTGTAAATTTAGCTTCCCACATTCCAGTCAAAGAACGTCTATGCTAAAACATAAATTGCAAAACAACTATCGTTGGGATGAGGCATCTCATACAAACATTTATATCACAAAAAGAGCAAATCACCACCTAAATTTCAGTGAATGTTGTGCTGTGCCACCGGTAAATAGCTCGTGCACATATTCTTTGTACGTTAAAATCTTTTTAAGTCGTAGTGCATTGAAAAGTATAAGTTTTCGAAAGTTAGATTTGTAAAATGAATGCAATTATGGCTTAAACACATTCAATATTTATTTATTTGGGTTTTACGGCGCACCAACACAGTATAGGTTATATGGCGCCAAACAGGACTGCAAATTGTGGTTCCACATCTCATTTACAGTCGGCGAACGATAATAAAAATGGCTCGAAAATGGCAGGCGAGTCTAAGACAATTTAGGTTGGTCAAATGTCACGGTAAATTAGACAGGAATTCGTATGATACTTGGCAAATAGAAATCAACATTTACTTGATTGGCGAAATAACTCGGATGGCTAAGCTGTCGGTTTTCAAATGCAGTGTGAAACATAGCACGAATTCGAAACTCGCAAGAGGATTATTTTCTACGGAAAAGTTTTATGTAGCCCTGCTTTATGTTTGTTTATTTCAGTTTGATTCTCAGTTTGTCATCTCTTTGTTTTCTCTTTTCCTATTTTTTCTTATTACGTTTATTTCTTTTTATTCTATTTTTTTTTTCTATTTTGTTTTAACTTGTTTTAATATCTGTGAAATTTTAATCAATAAAATTCATTTCATTTCCGGCTCGTCCGCTGTTGCAGAATCGTCGGCTGTGTCCGTTTCAGAATTTCAGAATTTTGAAATCGTTCATCAGAACCTTTTTTCAATGTTCGCCATTTCGAGCTATAGTATGGTATGTTAGTGTATAATGTGGGGGTAATGTACTTACATTCCATCGGTAAAACTTGGACGTTAACAAAGAACCCGTGTATGCTGTATTACCGTATTATTTTTAAAGCCGGTTGAAAAACCGGTATTGTATCTCTGCTGAAAAAAGGTAAAAAGTATACTTCAACCCAGTATCGAACTCCGGACCTCGGGTGTCATACCTAGCGGCCTAACCCATTGCGCTAATACAGTACTTCGTTCATCGAGTCTCAGTTTGAGAAACTAATCCATATCGTCTATGCGTGATTTACCTAAACTGGTAAATAATAAGGTCGACTGCGTTTGTTTACAAATATCAAATTATCGTTCGATTACTGTACATCGAAATAAAAACAAAAAAAAATCAACATAAACACATTCAATACTTTATAACAAAGACACTGGTCATACTTGAGAACTGTTTCATTCACATTACATGTCACCAAACTCTCTTTTGTTATTTATTAAGGATCAAATTGTCTTTTCTAACCAAGAAATGATGTTCCCAAATACTGCGCACTAGTTTCGCGTTTGTGTAGACATTTCATTGAAAACTGGGAATTTCCAATCAAATCTTTTCGAAATAATAATTGTAGTTAAAAGCAACAAAATGTCATATCAAACTAATAAAAAAAAAACGTTCGTGTTCAGCATCACTATCTTTCATCAGAAAATATTTACGTGCAACGCATCATTTTCTCATTGTCATTAATATTTCTCTTATTTTGTGATGTAGTATTAAATATTGACAAAAAATTTCCATTTTTGCATAAAATAAACAAACATTAGCAACAACTTGATAAATATCACCTAGCAATCTTGCTTTTTGATAAATTATTATCCATACGTGTAGGGCATCGTGCGATTTTATTTGGCAAAAGTTCTCGACTCGCTCAAAACCTCGAGGTAATCTAAGAAACTAGCAAAGCTACAATCTAGGGTGATATACCATTGGAAAGAGATTTTTGTGCTGCTTAGCCTGTGCTGTGTCTTATAAAAAACGATTGCGTTTAAATGTCACTTACTTCGCATTTTCCATCAAATTTGACTCCGTGGCGGCTATTTTATCTGTGTTGCGCATCATTTTAGTTTACGTGTTCCCCCCGCATACCCCACACTGAGAAAAAATAATTTTATTTTTACCAAATTCTGTTTACCAAACTTTCTTTAGTTCAAAATTATCTGATCGGATTTTTCAAGCGAGGAGCTACAGGTTCTGTTTTAAAATTTACTTGTGGTATATGTTCAGCGTAACATCAACATACTTATTACATGCCTCGTTTATTCAAAGATACAAACATATAGCACCAGGAACTTAAAATTTCCAAAACTGATAACTCTATCAAAGTTAATAATTAATAAGAATTAGATGACAAAATAAAACATGCGTAAAAATATTCGCAGTACGGTTGAAATTTAAAGAAAAAACCTATGCCATTTTACTGTTCTTTGATTCGATAGAATTTTATAATTATGAAGTCTGTCATATAAATAACCTGAACAGTTTGTCCAACGCTTTATGCGAATATTGGTTATTTGACGGTACATATTACGCAAATTGTATTGCAGAAAAATAAATACTGTCAAAGGATATATAGTTTCATGAGGACATAATTCGCTTCATTTCTAATTAAACAAATGATTTGATTTCGAAATTAAACAGACTTTGAAAATGACGAGGAAAATATCAGTATTGCTAGAGCTATGGATATTAAATTCAATTCGGCCAACAGGTGACATTTCTAACCATTTTTCCTAAAGTACTGTTTTATGTCCTATCATTTTTCATTTTATTTTAGTATATTTCTTGTACAGTTCATAAAAATAAAACAACAAAAATTGGCATTCGTATATATTTTGCGTGTAATTCAAACCTTTAATTGACTTATGTAAAGCGAGTGGCCGCACAGAAACACATGTTTTGAATAAATCGCACACATAACTATGGGTATTTTATAACCTGCAATTATGATTCTTCTCGTATGACAAAGACAGCCTGCTTTTTCTTCTGCTCTTTCACTTATCAAAGATTACATTATTTGCGCATTCGTCTCTAGTTCCTGTGAAATGTTTACTGCATTTAGGGAGACCTGCGAGTTATTCCACAGGTAATAGAGATCCATCAAATTGAATGCTAGGTATTGTTCTCTGTATATTACAAGCGGACAACAGCCCTGTGGCGACAAAAACCTGTCCAAACATTAATCAAATGAATGAAAACAAATAAATAAAGGAAGGAATACCATCACGTGCTAAGCTTTGTCGGGTACTATGTAATATATTTAAAGCCCAACCTGCTACGAACTTGTAAATATGTTTGTCGGCTAATAGGTCAGGATATACTGCACGGATATCCCGTGCACATACGGTAAACATTGAGATGATTATAGTCTCTTCCTTTCTGAGATCAGCAATTTGTGTCATTTAACTTGTTAAAACAAGTCATTTTATAGGTATCAATTCCTCTAGCATATCACAGAATTTTGATATATATATTCAATGCCATATACAGTAAACTCCTCAGGAATAGCAAAATGTGTTTGTTATAAGAGCATTATTTGTATAGCAATAATATGTAATTACATAGTTTTACAAGCATTGAAATTCAACAAGTTGTCCTTGTGGTTTTTGTAACTTTCATTATCCTTTTATTTGATTGCTTATTTTGTTACAATTCTGAATATGTGATTTTCTAATCTTGCCCCCACCATGCATGTGGTTTAAAAATTCAAAAGTCTATTACAGTGTTATAATACAAGAAAAATGTAAAACAGTTTGGAAAATAGGTTAATTTGTATTTTTTTTTCAAGCAGCAGACGTGATTTCTCTCGCATAATAATAATTAGGTTATTTTCAGATACCATAAATATATCTTATAATAGTCGCAAGACAATAAAACCCAATAGAAATCATATTATTGTACCAAATTAAATCCTACATGTAAAGATAATGCCTAGGTATGCCACCGGTATAAAGTCATACAATATACAAGTATTTTAAAACCAATTTACAGTGAGATAATTGTGTTCTTTCTTTATATTTGCTGATTACATATTTTTCAGCGGGATAATAGGTAATTAGATGACAGGACTGTATTTCGAAAGACCTTAAACAACATTACTTCCTGATTTGCTACGCTCAAACGTAAATAAATTATTTATCCAATAATCCAATTAAACCGAGGGAATACATAAATTTACATTTAGGATTTGTTGTCTGCATTGCCATGTATCTACACATTCTCTTGCTTTAACACTAACACAATCGTGCATATAATTTAATACTATCTTTATAATTTAAACCCGTTCAACTCAATTTAAGTCATATAATTCCTTAATTTCTACATGGAAATCATACATTTATGAATATGCTTTCTCAGTAAGTGTGCTTTATGGCGGTTACTCAACCCTGCTCCGTTGTGGGGGTCAGAGAATAAGATACCAAGTACCAATCTTCTGGGGGCCCGACAACCTCCTCCCACAATTTATGCCATAAAATGTTGCCCTCAATAAAAAATAATGTAATCTGTTAAGTTCCAAAAATATGTACATCCATTTAATGAATGTCTTCCAAAGATGTCATTTCATTTTACAGTAAGAATCGGATTTACTCTTTAGCTAAGATATTGTCTTTCTGCCTGTCTGTCTTACAAGCTACAAGAAAATGTAACTGTCCTTTTTTTGAAATATTTTAAAACGGGGGAATGCATCGTCAGTGGAACTTCACTGCATTGTAGAACAGTTCTCTGTATGCACCGAACTAAAAAGATATAAAGCTGGTAGAAATCTAGATGAAAATATGTCAAGAAAAACTCCTCCGTCGTGGCGGAAATTGTCCGATCGGGCAATTCGGGGATTACCCTAACACCTTGCCCGATCTGGAAATTTTGCGCTAAAATTGCCAGATCGGGCAAGAAAATGGTCCATTTGTATATACAAATGCACATTGGCCATTGCTTTCGCAGAAGCGGTGGTTCCAACGCCGCGGCGGTGGAGGATTCGTCGCAGAAGCGATGGAGAAATATGGCCGACTGACTACATTTATGCTGTCATCGGTAAGTTTTCTAATGAGTTTTTCACGTTTGACTGAAAACAACCAGTGAGACAGGAGCCCACATGTGTACTCTTCCAACCACAAACACTTGCTCAGTGCAGTTCTTTGTCATTAATGGTCCATTTGTATATACAAATGCACATTGGCCATTGCTTTCGCAGAAGCGGTGGTTCCAACGCCGCGGCGGTGGAGGATTCGTCACAGAAGCGGTGGAGAAATATGGCCGACTGAGTACATTTATGCTGTCATCGGTAAGTTTTCTAATGAGTTTTTCTCGTTTGACTGAAAACAACCAGTGAGACAGGAGCCCACATGTGTACTCTTCCAACCACAAACACTTGCTCAGTGCAGTTCTTTGTCATTAATGTAAACACTTCTGTAAAGTTGAACGAGGGACTGCCGTTTTTGTAGAATTCCCTTTAAAAACGATAAAATCTTGTACAAAACGACCCCTTAGCACGTTTGCAGCAAATCGTAAGTACCGCACTGTCAAGCAAAAATTATTTCTTCGTAATAGGTGAATTTCCATTACAGGCATATGAAAAAATCGAGCAAAAATGATTCCAACGCAGTGTGCGGTGGGTACAATTGCAACGCATTACGGTGGATCTTGTTTCTTTAATGTTCGTTATGGACTTTTAACTTAAGTAAACAGCATTTTCCTGGGATTTTGATTGGGGTATGTCGATGAAATCACTTTGACATCAGACAGCAATAGAAACTTAATGTTTAGTAATAATGACTATTGATTTGCACTTCCGTTCTGTTGAATGCACACACGAAAAGCTTTATTTTAAAACAAAACATTTTACTAAATCAACTGTTAAATAATAACGCCATGTTCTTTCGTACTAAATGCACCTCAGTTATGATTATTCATATAAAGACATAAAGGTTTTCTCCATTTTCCTTTTCCCTTATTATTTACAAAATATCAACTGACAATATCGATTGTTTGATTAAATGCTTACCACATGCGACTTTTACATCATAGAACAAACCAACTTATCTAATATACAAACTAACAGGGTTTCTGCTGTCCTTTATTTTTGTTTTGGCGACATAATATCGAAGTCGAGTACGCATTGGGGTGTGGGCGGGGGAGTATTCTCCAACATACTGCACATGCTGCGACCATTTGTCATTTTAATAGGTTTTTTAAATCATGTTTTAGCATATTTAAGTATGTTCCCAGCTGTAATTTCTCTTCTGTTGTTATAATAAGAATAACTGAAATGAATTGATTCCCGGTAGTCCTCTATGCACTAGAGCAAGGAGTTAAAGGTCTCTTAATATGTTTGATTGGCGCTGTGACAGTTTTCAGTGGAGAATGAAGTTTTTGTCTTTCATTTATTGTAACATTTCTTTCTGCTTGTCTGTTGTTAGTTTTTTGTTTCTCCGTTTATCTTTCAATGTTAAACTTAGCTTAGAATCATCAAGATAAACATTACTGAAGATAAGGCCATGAATGTGGCGTATGGTTTAACAAGCCTTTCCTTTGATTTGACCTCGTGACCTAGTGACCTAGTTCTTGATCCCATATGACAAAGTTTCGAACTTGACCTAGAGA
This sequence comes from Mercenaria mercenaria, assembly GCF_021730395.1. Taxonomy (NCBI): domain Eukaryota; kingdom Metazoa; phylum Mollusca; class Bivalvia; order Venerida; family Veneridae; genus Mercenaria; species Mercenaria mercenaria. Next base: position 95,296,418 of record NC_069365.1, read on the forward strand.
TTATTAAGATAAAAATTCCATGCACAATGTGCCTAATCACGTGATCGCGCTACGTCATTTTGAGCTCGAAAGTGAAAGTAGAAAGGTAAACAAGAATTGAAAATCAGGGCGGAAGTTTTTTAATCTATATATTGTGTTTATATCATGCTTATGATTCGAAACCTATTTGAAAGTGCTATCCCCGGTACTAAGATTTCATAAAAGCTTTTCGTTTTAATGCTATTTCTGTTCAATTGACTTGCACATTGAGCACATACTGTCGAAAGTGGTTGAACGGGAATAGTGTTAAAACTAGAAGGTTTTGGCGGGAAAATTGTAGACCGGGGGTATCACTTTCAAATAGGTTTCGAATGATGTACATGATGTTAACACAATATATTGAATAAAAAATCTAACGACCTTTAGATAAATTGTATCTTTTGTATACGTTTCCACTTTCACTTTAGTTCAAAATGACGTAGCGCGATCATGTGATTGGGTACACATATGCAAGTTTGTATCAAATCCAAGCATAAATGAAACAACCTTATATGGCTGAGAGGGCCAGAAAAGAAAATTTGCTCCTTTCAGGGGTAGCATCTCTTGAACATATGATGGAATCTAGCTGGTTTTCAATAGGAACCGAGGTCTTATTGTGACTTAATTTGTGTGTAAAATAGAGAAAAGTGGAAACTTCACAGGTCGCTCACACGACAAAAACAAAAATGTTGCAGGCTTGATTGAGCCTGTTCATGGACGGTAGTGGAAATGCATGCTACCGTCCACGCCCTCTAGCCCCGGGTTGAGCAGAACTAAACATTTACGCATGCTAAAAGTACAAAAAGCAATTTAGAGACATCCGCAGATGTATTCAAACGGCGATGAACATGGAACCTTCAATGTGGTTAAAGTCGAAAGTAAAATGGCACTGCTATCATGTTCATAATGTGAACATTTTGGCTCCTTCATTGTTGAAAAATGAGGTCTCTATCGTGTTCACCAGAAATTGTGGACGGACGACGGACGGACGACGGACGGACGACGGACAAAGGGCAATCAAATAATCTCATCTTGTCACTACGAAAAAAATCAAAACTTTTTCCTTGACACTTTGAGATTCTGTGGTAAACGTCTGAAAAATATTGTTGAAGAAGAGGTAAATTAGCCTAAAAGTATAAAAGCCAAAAAAGTCTTAACTCCTATAACACAGTTGCTCAACGGCATTTTGTTATGGTATGCTCCGTAGTAATTGCATTGTACTTTAGTCAAGTTGGTTTATCATACGATGCAGAAGTCGCATGTGGTCAGCATTTAATCAGAAAATCAATATTGTCGCTTGACATTTTGTATTTACAGATGTGCAAATCGATATCATATTTATTCTAAACTTTCAGTTTCTGTTGCTATTTAATGTCAAAGTGATTTCCTGGCCCTACCCAATCAAAATTCTAGGAAAATGTTGTTTACTCCAATTTAAAGTCAATAGCGAACTTTAAAGAAACAAGATCCACCGTAATGCGTTGCAATTGTATCCGCGGCACACTGCGTTGGAATCATTTTTGGTCGATCATTTTATATTCTTGCAATGAAAAATCACCGATTACAGAGAAAACGTTTTTGCTTGACAGTGTCAGACTTACATTTGGATGCAAACGTGCTCAGGGTTCGTTTTGTATAAGATTTTACCATTTTTGATAGAAATTCTACAAAAACGGTAGACCCTCGTCAAACTGCACAGTTGTATTTATACTTTTACTTTAACAACTTTATCAGTAAATGCTATTATTAAAGGTCTTAGTGTTAATACGATATTTTGTCTTAATATAGAGCGTTGGTTATTATTATTATTAGTATCATTATTATTACTAGATTATCATCATTAATTATGCATGAATAATTATACATAATAGTTTTTTACATTTTCGCGTATGTTTGATACCAAATGTGTATTACATTACTACAATTAGAATGCCTTATTACGATCATTCCAACCCATGCATTATTATCTCTGCATGCATTATTAAGGACTTGAATAATAAATAATAAATTTAAATTCTGTGAAACATTCAAAACTGATCCACATAAGCATATGTATATTGCTTTGTGTTTAATTAACAAGAATTTCTGTGAGGTCCCTTAAACAAAAAGTTTGGATAATTTATGGCCTCATCTTTCTGACTGAATGTCTTGCCTGAATAATGTCACACGAAATGACTCAGACCAAGACAATGTAATGAAAATTCTAACAACCGAGGACCAAAATTTCAGGCACCCTTAAGTAAACTTAAAATGCAAAAATAGCTATATTTCTGCCGTGCACTTTACCAATACAATAATTTAGAAAGATTATAACAATATTTCTGCCGTGCCAAAATAGACCCATTCAATGAAGAATAATATTTCCGCCATACAATATGGACTAGCAAAAATTCTGCTGTGTACAATACACATACCACAGTTTAATAATAATTCTGCCGTGCACAATGCACGTACATTTATTAAGCAGTATTTCTGCCCTACAATATGAACAGACAAGAACAATAGCTTTTTCCCTGAACTACTCTGACCGTATATAATTTAGCAATATTTCTGCCATACGATATGTCACGGACAAATGTATCTGCCATGCATAATACCCGGACCATAACTTGGCAATATTTCTGCCATAGAATATGACCCGACAATAACTATTTTCCTGCCAACACTATATAAATATTTGGCAGTGGCAAGCACCCAGGAATTGATCAGGCACTAGCAATTGGTGCACAATAGCAAAAATGTTAATGGCAATAGCTGTATTTGGCAGTGCAATGTCCTATCCATGTAAAAATTATAATGCCAAAGAGACACTTAGGAGATACCAAGTATAGCAACAACTTGTGGGCAAAACCCGCTGCTCAAATAATACATACGTAACTATATTTCATTACACCCTGCAACAATCATCCCCGGCTGCCATTTTCCGCCACAATAAATTTATATTACAACTTTATAAACCCTAGTATAAATCTATCCCCCAAAATTCAAAGACGGGAAGCGATTTTATCCTTCAAAGCATCTAAAAGGTATTCAATGTCCACCATTGACAAATGCACTCCATCTGGACGGTAGAACCCAGGTGTGTCAGTATCAATATCAACAGACAAAACGTCTCCCTTGGACAATGCACGGACCTTCTGGCGGCCAAAATGGTTTATACGGCGCCGTTTGCCTTCAGCCTTTGTCTAAATTTGATCAGTTCCCCAGTTCCTCCTAGGCAAGATGTCACACCAAATGTTAACACACTCAGGAAAAGTTGCTGCCATATACTTGAGATCTTTTGATATTAAATTGAATATCTGACATAAAGAAAACCGGCCAATGCCATTGCCACCCAGATGAACCATAAAGATGCTAGTTTTTTTTTGAAATGCTAATTTTAAATAAAGACCACGACATTCCCCTTATCCCCTCGCCTTTTTATCAAGTTTCAGATCTGGCTTGCCGGTCCTCACAGCATGGACACCAGCCCAATGTACAATAGAGTCACTGCACAACCAGTTATCTGTGTTTTCCTCCGAATCCGGAGCATCCGGTAAATCAATGCGTTGCCTCTTTGCTGTCGTGGGATTCTTCGCCTTTCTGCGGACGCCTTTACCACGGCCAAGCATTTTAAATGTGCAAGATGAATTTCAATAAGTCTCGATAAATTTTGTGTCTATTTCACCAGCTGATCAATCAATAAATGCGAAGAACCGAAAGGACTCCGAATGATGTTATGACGTCTCTTATAAAATATACAGTCGTAACCGAACGATTCCGAATAAACAATTCAGACTGTGTTACTTCCCTTGAGTTACAGCTAATTTATTTACAACTCATACAGGAGTCTGTTAAAATGACATCTACATGAAAACCAAAATAATTCTTGCCTAAATAAACACGATTTTATTTTTATTACAGAAATAATCGGTATTATTTAACAGTTCTTTAATGACCGGGCTTTACAAGAATCACCCGCCCGGAGACATTGCCAGCGTTATTAAATCTTTTCTTCCCCTACACATGAGTTTTTACGACGCCGCTACTTATGTCAGCACGTCAGATGATGATATTGCAAAGCAGCTTCCGACTGGGTAAATGTGTAGTAGGCCTATGTGTAGGAAAACCAATGAGATGTTAGCTGACTTGATTAAGATGCGTTTTGTTTTACAATATTGGAAGATTTATCAGAATTATGCAAATGAAAGCTTTCTGTGTCTACACACAATGCACGGTTTCGAGCCAGCTGGGGTTTGTGACATTAACCATTTCTTACACGCAGGCATCTAACAAAGCTTCGATTTACATGATCACTTTGAAAGATGCTTGGTTTATATTGAAACCCTAGTACATATAGAACCGCAGTGTTGCCGGATTACAAAACTCCAACAATCGAATTTTCACCAAACCTTCTTAATTATGCAAACTTTCTTAAGTCCGAAGTTAACAGCTGGGAAGTGCAGGTTCTGTTTTAAATAATATTAAAGTATATGTTCAGCGTAACATCAACATACTTAAAAATATTTCTTTTATTAATATGGCACCATAATTTTTAAATTTCAAAAACAAAGAACTCTATCGAAGTAAATAATTAGTAAGAATAAGATGACAAAATTAAAGGTATATTAGATCTAAACTTATGTATCTGATAACATGAACAATTACAACAAATATTGTTCGAGGAATAGCTTTACGTGATGTTTATAGACCATTAGGGACTCATAGGTCTATTAACACCATGCAGACCTATTCCGAGAATGATAACTGGCTACTTTCTCCATTGTTTAAGTAGTCTAGTTTGTTTCTGGTTTGTGAAACGTTAGTTGTTTAAGGGGACGCATACTTTGAAATTAGAAAAAAGTGGGTGGGGTATTATAAAATTTACCTGCAAAAAAGTACAAGGTTTTGGTAAATGAAATGAATACTGTTTCAACTGTTATAAGTACACAAAGGATTGCTCACTAAAATAAAAATGAGAAAAACTGAAACAAGGAAGTTATTGTTGAATTACATAAGACTTCTTGTGTACATTCAAAGTCAACAATTAAGACTTTTTGGTGCGAAAATAATAGTGCTTCACTTTGTCCAAACATTTATCAATGTCCTACAGATTCTAATTTAAAGAAAGAATGTGAAATAAGTTCACTGTCTTGCTTTTCATTTGGCATATGTGAGCTAAAACACATTATTTAGTTTGTTTACAAAGTAGTGCATAAGAAAAGATACGGTGGTCAAGGAATGCCACATTACAAAACTAAAAGAGTATATTCCCCTTAATACATTAAACATTTATCATTACAGAAGTCTAGTGGCTTACAATAAAGGCCTAGAAATGTTGCCATTATTATTTTTTAACTTGGTATTCATGAATTGCAATGCACTTAAATATCAAAACACATTCAACAAACTTTTGAAAATGTACTGTCTTAAAAATCCCTAAAATAAGTTATGAAATTTGGTTGAGAGGTCCAATCAATGTGTATATGTGCAAAAGCAACATTCTAATCTTGTTCACAAAAGTTACTAATACACAGGAGGAATGTCAATGATCAAAACTGGACGAATATACAGTTATCCTCATTTTAATGTCATTTATAATTTGTCCTTGAATTCTCCACCATACTTTTCATAACTCTGTTTGCACGAGTTGCACGAGAATGCTGTCATTCACGTAAAAAAATGGGGTCAAATAAATTGTAAATGCAATATCATGTAAACGTAGTTAATGGATTATGCAGTTCAAGATAAACTTTATCTCATAACGTAACGAACATGTATAATGTTGTAACAACATCTTTACTTACACTGATTTAAGCAGCAGTCGGTTTATAAGTGACTTTATTGATTCATTTTGTGTTTTGTTATTGTTGTCAAAAGTATAACGGAAGTGCCTCACAACTGAAGCGGAAACCAGTTTGATGCGCAAAGTAGTCCACTGTAGGTAATATTTTTTGACAAATGTCCACAGAAATTAATAATTTTCTAATATTAAAGACGAATATCTGAATAGGATTCATTATTTGATAAGAAATTATAATCATCGACATGTTTTTTTTAAAAAATCGTACACGTGCTGACACCTAAGTTGTCTCCCGTTGTTTATTAGAGTTACCTTTCGTCCGGCGCAGTAATACATTTGCAGTGAATCGCCGAGAAGTCGTGGGAAAATTAAAAACCATGTAAACAAACTAAAATTAACCACCTTTTCAAGATGAATTTCAAGTGATCGACATTATGCATTTAACCCGCCTGACCTGTGTAGCATCTTAGATATCTGTTCTAAGGTATTCATTGTGTAGAATGTTATGCCCTTGCAATGCTAATCCCACTCTGATTTTTTTGTTTACATTTTTTATCAATGAGAAATATGGCGTCCATCCCGAGATGAACTGACGTGGCGTTAAATTTTTACATGTTTAAGCAAACCTGGTGTGTTAGAAAGAAAATCTCATCCCTTCAACATTATTTGGAACACTGTTATTGTAAAAAACCTGTTTTTTCCTTATACAAAAGCTTAATATTTTGTGTTGAATGTACTTTCACAAACACCTCTGTTTTCCTATTACATTCATAGTACCACATCCTTATCCACAAAATACTGAATATTACAGGTGTCCATCAGTATTATATCAGTTTAGGAATATGTTTTTTATTTTCCCACCATCGATTTCTTGAATATGCACCCCTTCCGCATTGCTGTATGAACTGTGAATGTAGCAATATGCGTCCCCTTAAATAATTCTAATATGCTTGTGTCCTGTTAAAACACGTTTAAGCTAAAATGACGTCACGTTAACGTGCGATGACGTAAATGTATTGTTGCGCCCAAGAAAGAGCGCTGCTATATTTTATCTACTGTTTTAGATTAAGGGCATATTAGAATCGAAATAATGTATAGCAACATAGTGTTTTACCGAAATTAATACACTCAAAATCAGTTATACGTCGCCAGAAGTATTCACTCGGGCTGCGCCCTCTTGCAATTATTCCGCGGACGTATAACCTTTTTCCGTGTATTACAAACGTTAAACACGGGTTTTCTATATATTATTTCTTAAATAAATGAAGGATAACCATCACGTAATAAAGTTTGCTGGATACCATGCACTGTAACAAAATGCCAGACTTGCTACGCACTTGTAAATATGCTCGTCGGCAATAAGGTTATCTCATTTATCCTGCATAAATATCCCGTGCATTGGGATGATGATTATAGACTCTTTTTCTGAGATCAGCAATTTATGTCTTTTCAATTGTCAAATCAAATCACTGTATTGTATCAATTCGCCAGGATTTGATACGAATGGCATTATATCACAGGTTAGATATCAATTTGAAGAAACTGTAAGTTTATTTTATGTTGAGTTTGCTTCTTAAGTCTCAGACACACTACACGGTATAGCGTCAACGGACGTCCAACGTATAACAAAATTTCAATCCGTTCGTGTCCGTTTGCATGCGTTTCTTTCCCGTTTCTCATGCGACGCCTGCGCTCCTTGTCCGGGGATGTTCGTTCCATCTGGTGGAAGATTTTGAGCATATTCAAAATTTAGGACGAACACTACAGGACAAGGTTAGATGTACGGTAGCAATGCGCTGGTGTGCGTTTTGTTCGTTACTCGTGCGTTCCTTATTCTGTGCTTGTCCGATTCGCATCCGTTCTTGTCCGGTGGACCTGATTTACGGCCAGATTACTACCGGACATGCAACGTATGTAACGTATGTTCAACGGACAATAACTGACAATAACATTTTGTCAGTTTCTCATACGTTGCGCATAGGTTTCACGCGATACAAGTCCGTTAACAGTACGATGATATCCGTTAATTGAACCTTGTTCTTCCTATTATATGTGCTTTAATCTTGCAGTCATTGCGCGTTTTATGTGTCCTATACATAGATCGCGAGAGCACCGAGCAGCGGCGAAGGATGCCTTTCGTCACCGGATTACTTTCTGCCGCAATTTTTCTATACGTTGGGCGTCCGTTAACGCTATACGGTGTAGTGTGACTGACCCATAAAACATACATTACCATATGTAGTAAACTCTTCGAAAAATAGCAAAATATATTTGTCATAAACATTTTTTATATAGCACATTGATATAATTAGTTGATTTAACGATCATTGAAATTCATCAGTTGTCATTGTAATTATTAGATTATTTTCAGATCTATTTTATAATTGTCACAGAACATAAGATTTAAAAGAAATCAAATAATAATTACACTAAATTAGATTTTAAGAGCAAGGCCTAGGTATGACCCCATACAAAGTCATACAACATACAAGTAATTTTAAACCAATGCACAGAGAGATAATTATGGTTTTGCTTTATAATTGGCGATGGTTATCTAAATTACATATTTCAGAATACCTTAAACAATACATTATTACCTGATTCGCTACGCACAAGCGTATATAAGTTATTTATCCCATAAAGTAAATCAAAAAACAAATGCATAAATTTATATTTAGGATTTGCTATCTGCATTACCATGTATGTACAGGGTTAACACATTAAATCGTTTCTTTTAACTCTTCAGTACATAGAATATGATATTCTACAATAAGAATCGGTTTTGCAATTTGGGTATGATAAAGTATATTTTGCAAGTAACTGTCTATTTTTAAAAGATTTGAAAACTAGGGAAATGTATCGTCAGTAGTGCTTTACTCCTTTGTAGAACTGTTCTCTATATCCACCAAACTAAAATCCATTCCATAGAAATCTAGGCAAAAATGTATCTCGAAGAACACCTCAATATCTAAAATAATTTGTTAACAATAAACTAAATCATATTCTTATCAACATCGTTTTGAAAACTGTCAACAAGTTACATACCGATTGTACTTAAATCAGCTGTTGCAGTTAAGCAGATCAAGCTAGTTAAAACAATTGTTTTTTCATAAACGTCATTCATATTATCTCTCTCTTTGAGACAATATAATATCAAAAGAAAAGATAAAATTTACTCATTTGTCATATTATCAAATTTAAGTACAGTGCAACACCAGTGCATCTTTTAAAGAATCTTAAGTTTATCCCGACATAAATAGCTGTCATTTTTGGACGGTTGTAGAAGACAAACCGGCCAGTGCAACCACACTCCCTAGGGTTAGGGTTAGGGTTATCCGTATCCGTACATAAACTCTCTAAAGCTGAAATTGTATTGTTCTTGCACTGTATTTCTAAAAAAGTGTTTTTTTGTCTTGGGTTTAACGCCGTTTTTCAACCGTATTTCAGTTATGTATCGGCGGACAGTTAACCTAACCTAAGAATAAACCAGTGTTCATGGATTCTGTATCAGTGCAAATTGTTCTCTGAAAGTAACTGTCAACTTCCCCACATGAATAAGAGGTGGAAGACAAATGAATTCAGATGCAATGTCTTTCATCAAATATTCACGGAGAACATACGTCCCACCCGAGGATCGAACACTCCGTAGATCTGCGTTATCCCAGTGCAAGTACAAAACAAAAATGTGCGCATTATACAGGTTATATAACAGCAAACGTACACAAAAATACGTCATCTTGAATATTGCGCAAGTTTTTGGTCCAAGTTTCAGCTACATTTTATCTGTATTAAACTTAAAAGGCACTAAATACTATTACATTTGGAATTTTCACGACTTTATACGAGATCGATGATGGATCTATCATGTTCACCAGCTTAATCAACGATAGCCCGCAACATATTTTTTAGTTTTATTATGTTCTTTTGGAATACTTTTAGATTTCAACAATATTTCGGCTATTTTCACAGAAAGACGGTTTACCGAAACATCATACATGGGAAAGACCAGTACTAATCTCCAATCCTCCGTCTATCCGAGATGTTAATGTAGACATTCAAAGATCTTCCATAGGGAAGTAGATATAATAATTCATTAAAAATCACTCTTTTATTGAATTTTCGGCCACCTGGCCTTTATCAAAACATGAAAAGTCATTGATACAGCTATGTAACATCCATTTTATAATACTTGTTTTGTCTCAACTTCCACATGGTTGCAATGTTAAGGTAGTTCTGCACGTTTGGATCGAAATTTTTTCTACAATGTAGAATTTGATTAAACTCTGATTTTTCAAAACTTCAGAATATACCTAGAAAATTCAGCAAATAAAAAAGAAAGGGTCGTGTGCTTGATTTTTTGCTAGACTGCTTTGAAAAATTTGGACCTCATGCAATATTTCATAATGGGAGTCTATGGGAAAAACATAACTTTCATAACATTTTCGCAAATATAAATTTTTCTAAAATGTAGATTTTGACGAAACTTCCCATGGTTGTTAATAAACATATTGACTATAATTTGGTGAAATAAAATGTATAGGTCCGTGTGCTTATTATTGATATATTTGACCATGATTAAAGTGAACCGGACATTTCACGCTGATTTTAACACATTATTTTGAATTTTTAACGTGCCGTATGTTTTACTATCATATTTTGACTTTAGAAATATAGCAACAGTGCCATTGTTATAAATTTACTCACAAGTTTCAATTAATTCATAAATTGAGTTTCATTTCCGTAGGCCGATTCCAGGCTTTATTCTACGTTTTCCGGATAAATAACGTTACGCCATCACTTCCGGTTTTTCAAACGTGCAGAACTACCTTAAATATAACACATAAATTGAGTGACAGACACATGTGAAATAATACGGGAAGTGACGTTACGTCGTTTGACGTCGTGTTTATAGGAAATGACGTCACGTCATTGAGACAAAACAAGTATTATAAAATGGATGTTACATAGCTGTGTCAATGACTTTTCATGTTTTGATAAAGGCCAGGTGGCCGAAAATTCAATAAAAGAGTGATTTTTAATGAATTGTTAATGTATAGTTAAAAATCAGTTACCTTAAAAATGCAAAATGTAGGTTTTACTCGTTGTCCGGCCCTTTTATGAAAAATATGTTACGCTTTAGACATGCGCGGATCCAGTCTATTTTGTCAGAGGGGTCCTACTGCCCCCTTACTATGAGCAGGAAGGTATAATACGTATCTGTCTTTACAGCTAGTGAACTTAGAATAACGACCGAATTTCATAGTTCAATCGAATTAAGTTCATCGAACGTTAACCTGGGTTCACGGGCATAAACTATGGTTTACGCCCTTTATCTTATGTTTTCGTTCGAAAAACCTAGTTAACCGATTGTTAATCCTAGTTTTTCGACCGTGAACCTGGTTCACGTTATTATTGGACAATTGGCGTGCCATATACGTATTTCTTGCACACCGGACTGGCGTTTCCGGTGATTTTACCCATGCCAGCAAAACCCATCTGGCACCCTCATGCCAGATGATTCTCGTGCTGTTAATGACAACTAGTGGTTCATGCACGGATAATATATTGTTTATGTAAAAATACGAAAAAAGCAGGTACCTTGATAGTTTTTGCATGGGCCGGTGGCTTTAGAGCAAAAATAAACTTCTGCTCTGTTCTGTTCTGTTCTCTCCGTTCCTTATAGTATATTTCTCGATTCAAAATACGTTAGTTTACCATAAGAACATAACATTTTGCTAAAAACGATAAAACTTAAGTGGAACTTTGTTATTGTGCGTAACGCAAAACATCATGACGTCATTTCTGCTTACGGGCGTTAATTTCCCGCTCTCTACTATAAGAAAGAGTGCTACAAAGAAAATATTTCTACCTGTTATTTGTAAAATACGGTATGCAAGAAAAATAATCAGCCGGAATAAAATGCTAACATGTAGACGATATGCAAGAAAAAAATACCAGTCATGTGTTTACGAATCGGATAGAAATATCCGTCCCGAGGGCACCTGCGCATTGGGCGGTAATGAGGCTTAGCCTTGCGAGATAGCATAAAAATGTGCTCGGTGTCCTACGGATATACAATTGTTGGCTTTCCGTTTTGAGAGAAAAAAAATCAAACAACACCAAAAAAAAAAAAAATCATAGAAAGAAAGAGTTGTTTCAACTAAAAATTGAACAGAATGTAAAACATGTACATTACTCTACAAAACAGGTGTCAGGTGATTAAAGTTTCTCTCAATTGGAAGGAAATAAAGTTAGGAAAACAATTAATTGAAAAACAAAGATGCTTTAAAAATGTTAGCCCAGATGTGTAGTGCACAAAACTATTTTTTTGTAAATGATTTCATACTGAAAATCCTATTTTATTTTAGAACACTTTAAACTATTCTAACATTGTTTTATTACTAAATTAAAGTTTATAGAATGTACAATGTCCTTTCTTTCCTCTTATAACCACATTTGAAACGAGTTTGATGTAGAAATGGTTAATTTAGCCTATATAAAGAAATTATATACAAGCTTCCTAGTGAAATCTTTATTACAGAGAACAGTTGTACAGTCCTTCCCTTAACCTTCTTTGTTGCAATGGTGTCTAGTGATGAAGCCTCATGTTATCTGTCACTTTTGCCCCACTAGGAACAACAGAAACCTAGGCTTCCTACTGTTATTTATCTAATTGTTAAAGTGATCTCTTTTATGACTTTTGAGCATTTACATGTATAACGCAAATGTTCATTTTTGCTCGGTTTGGTTTGCCACTTTCCAGGACAACCGTCCTTCAGTGCTTTCAGCGCTTTGATTATATACGAAGTTAACAAGATATCCTTGTTTATATAGAAGTGTATATAAATCGTTTGACTGACATTCAGTTATAGGGTATATGCGAACATTTTTTTTTCATCATACCATATATCATATGAGGGAAATTCCCATGCCGTGCTCAAATCAGATGTTATGTATTGTTAATATTCGAAATGACGTTAAAGACTCATTGGTTTATAATGTGACTGCCATTTTTTGGTTATGAACATAAGATATATAAATTTCTATTTTTTTCCTTTTTTAATTATTGTTTTCTCTAATAATTGTCTGGGGTTTAATTATTGATTAATATACAAATGTAGTTGAAAGTATTATTGGATACATTTGTTCTGATTACCTCCCTTTATGGCTTATATATAATATTTTGTGCTGTGTTGAAAAAGGGTTCCTCCAATCATGTTACCATGTATAACATGTATTAGGATAGTTGCTTAATCTATTTTAACATTAAAATCCTTATTAAAAAATAATAGAATGTTTAGACTTTTGGTGGGTGTGCGGGATGGTATCCAGTTTGTATTCATGTAAGTACTTCGAGATTTATCATTTATCATACATGGCTATTTAGGTGTAAAGAAATTGTTTGTTTCCGGTATCCCGACCTACCCTAAATTTTTGGCACGACCCTAAATGTTTGTATGGCCTTCAACTTTTTGATAATTGTTACCAAACTGCACTTTTTATTCTCTAAACATGGTCTGATTCTAAGTCTCTTTGGGATGCACTCAAGAACCTTGGCTTGCCATCTAAGAAGTCTAATACATCATCTCGTTCTAACATTGGTCTTAAAATGGATGATGATAATGAGATATGTTTTAATAGGCAAAAAGTTTCTGAGAAATTCAATGTTTTTTACACAACAGTTGCTTCTAAATTGGTAGATAAATTGCCTAGGTCCCTCCAAAGATATGGAAGGAATTTTGTTTTTTCTTTTTACTCACAAAAAGGTGTTTTTCCTAATAATTTTTCTTTTTCAGTCATGTCTGAGAATAAAATTTTAAAATATTTAAGTAAACTCAGTGTAAGTAAATCTACTGGACTGGATGGTATTCCTTGTAAGTTTGTTAGAGAAAGTGCATCTATTATAGCTTGTCCTCTCACACATATCATAAATTTGTCTTTAATTCAAGGGGTAATACCAGATGAGTTGAAATCTGCAAGAGTTGTTCCCCTTTTTAAGAAAAATGATAAAACAGATGTTGGTAATTACCGCCCTGTGTCCATACTTAGTATAATTTCCAAGATTTTTGAGAGGGTTGTTTATGACCAAGTTGATTCCTATCTCAATGACAAAAATTTATTGTACAAGTTTCAGTCTGGTTTCAGAAGAGGATTTTCAACTGATACATGTCTCATACATCTTTCTGATTATATCAAGTTTGAAATGGATAAAGGTCATCTCATAGGCATGATTTTACTTGATCTCCAGAAGGCATTTGACACTGTGGATCATTCTATCCTTCTTATGAAACTTGAAGGCCTTGGTCTTGGCCCTGATGTATTACGTTGGTTCAGATCATATTTATCTGACAGACAACAACTTGTAGATGTCTCTGGAACCTTTTCTAAGCCTTGTAAAATTACTTGTGGTGTTCCGCAAGGGTCAATACTAGGACCTCTTTTGTTTTTAATTTATGTGAAAGATATGTCTGCAGTGGTTAAAAATAAACTGTTACTCTATGCTGATGATTCTGCTATAATGGTCTCTGGTAAAACTAAGTCATCTATTGAAAATGATCTAGCTAAAGATCTTGAAATGGTTAGTCAATGGTTAATTGATAATAAATTGTCTCTACATCTGGGTAAAACTGAATCTATTATATTTGGTTCCAAGCCTAAACTTAGGACTAATAGGGACCTTAATATAAAGTGTAATGGTCAAATTATTAATCCTACCTCAGCTGTCAAATACTTGGGTGCAACCTTAGATCAGAGTTTAACTGGTGAATCTATGGCTAGTTCCATTATTAAGAAAGCTAATGCCAGGTTAAAATTTCTTTATAGAAAGAAGGCCTATCTTAATGAACATACTAAAAGACTTTTGGTTTTATCCCTTATTCAATGCCATTTTGACTATGCTTGTTCATTTTGGTATCCTGGTTTAACAAAATTTTGGAAGGACAAACTACAGGTTACACAAAATAAATTGATCCGATTTGTATTGAACTTGGAACACAGATGTCATATTGAACAACATCATTTTATTTCCCTAGACTGGTTACCCGTTTCCAGAAGAGTTGAACAAATTACTCTTTGTCATGTTTTTAAAATAAAAAATGGTCAATCCCCTGATTACATGGGTCATCATATCGTTAAACAGGATTCTGTTCACACATACCAAACTAGATCTAGCCAAAATGGGTCATTTGTGCCACCGAAAGTTAAAGGTTTTGGCCTAAAGTCTTTTTCCTACTTGGGCTGCAAGTTATGGAACATGCTGCCTCCCCACATAAGACAATTGCCCAACATATCTAGTTTTAAAAGGGCGGTAAAGGACCACTTTCTTAACGATAAGCTTCATTGCTGAACTTGTGTGTTCTTTCTGTTATCTAGTCCCTGGTTGTAATGCATTTTTTTAAGAAATTATATTTTTACAATGTACTGTGATATTGATGTGATATTGGTGTCTATTTATTCATATGTCTTTCATTTAATTATGAATCATAAATTGAGCAATTATAATTACATATGCATAAAATATACGTTATTTTATAATAATGAACTCGGTAATTTTTTTATATATATTCATGTTAATGTTTCATGCCTCTCTATGTCAGACCATTGGTACCAAGGACCACAATGGAAATAAGAGATTTTTTTTCTCTTTCTTGTGTCATCCTTGATATTGATGTGACTGACATAGTTCATAACACATTACTTCATATGACAACTTTTATATGTGATTATAAATTTTATTATATGCATGTATTGTAACTATGTTATGTTTGCTCAATTATCGAAATAAATCTAATGTCTAAATCTAGTGATGCTAGAAATCAACTTCCTGATGCTCCAAAGGCATCACCCCCTTATTTGTATTCATTTTTGACACAAAAATGATTTCCGAAAAGTCTCCCTTAATAAAACAAGAGGGCAATGAAGGCACTGTATCGCTCACCTGACCTAGCAATCATCAATATTAACATTCTGACCAAATTTCATTAAGATATGGTCATAAGTGTGGCCTCTAGAGTGTTAACTAGCTTTTCCTTTGATTTGACCTGGTGACCTAAGTTTTGACTCTACATAATCCAGATTCAAACTGAACCTTGAGATCATCAAGATTAACATTCTAACCAAATTTCATTAAGATATGGTCATAAATTTGGCCTTTAGAGTGTTAACTAGCTTTTCCTTTGATTTGACCTGGTGACCTAGTTTTTGACCCCAGATGACCCAATATTGAACTCTTCTAAGATTTTATTAAGGGTAACATTCTGACCAAGTTTCATTAAGATTGGACCAAAAGTGTGACCTCTAGAGTTTTAACAAGCTTTTCCTTTGATTTGATCTGGTGACCCAGCTTTTACCCCAGATGACCCAATATCAAATTCTTCCAAGATATTATTGGCGGTAACACTCTGACCAAATTTTATTAAGATTGGGCCAAAATTGTGACCTCTAGAGTGTTAACAAGCTTTTCTTTTGATTTGACCTAGTGACCTAGTTTTTGACCCCAGATGACCCAATATTCAACTCATCCAAGGTTTTATTGAGGGTAACATTCTGACCAAGTTTCATTGAGATTGGGCCAAAATTTTGACCTATAGAGTGTTTACAGTCAAATTGTTGACGACGGACGACTGATGACTGACGGACGGACGATTGACGACGGACGACGACGGACGACGGACACAGGACGATCACAAGAAGTGCTCAAAGGTGAGCTAAAAAGATTAAAAAAATCTGACCTACCTACCCTAAATATATTGAGCATGTTACCGGAAACAAAGAATTTTTTTAGGCCTTAACTGTAATGATTTAAACCCTTGAAACATGCTATTTTACATAAACATACCCCGCACATATGCAAAACAAAGCGTGAATTTTAATTAAAGATTAATCAAAGAGGATTAAATTTATTCCAATATCATTGTGAGACTATACTGATGATACCTAGGGTTGCATTATTGCTAGGATTTTCCTATACCAACTATCAATTTCGCATAAATTTCCAGTACTACCGCGGATTTGAAGAATTGATTTTATTCAAAGAGAATAATCAAATTTTTAAAGTATTTCTTTTGAATGTAATATTATATTATTTACTACATTTCTTATTTTTTTAAAGTTTATGCGGTCAAATTTCTTATTGCATTCCGTTTTTTGATAGTATCGTTGTCTCGTGTTATGGCGAGTTCAACCATGGTTTGTTTCAGAGGCGCACCATGTTTGTCGTTAGGCCGTATAGTTCAAATACTTGAAGTAAACAGGATTCGACTTATTCAAAAAAACTCCTCTTTTTTGTGAAAAATATTAGAATATCAAGGCAAATGTAATTCGCGTAATTTCGTGAAATTTTGTACATACCTTATCTCATATTTGAAATGGTTTGCTACTGTCTGCTAGCTACGTCTGCTATGAAGACGATTCAATGATTAGTTACGCTAATTTTATTACACAAAGAGGCATAATTAAGCAATAATCAAGTCAAGAACTAGCACATTGTTCGGTCGGTAACAACCTTATCTCGTACGTTTCGAAAATTTGTGTATGGTAAATGTTAGTTATTGACCCTCTTTTATGTACTGAGCTGTATTCATAAATGGTTATTTCAATATCGTCTGTCTCGTTTGCTTTCAATATTGCGAAGATTTACAACCAGTGTTTGTAAATGTTTGGCTCAAACAAACTGAAGGGCCTCATGTAATAGCTATCGGAATCGCGTCACATTCTCCTGGACAAAGATACCATTTTTTTATCGCTGTATATGCTGTCACGTGCTTTGGAGTTAAAAATTTCACGATGACCTTTCTTCTTTATTGTTTCTATTTAGTCCTTGTAGTGACCTTTCTAATGACATTGTACGTAAGATTAATTTTCTCGCAACTCGATAGTTTCACCTTCGTTTATGTTCCAACTCTCTTCCTGAACATGTTCAAATGCATCAATACATTCGCCTGAACTGTTATCACTCATCCTGCCTCTGTACTGCTCGAATTCATCCAACATATCAACTGACTTAAGGGAATTACGATTCGTTTTCAGTTTTAAGGCTTTTGATGTCCATATTCATATTTTTTGTTTTCGCCTGTATCAGAGACTGCATTTCATCTTATAATTCACTTCAGTCTTGTGGACAATATACTAAATTGGCTCAGCCAAACATTATCCACCACAAATAAAGTCGTTATTATTATTATTGTTATTATTTTTATTATTTTCATTATTATTACTATTGTTATTATCAACCTTCGGTTCAGGGTCTAATAACTTAGCAAGAATCTTGAGATCAGTTAGTCAATAAGACACTAAATTTGTAAGGAAGATATTCCGTTTATTTAAGAAATAATAAGTTCCCAAACGTGGTTCGTTTTTGGTCTAAAGGTTTGGTTTTTATATATTTATACACGAGCATTTTTGTGTTTTACATGCCATGCCTTTTTGTTTCCATTACGTGTGTTAGAGATTCACCTAGAGGGGATTACTTTTATTTACACTGTCCCATGTCTTTGGAACATGGTGGGGGTAAGAGTGAGGTTGGGTGCGCACCATAAACCGGTTTAAGCTCCCCAGTGGTGTTTTTGCCACTGACCGTTTCAAGGCGGTGCCCCACTGTGTTCCTTTGTTTGTTCATTTTGTCCTCGTGTGTTGGCTTTGTGTGTGTGCGCGTGTATGTGTGTGTGTGTGTGTTTGTGGTGTGCACGTCTGCGTGCTGTAGGTTTCGTTTTGGGGAGGCTGCGATTTTGGTACGTGGCATTCCTTGTTTGATATTTGTCTTTGTTTTTTTTATCGTAGACTAAAAACAAAGAAAAATATCAAACAGGGAATGCCACGCACCAAAAGCGCAGCCTCCTCAAAACGAACCCCCCTAACCCTAACCCTAACCCTAACCCGAGTTTTGAGTTCTTATGCGTAAGAATATATCACGAAGGCCGTAGGCCTGAGTGATATATTGTTTCGCATAAGAATGAAAAACTCGGGTTATTCTACGATAAATCACACTTGGGAACTTATTATTTCGATTCTAACACGACATACTAGAATCAACAGTGTTAGAAAAAAATGGTAACTACTTTTTACGACCGTGCTGCGCACCTGGATAGGATGACGTCATTGCACGCGAGTGGTTTATTGCAGAATAACACGAGATAGATTTTGCTCTACATGTATGTCGGTTATTTGCTGGTCGTGTTAGAATAGATAAGTTACTAGACATCCAATTAGGGCAGGCAGTTTATCATACAACCAGGTAGTAACAAAGACATCCAGTTTGTCAGACAGTTTATTAGAGATATCGTTAACCAGTACGACGTCCAGTTTGTCAGACAATTAACCAGATATCCAATTAATCAGTACGACGTCCAGTTGTCTGACAGTTAACCAGATATCCAGTTAATCAGTAAAACGTCCAGTATGTCAGACAATAAACTAGATATCCAGGTATTCAGTGAAACGTCCAGTTTGTCGGATAGTTAACCAGATAACAAGTTAAGAAGCCAAATTTGTCATACAGCTTACTAGACATCCAATTAGTCAGAAAGTGTACTAGACATCCAGTTAGTCAGTATCAGTAGTAAGTTAGTAAGACATTCAGTTTGTCAGCCATTCAATTTGGCAATAATTTGCGTACACATGCGGTTTACAGACTACCGACCAGATATCCAGTAAGTCATTTGCTTTACGAGCCAAACAGACAGTTTGTTCGTTTAACAAAAGTTACAGCCTGTACAAGATAAGAACTGTGTGGCATGACCCGATGTTGGTCAAAACGTTTTTCAATGTTCTAGTTTTCTACAAAATTCCGATTGAAACAAATCTCTATCAACTGCTCTAATTATAAAATCGTGTTAATTGGTAAAAGTTGGTTACAAAAAAGAATTCATTAGATTTTCTTTTGGAAGCATATAATAGAATCAAGCATGACGACTGCAGACTTAGTTTTATTGAGATGCTGGTAGTATACCAATATACGGAGACGTATAATTTAGTTTATAGTAATTTATTTTAGCTCGACTTTGATGAAAGCTTTAAGTTTATTTGAACCATTCTCATGTCTGTTTCCTGGAAGACCCAGTACTGTTGTCATATCAGAAGTCATGGTCGTGACCCAAGTGGGGCTCGAACCGACAACCCCTGCGTTGAGCGGCCGACACCTAAACCACTAGACCACCGCTCCGGCGTATAGTTTGATTGAGGTATTGGTAGTGTACCAACAAATGAAAACGTATTGTTCGATTTATATGTTCATAGTTAACTAGCATAAAATACTCATTTAGACTGAGGTGTTGGTAGTATAACTGTATATGCAGATTAAGTTTAATCGTTTTGCTGGTAGTACACCAATAAAAGGAGATGTTATGGCATAGGCACCAATATGACATGTTCATACCCGCCAACACGAGAACTCGACAAATAAATTTGTCGCGTCGCCGTCCTCTAAACGTCGTGTTTTCGTGTTAATTGTGTCGAGTTTTCATGTTTTCGTGTTTTCGTGTTGCCGTGTTTTGCCTCGTCAAAATGTCAACACGACATGGCAGAAATCAGCCACCATGATAACACCTGAAATCTGGAAGACTTTGTATAAAAATGTGAAAGTCACGATTTCAGACTTCAAGACATTCGTTTTTTTTTAATTTTATAAAATTTGAAATAGTGAATCTTGAAATCTTGCAACGTAAATCACGAACTTTACGATTTCGCACTTCAACGTTTACTGTACTTCAATTATTTTATATTGTCATAAAATCTTCCGCTTTATGCCAAAGTTGATATTACCCATGTTTTAACTTTGTATTTTGTTTGGACCGACAGTCAATTGTGAAAAAACTGATAGCCCCACAAACAATAACATTTTTGTAGCGACAAATTTTAAGTTGATTTGTAGAAAGTTATCATAATTGAGAATTATCAACTTTTTAACAAAAGCTGTGTCTCAAATTACACCTCGTTAAAGGATCGTTCCTTCGTTTCAATGATTTAAAAACAAACACTTAAAATTGCAGTTATACTTAACACTAATTGCATCATTTTAGACAGCTTTCGAAATCAAAACATAATTCAAAAATGATAAGAGGAATATCAGCATTGCTGATCACAGTATTATGGATATTAATTCCCTCAACAGGTAATAGTTAATTAATTTTGCCTAAGTTATTTCGTCATTTTTATTTCAGCTCCTTTCGTATACAGTATATGCTGTTTTTTCAGGCGTATATACCTGTATCACATTATTTGGATTAAACGTATTTATTCATCTATACAGTATCTCACAGCAAATGACAGTTTAACAAGTTTGCTCATATTATAGAGTAGTTGAAGTGAAAGTGCATACTTAATATTGGTACAACATATGGCGATCTAACAAAATAATTGGCTGAAGTAAGACTGTGTGATGGAGTTGCCTTTTATGATTTGAAAGGAAGACTCAGAAAGGTACCGAAGATGTAATAATGATCAGTAGATATAGGTTTAGTATGGGCAAGATCGAAACAGAAAGCGTTAGGGAATAGCTTAATCGTTCGTTGTGGAAAATTTCTTTCGCCTTAGTCAAATAGTCAAACCGTTTTAAAGAGACAAAAACTGCTACCTTCATTTATAAGAAATGAAAA
The DNA here is from genome assembly GCF_021730395.1 of Mercenaria mercenaria. NCBI lineage: Eukaryota > Metazoa > Mollusca > Bivalvia > Venerida > Veneridae > Mercenaria > Mercenaria mercenaria. The sequence goes on from NC_069365.1 coordinate 95,317,808, forward strand.
AAAGGTTGTCGTAATATGTACCGTATATGGCACGCCAATTATCCAATTATTACGTGAACCCTAGTTCACGGTCGAAAAACTAGGATTAACGATCGATAAACCAGGTTTTTCGAACGTAAAACCAGGTTTTTCGAATACTAAACTATATTTTTGAGCGAAAACATACGAGCGTTAATCTAGGTTTACGGCCGTGACCGTAAACCATAATTTACGAAAATGAACCTATATTTACGTGCGTGAACGTAGGTTTACAGGCGTGAACCTATGTTTACGAGCGTGAAACTAGATTTCTCGAACAAAACTATGATTTTCGGTCGTAAACCTAGGTTCACGTTCGTAATTCATGGTTCACGCTCGTGAACACAGGTTCACGCCCGTAAACCTAGGTTCACGCTTGTAAACTTAGGATAACGACCGAAATTTATTGTTCAATCGAGCAACATAGTTTATCGAACGTAAATATGGGTACGTAAACTATGGTTTACGACCATTATCCTGTGTTTTCGCTCGTAAATATAGGTTAATATTTAATAATCCTAGTTTTTCGACCAAGAACGTAATTACTGGATAATTGGCTTGCCGTGAACTATAGTTTACGGACGTGAACCTATGTTTACGAGCGAGAACCTATGTTTTCGACCGTGAACTTGGGTTTACGAGCGTGAACCATAGTTTACGAACGTGAACCCAGGTTTACGTTCGATAACTAGGTTTTTCGATTGAACTATGAATTTCGGTCGTTATCCTATGTTCACGAGCGTGAACCTAATTTACGGTCGTAAACCCATGTTCACGGTCATAAACCCAAGTTTACGGTCGTTAACATAGGTTCACGTTCGTAAATCATGGTTCACGCTCGTGAACCCAGGTTTACGCTCGTAAATATAGGTTCACGCTCGTAAACTTAGGATAACGATCGAAATTCATAGTTCAATCGAGAAACCTAGTTTATCGGACGTAAACCTGGGTTCACGAGCGTAAACTATGGTTTTCGCTCGACAATGTAGGTTAGTATTTGAAAAACATAGTTTTACGTTCGAAAAACCTAGTTTATCGATCGTTAATCCTAATTTTTCGACCGGGGTTCACGTAATTATTGGACAATTGGCTTGCCATAACCGTAGAAGAAATAGTGGTATGTTGTTTCTGGCCGTGAACATGATCAGAGGAGTGATGTAATAATACTTTTGGAGAACAGATCATCGGCGAGTGAGCTGCAATCGCCTCGAAGGCGAGTGTGATGTATCTGGGTTTTTTTTTTTCAATTTCCACTGTCCATTTTTCTTTTGCTTTCCGCTAAAGATATAGACTTTGACTTTACCGTCCATGAACAGGCTCAATCAAACCGAGCCTGCAACATTTTCGTTTTTGTTGTGTTGAGCGACCTGTGGAGTTTCCACTTTTTCTATTTATTATTAATCAGAAAAGGTTATCTTTTAAAAGTTGACACTGAAGGAAACATTCTAGTAGGCAGAAACAGAGCGTTTTAGGATCTTACCGTTGATGGAAGGAAATAATCAAAGTAGAGAGACGTTCAAGCGTTTGCCTGAGAGACAGCTTGATTTCAATGAATATATGTATCACCGAAATAGTGGGTGGACACAATACTGTAAGGTAGGATGGAGTGAGATCACACATCATCTTTTAGTATAAATAACATCATGCTTTTGCCGGTTTCAATCCAACGTCGTTCATAAGCTTCTGGCATGAAACTAGTTTGACAGCACCTGAAACTACCCTAGCTGCCTCGTACTATACGGTTTAAAGCATTTCCTTTTCTTGGAATTGTATTTTTGTCAAAAATGACGCCGCAGTACTCCAGAACTGGACTACACTCAACAAAATTCCTAATCTGTCATTTTATATTTTATTGATTTTTTGTTTATAATGCATGTATTAACACGAAATTGCACATACCGAAGTTGAATAGGTATTGTCCGTAAGTATTTACCATGGATAAAAGCATGTAAAAAAACTTCTATTTTGAAAAGATCAGTGATGGGTGACCAATGGTCAAATGTATTGAATTTATAAGGCTATATGTAGACTATAAATAGCTGTGGATTATACCAGGTAAATACATGTAGATCTACTGGATTATATATATGAATTTTTAGTTATCTGATAACCAGAGCCTATATTTGTCATTAAAAACTGAGGTAGAAACTTGTTAAAATGGCAGATAGTGAAAACAGAAAATCCATATGGGAAAATTAGACCCATCGATTTTTCACAGGAGTGAAAATATTTTATATAGCGCAAAGAAGGAGCCCTTTACTTTATTTAAATTCATGGAAAAAGTATTACAGGTATTTTAGCTTTGCAAACGATGTGATAATATTCAATGCATTGTCTTTTTTATGAACATTTTATTTTAAAAATGAATTTAAAAGAAAATGGTCTTTTTTGCGTATACTTTATGCCTGTCTATCTACAATTAGAAATATAGTAAAATATGGATAATTTGCTGAAATTTCTTCTGTTTAACAAAGAATAAATAGATTCTTATGTGTGCTTAAAGACCTATGCAAACGACTTAGTAATCTATATTCATTTAGCTATTGTTTCATACTAATTTCTGTTTTCTAGGTGAAGAAGAAAATGGTCTTTTTTAAGCATTCTGCAGATGAGTATAGGTTTTTTTTTCCTTGTCAAAAAGACTCGAACATTCTCGTATGTTTCCATCAATTCTTACGGAATTTAAGCTCGTTAACGGTAAAGACTGATATCTTCTCACCCGTTTAACAGCACACATGTACGGATTTATAAATTAGTGGACGCTCCATAATATGATTTGTTTACAGCCAATAGTCAATTTTAAACAGCTTGAGGATCAAGGTTCAAAATTTAAAAAAGAAACGTTGAAATTTTAGGCGGCATATTTTGGGCAAGTTAGAAGTAGAAAATCAAAATTCAAATTTTGAAAGGATGATGTTGAATTTCGCTTACATTGAATTTCGCACAGACTAGGAAATCGAAATTAAAATAAAAAGAATTCGTCGAATTTCGAGGCAGAATTGAAATAGGTCCAGCAGGATGACAGAAATGCAAATATTATGAGGGGAGCGGTCGTCCAGTGAATAATGTGTCGGCCGCTCAACCAGGGGTCGTGGGTTCGAGCATCCGTGAAAGGGGTCACGACCATGACTTCTCATATGACACCAGTACTTGGTTTTCCCGGAAGCTGGCTGTTTAAAAGATAGTTTCACATTCAATACCAGTTTTAAATTAGATTGCTTTGAAAATTCGAGCTTGAAATATAATATCGAGAATAATCTATTTAGATCTTTAACAAGGAGCTGAGTTCAATAAACGCTTGATGCCCCCGGTGGCATCCTTGTCGATACAAAGCAACCTAAGTCCAAAACGAGGTCAGGTTCAAGGTCAAGGTCAAACTGAGGTCAGGTGATGTCTGAAGATGAGGAATGGTCACAGGTTACATCTGCATTAGTATCAAGTCATTCTAGTAAGGGGTATCGATGCTAGACGAAACGGTCCCATTCGGTTATCCTCGTACGGATGGACGGACGGACGAACGAACGGACGGACAGGACAATCACTATATGCCTCCCGCATCTTTGAATCTTGAGCAGATCGCAGTTTCAGTATTGTACTGAAATTCAGCTTTTCAAAATTTGAAGTACGATTTTCGAGATGGCTCGACACTAATTGCTTGCTCGATATTTGACTTTTTCATTTCAATATCAATCTTGGAACAGGCTGCTCATTCAATACGAGATCGAAATTTGGCTTTTGGAATATTATAAATTTCAATCATTGAGCTGGCCCGAAATTAAAAGCTATTTTGCAATTTGACGTTTTTCAATCTTCAGATGTACTTAGGATCAAAATTCAATAAGTTATGAAGTTGAATTTCGATCTTCGAGCTGGCATAGTTGGACACCGCTCACGACATAATAATAAAAGTGCAGTTATTTGATTACATAAAAAAACTACTTAAAATCTTTATTTCATAATCATGAACATCAAAGAAAGTATTATAAAAGCGAGTTTCCATCTGATTGTAAGAAAGTAGAAATTACTTTTGGAAAGTAATTGTTTGGTTTTATAACAATGTGTTTGTTGAGAATACCGTTAGAAATGGTATTCTGATCAAACCACCAACAGCCATTTAGGTTTCTGTTTTCTAATCTATCTTTGCAATCACTGTAAATTAGACTTAACAATATCCCTAAATCCATATGATCAAAAGTATTAATGTAGCGGTACTTTGGCGAAGAAGGGTTAGACATCGGCCTGAAATACGGAGTAGGCCGAAAACTAGCGAACAGTCTCGACAGCCGATTTACCTGGCCAAACGTATTATCGGTTTTTGTGGTGATTTTCACGATGGGTCTAATTTTCCCATATGAAAAAGAAACCACAGTGAACTGAGTAGTTTGAGTGAGTCTGACACCAGCATGAATACAACATCTACAAAATAACCACAAAAGAAGCAAAACACACATCAAAATGAATTGAAACAAGAAGACAATGCAATGAAAGATATATACAAACAGTTGAAAGAAATAAATGAAAAACTGACGAACGTTATGACAAAAAATGATGCAACATTAAAAACATTAATCAAAGACAACATCAAACAAATGAAAGATGAGCTGCTGGAATCAGTGATAAAACGTATAGAGATTTTAGAGAAAGAATAAAGAGAACGAGCAATTAAAGATAGATATGAAAAAATGCAACAAAATATGGACACATTAAAAGCTGAACAAGTGAAACTGAGAAATGACATGATATACAGTGAGCGCAAAACCGACGAGTTACTTAATAATCACGAACAGTACAGTCGAATAAACAACATACGTATCACCGGTATACCTGAGGAAAAATTCCCGAAAATCATAAATAAAAATATAGAAAAAGACACTGAAAATGATGTAAAAAAGTAATGAAACTGAAAATACAGGAACAGATGAAAAAGCAAAAACTTATGCAAAAGCCGCGCAAAAGTCTGCTGATGAAAATAAAAAAGCTGATGAACTTGTACATGAAAACGCCAAAACTACATGCACCATTGTTTTAAATAATCCAGACTGGTTTCAGGTTGGTGACACGTTCGTTGTATATAATTATGTGTGAATAAAACAAATAAATAAAGGAAGGAATACCATCACGTGCTAAGCTTTGTCGCGTTCTATGTAATATATTAAAACCCCAACCTGCTACGAGCCTGTACATATGTTTGTCGGCTAATAAGTCAGGATATACTGCACAAATATCCCGTGCACATACGGTAAACATTGAGATAATTATAGTCTCTTTCTTTCTTTCTTTCTTTCTGAGGTCAGCAGTTAGTGTCTTTTTAGCCCCATGTGGTTCTGGGACGACCTATGTATGAAAAGAATTTGAACCACAACCTTACCCTTGCATGATCGTAAGAGGCGACTAATAGGGTCTTAACACTTGGTTTTGCAGTAACTCTGTGATTCCAGCAGGTATGCAAATTTTGATTCCATACCTCATGTTTTTATTTCGATGTAAATGAGCTGTGGAACCAAAATTTGTAGTCCTGTTTGGCGCCATATACATTTTGTAACCTATACTGTGTTGGTGCGCCGTAAAACCCAAATAAATAAATAGATGTGTCTTTTCACTTGTTAAAACAAGTCATTTTATAGATATCAATCCCTCTAGCATTATATCACAGAAATTTGATATATTAGAAGAATCTGTCAGTTTATTTTCGTTCTTTGTTTGCCTCTCAAATATTCAATGCCATATACAGTACATAGCAAACTCATTTATATAATTAGTTGATTTTATACGAGCATTGAAATTCAACCAGTTGTCCTTGTGTTTTTTTTGCAACTTATTTCATTTTCCTATTATTTGTTTGCTTATTTTATTATAATTCTGAACATGTGATTTTCAAAAATTGCCTCCATCATATGGTTTAAAAAGGCAAAAGTCTATTACTGCGTTATAATACAAGAAAAATGTAAAACAGTTTGGAAAATAGGTTGATATATATTTTTTTCAAGCCTTAAAGCTTTTAAATAGGACATTTTGCCTAGGTGTGTGTTACTGCAAATTTGTCTCGCATAGTAACCATAGTTTGAAGTTGTTTTCAGATATCATCGAATAATTGTCACAAAACATAAAATCCGAAAGAAATCAAATAATAATTACACCAAATTAAATCTTATGAGTAAGGCCTAGGTATGCAACCATACAAGGTCATACAATACACAGGTAATTTTAAGCGAATTCACAGTGAGATACTTTTTTAAATTTTTTTTTATAATTGGTGATTGCATATTTTTAAATGGCATAATGGCATAATCCAAATTACATGTAATATATTTCAGAAGCCCTTAAACAACATTACTTCCTGATTCGATACGGACAAGCGTATATCAGTTATTTATCCCATAATCAAAGTAAATCGATGGCTGATTAAGGAGAACAAATGCTATATTTAGGATTTGTTATCTGCATTGTCATTAATACAGAAAACTGGGGAAATATTTATCATCAGCAGTGCTTTACTTAAGAAATAATTTATAGCAAAAGAGTGCTTTAACACAATTTATGCACGATGGGTGGTTATACGCCGGGCGTAATAATTTCACGAGGGCGCAGCCCGAGTGAAATTATTTGAACGACGTATTACCACCAGTGTATGAATAGTGTTAAAATCTAAAACAGTAGATAAAATATAGAAGCGTTCTTTCTTGGTCGGAACAAAAACGTTGACGTCACCGCACGTTAATGTGACGTAATTCTAGCGTAAGCGTGTTTTAACAGAGGCAAGCATAAAAATTATTAGAATCCATTTTAGAACAGTTCTCTATATGCACCAAATCAAAATCCATTCGGTAGAAATCTAGGCAAAATGTATCTCGAAGAACACTTCAATATCTAAAATAATTTGTTAACAATAAACTAAATCATATTCTTATTAACATCGTTTTGAAAACTGTCAATAGTTACATACCGATTGTACTTAAATCAGCTGTTGCAGTTAAGCAGATCAAGCTAGTTAAAACAATTGTTTTTCATAAACGTCATTCATATTATCTCTCTCTATGAGACAATATGCTATCAATAGAAAAGATAAAATTTACTCATTTGTCATAATATCAAATTTTAGTACAGTGCAACACCAGTGCATCTTTTAAAGAATCTTATGTTTATCCCGACATAAATAGCTATCATTTTTATATACGAAGTTAACAAAATCCTTCTTTATATAGAAGTGTATAAAAATCGATTGACTGACATTCAGTTTTAGGGTATATGCGAACATTATTTTTTCATCATACCATATATCGTACGACGTCCAGTTTGTCAGACAGTTAACCAGATTTCAAGTTAATCAGTAAAACGTCCCGTTTGTCAGACAGTTAACCAGATATCCGGTTAATCAGTAAAACGTCCCGTTTGTCAGACAGTTAAACAGATATTAAGTTAAGCAGCATGAGGACAAATTTGTCATACAGCTTACTAGACATCCGATTAGTCAGAAAGTTTACTAGACATCCAATTAGCAAGTTAGACATAACGTTTGTCAGCCATTCAGTTTGGCAATAACTTGCGTAGACATGCGGTTTAGTCTGCCGAGCAGAATCCAGTAAGTCATTTTCTTTACGAGCCAAACAGATAGTTTGTTCGTTTACCAAAAGTTACAGCCTTGTGCAAGATAAGAACTGTGTGGCATCACACGATGTTGGTCAAAGCGTTTCCAATGTTCTAGTTTGTTTTTCAAATATCCAGTTGAAACAAATCTCTATCAACTGCTCTCATTAAAAGTTGATTACAAAAAAGAATTCATTAGATTATCTTTTGGAAGCATAGAATAGAATCAAGCATGACAACTACAGACTTAGTTTTATTGAGATGTTGGTAGTATACCTATATAAGGAGACATATTATATAGTTTAGATTTTACTAATTTATTTTAGCTCAACTTTGATGAAAGCTTCAAGCTTATTTGAACCATTCTCGTGTCTGTTTCCTGAAAGACCCAGTAATCTTGTCATATTAGAAATCATGGTTGTGACCCAAGTGGGGCTCGAACCCTGGGTTGAGCGGCCGACACCTAAATCATTAGTCCACCGCTCCGACGTATAGTATGATTGGGATATTGGTAGTGTACCAGCAAATGAAAACGTATCGTTCGATTTATGTGTTCGTAGTTAACTAGTATAAAAATACTCCATTGGATTGTAGTGGTTGTAGTATAACTGTATATTCAGACTAATCCTAATCGTTTTGCCGGTAGTACACCAATAAAGGGAGATGTTATGGCATAGGCACCAATATGACATGTTCAAACCCGCCAACACGAAAGTAAATATGACTGTCATATTTCTGTTAAAAATCTTTTGATAACTGACCACATTCATCGATCAAGCACTTGCAGTAAATTAATTAAATATAATATGATTGGCAGGTTTTATGATGTAGCCGATATTTTTACTCTCTTCAAAAGAAACAGAAATAAATACATATCAAAGATTGTCATTTACAATTAGATAACAAATTTCATCAAGCTCAGGCATATGAAGTGAGATATGGATATAGAAATGATGGCATAGGAATTTTCACGTCAATAGAACGGCTACTAATAGTTTCATTCTTTTACCTGCCGCGATATATCCGTGTAGATGTATGATGTATGAAAGCTTTGGTCAACAGCGCTAGGAGTGCACAGGGCCAGATGATGGAAGAATAAGTCTTGATATCAGCCTCGTAACGTAAGCATCAAATTGATTTACTTGGTCAACGGATGTCCCCGCCTGGAATGGATGAAACACCTTATTTCAGTCGTCTGGTGTCATATTTACCTGTCTAGCACTTAGTCTAAAGGCCGATAGTGCTTGAAACAGAACCAGTCTAAGTAAATCACCCAGCACTGACTATCGGTCGGGATATCAGCCGCGACCGGGAATCGAACCCAGATCGCTGGCGTCGTTGTCCAACCTGTTAACCACTGCTTGAAAAAAGGCAATTGTAATGTTGTATTTTGCGTCTGCTCAACAAACTAAGTTTTAACATAATCAGTATATGACCCAGGTCAGACTCATGATTTTCTGTTAAGAACTGGAAAGACTTTTTTGAGAAAGTTATTTAGCAGAATATGATCAAAAATAACTTTGCAGTGATGATAGAGAATGTTACCCGTCTGCTCTGAAATTGCCCGCAACCTTGACCGATAATATACTCCGTGTTTGTAAATGTTCATTACTTACTTAGCTAGCATACACTCGTTGGTAACCCTTTAAAATAAAAACAAATGATCACCACTCGGTACTGTATTTTCTACATTTATCCGCTGTCAAGACATGCTGTAACTACAAGTCTTAGAACAGCGCATTTTACTTTTTATTACTATTATTTTTTATATAATTTTCATAAAGCAACGTCGTGAAATAAAATCAGTTAGGAACGAACTCAAAGTGATAGCTGACAACAAAACACAAGAAATTGGGACAGGGAAATCACGGTTAATAGCGTACATATAATTGTGTTTCTTGTCTGAAAAAAGAAAAATAAACAAAGAGCATCTCATCTTTAAGCAATTAGACAGAAAACATAACATGTTGCGACTAATTACTCTATACAAATGTAGTTATTTTTTCACAAACGATAGCATCTTCTCGGGTACTTACTTTTGCAGTAAGGTGCAATTTATTTCTGAATGTTATCTATTGTTTATCTGTTTAGATGATCTTCAGGTGTTTCGTTCAGATCCTCAGTTCCTGGGTGGTTTCTGTCTCATTTGAACATTGATTAAAGCACGACACTTGTTCAAGATAGTGAGTTTCAAATTGATTAAGTTAATTGATTTGGTATCGAACATATTTACGGTACAGAAAAGATAATTCATTTTATTTCTCTTGCAAATGTAAATTTAAGTGTAAATTTGGTTTAATTCATTTTCGTTTTGAATGTATTTTTTTATAGTATGCTACCTACATATTTTCTGACACGTCACGATGATTTTCAGTTTATCATGTTCCGTAACCATTTTGCATTTTTTTTATTCATCATCTACATTTTGTATTATATGACTATTTTTTATGATGAAGAATATGACATTAATGTATCGTTTAAAACATTTTTCCTTTTCTGCAGTCTTTTAACGCAAAGATGCCTGTTGCATTTACAATGTATGTCTGTAGGACCCCCAAATGTAAAAATTGTCACATATGTAAAAATGGTAACAAACGTAAAATAATTTTACCGTATATGTAAAAACTTTCTACAAATGTAAAACCGAGTTGTTTCAAATGTAAAAACGTTGCTGGTGACATATATAATAAAAAAGCGCCATACATGTAAAAACAAACTTTTGGTCACATATGTAAAATCAATTTCCTACAAATATAAAACAATTTTCGCAGTCACCTTGTGATTTCATCTATATGAAATAGTTTCGCTTTTTTTTTATCTAAAACAAAAACTATATGGCCGGAGTGGTCTACACAGTGATATGTGTAGTGTGCGCTTGTGTGTGTAGTAATGGGCTTGTCCGTCCCTCAGTTTATATGTTCCTTCTGCATAAAATATAGAAGCCAATGCTCCTAGCGGCGAGTACAGGTGAAGGAAGGGGAGGGGCGGGTAGTGGTAATAGATGTGTTTTCGGAAAACAGTTTCACAAGGATCATGCTTCTTCTTAGGCGTGAAATACAGCTTATGTTTACATTGACTCTATGTCATTCTAGAAATGTTGTAAAACATGAACTAAAATGTATAAAATATTATAAAATGTCACTCCATAACAATGCGCAACTCCCGATTTTAGTATAAAAACCTATTTTTGTCAGTCAAAAACAAAAAAGAATGCTAAATAAAGTAATTATACAGATAAATAATTCGTTCTATTGTTTCCAAATTATCTTTATTGATTGACATCGGACCTCTCTTATCAAATTTATAATCCCAAGCTCAATTTTAAGAAACGAGGCTAAATTGAATGCTCACGTAGGGCCGTGGGTTCGAGTCCCATACGGGGAACGTTTTTTTACCCATATTATTTTTTTTTCTGACAAACATTGTCAATTTTCTGATGAACTTTACGCACTTCTGTGTTTGCGTAAAGGCAGCTAGGCCCCTAAAAATCCACAATTCTGCCAAGAAGTGAGTTAAAGTTCAAAGTATATTACTTGTAGTACATACATACTTTATGGTGGTGAATCACTTTTTGGCAGAATTGTGGATTTTTAGGGGCCTAGCTGCCGTTACGCAAACACAGAAGTGCGTAAAGTTCATCAGAAAATTGACATATATTTCTCCACTCCACCGCATGCCACAATTTTGTTTCATTTTAACTTTTTAATGTAAATATAAAAACTTAGAATGTATGCAAGTTCAAGTCTCATACTGAATCTTCATCTTCTCGGTTGTTTTCTTGCATTATATTGTATGTCTAGATCAACTTACCTCCTGAACTATCAAAGTTTTTTATTATCACATGGATACTCTGTAATGAATGCATGTTACATAACTCTACCTTAAATTTTTCATTAGTTAAGGCCCATTCTGAGCAATGATTTAAAGTTTAAGGGCGTATGGCATTTTTACAGTGACAGCTCGTGTTTTATCACGACAAATAAGTGAATAATATAGCGAAAAAAAGATGTCCAAGTGGGGTACTTGTTTTTATGTCGTCAGAAAAATGTACCTTTCCATTGAAGTGACTATATTAAAGAAAATAAATCGGGGATTGAAATAGCTGGGAGAATAACGAAAATATCAAGAATGGTTTAGATGTTACGGGAATCAATTAGTATTGATAGAACACATGCAAGACTCGGTCATAAAGTTCCCGGACTACTTTAGTTATTCTTACGTCGTTTCAAATTCAGACTTCAAATGATAAATGGTCTCTTTGAGTAGATGATCCCTGCATTGGAGTCAGTAGTAGGCCACGGATCAATGTCACAGTGACCTTGAACAGTAAAACGGCTTCCGACCAATAACTAGGGAACCTTTGGCCATAGGTTCCTCAGACTTGGTAGGTAGAAGACCAATATTGTTTTTGAAGTCACTAGACCAAAGGTGGGCATATTAAAATCGCGCTGTCCGTCCGTGTGTGTGTGGGCATGTGTGCGTGCGTGCGTCATTGTAAATTCTTGCCCGGGCTAATTCTACAATCCATAAAGGGATTTTGAAAAACCTGGCATAAATGTTCACCATAATGAGACGACGTGTCATGTGCAAGACCCAGACCCCTAGCTCAAAGGTGTCAAGGTCACACTTAGAAAACCAAAGTTAACAGAGTCTGTTTCGTATTCGGTTCATATCTCTGCCATCGATGAAGGAAGGGAGTTGTCATGTGCAAGACCTAGACCCTTAGCTTCAAGGTTAAGATCAAACTTAGAAGTCAAAGGTTGGTCCATTACGTTTCGAGGGCATTTGTCACCAATAGTGACAGCTCTTGTTTTTCTTCTTGAGTTTTTTTTTTCAAAAACGATTTTAGTTTTCACTGTTTACTAATTGAAAACACTTAAATATACATACTTTGTCGGCTTGTATACTATAAATTTATGTACATAAGGGGCAAGAACATATCAGAATAAAATGAAATAGAATCGGAACTTGACTATTACTTGTACGTGGACTAATGGAAAATTGTAATCTCCCCACCCGTCAAACCATCGTGTTTTCCAAGTTTGATAAGCCAAACTAAGGGTATACGTAATACTATACTTTTTAGGAAGTAGCATCCGATTTTCGAACTTTAAAATTTGAAAGACGAAATAGAAAAATAACTATTATCCATAACTACTAAAACGTATAAAAGTGGGTAACGTATGCATATTGTTGCGTGCACTTCTTCAAATTTCAAGGGATTACAAATTAGTTGACATGAAGCGTAGATGTGCAAGACATATTTTGACGCATAACCGTCAAGATGTTGCAGAGTTATGTCCCCTGATCTAAAAATGTTTTCCCAAAATATGTGTGTGTGTTTCGGGTCAAAAGAAGTGTTTCGCAATAATAAAAAGATATACCACTGTATAGCACACTCCGGCTGTGAAGGCGTAACTATTTCATACAGATGAAATCACAGGGTGACTGTGAAAAGTGTGTTTTACATTAGTAGGAAATTGATTTTACATATGTGACCAAGATTTTGTTTTTACATTTGTGACGCTTTTTTATTACATATGTAACCAGCAAAGTTTTTACATTTGTAACAACTCGGTTTTACATTTGTAGAAAGTTTTTACATATACGGTAAAATTATTTTACGTTTGTTACCATTTTTACATATGTGACCATTTTTACATTTGGGGGTCACTTCAAATATATGAATGTCATCGGAGGGTGATATTTTCTCCCTATTTGGACGGTTCAAAAAGTCCCATGTTAAACATACGATAAAGCCCGAAACGCGTGAAAATGTTCCGAATGTAAATCGGGTGAAGTAAGCGCTATATGTACAGAGTTAGATTATGCGTCTTGAAATGAGGAAGGCAGAAAATACAATATTCAGTGAATCATTTTTAATTTAAACTAAAATAAAATAGATATAGAATAAAAAGGTTATTTAACATTGAACTGTACAATACGAGATATATTTGGACTCGTACCCAACTGGGAAAGCTATATTGGACTCGCCTAAAGGCTCCTCCAATATGGTTTTCTCAGCTGGGTACTTGTCCAAATATATCTCCGTATTGTACAGAACAATGTTAAATAACCTGATATTATAATTAACACTATTTTTCTTTATTCAGTCCAAATTTATATATTTGTTCGAGTTTTCTAAATGTCTTTACCCACGCGCAAAACACATCCACTTTGTGTGTCAGTCTGTTTAAAGTTGAGCTTGCGGCGCCAAAATATTAAGGAACATGTTTAACTTAAGAACCATTGATTTCACATTTATTTTGTTCTATCGAGCAATCTTAAAACGTATGATGTATTTGAAATTGATCGCTGTTTTAAGTACGTTATGTCATGCTTTCATTGTGACCATGATTTTTAAAGAAAAGGCCTTTTGATAAAAATGCTTGCTACATATCGTGCTGGTACATCATTACCTTTTGGACTAATTACCTAAGGCCCATGAAGATTAATTGAATGTAAAGACCACGATCTGTGGGAGAAGAATTAAAACTTACCGTATTATTTTATTAAGACATATCAAATTAATCTCACTTAAAGTAATCAGGTAAATAATATTGAAACAGAATATGTGTTAATATCTCGGGTACTGCGTTCTAAATGGTTTCGTCTTCATTATCCATGGACTTCCTTACACCCCTAGCCACTCCCCACTAGACAACGTTTAACTGTCTGCTAACTGATTTATTACTCATTTTATGACTCTTGGATAAATACGATTATGGTATTTAAAAACTGTTTGACGTCCCTGACAATAATGTTTCACCGTCAGTGCATTACCTACACTAAACAAAGCCTCGGTTACCGGTTATCGGTTTACCAAAATCAGGGCTCAGATTCACCCACACTCAAGTTTATTTCCATTCATGACTTTATCATGACATCAGGAGTTCTAACTGACCAATCAGAGAGCTGCATTTTCAAGTACCTGCCAGTTTCCACTTGGGTAAAACGAAGTAGTTTTACAATGAACATATAGTGACTTTAGAAATAAATATTACATTATTTCAGAAATCGAATTAGACAAAAATAGACTTTCGCAGAACTTTTAACGTCCGAAAATTGCGGGAAATTTTGATGCATTGTAAAAGGAATCATGACAAATGGAATATTCAATTATAATAATGATAATAATAATGATAATAATGATGATGACGATGATAACAACAACAACAACAATTATGATTAATCATAATTTATACTTATAATTTTCGGCAAGAAATTTTAAAACATTGGCGAATTGTCAGATACTTTTAAGTTGCAGATTTTCTTTACAACACATTCACTAAATGTAGGCCTACAGTCTAAAGTATTTCGTTCCTACTGCATGTTTTCGTGTGTGTGGGGGGTGGGGGGGGGGGGGGGGGTTAACGTCTTTCTCAACAATTTTTCAGTCATATGACGACGGTGTCTACTTGTAGCAGTGAGCACAATGCCCAACTTTATAGTGCTGCCTCACTGGAATATCACGCCGTAGACACATGACATGATACCCCACCCAGTCACATTATACTGACACCGGGCTGACAGTCCTACTATAGTACAAGATTTAGCTTACCAAAAGGTTCCTTCTAGCGCACATTAAATATTCTTTTTAAGGGATCTTTAATAAAATAATTATGAACTATGTTTTTTGCTAGTTTACGTGCATTCTTATCTATTTATTTTAAGAATACTTAAAGCTATTTCGCACAAACATTTGTTTAACTTAAAATAACAAACAAACACCTTTAGATGAGCGATCCTACCTAAATATTATTAGCGGACACTAAATACCATCACTCTGTCAAAATTTGGGGAATCAATGTCGACACCTGTCCTAGTGGCACTGATCAGAATTTAGTCGTATGCGAGTTTGCTTAATTTTAATTAGCAATACAGTGGAAGAAAAGTTCTGCCGTAAGCCAGTAATTGCATTGCATGAATGGATACTTACAGCTCCAGAACGACTAAACCAGGAGAAAAAGGGCTTTTATATAAGTCGGCACCAACAAACTGATGGATTTGAAGGTATGAAATTACCAAGTTCGAAATATTTATAGCTCAGTAAAGTGAAGAAATGCATTATACAGTTCTAGATAAAAACAAGGGAAGTAATTGAAATGTTGTTATCCGGTGACGGTACGTATCGTGCAATAGCATTCACAGACAAGTAAAAAATCTCGAATAACTTTATTAGTACAGTATGTTTTGATGGTTATACTTAAAATGTTAAAATATTAAAGTTGGTATGAAATAAAATCGTAAAAAGAACCTCTGGAAGCAGCAAAGAATGAAACCGAGAAGAATAATAGTAGACGATATTTTAGGCGGGGGTCTATTTTTAGATGATGAATATTCATTTAGTTAATCTCGATTCCACAATATGACATGTAAGATTTAGGAGTTAGATATTTTAAACTAAATTATTGTTTTTGTAGGTCTATTTATTACGTAGTTGTATTTCACTAAAGATTGACTTAAAAATGCGTAAAAACACATTGGCAAAGAGGCTATTTGTAATGAATATGCATGAGTACAAAATGGCGACGCCTACTGGAATTCGGATGCCTTTGATGATACCCTTGTATCCATTACCTGCTCAGTCAAGTGTGACATGTTCACCATAAGTGTTCCTTCTCATGAGAAGGAACAACTATCCTCTTAATGCTGAGCGCCAAGCGAGGAAGCTGCTAGTACCATTTTTTACGTCTTTGGTATGACGCGGCCAGGGATCGAACCCACAACCTCCCGCACTCGAAGAGGACGCTCTACCACCAGGCTACCGAGGCGGTTGCATGTTTTCGTGAGAATAAGTTCCAAGATACCTGGAAAGTCTTTGAAAATATAAGGACATTCGTGTACGTAAAACATACATGTGAAGGATAATGATAATATTAAACTCCATAGTTATCTACAATAAATATTCATCCTGGGTTGAGGGGTGGTGGATGAAGGCATGAATCATTTTCATTATAAAACATACTCGGGAAAAAATGCACTCGCATTAATCACAATTAAATTAATATTAAGACAGGTTCGAGCCAAGGTTATTCGAGGCCGCGCGGCTTCAGAAAAAAGCGTGCAATCTTAATTGGATTGCTGTTAAATTGGTTTCTTATCTGTGAAAGGTCATCATTTTGCACAAAAATGACAGAAACCCCTTCTTCAAAGCTGATTAAGAAAAGAAATAATCTGATAAAAGACTTTTTATCCGGTAGCGCACGAAACATGTAACATGAAAACTTCAAAGTAATTATTCAACGGTAGTCAATGTAGTCAAACGATAACAATATTGACATTTATTTTCTAGTAGTCAATGTAGTCAAACGATAACAATATTGACATTTATTTTCTGATAAATGTTTTAATACATGTTTATTATGTACTAACGTAGTTGCCACCATACATATAAAACTACAGTAAGTTTCAAAATACAAAAATTTAAGTTAACATCGTTTGTATTGTATTTGTTTTTTGTTGTTTTTAAATTCTAACATTAAACTTTAAATTTGTTTTAAAGTGATTTCATTCATTTTTCATTCTTTCGCTCTCTTAAGTGGTTTTACTAATCTTCCGATAAAAATGGACATAAAATGCAAAAAGGCACTCGACTAAAGTGTCTTTGAAACATGCATTCATTCAAATATTTATGTTTTATACTATTTTTGTATTTACTTCGGCCCAAATCCCTCTGTAAATGTGCGCAAGATCGTATTTTACATTCATACCTGTGACATTATTTACAAAGACCCAAAGACTGGGCTACTACAGAGGTCTTTATTAGCATTGAGAAAATCGCAGGATTAATCTTAATTTTCTATCCCCTTAAAGCCTTTAACGAAGAAACCCCTTAAGGTATCTTCGTTTAAAGAAACCTAATGAAAGAGAGCACTTGAAGTGTCGCCAATTCTACACATGCGCAAAAATTATCCGATCACGTGGAAAATTGTCTTCAATGCTGTTTTGAATGTCGGAAGTCGCGTGTAAAATCGTAGATTAGTTTTCTGCAGAAATATTGTCCGATTCACAATCGGTCATCATCACCGCAAAGAGACAAAAATCCCTGACTTCTTGGCTAGGAGAGACAGTTGCTGTTACTTTGAAATACAATTTAACTTGTCAGTTACAATCATGTTATATCAATTCTGCATCTATCAACATTTCCGATCGGAAATTTTCAAAGCATTGAATACTGAAATGTCGTGGACATAGTCTTGCATCTAAAACCATAGCTAGAACTATATTGTACTATTACAGATTTTGCTAATCTTGCCATCAGTTTTATCTTACGTAAAGTGTTTGGTATGTGTATACATGTATTTAATATTGTCCATGACATCGTTCCATCCACAGGTCATGTTCATTATAGCGAGCTCGAGAATCGAGCTTTACGGTAACGCAAGTATACTTTCACACTTGGTGATGGATTTGAAAAGTTTCGTCGGAAGTTTTAAAAAAGCGCACCCTAGCGGACTGATGCTCACAGGAAGTACTTCTTTCCGGAGTGAATACAGAACTTCATTCAATTGTTAAACATTATTCATCACTCAACAAGAATGAAAGAATGATTTCCAGTTGTTTGAAAAAAATATTATTTGCATTTAAAAGATCAAGCATCGGCCAGAAAATGGAAAAAAATGTCATTAATAAGCAGAAAGAAACGGGAACGCGGTAATGACGTCACCGTGACACCGGCTCCCATAAATTTTGCAACGTATGATATTCACTGTTATAGGCATGGTGACACTAAATGTAGACTTCTTTCAAGCGAATAGGTTCTCCTGAATTCTTGTGACTAGTGAATAGTTTCTATGTGACAAATAAATGATGCATAATATTTTTAGATAAATCCGATTTCTTTGAGCTCGCTTTGAGGCTTTGCCTTAGTTCATATTATATTATTGTTGCAGTTGTATTGATTTCAAAGACACTGTATAGACATATTCTTGATTCCATTAGTTTAATAAGTATCGATCGTCATATTTGTAGGCATGCAAAGATATGAGATGAAGTTCAATTATTTAATTGCCATGTTCCATAGGCATTGACAGATTAAATTCAAACTTTGCCAACTGGCACATATCAGGAGGAACTCGGACATTCTGTGAAAAGATGCCAGATGGGCATAAATCATGGTCTCAAGAAGCTTTTTAATAAATTAATATCTTCAAAGAACAGCTCCTAGCTATACTTTATAAGCCCCTGCAAGACTTCCGATCTACTCCGCATCGCAGAAACGCTTCCTCAAAGAGACAAATGCTTGATTCTATAATTAGCTCCAGCACGTGAAGACTTTTCATCAATTTTAATAAATCAAGCGTTATTATCAAATTTTTCTTCGAGAGATTGTGTTAATATTGTGTGGGAAACGAGCATCTCCGCAAATCAAACGTTAAACAGAGCTTTGGGCAGCGAATGAGGCTTCAAATTTAATGAAAAATGAATTAGAAATTGATTACTAAAGATAGCGATCCAAAAAATAAAGAGAAATGATTTATTGACATTTTTCTTTCTCGCAGAAAATTACATATTCATGAGTAAATACAAAAATGTTTCCGGACTCAATCTAAACAATTCCAGATGCGAGAAAATATCGAAGAAACAGTTCACAGCACTAGGAAAACCCGTTTATAGGTAGACGTGTCCAGTCGTATTTTGAATATCTGTTTCACTTGAAATTTTAAGGTTTGCATGAAATATTTGGTCACCTTCATATAAGAGATTTTTTACTTCCTAGATCAAATGATGCACTTCATAATGTGTGTATATATCACATTGTTCACAACAAATAAGAACACAAAAAGGTCTCCAGAAAGCCCTTCCTACTTTTTCACCTCTTGAAATTTCAACCTCTTTTTTTCTCAGATTAAAAATTATGGGACATTGTTGTGTAAAGCATAAAGGTATTTTTTCACTTGAAAACTGTGTAATGTTCCTTTCGTTCTGTCACTGCCCAGTCAATTTGCCCGTGTGTGATGCCAGTCTTTGTGTTAACCTGATAAGTAAGTATGTAACAGAATATAATGGAACATTATTTACATGACTTTTTTTACAAACCGGTTATTATACATGTTTTCTCAAAATATTACAAAGTTGATGGGCTTCTCAAGACGGAATGATGTCTTTCTATCTTAAGACATTTTATGATTTCGGATGACACCTTGTGACCTCGGGTATATAAACACGATGAAATGAAAAACAAATTGTGTCCATCTCCAGTCACCTTAAACATTTTAGACATAACAAAACAGTTTTACTAAAAAGAAAACACAATACGGTTTTGAGTGAAAATGTTGCATTTAGACAGGCTTGACCTGAAATATACAATTTAAATTTATACGATATTATCTTAAAATCATTAAAAATGCGCCAACAGATTAAACAAACAGCCCACCGGCGATGAGCGTAGTGGTATGTTAAGGATTTTGGCTTGTGACAAGTTTTGCCATCATTTTTAGATTTTGGAGTTTCGCATGGCTTGAGGGTTAACAGTCGACGTAGATAGGTCAACTGTTTTTGTTTCATTTATGGACATCATAAGGTCCTGTCCTAAGATAGAGCAATGTTTGTTCAATCTAAAGTGAAATATTTATACAAAACAAACATTTCATTTATAGATAAAAACACAGGTACTATATTTCACACGTGTTATACTGAGGAGGGAACCAAATGTTACATAATACAATACATTTTGTTTTCATCAGGCGTGATATAGCCAAAACATCATCTCTGAAATAGGCGACCACTTTCAAACCTGGTTAAAAAGGCAAATGTTTTGTCTTTTTGTTTAATCTTTAGTAAATCTGCCCGTATTGAGAGACCGTTTGTCAACAAAAAGACAATCTAGCAATCAATTTAGATTGTTTTAGTTTTTTTGTAACTTCTTTCTATGACACATTGTAACATTGGTAATTGCAATGATATTACATATTATATTATAAAAATTATGTTGATTTCTAAAACAGCTGAAATTTCTTTTAATACGTCTGGTATCTGCATTTTTTAACTGGGTGAGTCACCAGATTTTATGCAAACTAGCTTGAAATTTTCAAGTCCTTAAACTGATGTAATTAAAGACATTGTAAATTTAGCATGAAACTGTCATTTTAATAGGACGCGCTTCCATATGTAACACAAAATGAATTGTTTTACAAACTATTTTTTTCTAAACTATCTTTAGAAAAAAAACAAATCAAGAAAAACAATCATGAAAATCAGAAATTACAGATTTATATGAGAGTGAATATATAGTTGCCCCACATTTCTATCCCTTTTATTATATTTTACTGCATCACTAACGCGGTAGATGGTTGTTCCGTTTATTTTACAAACAACATGAATGTTTTCACAAATAAGTATTTCCTAGAGGACTGTCTCTTTAACGATTTGTTTACAATTACAAATTTGAAAATGGTTGACAAATCTTTAGGCCGGCTCCTTTATTTTATGCATTTTATATTTTATGATAGGATCTTTTTTAAAGTGTCTGACACTTTAAGTGCGTTTAATATATGAAATTTTGCATGTATCATCGTTGCTGAATAATTAAAACTCAGTTTGGATAATAAATTACATTTCACTGAAATAATCAGCATAGCACATGCTGAAATGAAAATAAAATATGCACCAAACTAGGCTGATTACACTCCTGTGTCTAAATGTTTTGAATTCATAATTTTATTCATTATTAACATTTCAATCTTGCATACAGAAATAATATTATCATTAAAAGAAATAAAACTATGATAAAAATATAAGGCTATTCGACAGACTGCTAAATTATGAAATAAAATCATTATAAAATATGTATGTTATCTCTATAACTGCAAAACACAAATTACAGCTGGTTCTGATACATTGTGGATGAGTGTAAAAATTTTCTTAAAGGCACTGAATTTCAGATTTTGGCTAAAATGATCTTTCTTTAAAACTGAAGTTTGGTCAAATTATGAACATTAGAACATGGGCATTTGTTTCTAAACTATCTTAAAAATGCCAAATCAAGAAAAAATCATGCCCGAGTCGGGAATCTAACCGAGGTCGGCACCGCAGTAAAAATTCTCCTGCGGTTTTGTCCAGTACACCACAGATGAATACGTCCTTAAACTTTCTTAAATATAATTTTTAGTTGTTGCACAATCTGGAGGTTAGTGCCTTTAAGAGTTATTACAAAGACTCATAAGAATATTATTTTTAAAAAAACGATCCTGATATGCAGATCAATGCTAGAATGTCATTGAAGTTTATAACTGATACATGTCACCTTGTGGTTGACAACGCGGAAATAACTACACCAAACAATATATGTGAACAAATGAATGAATAGTGAAAAAGCTGAACACACTCGTCATCTACACTACGCTTCAAGATGCCGTTGTAATCACTGGATGTAGCAAAATACTTTTGAAACTTATCCATACATACACATATGATGATGATGATGATGATGATGATGATGATGATGATGATAGTAACAAAAGTAATAATAATAATGATAATAATTAACTTTAAATGATATAATATATAGAAAAGCACGCCTCCACTCAGGTCACTGCCGGGAAGAGACAAAGGTTGCAGAAGATAGATAAAAAAAAATTATTAAAGTTACAAACGTTTAAGCGGACGCACGAACATGATTTATAATAAAAAATATTAACGTAAGAAGAAAGATTTCCAGACAAGCTCAGCTTAGTCTGACTCTAGAAACACTCGCTGTTTATTGTAAAACGAAATGAAGACACTACAATATTAGCTGAACTTTCTTTGATCTGTAATATATAAAATATCATATACACAGTCAGGAAACATGGTTTCTAAAGGAGAAAAAAAACCTCAGTCTGTCTGATCGATATAAATCAATTACCGGCTAGCATTGTTTAGAATAAAGCTTTATTAGAAAATGAGGAACATAATTGCTATTTCTCTGCAAGAAATACTTCCCTTATGTGTTCATTCTGTCCATCAGCTCTCCAGTGGCCGAGAGCGGTGTAATTTTGCAGATTTCTCACTTATTTAACGTTTTATGTTCTAAGTAAATCTCCGCATGGTCATCTAAGTGCCATTTGTAGAAGCCCATTCGTCTTTATTAGTTTATAGGGCCGTCAAGAATAGCCCGTGAACATGTACAAGATCTAATTGCGACCATCGTAGCCCGCAGCTATGGCTTCGCTGACAAGATTATAGCCTTTGTTGAGACTGGAAGATGTGATTATTACAACTGGCCCATTCAGAACGTGGAATTTATGGAAATCTGAGTCTATCTCCTTAGGCCAAGTGAGCTGTCCTCGCCACAACACAGGCCTCAGATGATATTCAATACTTCGAAGATGTTGGATTCAGCTGTCCAAGAACAAAAAAAAAGATATTTAACTGCTTTTTCTACTGTTTTCTATCGCTGTCTGCGTCTGGAAAAAATATACATTAACCGTTTAAAACTGTGAATTGCAACGTCATCGCAACTGTGATTAATTTATATCAAAAAGAGATCACACATGGTTTATGTTTAAAGGAGGAGTGCCTAAACTTAAGTTTGTTTTATATGAAAACTATCATCCAACCATTTACAGCACAGAAATATTTTTTTTTAATTTAGACTAGAGCTACTATTGAAAAGGATAAACAAGTTCAAGGTTTACGAAAATTGACGAACCATGGTGGCAGCCATTTTAATGTGTTTATGACGTCATTTACGCACTGTGAAATAGATTAATTTACATTGAATTTCCTTTGAGTTGAAAACATCGTACTTTCTTTCATTCTAAAAGGAAAAGGTAGAGAAATTATTTTAAAGAATTAATATGGAAAAACAGTAAAAAAATGTATCTTAAAGTAAATAAGATCCGTCATCTTATTATGTTGCTGTGGAAACAACATGGCAGTCATTCTGATCAATTATTGAAATGTTGTTTTTTTATTTCCTTGTCGATTTTGAAACTTCTTGTACTAGCTTAAACGATTTAAGAAGGCATTTCATACATAATTAACGTTGTCTGCGAAATAAAGTATTTTAGCATTGTGTAAAGTGGTTATTTTCTATCACAATATAAAAAAAAAGAAGATAAACGCACATATTTGTATGATACAGACCGCTATTGGGTGAATTAAAAGGTTGACTATTCGCGGATGATCTTTTTTCAAAGTTGAAAATACATTGAAGATGCATAGATCGAACATTAAGTGGTTTTTAAAACCAGATGGTCTCTTTTAGCCCCGGTTTGACTGTATATTAAAACAAGGGTCATCATAACCTCCGAGTGCAGACGACAGTTAGTATACTGCCTGTTAACAATATTGTCGTTGATTTATAAGGTTGATCAAGTTCTTTAATTGCTGACAAACCATGATTTCCCAAGAGGGACATACTCTGGACATATTAGCTGCCTGCAAATTTATAAAATATTCCGTTTTCGAGGCATATCCATTCCATTCCCATAAATATACTGTACAGATTTCGAAATATTCTCGTTGTTTCATTTTCGCTAATAGTCCATTTAGATTTATTTTTCGCGGCGTAAGTCGATTGCTAGTCTGCCTACCGGCTAGATAATCTGTTTTTATAGAAAAAGAATAATGCTGTTATATATTCTGACTTCATCAGTCTTAGCTCTGATTATCTACCTGCGTTTTGAGAAGACAAGAGTGTTTTATCACATGACATTAAAGGTGAATTTAAAGGGTTTTTTTTTTAAATGTCATTCTCGCATATCAGAGGTCTACCATGGTTCCCTAGTTCGTCTCGGGATTTTGACGAGCCTCTGATATATGAGAATGCTCCAATGTTTACTTTGGCCCAGCCACCCCATATTGAACCAAACAGCGAAGACCAATAGCACAAACTAGTCGGGAAATAATTACATATAATAGGGAGAATTTATCTTCAATGCCGTTTCGTATGCAACAAGTAAGGCAGATATTTCAGAAAGAACAGAAAACTTGCAGAACAAAGACTACAATTAATGTAATTATTACGAGTGTGCTGTTAAATTGACATGAGCACAATTTATCATAAAACAGAGTCAAAGTGTAACAGACCCCACTGGATAAAAACATAATTGCTCATTTTTCATCTTCGTTAATTATACCATATTCTAAACTAATACAAATCTTAAAAATGTAAATGACGGGACGAGGGAAATGACAAAATGAGCATAATGGCTATTACTCTTACATTTCTGCAATACTAGATGGAAAATTAAGGCAGAGCTTTTGTAATCTGAGTTACAGAAATCGTCTAGCAAACGTTTCGGATAAACGGTACATACATCATCATGTCATACGATTTCTCCGAGATGTCAGATTCATACACCCAAACACCCAAGAATGACTGATAATTTTGTTAAATTTTTTAAACTTTCATTCAAAAAATGTAAGCAAATGTGTCATTTGTTCCTTGTCTTCAGACTAAGTAGTAACTTGTACGGTGTCCCGTTGGAACCATCGCCGCATAGTTCCAAACAACGAAAGAGCGATAGTGCGGTGCTGTAAAATCAAAATATAACGAAACTACGATAAACTTGAAGTTGTACTGAATTTGTTTCAAGAGAAATTGCCGGTTACATAGTATGTTATCAGAAAACCCATTCAAAATTGTTTAAAATCACATTGGAGGCCGCATGCAGTAACTGTTATGACTGAAAATAACTATCAACACAGACCATAAACTGCGCTATGGATTTGCTCAGACAAACGTAAAATGTGAAACGGGCTTATTTAGCATCACTTTCCTTTCTGTTGTTCGGCCATTCGGAAAACCTCGTCAGTTTCACGCTGATATTCCAAGTAATCAAATAACAATACGTCATAACTCTTTATGTTTCAGACAATTTTTTGATGTATTATGAATTAACACAAGCCTTGATGAATTCGAACAAAACTGGACTTGGTCGAAAATTCTTCATTAAAACACATATTTACATTAAATTGCAAGGGAATTTATTATACATTAAGATGAAATATCTAAAATGTCGAACAAAACTGATTTTAAATTGCTAGTTGATTTAAATAGAAATTAAACTTAATCGACCTTGAAAATTTGCGAACGATACGGACTTAGTAACAGCTTTAATAGATTGGCCCTTCAAAAGTTAGAAAATTAAAGACTAATTCGCCATGTGGAACTGATATGCCATATTTCTAAGTGACATGCCGTATGTGGGGTTTATGCTTGTGAGTTTGTTTGTAAGCCTGTTATAGTCGTTACTGGAAACCAATAAAGGTCGCTCCTCTGGCAAATTCTTAATTTATTTTTAGTTGCAGGAAAGCGCAAGATACAGATTTTTTTTCAATTCCAGAAGCTTCATAGGTTCGTTATAGTGCCAGGAGTAAAGCACCAATACTTTTATCCCAATGCTAGTAATTTTAGTTGGAAGCGAGGACCCGAACTAGCGACCATGGGTTTCGTAGTTAGACTTGAACCACTGCGGCTGCTCTAGAAGTATTATGTCATGTGGAATTGTTATTATCAGTGGCGGCTTACTGTTTTGTAATCGTAGCATCATATCATACGATGAGTAATATGAACGTTGATTTGTGTATCATCATCATGAGTTCTTGTTGAAAATTTTCACTTGCCTTAATTTCATAGAATGTTGTAAAAATCTATCAAAATGTTTTAAGAAACTAATTATTTTGTATATTAAGTTATTTGAAACATGAAATACTATATACTGAAGGGAAAGAATATTCAACAAATATAAGAGCTCGAGGCTCATTATGCCTTTGTTAATAATGTGGATGCCACATATTTTATTATGAACACAAAATATGTATATTTCTTGTTAAATCCTATTTTCAATAATTGTGTTCTCGTGTATTGCCTATGATTTGAATATAAATAAAGATAGCAGAAAATATTATTTAATCCATCGTATATGATTACCTCCCTTTAAGGCTCTAACTTGCAATACCGAAAGCAGTCCTTTTCCAACCATGCAATTTGCATAACATTCCGTGAAATGGACAGCAGCTTCTATCTGTTTTAACCTTATGTAACTTTAATACAGGACTTTTGTATGGAAACGAAAGAGTCAGGTGTCAGTTAGATATTAAGTGATAACTTTCAATTTCTTTTGTTGTGAATACATGTATGAAGATTATGAATTGTCAAGCTTTTACTGGGTTATAAATGAACTAAATCCTATTCTCTACTCATCCTTATAAATTTTACCATGTTCATTGTGTTGTCACAAAAACATACATCCACAATAAAAGTTTAGATTTGAATACCTTAATGGTCATTTCAAACGAAGCAATATGTTATGTTGTGTCTCATTACCTGTGCGACCTTACCCATGATTCCGATGCTGGTTCCTCTAAATATAGACCTACTTTGAAAACAGACATGCGCAGTAAAAGAGCCTAACAAGTTAAAAACATTTCAAATCATATTATATTAGAAATGTCAACAATTGACTATTAGCGCACTCAGTGGTTACTGCACGTGTCATTGATAACGCAGTTAATTCGTGCATTCTATATTGTCTTCATCTTTAATGATATTTGAAATTGTTTCTTCAACACATTTAAGGTCGATTCCAGTAATGAAACTATCTCTCAATACAGATTAAAGCAATTTCAATTTACAACATTTTGAAGAAAATAAGATGCATTTAACCGCTTCTCACGCCCCGACGTGAAAGCAATACGACTTCTTCTCAATTACATCTCTTTTCTCTAGGATAGTCTGGCACGAAATTGCCGTGCGCTCCGTTTTAAGAATATATCAAATGAACAGAAGACATTAGTCGGCGACAAAACTCATTTGCAATGAGTTCTACTGAGTGTCGATACTGTCAGGATAATTTCATTACTATAATGATGTGGATATGACTGAATAAAATTTGAAATACTGACTTAGATATTTATTTTGATGGAACATTTTCTCAGACTAGATAAATGCACTTTAACTTTATGATTCAATGGGGGAATATCGAAAATGGATTTTGTCTGGGTTCGGTATTAAATCTGGGAATGAATACTTTAATAATAATCGAACTCCTAAAACCTAAAATATATTATAATCGGGATTAAATATTATTCGACTCTTCGAAAACAGAACAAGGCAAAGCACATCAGAGTAAGGTCGAGTCAACTGTTTTTGGATACCCTATAGCTTTCCCTTTTCAGAGCCATTTTCCGCCTATCTTTACTTTGTTCTAATGCAAAGATTCTTTCTCCTAAAGAACTTTCTTTATAAATAATAATTGAATGAACTCAATGATCCCGATGGACCAAAATAATAAAAACACCATAAGTAGAGCCATATATATCAAAATTAGCCCCAGACTTTTCCACTAAGAATGCTCCCTCAGGGTTAAAAGTAATTTTCCTTTTTTTTTTAATTGAATCCTGTCTTAAACATAAGACTAGATAGAGACAAAACTGTTACTGAATCGAAACGGTTTCTCAACAATTATGTCAAATATTCTTCATATAATTTACCGGTTATCCTTTCCGCGCCTGTAACGTAGTAAAGCGTATCAGCGCCTGATTGCCCTTTCACGATTCCGTAGAATTAACATTTTGAAAATAGTTCAGAAATGTCTCGGTCCGGAGCTCCCAAGAATATGGAATATCTTACATCCGGGGCGGAAAATTGGCTCTCCGTTAGCAAAATAAGAACAACAAAGGAGTCAACGCGCATACATATTGACGGGGTGACCCCTGTGCGTGGCCCGTGACTATAGACCAATGCAAAGTTAACTTACATTTTCTTTACTTCAGGAAAAGGTCCTTTAAATTCACTTTCTTTGCTAGCAAAAACATACGTATGCCTGGCGAGATTGTGTTAAAATATGCCCGTCGTTTTTATGATTGTTGCAAGTATGTCCGTAAATGATTTAGTTGTCGGCAATATCTATTTGAATGGGATAATCTCATTACATTTTTATATTAACAGTTAAACATTACAGAACTGTAAGTACCGTTTATCAGAAAAAAAGAACTGACAGAAAGTATTAAAATTAAGGAAAGTCTGGGATATACATCGATAACAAATAAGTAAATCTAATTAAAAAGAGATGATATATGCGACTTTTTATTTTTACAGGTTAGGAAACTATCTTAATATGGAATGCGCATGCGCAATCATTGAACAATGAAGTCTGTAAGACATGTGTACGTTGACACGGCAGTCACCGCATTGCGTGCTGTGTGAAAGTATCGTGGTTTTCACGAAATACCTTTCACATTTACACATTTGCACTTAATACGTCTATATTACATGTGTGCCGGAAAAAGTATCCCACTCGAGGTTTCAGATTTCAGTATAAAACATAACATAATTATCATTTGAGTCATTTACATCATAATATACTGCTGTTGCAATTTCATTTCGGTTCAAATTCATAAAAGTGTTAGGGTATTCGGTACAGTAATTTCCGTTCTCTCCCCGGTTTCTAGTTAAATACATAGAGATGTCGCACATGTAATTGATGGAGTAGGCTAGCTCCTAGACTATGATATATCTTTTTTACATTTTTATGATTAAATGTAGTGAACTGAGCCAGTCTATATTCTATGTCCAATATCATGATAATTTCAACATCATTCCTCTGTGAAAATCTCTAAAATAGTATGGCTTTTGTCTCTATATAATTAAATTCGTCAGAAAATGAAAAATGTAGAAATATATTATTATCAATCTAGTGGCTAGTCTATTGATGGAGTATAGCAGCATTTTTATTTTGTGGCATTCCTGCTTCCAAAGAAATACATTCTACCAAGAACCTAACAACCTGCATTTGCAAAATTTTAATAAAGGACTGTCATAGCTACAGTATGTATAATAAAAAGCGTTTTACTGAACTTTCTTCTTGTTTTCTTGCTTAGTTGGGTTTCTTATATTCGTTCCTTAAGATCATTAGGATGTTTACTGTATTTTTGTTTATTTTCAGGGAACGCAATGTATTACATTTAACTGTGTCGGTGCGACGTTAAACCCCCCAAAAATATGTATTGCATTTAGCCACAAATAATAATAATTCTGTAAAATGCCATAGATATACGTCAGAAAAGGTGTTTCCATTTGGAAGGAGTGACATAAGTATTAATTAAAACATTACGTTCCCTTGACAGTCCTTTATTACAAGGAGCAGAAATTGCTCGTTACATGCATTTACGTACGTTCTTAAGTGATATACGAAACATTTCTTTCTTGTATCATTACATCAAGAAGAAAGTTAAGGATGATCTATTACGACTAGGGTATGCCTTACTCATTACAATACCTGTGTGTGATTTTGGTTTTGTTCGCAATCACCTGTTCATACAGTTACCGGGTATATTTGCATACCAAATTTTGTGTCATTCAGTTTAAGTAGCATGATAAATGTCTTTTCCCGGTGACACCGCTTTGCAAACGGTGTCATATTACGGATTATCACTGTGTTATTATTCGGTATTTGGTATAAAATGGTAAATTTACACTATAACAAATCTATTTAACAAGGCTTACGGGCTACCACATACAAAGATAGTTTAATATTTGCCGAAAGGGTAGACAGAAGGTATACCTCACTCCACACCATGCTTCGTGAACAAAAATAAAATTTGTAAAAGTGATAAAAGATACCGTAATCTATAGCTGGCTGACCATTAAACGTCCTCCAGAAACACTTAAATGATACAAGTTGTTTAAACATCATCATCGGTTTCCAAAGTTTTTGTCCTCACCTGTCCAGGGCACCTGCTTGCTCCCCTAAAATATAGTAGCAACCCAACTGTAGAGAATGACTGTCTTGCCTGATATGAAATGCTTTTACATGACCCCTTACACATTTCGCCGGTCCATAGTTTGTGCTGTTGACCGGTCTTTAGTTCAATACAGGTTTGTCGGGCTAAAGTCAAAACCCTGTGAAAATGTATTTATGATGTCATGTAATGAAACACTTACTGAATGGCTAGCTCATACCCTCGTGGCGATGGATTCCATCAGGAATCAGGTGTCGAGAGTGATTAATATAAGTTGTAGAACTTCCTTCACAGTCGACCTAAAATAAATTATGTATAAACTAATGGCTATAGTTGGTCAATAGACAAAACTATTGCATAGTCTTTCGGAGTCATGAATACTGACCGGCAAGCCATTCAATAAGTCTATATTATTATATGACTTCTCATATGGTTGCTGGTTCATAGTTTGTGGTATTGACCGGTCTAAAAAAATTGAAAAACAAAAAAAACCCCTTAAATTTCGTTTCTAATGTCATGTAATAACACATTGCAAGTCATTTAATAAGTGTATACTATAATCATGGTGATGTTAAAAGAAAAGTTTACTGACGTGTGCATTACGTTTTAATGTTTTTTACAAAATAACAGTTTATTGGAATGTCTGTATAAGGATCGGCTTCAGTTGGGAATAACTTAGGCTGTACCGTCTGCAACACGGTAGTCTGCTATAGTTGCTGATTTCCTTCAGTCAGTACGAAGACATTAAACAAAGGTATGAGTTTAAGTAAAACCCCCAACGAAAAAGACATCTTTTCTTCTCTGTTTTTTTCTGTTGTTGTTGGTGGTAGTGTTATTTTTATTGTTGCATCTTATTTACAAATACGCATTTGTCACTGCACTACAATTTGCGTCCCCTCTGCGGGATACATGAATACAAAAGTACACGATAAAATTTTAACATGCTTGACAATGACTCACTCGTATTCTGTTTATCTTTCCCCTTCATGAAGGACAACTACCCCGCAGTTTACATTATAGTTCAACACACAGAGAAGACATCTATCTCGAAAACTCTCCTGCCACACTTTTCGATTTCTCTTCACTTTAAATTGAATTTCAAGACGTCTTTATTACGTGCGTGAAAAATTACACCAAACAAAATTGAAACATGATGAACCGCTAAAGTTGAAAACATTTAATTTGAGCGTTTTTCTTTTCAAACGCCCTGCGAATATCAATAAATAAAGCATTGCATGCGGTGTGATAGATGTCGCAAGTCAAATACACAAAATACAAACCATTTTCTTGGCTGATTTATACTTCACACGTGATGTCAAATTCTTGTTTAGTAAGCCCAATATTGTTCTTCATTTTCGTACATGACATTTTATGGGCACATGTATTAGCGAACAAGCAATTAACGATGTAGGCTCAAAAATCTTGTAATAGAAACAAGTTATATACATCTTGTGAATATTATATGACACTAATATCATGGTTTTGGCAGGTTGTTTGAATGGCAATAAACATGTACTTGGTGTTAAAATAAATGTATTAAATATAATGAAAATCAGTCGACAGACCTGGCCATTTCGTTCTACAAAAGAACCTGCCTAGAACAAAAATATGCGATTCTAGATGGTAATCATAAACTGACATTAATTGTTATGGACATTTCGAAATTAATCCCTCTGTCATAAAATCTTCTTTAAAAGCATTACATTATATCTAATCTCTGACTCCGAGATGATACTAGACAGAGATAAATTGGGTTTGCCGCCGGTCATTGTGAAGAAAGGAAAAAAGAACATTATTAAAAGTTATTGGTTTCTATATCAATCTTAGAAAATGTAAAAAGTATGTTCATAAATTCATTACATGTATGGACAGGTCGTTATCGTGTAAAAAGCAGAGCAGATTAATACTGAGAATGAGTGTCAGTTGTTTTCTTTTAAACGCGTTATCATTACCTTGCAAATTTCACAATGTTAAGTCGTTTGTGCATAAATTTATCAGAAAAAAAGAGAAAGTAGAACTTACTACCTGTTCATCTCTATACGTTATGCAACAGTTTTGTAAGTTTTGAATCATGTCGTTTTGAATCATGGTATTTACTACATAAGTCTGAAAGACGACTTATGTTTGTGTAAGTCCTCAACTTCTGTTCTGTTCTGCTTCTATTCTGTTTTGTTTTTACTCTTATTATATTTCATTCCGCACTGAAGCTATGCAGTATTAAACGTTTTATGTCTTTCTTTGGATATGGTTTACTTTCATGGGAGTTTACTTTTGTAAATTTAAATATATATTATTGCCATACAAGGAATTAAAAACACGTTTAGGGGTTCAAAAATATTTCTGTGGCCTTTTGTAAATGACTTATTGAAGTCCAGCTTTGAAATACTAACAACAAATTAAGATATTCATCAGGAATGCAGTATTTTTTCTAGATTGTAATTAGCAAACACATGTCAAATATTTCACAGCATTTATTTGGATCTGTTTCCACATTTAATTTAAAGATACACACTTCGATTACAATGCAGGCGATGAAAAAAGCTTATCTTAATATTTTCATCTTTTTATCTTTTACGAGATTATTTTATTGACACGTGACCAAGTTGAAGGGTTAATCTTTAAACCTTGCCCAAATTGCATTTGGACATAATGGTGAATTTGAACAAGCGTTAAAGTGCATTCATAAAATTACACCGAAAGGTGTTGACGACATTATGTCGCAAAATTGTGACGAAATGCGGCAATTTCACGGTCGCTGGTTCCCTCTTTTGAAGTCGGTAGCCAGAGGCTCTGACAATGATCAGCCAACGTTATGCTGTCAAAAGTTTCTCATTATCAATAATTATTAGATGTTAATTGAAATCAGAAGTCAATCAGGACATCAAGGACGGTCGTAAAGCACTCACTAAAGACCTATTTTATTATCTGACTTTTGGCATGCTTTGATTCTTGTCTTGGCGCGTGCAACTTCACAGATAGAAAAAATCTAATCATAGTGTCTTCTGCATTGTTTGGCATCATTACGACACATACACTGACATATGTGTACGACACATACACTGACATATGTGTACGACACATACACTGACATATGTGCAAAAAAATTATACAGTTGTATTGGCAGCTGCCAACATTCCTATTTTTACAAGTATTGCCGAAACTTTTTTCGTCAAATTAGTTCGCAAAATGCAAATTCCGCTATATTTTTCACCATTTTATTCATTGGTAAGCTGAAAGTACCCTTTGACCATTTACATAATTGAGCCGTGTCATGAGAAAACCAACATAGTGGGTTTGCGACCAGCATGGATCCAGACCAGCCTGCGCATCCGCGCAGTCTGGTCAGGATCCATGCTGTTCGATTTCAAAGCCAATTGCAATCAGAGAAACTGTTAGCGAACAGCATGGATCCTGACCAAACTGCGCGGATGCGCAAGCTGGTCTGTATCCATGCTGGTCGCAAACCCACTATGTTGGTTTTCCCATGGCGCGGCTCAATTAATATTGCTAAAGCGTTCAAATAAGATATGTAAAAGTGAATCATCACAAAAAGTAGACTTTGTTAAATGTACACATATTTCTGTAAAAGCAGGTGTATATTTTTTGTTTCATTTGTTACCAAAAAACAAGACGGACAAATAACAAAACTTTACGAATTATTGTTATTCTTTATACCGTCACTGTATATATATAAATACAAACTGGCTCTTTCACTGTATACCAAGATGTCAAAAGACGAAGACGTACAAGCTGCACATTCATTCTGAGCTTTGTAATAAAACTTGAATTCTATTTTGCGAGATTTCTCTTATTTGCATTTTTATCTGCTTTTAAAGGTTGTATTCACGGCGTTGTGAAAAGTGAAAATCGAAAATATATTTGGATATACAATTTGTTTGTATTTTTCAACATTTACGCTCAAAATTGAATACGAGATGTATGGACACTTGAAAATATTAACGAAAACAAAGTTACCGCAAATAATAAGTATTTTACAGTTATTGAACCATACATGTTTATTCTGAGTTTAAGAAGTTTCCAGTTGAACAAGTTATTGAATCTGGTTCCCCGGTGAATAATACTTTTTTTGACGTCCCTGTGAATATAACACTAAGTGCCACCACTTGCAACTGTACATTTAATCGGGCCGTAAAACTTATTCAGAAACCATTCACTAACCTTTCTCATACTTTTTTTGTCAAATATAATGAAAAGGCATCATAATTCTTCTGAAAAACAGTTTCTCGTAATCAAACATTTCTTCACAAAATCCTTATATCATACACGTTCAAAGTGCCATAAGTGGGCCCGAATTAGTTACATCTGCACAAATCAGTGTTTGTTTTCAAGAAAACTCAAGTGTCCAGAAGTGCCCGGAAAATACAAGAAAAACATTTACCAATTACTCGCTAAACTAAGCCACCTGTTAATTTTTATGGCAAAATATTTACCCACATTATTGTGAAATGAGGAGAGCTGTGTATATTTCAAACAGTGAGTGTAATGATAATATCTTCAAGAGCCCAATTAGTATCGTTCAGCAAATATCAGGATATTTAAACATGTTTTCGAGATATAAAAAGGTTTCTTTCTGACATTTTACGTTGGCAATTAGGCTGTTTTCACTTGTATGCCATAGATTGTTTATTCAGCGATTGCTGAATATGTTTTATTTGACACAATACAAAAGATCCACTTCTGGTTTAACAAACATTTTACAGAGTTAGAGATAAAACTTGTTTATATTACAGGACCAATCACCAAAGATTGCCGCAAAAAAGTAAAACGGGAGCAAAAATGTTGTGGACGAGGAGCACACACTCAAGGTGGGGTGCGGGTTTAAAGAGGATGGGTGGAAAACATAGTTATAGCGTAAAACAGTCCTTGTATTTCGACAAAACTCAGGACTAAATTGGGAAAAATTAAGCCGCCCTTAGCCTGTTTCATTACAGAGGTACTTAGACTAACCACTGGATTGACTATTAAGAAAATTACAAACATTTTTTTCCTTCCATTTCAATGTATCTGTTTAGCGTCAATAGCCAGTCTATTCTGGAGATTTTCCTGCAAGAATATCACGATATTGGATTTATAGCTTTAACCTATTGTATTTATCTATTATATGACATATGAAAAGTATAACTGAAGAAACTATCATAGTCTAAAAACATACGTTGGCATGAGTGAAAATCTCATTACATAATACAGTGGAGCAAATATGAGCCGTGCCATGAGAAAACCAACATAGTGGCTTTGTGACCAGCATGGATCCAGACCAGCCTGCGCATCCGCTCAGTCTGGTCAGGATCCATGCTGTTCGCTTTCAGAGCATATTGCAATGAGAGAAACCTTTAGCGAACAGCATGGATTCTGACCAGACTGCGCGGATGCACAGGCTGGTCTGGATCCATGCTGGTCGCAAAGCCACTATGTTGGTTTTCTCATGGTACGGCTCGTATATAGATCTCTATGCTACCTCTATGATAGAACTAGCCACTTTTGTAGGAGGAAAAATAACAACCCAAAGTCTGCTGACAGACGTTACATGAAGACGTCGTTTTGATAAAATGATAGTATGCTTTTATAAACTACAATTGGAATAATGGATAGTTTTTATCGTCGGTTCAGGTCGCAATTTCGTATTTCAAACGTTTGAGACAAGCCGGAAACACACCCGACTTTAAAAAAGCTCATATACATGTGAAAAAGACTAATAACAATTCTTTTCAGACTGTCTATACAGACGCATGTATCTATCTCGTCACATCTCTTCACGTTTACAAAAACAAACAAAGAAGTATAATACGGCTTGTTTAAATAACTACCGCCAACAGTTTCGTGAAAGTTTTCTGTAATTTGAGTCAGCCATAACTTAGTGAAATCTATTACAACCTTTTCTATCTCCTGATCTCAGAGGGTATTTGTATGCTATTACAAAGACAGTAACTCTTTTTTAAAGGTCTTTATTCTGATGGCCGTAGACAAAAGGATCAAAGGTCCCAAGCCCCCTAAAAGTATGCTAACTGATGTAATTTATGTGTGATATTTTCATACAAGATACACAGTTCTTTTCTCTCAAGTTTTCACGTTCTTAACCCTTTGATTATTTACGTTAAAATTTTCACGAGAGAAAAAACTTTGAAACAATTAATTTTGAACAAAAACTAACAATCTCTGAAGTGTTAAAGTAAAATTCTGAGAGATGACTTGATAGATAGAAAGGCCATTCCCATTACTCAGTAACGGAATCGTGACTGTTCTTTTAGCATTTTTTTTTTCAAATAAGTTCTTATCGCCGTAACACAGTAAAACTTGTATTTCAGATCAAGACATTTATGTGAAATTATAGCATTTTTTTTTCATAGATCTGAATTATAGAACGTAATTCATCATTAATAGTGAAATGTAGAATATCTGCACGATTCTGATAAGAATCGCTCTTATCGGTATTTTCAGTGGGGAAAAGGTGACTTAAAAAAATTGGCACTTCAACTCCGATCTTTGTATACTTAGTAAAATGTTGTTGAAACCAGGGAAAAGGGCCAAGCACTTATTAGACCTTGAACTGTTCCACGTAGCGGAAATCTAGCCAGATATACTGGTGTAGAACAATATAATAAGAATTGTGAAAGAAGTCTTGAAGATAATTTGGATCATTCTTGATTCTACCTTTTTGGTGGCGACATGTTAGGAATCGCGGACTAATCCAGCTAGAATGCGAATGAATATGAGTAACCCTCGCGGGTCGCGCCTTTGAAGTGGTGCGGTGGTAACCCTGGCGGAACTCCAATCCGTAATTTCTGGGAAGTATGGATATGTTTTATTAAACACGGCAACTTATGAATGTACTAAATATCCTAAAGAGAATATTCTACATGTAGATTTGTACATGTAGTTATACTGCATTACGGCTCTTTGCCGAAAACTGGTGAACTCATTAAATGTTATGTACGACACTAAATCGACTTACAATGTTAGAAAGACACATTTGTTCATCAACTGTGGTGAAACTATTCACTGTTATTTTCTAGTAGATTAAAAGACAAGCTGGCTCTGATCAATTATTACGTGTTTGTCATAACTTTGCCTTTCTGGCAGCCAACATGTGTTAGTCTGAGGAATTTACGACATTAGTCAAGCATTTCTTTATTGTGCTCAAAGAAAAATAAATATAAAAAATACGCTATTAACTAAGATCATCAGCAGGAGGGAAACATGACATTTTTCCCTCAGCTAAATACAAAACACATCTAAAACAGACTTCATTAACTTAGCTATGCCCCTCGGCAAAGGCAGGTATTCGTAGAATTTCGGCAAGTACATGGGCGGTTCTTGGAAATATGTACGGATCGCGGAATAACAAAAAGCCTGACGCGAATTCTGCGGGGTATGATTTCAACGCCACAAAACTTAATGTCAGTGCATTATTTTAATTGAGACAATTTATTTGGCAGGAATTCAGTATAGAAATAACGGTTCCCACGCTACAGGAGCGAAGTGGAATTTTAATTTGGTATCGCAGTGTTGATTAATACACTATTCTGCTTGGTAGGTCTATATGACACTACATATCAAAGAGTTTGGAAATGAACATGTATTTTATACGAAAGTAGCATTTTTATTGATATTTGTTAATTATAAACTTATTTATACTTTATTATATTTTAATGAAACTTAAGTTTTTTTATATTACACTCTAGTTCCCTCCCTTTGGCAGATGTCAATTACATGCTGACGTTACCAAGCGGGGTTCGAACCAGATTTTCCAAATTAAAATGACACCCATTTACCTCCTTTTTAACCCTGATTTGTCTCTTTGTACTCTTTTGTTCTAAAATTTTCAGCGTATAAACTGATTTTCGTGTGTATCCCTCAATAGTTCACAAGAAACTGGTGGAGTTTTTAGGTTTCTGCATAAATCAAATTTCAATTCATTATCGCTCATTATCTGTGGAAAGAGATCATACATAAAGATAATATTTTCACACTGCAGCTGTCTTTAAATTAAAAATAAATGTGAAAATAAATTCACTTAAACAAGTCTCGGTCTTTAAGTCTGTCATTAAACATTTTAAACGGTAAAATGCATACAAAAATTTCAACTGCGCGGAATGCTCGCGCATGCTGGTCACGTGACAAATTTCTGAGGAAATCTATTATCTTCACTTTGATGGGATAATTGGAGCGATTTAAAAAGTTTTAAAACGTCTTAAATAAGGCATGGGGGGAAATTACTGAGATTAGAGCTCTTGAAGATGGATGCTTGATGGCAGTAATCTTGGTTGATTGACAATTTGTGGACAGCGGTAATGAACAATGAAATGACAGTAATACTCACTTAAAGCTTCGGCGCGAAACGTGCTAATTTCCAATGGTATAATCGTATGTGGTGACAGAATAATGATAAAAACGGTCCATGTCAACTTGATAAGGCATTACTTGAATGATACAAAAATAGTACAACATAACAAAAGAGCTTTAAGTTTCCTGTCGGGCTGCCCAGTTTCTTTCGCTAAGTTTCAGGTTGTTTTTGCTGATAAAAGTGCTTCCAAAGAAACAATGCTATTTTCCAAATGAATAATTTTCACAAGCACAGTGATAAAATTTACTCTCACGATGCCAGCTGCAGTTTCTAGCCTTTAAACATGATTTTTTTTTCTTTTTTTTTTTCATTTACAATTTATAATAAGAGCATGGTGGCAGTGTATTTCCCTTGCCCATCGTAGATGATCGAACCGCAAACTTCAGAATATACTGGCTTTTGACTTGTACAAAATGACACTATATATTAAAAAAGTAATATATATTATAAATTTAAACTTTTGTGGTAATATCGTTCAAGATCTTCAAACGAGGAGAACCATTATGTTTTTAGAATGGGCATCTGACACACTGTGTAGTTAATAGCTATTTTAAGGAGAATTTTTATTTATTTATTTTTGTGAGCAGAAAACTGTCTGTTACAGATTTTGATAATTTTCAGTTACAGTTTATTCAAACAATGGCCATTGTTCTGTTTTATAAAAACAATATACAAATAATAGCAGACTGCTCTAGTAGAACGCATATCAATGTCAGTCTTATAGGCGTGTTTGTATATTTAAGACAAAGAGTTCCTCAAGGAATGACAGTGTTTTGTATACACAGTCATTATAAAGATTCCTTAGTACAGCTGCACTCATTAAAAATACACACTAACTGTCAGCATGCACATTTGTCTGCAATATCAAAAGCTGCAAGTGATGCTGTATGCACATTTGTTGGTAACACTCACAAGTTTCAAGTTGATACGCAGACGACACATTGTGCGTTTTGTTATCAGACGAAATATTCATGCACTTCGTGAATGCGTAATAAAATTTTATCCTGGGCGTTGTTATTGCATGTGTGGGAGTCTCTGGTAAAAGCTAATATTCTATACTGTATTGTTTTCTTTTCTCAGAAACTATTTTTGTATATTTCAACTTGGCAAATATTGCTTACAGTATACAAAATGTATATGTGACGAAGGCGAGGCAGCAATTCGTCTAGAAATGGCGGACTATTTTGGCCGCCGTGGTACCTTCCTGAACCCTAATGGGCCAGTTTATCTTTATCATCTGAAATTTCTTGTTTCATACCAATGATTAAAGACTAAAAAACGTTGTACAAAATCAATATCATATATAGGATATAGTCGTTTATCTATTGAAAAAAAAAACAAAATAAAAACACAAAATGTCAGCGACCCGGGTTTGATTCCCGTTTGCAGTTGATATCATGGCTAGTGTAGGAGCCCAGTAATAGGTGGTTACCTGAACTAATATTGTTTCCAGTAGTATCGGTTTAGATTGAATGCTGGGAAAGCAAATATAGTAGCGGCACCTGCCCTGAGTCCTATATCCTCTTTCAGCATTCATGTTGACTTACATAACCTCTCCGCCAGAACCCAGAGCGATATGGAACGAATTCCCTAAAATCCTCAAAGAAAATCTGCACGTACCCAGATAAACTTTAGATATTGTCTACGTTAATAAAACGTTTTTCTTCGCAGAGGCTTGTTAGTCATGATAGCAAATTGAGCTCTTTAAGATACGACGAAAAGTGATACAATTCGATATAATGAGATGCCTATCTTTAAGATATACTATACTTGATATATCAGATTTTATGCATTTTCTGATAAGATTAAGACATTCTCACAAACGAGTGTTTATGTATTTCTTTATAGGCTTGTTGAACTGTAAGCCCGTAATTCTGTTAACAAGTTGTCATACAAACCAATGAGTTTATATTTTATTTTTCTGGTAAAAAAACTTCCTTATTTACTTATTTAACCAAATTAAGATTATTTTGCGTAACTTCACCCAGCACAAAAGCCTGCATGATTAAGCAAGATACTTTGGTCGCTAAAATGTATACATATTTATGTGTACAAATGTACATATTTTCAATGATCTTATTTTTCAGTCAGTAAACAACTGGTCTAAGATTCCAGTATAGACTAGTTACCATACATTTCCTTTTATTTCATATTTTCTTGTCTTGATTGTTTGTGATGGGTGTTCCGTATTTTCTGAACAGCGTGATTTACGTTGTGTCACAGAGGTCCTGTTAGATTATTATTAAAATATCAGAAAATCCATCCCTGTCTCAAAATAGAAACCCACAGAAACACCAATAACAAAATCCTCGCAGTGTATTTTGACACAATCTAATCGCGTATTTTAAACCGTACATAACATTAAAGTCACGTGGTGTTTTTTCGTTGTTTTCTTTTTTCTTTTCTTTTTTTGGCAAAATCAAACGATATTTTTTCACATAGATTTTACAGTTGATGGAAAAAACGTGCACAATTGATTAATCGGATTAAATTTAGCTACTTTATTCTGCAAATATCTTCAGATACCGTTCGTATTTTTGTCTTTTTCTAATTATTCTCAAACGTTTCAACATATCAGTGAATGTCAAGCAAATTAAAATAAATTGAAATGCCATTTTAATGTATTGGAACCATCTGCGAGCGGCCTATAACCAACTTTGTTGCACGGAAGCCATGACCCCTGTATCTTATCATGTCAATTATTTACTAGAAATGATCTACGACTGCTACTGGTCGTAGTAATTCCTCACTGCAATATCTACTGGCGTTTCCACTCTACTCCCAGCTGTCTGTTTTGTTCAGACTTCATCTTGAATCACCGTTTACATTGCTGAGAAATTGGCTTCCCGCGATTTTCTTACGGTGTCCAGTTTCATATTTAGCGCATTGTATTCTATTGTGGGCGTCCTTTTTTGAAATTTGACCCATGTAGGCAACCGCAGTGCTGAAATCAACTGCAAAAAAGTATTAATGAAATAAGTTCTTCTCAGATTCCACTGTTTTTGAGTTTCAAGACACTCCTTTGTTGTTTAGATAAGTCCTTTGTTTAGGAAAATCAAGGTTTCTTGTAAGCAACGGTAGAAAATACAGAAGTTTAGTTCCAAAGGGATTACTAGTAATTGTCAAACCTACCAATTCCTATGCCCTCGTGTTCTTCATTTGCAATCATTTATACAAGCATGGAGACACTTTTTCCCCAACACGTCGAATCCTTGAATACATAGATAATTTTTTTTTTTATGTTTTCAGCAATGTTAAAAGTTGTTTGTAACCTAGCATCTACAATATTTGTCACTTTCAGGTTGGTGTCCTTCTATAAACAGACGTGTCTTTAATTTTCAAGATAAAATCTACTGTTGACAATGAACGTACCGACATTCGACTTGTCACATGAAGTTTAGAAAATAATTCTGTTTGTGCTAATTCAGGCTACTTTGATTGATTCATCTTAGGAATTGACAGAGCTCAGCAGTCACGTGATATATACACAAGGTCATAAAATAACTGTTATTATACTGTAAGTAAATGTTTTTTAGATAGTATTTTTCCCTTGTTTCTAAATCATTAGTCGTAAATTACATTTAATATATTGCACCGGCTCGACCGTGTCAGGTTTACCCCGAGTGTCTGCTAAAAATTCTGACACCTTTCATACATTATGTTTCCTTTAGCAGCTCCATAGGAAGTGTTGTTAATTACTAAAAAAAAATAATAAAGCACAAGAAAGGAAAAAAAAAGAAACAGAAATTTAACAAGTAATATCTTCTTGTAAAATTTAAGACAACCTGATTAATTAACGAAAATAAATATAAACTAGGTAACGCACCTGGTTTGGTTGATCAGACGAAATACAGTGACATTTGATAAAAACGGAAAAAACAACATCATTATGATTAATGCTGCAATAAAACAACACAGAGGCTTGGTCGTTCCGTCTTATTTCCTCTTTTTTGTTGTTTTTCTCCCGTATTATTTTTAGTTATTATATAAGATAAAAATGCCACGCACGTGCGTTACAGAAGTTGTCTTGTGAGAATATTGATAAGTCACACAGCCAGTTAACATTTATGATTGAGTAATTAATGATTCATTTATCTCAAAGTAAATAAGGCAACATGTTACACGGCTTGTTTGTATTGATGTTATCAGGTCCGGAATATTGCGAACGTGTTTTTCTTTCAGTGCATTAATTGAACGAAACACATGAGGAATGAGATGTGTGTTCAAATGAACGTCCTAGTACGTAGCAAGGTAGATCTCTGTGTAACCGATCGTAGTATTTCAAAAGAAAAATCGTTAATTCGTTTGTCTGCCATATTTGTCTCTGGGGACTCTGAATGGTGTTTGCTATAAGAAATCATGTTTTTCTCTATCATGTTTGACTCTGGGCAGTGAGAACATGTGTCCCGAAGATCGATGGAACATACGTTATTACAATCGTTTTCTGCATGATTTGATTACGGGTCAATAGTGTTATATGAGACATACATTGTTGAGTGTAAAAGTTTCTAACGCAGTGCCACATTAAAAAATAAAATGCGTTCAAAATGCGT
The DNA here is from genome assembly GCF_021730395.1 of Mercenaria mercenaria. Lineage (NCBI taxonomy): Eukaryota > Metazoa > Mollusca > Bivalvia > Venerida > Veneridae > Mercenaria > Mercenaria mercenaria. The sequence goes on from NC_069365.1 coordinate 95,360,999, forward strand.
AAAAATAAAATGTTTCTTAAGGCAGACCAGTTAAAAGTCGTTTAAAACATAGTAAACACTAAAAGATGTTGGTTTTTCGTTTGGGGAGAGGGGGGCGGGGGCGCACTTTGTGTTGTCCTTGCCTGTCCTGTTTTTGACATAGAACGCACGGTTTCTGACTTGATTGGATGAGTTCATCCCTGTATGATAAGACACATTTTAGGGCCTACTCGAGTTTATGTCATATGTAAGTGATGTTTTACAGGATAATAGTTTGTAAACCAGTAAGATACCTTTTGTATACCATATTAACGTTTCTATTATTGGAATCATATAAGATACCATTTCCTAGCTTGTTCTTCCTACAGACTGAAAAATTACCACGTCCCATACCCAATTACCTCCGTGTCACAACAATATGTCATTTCAAACGTACGCGGGACGAAAATCAAACGCACCTTGCAGTTACAATGTTTTGGCAACCTTGACGTAAATAACACAACATCTTGGCAGCAAATTTTCTCATTCCCTGTGCTCACAGTGCGTTTAATGGCGGGTCCTTGACATAATGTACTTGTAACTGTCAAACATCATCAGCGAATATAATGATTACATCATAACTATACATTACTGTGGTTAGGCTACAGATTCCTGATAAGCCCAATAGGCTTTGTTCTGCTAGGGAAAGGAATTTACTTTGTTTCAAGTTGAACTGGTACCTCAAGATGTACGAGATAGTCATTTAGTGTGTTTTACCAGTACAATACTAGTAGCTTACTTTACCTGTCTCATTTATATCATTAAAATCAAGACTCAGTGTCTATTTCTCCCGTGGCGGAATCTTTTATTGTTTGATAAACACTTAATGTGAAATATTACCTCAATTATATAACAATACCACTAACTTCTGTGAGTAGATTGTACTAACTGTATGATGTAAGGAATAATTTTAGACAACATGTCTTTTTGTATTAATTTTTACTAAATGGTTGCTATATCAACATTTTATCACATTCTTCTAAAAATTATTTATGATTCCTATTTCAAAATATATCTGTAAAGAAACATTTAAAATGTAGTACCAGTATTTTCAGCTCCTTATCAGAATCTTTATAAGAAAGAAAGTGTGAAACATGTAGGAATTGTCAAATAGGTGTAAGTAATTGTTTACTAAGTAAAGAAAGAGTCCCCACCTGCAATAGATGGAACAACTTATTTCAAGATGAGCCCATGATAGATGTCATATTAAGCTCCCCGACATCCGATCTAGGCCGATACTGATGGAAACACTACCAATCCAAGTACATTACTCATCACTACTAGTTCGGAGTATCAGCCGCAACCGGGAATTGAACCCGGATCGCTGTTGTTGTTGTCCAACCTACTTACCACTGCGCCGCAGACTCCTATAACAACATTTAGATACATATAATTATATATACTGAAATTCAATGCGATAAAAATGGTTTCATTGAAAGTTTGGTTTAAGTTTGAATCTAAAAGGATAGTGTTTTTTTACAAATGTGTTTGAATCAAATGTATTTGACCCAGTAAAAAATAGCTGATATTTTGGTGCAGCATGTTTAGAAAGACTTAATTGACATGTCTAAATTTAGATCACTTTCAGCACTTCCTTTTAACTACTGTATGATTTAGACTATAAGAGAAATTGACTTTTGTTTCTTTGCGTGCACAAATTTTGACATTCCTTCTTATCACACTACCCATCAGCGTGTCAGTGATTGTCCAATTTAATCCAATTAAAAGAAATAAAGATCCGATAAAGATAGTCCGTGACCAAATAATTTGTGACTGGCCGAACAAATTTAGTCCTAGGTCCCTGAAATATGATACATTAAAAAAAACACGCGTGATCACGGTTTTCTTTTGCAGTCAAAGGAATTATTTGAGCATGTATTTGATCGTTAAAAGAGCCTCGATTCTCATGGAAAGTATCATCTACCCGGTGTAGCCGGAGATCAGTGCAGTCAAGACTGTTTTGACCGCAATAAATTTCAATTACACCGCAATAAATTTAAATTTTGCTGACCGCTATGACCAAACTTATGATGGTAACAACTCGATTCTCAAACAATGCAAACAAGTCACCACCTTGTCTAATCGAAGTCGAAATCTTCGACAACTAATTTACTGTGCGAACGTGCAAACAGTTCAGGGCAATGATGGCCAAGTTTATTTGACAAAATGACAACAGTGTCCGTGGCCGAAGTAGGAGGTGACCCTTGGCCGAATGCTGTTAATATTTCACATGGTCGCTCTTGACCTGTTTTTGCATAGATACAATGTTATTTATGCTAGTTTTGAAATTGTGAATAAAAGGAATTTCTCTTTTAATACATGACACATGTCACGGATTTTGAAGCATGCACTTTCTTTAATACGGTGTACGAAAACTTTGATCATTTGTTTCTGTACACGATTTTTTCTTTTAAAAATCTGCGCGACTGGTGTCAGTCAAGAAGTGCATCAGTCCGGAAGAGCTATAAGTCTGTGTAATTATTTGTTTAGATTTTCATGCGGTATGCATGTATATGAATTTTAGATAAACAATCAATTAAAATCTAACCCAAAGTCGAAAATGTGTCTACCAAAGGCTTGTTGTATAATTATCAAATAAAACATTGCATGTGGCAGATACCTATATACATATTCAAAAACAAGAAAAGAAACGAGCTTTCATAAGTATCATTCGTCATTTGTAATGAATTTTGAAGTGACATGGAAAAGTTGGTATGTTCTTTTGAGAGAGTTGAGACAAACACGATCTTAAAACGGTTGTCAAATTTATACTTTGATTAATATGCATTTTAGTGGTAGGATACCCTTTCTGAAGAGCGCGGTCATGGTCAAGATTCTTTAAACAGAGAGAACTTGTGGCATTTTGAAAAAGTGAAAGTGGTTTTTGTAATAAAGCATACCTAAGCGCCTGGTGACACTGCTGAAGTTTAGAATGCCACCTATATGTCTTATCTGCGGATCACGAACAATCCATTATAACTAACCGCTGAGCAAATATATTAATTCGCTTTAATGTGTAATAATTTATATAACAAGTGAATTAATGATATTTGCTATGCTAATGAAAGTATTTGTTTTCATAAAATAGATGTAACTACGATAGCGACACAAACGTAATGGTTCAGCCGTTCCACTTTCATTAGTTTAATGTAAGGAGTATAGTGTAAGGAATATGATGAGTGTTTGAGAAGAGTCCCGCGTGGTTCTTGGACAACTTGTGTATGGAAAAAAATTAAACCACCGTCTTACTCTTGCATGATCGTAAAAGGCAACTAATAAGGTCCAAACACTTGGTTTTGCTGTACCTCTGTGATTCCAGCAGGTGTTAAAGTTTTGATTCCATACCAGTTACTATTATTTTGATGTAAATGAGATATGAAACCTAAGTTTCGGTCATGTTTAGCGTCATATAACCTGTACAGTGTTAGTGTGCCGTAAAACCCAAATTAAAGTTTAGAAAAAAGTTTCCATTTGTGAAAAATTACAAGAAACAGACTATAAAGGTCTCGGGACCGCACTCAACATACTACCCGATCCGCCAGCATTACTCAGTGTTGGTACAACGTTAACGTGTCCGAAGGACGTCATGGTATCACGTAAATATTACTGAGGACTATCTTTTGTTTTTACATACATTACATCTGACGGATAATAATTTACAGACTAGACCCGCGGAACTTTCTCAAAGACCAAGAATAATAGGGCTTATCAGTTATTGTACTAAGGTTAGGCATTCATCTAGTTGCCATATCTTCATGAGAACCTATACAAAATGCATTCTGTAAATTGGAAGCGACACAATATTCTTTTTATCATACCATAGACATCAGGCGCAGCGTTTGTCGGCTTTAATCAAATAGTATAGTCGTACACAAAGAACGTTACCCTTTCCAATACTTCTAAGAATGTATCAAGTCACACTTGCTTTATTTCACTTGCTTCAAGGAAAAAACATTTTCAGAATTCCTCGCATGTGTTTTATTATGGAACAAGAATTTTTCTTTTTAGGCTTCCGTCAACGGTCGCATTTCGTAAATTTCAAAACTAAATGAACGAATTTCTGAACCAAATGTGTCATTAGTTATATCGAATCCATTATGGATTTAGCTTGAAGCGCTCTGTAGTACATTTGAATCAATCGTAATCGGGAAAGGAATATGCAATATATGTTTGAGTCTACAGATAATTCGCTTATACTTTTGTATTGATATCGCAGAATTTTGTTATAAATAGTACCAATACGTTTTGATTAGGCCAAAGAAAAAACTTATAATTCTTTTCAAGGAAAATAAACAAAGATAAGTCATTAATACTTAAAAGTCTATTTACTACATACTTCACTTCAGTCTTTTATATCAAGGATAATGGTTTTTGAAGGCTTCATCTAAGAGGGCAGGAGGATCTTTGAATCGAATATATTTTCAAACATTGTGATAAATTCGATATAATTATGTAGATTGGCTTATAGTACATTGATCAAGAGATTGTACTCGGGACTGGCAAACTGTACCAGCGTATTTGTACATAAAGGATGTGGTATGGATGGAAAAATATATATATTGATATAATTCCCGTTACGTTTACTGGTACAAAAGTCAATGTCATTTCTCTTCTTAAAGCATGTAGAAAAGTGGAACTTGTCTAAAGATATCATAAAATATGATAAAACTCAAATACGAATTAACCCATACTCTGCTATATTGTCCATCTTTCAATTTGGAAAGCACCATCAACTGTTAAAAGGGGTGCTTGCCAAAAAGATACTACCTGAATGGCGAACAGTGTAGATCATGATCAGACTGCAAGGATGTGCAGGCTGATCATGATCTACACTGGTCGCAAAGGCAGAATCAATCGTGCCCAGCATAAGGGTTAAACGGAACATTAGAAGAAAGTGCAGAAAAGGACAAATAAAGTTTCAAAGAAACATTGATATTTTGAAATATAGCATATTCCTGATCCCCACTTCTCAAATTAAAATAAACGAGTAAACTAAAATGCAAAATTGCAATATAGCTTCGATTAGGTCTCTGACACACGCAACAAGGAAGAAAGCAGCATTTTTTTGCGTAAATATCCATTGGCTAGAGGCGTTGAAAGGAATGCATCCACTATCTCAACATTACCAGTAGCGGGTGCTTTATGCACATCAAAAGATAGGGTGAATAATATTTACTATAATTCAACCTAGTTTGACCTTTTACTAGTTGGTGGTTGTATGGTAATTATCGTGTAAACAGGGCAGTTACAGGAGTACAACCGTTCATTTCGTACCTCATTTACCACCCATAAATCTTCGCAAACATTTCATATCATTATAATATGTGGGTTAACATTTTGTTAACCACCCTCTTTTTCAGAGTTAATGATCCCCCTGTATCCGAGAAACGATGCTACAAAATGTTTCATTAACATAATTTGTTCATAAAAAAAATTAAAAAGGAAAAGTTGATAGTTTATAGGATATTTTTCTCCTTTCGTGTAAAAGAATACAACGATATGGTCGTTTAGTCGCTTTCATCGTAAGGGTTGAGTTTTAGCTTTTTGCAAATTTTTCTAACAGGAAATGTCAGTAAAGCAATTATTACTTATCAACATAAAGTTTTTATGCAAAAATGAAACGGAATTTCATTCTAAAATGCGCATGCAAAACATTTCGACTATTTATGTGAAGCAAAATAGAAATGGTCTTGGAATAAATTGGTTCTAGCGCAGTCCTATAAATACATGTCACATCCATAGTAATTTGATCATAATTGTGTGTATAATTTAAAGAAAATGGGGAATATTCACCTGACTGTTCAACTAAAATTTCGGTTTCTTGATACGATTCAATTTACAAAATATTCTCTGGTCAAAGATTCCTGTCATACACTAATTAGGGCACGTGCAAATTATGATCAGGTTAACTCGTAAATAAAATTGTCTTCTGAAAAAAGAAAACGAAAACGTCTCTTTGCGAAAGAAGTTAATCATATTTTGCACATGAATGACAGTTTTAATCATTAAGTTCACATCTTAACGTCGCGCCCCAGTATGTCCTTTACAAAATTTTAACCATAACAAATGCGTAAATAAACAATTTTCATTTTATCTTTGTGCTTATTTTACATCTTCCATTTTTATAGCCCGTCACCAATGCCTTTATGGGAATATATTGATTTCGGTTTCCTTTGATATTGACTTGGGTAAGGTTGGAAATGCCTCACATAAATGTCTCTATGAAAACTCATGCGGAAATTGTAAAAAAGCAGTGAATTATTATTTCTACCTCGTTAACGGAATATAAGAAATAATTATGACAGAGTTTCATGGGGAAAACGAGGCGGCTTCTTATTCACACTAGGTGAAGAAAAATATTAAGTCTGCTGAACATTTTATAAATTAGATGGTATCATTGATTTGGGGTCACAGAGAATATTTTTTGGTGTCAAGATCGAAATCTTTATAAGAAAGAAAGTGTTAAAAATGTAGGAATTGTCAAATAGGTGTAAGTAATTGTTTACCAAGTATGTAAGTCATAGACCTTACTCCTCAGCAATGTGTGGTGGTCTTCTGTTATGGGTATATGATAGAGAACATACCAGTTTGGTAGGAAAACAGAGCAGAGTTATGGAACCTTTTATAATATCTTTTCATATGTACGTTCGATCGCTGAGAAGATTTGAACAAGTTATTTTCCAATGTAGAGCTCTACGCCCGGATGTAGTCTCTGTGTTAATTTGATATAAATGCTCGTGTATCAGAATGAATGCGCAGCGTATGACACCTTAGCTTTCTCGTCCATCAAAGGTTCTTCGAAATCCAGCTCAACTATATTGGGAACCATGGTAAACCTCTGGTATGCGAAAATGGTGACATTTTGCCCACTAAAAGAACATTTGGAAACTGCAGTCGCTGTAGCTCCTATATTCATCATGTGTGTTCTGGGTAAGGAATTGGAAGCTATTCTGTATACTCAGTGCCCCAGTAATTTTGATTTAAAAAAAATTCTAAAAATAACTGGTTAAATGGGTCGATTTTATTATTTTATTATTTTATTATTATTAACCTAAAAGGGCTGAGCCACGTTTTCTCAAAATTCCACTTTGCGTTGTCATCTATCTCTTTGGATATTATGTTAATGGATCAGCATTTCCGGATATCATCATCTTGCTATTGTTTCCTACATTTTAGGAAATCCGAATTCAATACCTGTCCGATTACTACTTCAGAAGTGTCCGATACCACAACGTTTGATCTTCGTTCATATAATTGTATCTTAGTGATTGCGGTTCGGATTTAATTCTATCATAAATTCGCTGTTATCATTTAGCAGTATAGTATTATTAGTTATTTAAATACAGCAACCGAGACATGTAGCTTAGCCGAGCGGACTTTCACTACCGTTGCGGTGATAGTTTCAATACCCACACTGTTGTTATTAGATAGCCATATCATATCTTTAGCTTAAAATTGACGAAAATCGTTTTGATTTATGTATCGCTAGAGTTTTAATCAAATTTTGCGGCAAAGTTTGTTTAGATTAAGGCTAATGCTTCTGTAACGTAATTTTCTCACCTCTTGAAAGAGTAAGGGTGGGAAATAGTCAAACAACAAACTGACCTCTGGCCAAAGTAAACTGTTAACAGCTTTTCTAGACTTATACTTTTGAAGTTGACCAATTCCCTTTTCGTATTCTAGCCGTTTTATTTATGTTTCTATTTCGCTAAAATTGTATTCTTCAATGAGAGGCGATATTTCGCCTTTCATAAATTTTAGAACTTTACTTTTCAATTAAGTATATTTAAGTCTTGAAACTTCTTTTGGAACAAGCTTTTCACCGCTCACACTAAATTCTGAAGTCTATTCTAGTATAACTGTAAGTATTGTTGGATAAAGACTGCTTCACGCCTGATGAAAGAAAACAGTGTCTTCTCTACTCGTTTGGAAACGAATTATGCTGGTTCGAAAAAAATTCCCAATATGAAAGCCTCCCGAAATAATTGGGAAATTTTCTTAAAGACAGAATAAGAATGGCAATCATTCCTTGGCCATCAAATAAAGTGAAAGAGGTAAATTTGGCATCATTAAATGACGTCATGGAAATAGTTTCATACTCCAGTCCTTTATAAGTATAAATTGACACTGTATCATATAACTTTCGTTATGAGTTTTACGCTGCGGTATATGGTTTAATTGAATTCATAAAATATCCATGATATTACAATGAAAATATAATGTAATATAATGTTTATGAGTTTCTCACAATTATTGTATTTTAGTGCAAGATTTACGACAACATGTGGGCCCAACCAAGTTTATTGTATACTATTTTATTCAATTTTCTCCTCAGCCCAGCTCGTAAAGCGTAGTCTCTGTGTTAAATGACGCAATTATTTGCGAAATATAAAACTATTTAAGTAAAGGTGCTATGAAATTTTTATCAGATGTTTATCATTTTTATATAAAACCATATCATAACAATAAACTACGGTCTAAAAGGCTGTATGACAATATCCAGGGAAATGACAAGGTCTATGATTTATACATTGTTCATAATTTACGAGATTAACTTCATACTTTCATTTATACAAGGAAATTTCCTAACTGTACATTTTATAACAGTATGAATTATTCAGGTATAAAGTTACCAGTCATACTTTAAAAATAAAAAATCAATATTACTTTATCGGTAGAACTGGTGTCATGACAGATAGATTCGGAGGTTTTAGACGTAAATTTTGAGATTTCTAGAATTCCCTACCTAAGTCTTTAGATCTTTTTTTGCTCAAGTGGTAATATGCTGTGGTTGATACTGCGTATGCGACACGCTATGTTTACGGACTACGCCACTGTAGACAGACAGACAGACAGATACTTTTATTTACAATCAGGTTCTACAGCATGTATACATGAGAACAACATGATTTATTATATTAACAAATGTGGATGTATGTACATAGCAATACTGAAACAAACATTTACATAGTTTTATATATAAATACATATATGGGGGACAGTTTGTAATTTTTAAATAGGTAATAATTCTAGTTTCTATGTGGTGGACAATACAGTTAACGCGGTACACATTCACAAGGGTGATACTGACCTTGAATTTATCGACTAATTTTAGTGGAAAACCCCAAGAAATGGTACTGTTCCCTATCAGTACTACCCAAAGTAGTCACCGTAACACTTTGACATTGGTCTTATTATGGTAGGCAAAAAATGGACAAACATTAATAAGTAACACAAAACCATAATAAACGGAAGTATTATGTGTACCTGATCAGCGGATGATTTATAAGATGTGCGGGCAATATCCATGTTTATTATTCTTATTACATGTGTAATTAAATGTTAAACATGAGTAGTCAAACAGGTGAACAAAAAATAGAAATCGTATTCAATTTCTAAATAACTAGATTGAAATTAAGGAGGAAAACAAGATGGCCGTCAATTAGTCTGATATTAGGCAGATATCAGGTTGAAATTTCTTACACGTTCACGGGGATTTTTGTAACCTTTCAACATTAAGCACACATGTTCAACAATCAAAACATAGAACTTTTTACAAAATTTTAAATTACACGTTTATAAAACGCTTGTAAATATAATTCAAGTTCAAAACTCGCTTGATACGTCCATCAAGTCTGGAAAGAACATAAGAGACGTGTTCTTTGTAGAAGGCATCTATGATCATAGGCAGTTGTGCCACATCAGAAAAGATAACAATGACTGTGAGAAAGCGCAGGATCTATTGCTTGGGCTGGAGCGATACTGAAATTGCAAACTCTTTACTCATAATCTCAATGGTCAGTCCTGAGAAGACGATTAAAAAAGGACACTGGAAAGTCTCCAAAAATAACCTAATCTGTACTAGAAATCATTAATGCAACTTTGCCTTCTTGTCTAAGCATTGCAGAAAGATTTCAATAATACTGTAACGGATCTCTAATAAGATTTTTGTTGCAACAAAATATAGATCTTTGAACATATATTCATGACACCCCTGTCATCCAGTTTACTGGATACTTTGCTGAAATAGGTCAATACTTGTAATATTTTTCGTTGCATGTTTATACAAAATATTTACGCCGTTATATGAAAAAAGTATCCAAGTACTCGAATTACTGCCTATACGGAGCCTGGATCTAGTGTAGCGGAAACAAGCGATTATCATCAAAGTGAGCAATAATGTGTGGGGCAATTAATTTTTGTAATATTTAATTATTTCCACCACTTTTCAGATATCGTTGTCTTTATTTGAGGCATTGCTTTGACACATGAAATCGTTCCATTATAATGTACCTCATTTACCGCTGTATTTTATTTTATGCACGAATATGAAATTTCATTATTCAAAACCTTGATTAATTATAACAAATTTGAAACGTTGTGTCACTTTATTGCAGTGTAATTTGCATGCATGCCATAATATAGATGTAAAACAATTGTTTAGCTGAATTTTCAAATTATTCATGCGTCCGTATATGCTAAAGCATTAAATCATAGTTTGGAATAATTATATCAAAATGCACTTATACATGTCGCTGAAAACGTGAAACGAATTTACGTTATATACTTCATGTACATTATAGAACGACTTTATCTTTCAAATTGTTTTACCAAAGTCATAAAAGATCTGTATCTAATATATGTCGTGAAAGGTAAAATAAAATTATTGCTTGCTTATTCTCCTATAATTGTTAAGACAGTCCCCTTACATAACCAGCCAACGTCTTGTGCTGAATGATAGATTTTTAGATTATCTGCATTATTAAAAGTTTTGTTTTCTGAAAAGATACAAAATGTATGATATTCTGTTAGGACCGTAGTTGTTTTTCTCTTACGCTCTGTAGATGATACACACCGTATTTTCGCACCATCGCACCATACCTTTGCGTTTTCACATCGTGCTATCGCACCATCGCTCTGTCGCCCTACTTATCTGCAGGGCTAAGGGACGGCTCAACGATGGTCCGAATGGGCCACCGTAAAAAAGCGTAATAAAACAGGACTTGAAACTTCTAAATATAAAAATGCACACATTTTGATATATGAAAACAATAATTTTATAAATATTGCAGATTGGAGAATTTCTGTATCTGCCAGCGTTATCGTAACTTAACATATCTATGGCAGAGTGGGCGGTGTTTACGGTTATTTATCTTATTAAAAACATTTAATTTTCCCTGAATTGTTTAAAAACATTTCCTGCGGTTGAATTTTGGTTCCAACCTCCTCCCTAGGTATGAGAATTAAATCTTTCAACCGAACAGCTGTGAGAAAATTTGTAATACGAGGCACAGACGTAAATTTCAATTAGTCTCCTGTATACAAGAATAAATGAAAACGTCTATTTCAATAAAAGACCATTTTTCACAGCAAGTAAAAATCTTACGACATTTGACATTTTGTACAATACTAATGTTACGTCGCTCGACTAATAATTATGAGTTTGTCTCGCGTGTAACAACAGAAAGAAGACAGTGTATATAATGAAACTATAACTGTCAAAAACATGCGAATAGGTACAAGGTAAGACAGCACTCATTTGTTCTTACAAGAAAAAAGTCTGTACCTTTTCATCAAGTAGAAGTTGCGACCTTTTTCACTCATCACATAACAGACGGAAAGTAACTGTGTAAATTTTGTTCTTGTGTATATAATTGATTAAAATTACGTAAAAGGTATGGAATTTGATTTTTTAAGAGGCTGTCATCAGTTTGATATGATATTTTTTTATATTAAGAAGAAATTGAGTGTTTTATTTTTCATTATTTCATTACATTTATTGCAGTAGTGAATTGTGCAGGTGTTGAAAACAAACTTTCTATGTCTTTTATCATTTCAAATTATACAATAAAATAGAAGTGGTAGTTTTGAAAGCCACTATTTGGCTCAAATGGTTCATTCTGTCTGTTTTACAAAAGTCAATGGTACATAGTAAGTTATGGTGGCACTGAAGGGACATGGATATTTTCTTTCGTGTGCGAACACTTTAGTAAACAGCGTCTTTCATATATATAGCAATTCATTGTTCATTTTTTTTCTTGAAGACTATTTGGGATAAAAGATATTTACTTAATGTACAATTACTGTATGTATGTATGTATCTAACATTTAAAACAGGAGATACTGGTGCCCTAAACGAACCTTGCGGCAGCCGTGTTACTATGATACGGTATGGAATTGACGTAAAACGGACAACTGAAAAAAAAGCCACGCTCACGGACACTTAACTAGGATCTGTTTGTTTTTTTCAATTAAGACTTATTTACAAGCAACGATCATGATTAAGATATCAGTTGCTGTATAAACTGTACTTTTTTAGTGTCTTTGCCCTTTATAAATCTGTCAACGTACTGTATTGCGCAATCGCAGCAATTAACGTTGTTTATTTTGACAGATGATGAAGCATAATGAGCTGTGGTAGCGACATCTATCTCGCGCGATATCGTTCTAATCTCGTGCACGAAATGACAAGTGTAAACAAAAAGAAATATACATCTTTATTATCATTATCAGTATTGTAAAATATTGGAATTGAATATTAATATGCAATATAAATCATTTTAATTGGATTTTCATCCTCATTACATTTACTTCTGATATCGTTTTGGGATAAGGTAAGTTTTAGTAAAATCTAGATCGACAGATATATATCTCGCTTTAGGTAAAATGAAGTCTTTCAAGTTCCTTGAAAACATAAAATTACTTGTCAGTTAGTTTCGCTGTACGAAATTTTAACTTAATTTTTGTTCTCATGTGTTTATTCCGGGTTTAAAAACATGCAACCTGCTATCTTTATGGAGTTTTAGACAGTATTATCGTTTGCATATTTCATGAATATCTGTAGATTCAAACCAAAATCTAACATTTGACCTTTTGCATGAAAAGTCAGTTTAATAGAATTTCTCCCTTCTAAACACCAACATCTGAAAGTTGTTCCGCTCATTGGATTTTCTGCTAATTTAGGAAGACTGGTCTCAGCTAATTATCTCATCAGCAAGATTAATCCTTTTTAGATTGGTTCCGTTCAACACTGTCATTGTGTTGTCGTGGTGAATTACTTCCCCTTGGATAGGCAGGCAAAATGGACATATGGCTGGACACCGATTCTGTAACTTTTCACCTAGCACTGAAATAGAGAAACCAATCGTGGTCAAAAGGAAAATAGCCATAATCTAAAGGGATCGATCCGTGTTTATTATCTTAAATTTAATTCTGCCAATATTCGGTATTCATACGACGTATACGGAAGATTTTGATTAGTATTTTCTGCACGTTGAAGTTATAAACTTTACGCCATATCAATTCATTTAAATCAAATTAATACCAATTTCAAATTCAGGGTCATTTGATATATTTACTTTTGACGTATCTGTTGTAAATCTTAATGAAAGAGTTTATTCAGATAGTTGAGCTGTGTCGTGACTCGGTAAATAAGGATAGGACAGGCTGATATGCTGGGTAAGAGGTGGACGGAAGGGAGGGTGGTGGGGAGGGTAGAATGGTGGGGGGGGGGGGGGGGGGGGAGGATGGAACGTTCGACCTTTCTGACTGATTGAACCTAGGAAGGAAGGGAAGGATAGCGGAAGATAGGAGAAGTGATGAGGGGTAAGACAGATGGGGGAATGGATGAGGAGGGGAGGGATAGTGGAAGATGGAAGCAGGGATGAGGAATTGTGGGGGGTAGGTATGGATTATGGTAATAGGGGTGAGAAGGGGAAAGGTAGTGGAAAGTGGGAGAAGACGTTAGGGATTACATATAATCGCAAATCTAATAATTATTCAGTACAACGTTATCATTCATTATTCTGAAGCGAACATAATGATTGAAAAGGTGAATTCGCATTTGTACGAAACAGGTGAAACGATAAACGAGAATGAGGCATATCAGAAAGCAGGGAGTGAGGAATGGGTTTTAACTGTATGGTTCTATAAAAAGTACCAGTCTTTAGTTGGAGAAGGGATAAGGGGGTGGGGGCTATGGAAGGTATTAGATGTTACAATCGCTAACTAAACATCTTTATTATTCACCATTTTGTTGTAGGTGTAACGATTTAATGTCAATAACATGCTTAAAATGTTTCCCTTTATTCAGTGTATATTTCGTAATGAGCAATTTATATCTGCAAACAAAATTTACATCATTTTGACAGAGAAAAAAAAAACATTAATATCTACAATTTAAAAGAGATTTAATCGGACTGAAATCAGTATATCTTTTTTTCTTAATCGACATGGGGTCTACATTTTATACATCATATGTCTTCTTGTTAAACAAACATTTTTTATCACAGAAGCAAAAATTCTAATTGAAAACAAACACCACTGCTGTACGGCTGTCATTTAACCCTTTGAACAACTTTCGCTATCTTCATTTCATTTTGATTTGATATCGATCATTTAGCTTTGATCAAAATGGAAAATCAGTGAATATAAAAAACGCTGAATTATTAAAAAGTAAATAAATATACATGATAACGATAACAGCGTTTGACAGGCGAAATATCAAAGTATAATTTTCGTCAAATGTAGCGTATTGATTCCTATGTTAACAGTAGAGAGAAAATTCCGATATCTTACTGGCTAACGAAGAAGGTGGGCGGAGCTTATGTACGATACGCATCTCCGCTTGACGAAATATTATTATCGGAGAGGAAAATTCTCACATTTATACAACTACTGGTTTTAAAGTGCGCGCATGTTTACTTTTGGATTAAACTTCTATATCTTGACATTTCATTATTTCGAATAGACTGGAAGTGTGAAAACGTTAAAGAAAAATAGAAAGGTGTATGTGTACTTTTATTTGGATTTTGTCTTAAACGATTGAATAATATTGTTGTTGTACTGCACATTGTTGTTTTTTGAGCATCGTTAATATTTTCAAACTAATGGTGTTGCTTATGCAGATTAACCTCTTTGCACAAATAGTTTATATCTACTTTTATTTTGCAGGGATTATACAGTGCGTACAGGAATGCAGATCTCAAAAAGTCATTGTAAAACCTTAAGCATATAAGAAACACTATTGTCATTTTGTGTGAAATTCTGGACGTACATTGTGTATCTGATGATCATGTAATTTCGCGATCAACAGGTGTCAACAGTTATAGCAGTCACAGTGAAAAACATCGACCGAATTTATTCCCACATGGATATATATTAGAAAAGAATTATCACTGTTCGAAATGGCATGGGGAGGGTGTAAGCGCCCAAAGATGGATTTTACGACCACCGTAGGTAGAACTTTATTGCTTCTGATTCTGGTGCTAATTATGGATCTAAGTTGCGGTGCTGAACTGACATATTCAGTAGAGGAAGAAAAAGGCTCGGAATATATCGGTAACGTAGGTGAGGATTATGATCTACGATCTACCATGACACAGGAAGAGTACTCCAACTTAGTGTACCGGATTTTGTCTAGCGGTAATAGTTTTGCCCATTTCTTCAGAATTGAATATACTACAGGAAAACTTTTTACCAAAGAACCCATTGACAGGGATAATTTAACCCACTGCTCCAGGACTTTGAACTGTGTTATCTCCCTTGATATTGCCGTCCAAGCGACGATTGGTGCGTTTTTCCGTAAAATTAACGTAGATATAAACGTAATTGATCTCAACGACAATAGTCCAGTTTTCCCCAAAGGAAGAGATAGTGCAACATTTTTAGAAAACTCCGTCGAAGGGACTTCAGCTTCCATAGATGGTGCTCAAGATAGCGACTCTGGAAATAATACGGTGGTTAGATATTACGTAGATACACCTGACGTGCCTTTTGACGTCATGTTAGAAAAAATGCCGGACGGAAGTTCCACAGTTAAAATTGTTGTGAATGGGAAACTAGATCGGGAAGAAAAGGATTTTTATCAAATAAGACTTGTAGCGGAAGATGGTGGCGATCCGAAGAGAACGGGTGCAATAGTTGTGGATATAAATATTGAAGACATGAACGATAACTCTCCACAATTTGACCGTCCTTTCTACAACGTTACGTTAAATGAAGACATGGCTATAAATACAGTATTTGAGACAATATCGGCTACTGATGATGATGCTGGGCAGAATGGACAGGTTGAGTACAGAATTAGCGCGAATCAAAACGATGCCATCACCAAAACTTATGCCATAGACCCTACATCTGGAGAACTCAGCGTGATCAGTCAGCTTGTATACATTCCAAACGTACTCACCCAAATATTCGTCGATGCTTCTGATAAAGGAGCTCAACCAAGGACCACTCAAATTCCAGTTTATGTTAATATAATAGACTCAAGCAATAATCCGCCAGAAATTAACGTCAATATCCTTCAAGGAAATATTAATGCAAGAATCTCGGAATACGCTAACGTCGGTGCCCCTGTTGCACACATTGCCGTCATAGACGGTGACACGGGACGTAACGGCAAAGTTGAATGTATTGGAATAAGTGATAATTTCGGATTAGAGAGATACGAAACTAATGAATATAAAGCTGTCGTAACTAAGCCCTTAAATAGGGAACTTGTTCAAACCCACGAGGTCACAATAGTATGCAGAGACAGCGGCTCACCACCCCTTAATTCCACAACAAGTTTCTTAGTTGTTGTCGTTGACCAAAATGATAACCCTCCTAGATTTTCACAAGGAACCTATTTCGCGAAAGCTGAAGAAAATAATCTCGTAGGTGATGTAGTAGCAGCCGTTTCAGCGACAGACATTGATACTGGGAACAATTCCAAAATTGAATATAAACTTTTAAGCACGGGTGGATACAGCTTCTGGATCGACCCTGACCTTGGAGAGATAAGAGCAAACTTTAGATTAGATAGAGAAAATGTGACGAAAATAGAAATCATTGTAGAAGCCCAAGATAACGGAAACCCGAAAATGTCTGCCACATCGACTGTTGTTCTATCAGTGACGGATCAAAACGATAACTACCCCATCTTTTCACAACCCAATTACGAATTCTTTGTTTTAGAAGGGGTTCCTCACAATACGACAGTGGATCAGTTAACAGCCACGGACAAAGACTATAGAGAGAACGGTACTGTTTCTTTCTCTTTTGACACTTCACCGCCAGCTAGCTTCCCATTCAGCCTGTACTCGGACGGCACAGTTAAGATGATACGGACTTTAGACAGAGAAAAACAAGGGGTGTACAAGTTCACAGTGGTTGCCTCAGATCAGAGCGACAAACCTTTGAGCAGCTCCGTTACAGTAACGGTTATTGTATTAGACGTGAATGATAATGCACCCGTTTTTGTCTTCCCTGATGTAGATAACAACACGGCAACAATTCCGCTTTCAAGTGCCCCTGATTCGGTAACAATCGTTGTCGTGGCAACTGATATCGACGCAGATAGTAACGGAGAAGTGTCTTATACAATACTAGATAATAACATGACAAGTTTGTTTTATATTGAAAGTGTAAACGGGGTGGGAAATCTTAGGTTACGCCGTGCCCCAGGTGCGTCTGAGCCGTTACAATATACGCTGAGGATAAAAGCCATGGACAATGGGAAGCCTAGTCAATCTTCTATACAACTTTTGACAATAGTGTTTGCAAAAGATGCTGAAGAGCCAAGTAATAGACAAAATTTCCTTATCGCAATATCTCTGGGCTGTGTCACAGTAGTTTTATCAATTGCTATAGTATTGACTATATACCTTATACGGCGCCATGATAGGCTTCGAACGAAGTCCAGTGCTCATTTTAACGACAGGGCTGATATGGAGATAGTTCCGGGAGATATGAAACACAGGGAGGAACTTGGAAGTACGTCCTCAGGGAGCAAGGAAAGTCTGAAGAAAGTTAGTTTTTCAACAGATCATAACTCGAGTCTCGAGTCCGATCCTAACCGAGATGTGTCCCAGTCGCCATTGGTGAATCTTGATAACATGAAGGTAAGGAAACAAAATTTTCTGAAACATTGTAAACAATGTTTTCTATATCTCTTTTACACCGGTCCTTGAGCTCCAAACGGTCCCCTCTCCGAAATGGTCTTTACTTCTATTTAAAAAAAAAATTCATCTTAGTCGTGTTGATGGTCTTGCGGCCTTCTAAACTGTTATATTAATTTGGGCAGTGGTGACAATAATCAAGCATAATGCATATTAACACGGAAATTGGGATAACTATGACACAGCTGTGCTATATTTTTTATCTTTTTTTACATGAATGGGGTGTTGGTTTGCAGGGTTGGTGGGTTTGTGGGAAGGCGGCGCTTAGAAAACTTTGAGCAAGTATTTATATAAGCTGCAATCTTATTTTAGCCAGGAATCGAACCTTTGAAACAAACACTATACATGTATATGTAAAACAATATAGCTTTAGATGTATACATTTTTTGCTAGCGGTTTCCTGTGTTTAAAATCATTGCTTGAATAATTAATGGCCATTATGTACAAAATGGAAGCCTATTGTAGTTATATATTATTTATGAAACAGAAATTATTACACAATTTGTGATTCTATCTCGATAAGTACTAAAATTAGCATACATTAGGTACTGCAATCACTGAATAACGTTTTACTCAATAACTTAATTAATGCACAGTTGTACACATGTAAAAAGCGTTTGGTTAAAACTTAAAAGGCAAGAGTCACGACATTTTTCCCTATCAAAACCACATTTACATGGCATGGAACATTTCACAGGGACATTGGTGACACTACTTTTTTTGTGAATTGAAATTAAAATTTAGCGTGACCAGACCTATTCTATCATAACATAGCGTTTGTATTACGAGTAGAACGTACTTGAGCAAAAAATATGCGGACCTTGAGTTTAGTCAGGGTAGAATTATGAGTGGGGTCAGAGGTTTTCCGTTGAATGACTGTTTGTAACTAAATTGATGTCAAATATGCTTCAGTCATAGAGGAGCGGACACTAAAAGAAATATGATCTGGGGTTAAAAAAGTGTGAAGTATGCACCAGGTTTGTGAAGATTTTGATACAGTCATATCTTATTTCAGCTTCAAAAAAGACAATGAAACCTTTGTGAATACATGTCAGAAAATATATACGGTCATTTTGTAAGTAAGGCTATCTGTGTAGACTGCATCCTACTGTTTTGACACACATTATAGTACATACGTTAAAAAGAATAATATACAGACATAGCGACAGTGTAGTTAGTCATAGACATACGTGAGTCGTCAAGTTAAAAAGCACCATCTGGCTGAATTGGTGCAAGTGTCGGGTCTTTAAAGATTCTTCAGATATTATCTATATCTTCTATGGGGCAATTTATATCTAAAATTGTACTAGCGATCATTTCGAAAAGTACCCACAAGAAGTTTGACAAATTAACTTTCATACCTGCTTATATTTTTGTCAACGAAAGGAGGTGGTCCCTTTTAACGTGACGACGCTCATATTGTATTTATTTATAAAACTGATTCCACATTTGAAACATCGGCGGAATACATAATTTATCAAGGACAAATTTGAGCGATAATTATCTTGAGCATTCATGAATTTCTAATTTAGGCTTCTAAGTGCGTTTTGAATAGACACCACACAATGTTAGTGTATTTAAGTTATTTTAAAGTAGAAACTCAAATGTTTAATGATACCTTAAAGGAAGTTTTTGAAGGGCTCTTGTACCTTAAGCTTGGCTTTTTCACGAACACACCGGACACTGCTAACAATCAGAGTTTCTAAAGCTTATTTGACTTCTGTCTACTTCATATTTGGCCAATTTAAAAAAGATTAGTATAACTCGGACGCAGTTTATTGTATGATTTTTTCAACAAAATTTATTTAGTTATAAAAATATTTAAACACAGAATTGAATGGAATAGATATATTCAATTCAAACGGTTCAGTCATTGTCAGCGAGCCTGATTTTAATACTAATATGCGGTGCAAGTCATCAAAGTTTAACTTTGTTCGAGGTGTAGCCAAAAGTACGATTATTCCAAATGTTTTATGTCCTAAAATAAACATGATGAATCGAACTTTGATTTATTTATTCTGTAGTATTTGAAAATGACCAGAAAGTCGCGACACTTCTTGTTCAACCTTTACATATGACGAGAAAACCCCAGACTTCTCAAAATCGTGGTTGGAGCAAATTGAAAAGCTCGAGTTAATCAGGCGTCCTTGATAAATGACTGTACTGGCAGTAAAGATAAATCAAAATGTGGACAAAATAACTTTAAAGTTACTCTATTGTTACAATGTATAATCATTAGAAATGAGTAATTCGGTTAACACAAAATAACATTATTTAACCAGGCATTGTTGCACCCTTTTGCATCACACAATCAATTAAGAAGCCAAAAGGGTAGTCTGTAGAATTTCAAAAGCACAAATTACTTATTTTAACTTTTTAAGACTTACATATAATGTTCAGCTAAATTAACTTAGTTTACGTCAACTTTCTACTGCACCGCTAACGCAGTACCTAAACAAATCTTGCGGCACGCCTATTCAGTCCTAAGTTATTTTTGAATAGTTAATTTTAAGGAACAGTCTTCATATAAACACTTCCATAAGTTTGGGCGGCTTTATCATAATTATGTGACTGTAAAGGCCGAATTGTTTTGACCAATGAATGGATGTACTGAAAATTGATGGTTTATCTGTAATAATAACGAGTACAGTTTATTCAGTTCAAAAGCAAAGCCAAATTTTAATCCTATTTTTTGCTGCAAAAACATTAAAGGTTTTAACAAGTTGAAAGTTTTATGGTTATCAACTTTACGTCTTACACGCTTTTCCTACAAAACAGATGAAAGGTTGTAAAGGTGTCATCACGTTGTCTGTTAAATCCTTATTATAATGGGCGCATTGAGCGATACAATAGTACAATTTTTGCATAATCATGGGAGATTGTATCACAATGTTTCTATTCTTCAATCTTTTAAAATATCTACTTGTTTCCTGTCAGTAACATACATTTTAAAACATGTTTTACTTTTATTATCAAGGCCTCGGGGCTTTTTATTTTTTTAGAGTTTATCTTGTCATGTGTTAAATAATTATCATCCAAGTGTACCATTTTTGACCGCCCCGGGTGAAATCAGCGTCATGCGCCATTCTTCTTAATGAAAATATTGCTTCATTTGACCAAATATAAAAGATTCCATTTACATATTTCAGAATATGTAGAGATGCTTTCATTTTTCGCATCAGTGTCTTTATCTGCGCGGAACAATACAACAATCTACGTTTTTCTTTTAACTCCTTCCGGCAATAAAATCGCCATAATAAGTAGTTCCTTTTTCGAAACTTTTGAGTGTAAGTTTTAACGGTTATTTAAACATTGAATAAGAATAAAATAGATTTGTATACAAGCTCGACCTGTTTATATAAATAATGAAAAGTAATGAAAAGAGGGTCACTCGAACGTAGATATTATTTTTAAATTAAGACCTCATTGTTGTATTAGCACCAGTGTTTAAACAGATTTAGAAGAAACATTTCTACAGTATGGGTCACACTGTATCTTTCGCATGAAAATAACAAAATCTATACACAAATACAATAAAGTAAAATATAAACCAGAGTGTCAATAAGGCCAAACTGACACTTGTCTTGGTTTTGACTCTTAAAAAGCTTAAATGGTTCTTTTGTGGTACTGTTCCTTCCATTTAGAGCAAATTACAATGTGCCCAGACATATATATATATAATTATAATCTTAAAAAATGTTTAAAGACAATGAGACCTTGATTTTTTTCTCGTGTTTTAGAATGCATTTTCACGATATTGCTTGCCATTTATCCAGAAAGTTGGTACAAACAACTTGTCAGTCTAAAGATATAAATAATAGGAGAACTGTGAAAAACGCGGAGTGGCATGGTATTTATTGCAATTGAAACTACGTGTATCACAGTATACCAGTGTGGTGAAGGAAAGTTTATTCCACTATTAATTTAATATCGTGATACCCACAGTTAGGGGTCTTTAAAAAGAAACACTTGTTTGAAACGCCCTGTGTAGAAACAGGTCAAATTTTACAAGAAAAATATCGTTAAATAACATCACTCCACTAACACAAATATTCCACTCGTGCAAAGAGGAACAGAAAACTGAATCAACCCGGTCCATGTCTTTAACTGTAATAATGTGTTCAGACTAAAGTTATGTCATCTTGATTAGACGAGCAGTATAACTCACTATGACTTAAATATGCATATACTTATGCAATGTCATTTCGAAATAGGAGCGTTTATCTTAAATTTCGGTAATATCGAATCTTCAAAAAATGAATGACGTTTTGTGTTATTATGGCTCAAACTTACTCGAAAATAAAATCAGAAAACAGCATCGATTTTCATCGATTTTATTTGCGCCTTGTTAGGATATGTACTTAACAGATGTATTAACTTGCAAATTAGTTTACAATATCCCGGTTTATTTCAAATCAATATACTTAATGAACCAGTAAAATGTAATTTACAACATAACGGAACACTATAAATTTTTAAATCGTCTTGGACACTTTAAACAAAGCAAAATGGCATTGGAAGCGCTTGAAAAATGTTTACTGTTTTTCTTGTCATGTTTTTTTAATGTATTAAATGTTATATTTCTGGGGCGCTGGTAATTGAATGGAGTTTATCCTGATGCTGAAAGTTAGGCGATTGTCCTGTGATAAGTCACAACTTCATGACCCACATCCCAACAAAATGTACCTTACGTGTCTTATTTAGAAATTATGTTTGTTTTCGCTATTTTATTGACGTTACGAATACATTGAAATAGAAAGACGCTATTATTTGTTACAGACGACATGTTTTGGGCATCAATTATGACCTCATGAAGTTATATTTTAAACGACATTTGTCGTAAAATGATTCAAATTGTAACGGAGTTTGTCTTTTTGTGGATTCGACTAAAGCTAACGTTAGATGCAAATATTACTAATCATACGTATGCACTTTGTTACTTTCTTCACTCGTTAAGTAAGTTCTAAGATTGAAGGAATGTAAGTTCTAAGAATAAAGGAATGACTAGCCTGTTGAATTACGTTCTGTAACTTTGTTTTATCTGTTTGACAATACGATTATGAAGGTTGTTTATTTCTACGAGTTATTTGATGAACACATGGTTTCAGTTTCCGATGCAATCACAAAACTACTTTCACTCAAGTACATTGTCTCGTTTACCGCCAAATGCTTTATGATGTGTATATGTTCAGTAGAAGTGACGTG
Source organism: Mercenaria mercenaria (assembly GCF_021730395.1). Taxonomy (NCBI): domain Eukaryota; kingdom Metazoa; phylum Mollusca; class Bivalvia; order Venerida; family Veneridae; genus Mercenaria; species Mercenaria mercenaria. Next base: position 95,384,164 of record NC_069365.1, read on the forward strand.
AGCACGTACAGTACCTTGAAGCATCATATCAACTATAATTAAAGACACGAGATAACGTGCGCATCACTTTGGCATCGGGTCATACAGCTTATAGGATGGGAAGTGATACCAACATAGCCCGTCGTTTATTAGTCGGGCTACCGACTAGATAATCTTTTTCTTTTTTTTTTTTTAAATCTGTTTTATATTCTGACTTCATCAGTCTTGGCTCTGATTATCCAGTGTTTTGAGATGAGAAGGGACATACCTATACAAAATTTGGATAGCCTCAGGGGTTATCTACTGTAAACAAAATACAGGGTCTGAACTCAGACTAGTCGTTCATCTGTTTAGTATGCTATTTGACTGCTTATGATAGGGAAAGAAAATACATATTTGCCTACAGAGTTTTTTATTTTTCTTTCCTAAGGTCTTAGACCGGCCTCTTGCAGTTTTGACAAGCTTAATGAAATCTTTGATGTTTTGAAAGAAAATTGGACGTTACACTTACTGACGGGATTTATATATCATATATCAAATTATAGTGACAGTTACTTATAAAACAAGGTTTTGAAACTTCCTTAAATGTTTTTGAATCTATAGTTCATTTACGACTTGAGACTCCAAATGATGTACTCACAAGACATGGACGCACGTTTCTTAATGAATATGTCTGCTATTATTGAAAGTTTCCAATATTTTCTACCAAACATTCATTAACATGACAATGCGTGCTGTTTGAAGCAGAGGCGAAGATCCAAATGACCAAATTTAATAGGCATTGGCAATAATTAACGGATAAAAGAACCCAACGAGCTTGTATGATTCCTATTATGACGAAAATGAGCGGAAAGACATATAAATACGTTAATGGGGCTTTATGGTATTCATTATAATGAGATTGAAGCCACGTTATGATATTGGATCAGAGATTTACTTGCCATGCAAATCTTCTTCAAATCCCATAACTAGGTTCTGATGTATCGTGGAAACCCCACTCGCCATTGAAAGAAACTAATTGGAATTTTTATGTCCTTAAAGCCCCCCATATCACTAGCAGTAATCCCAACCACTTTGGACAAGGAGTGAAATCGAAAAATTTTGAAAATTATCATGGCATGGTATTAGTTTACGTCAAAGAGTGCTCTTTCCTTAGTTGATAAGAGGAAAGTTTTATTGCGTTAAAATCTGCCGGATTTGAAAAAGGAAAAAACGAACAAGATATCCCTGTTAAAGAAAATCTATTTTGTGCTTGAAAGTGTCAGCTAACGAGGGTTTAAATGCTATTCGTTTCCGATATTAGACAAAAACATTTAATTTGTCACCATGATAAGTGCAATGCAAACAAAACAACAGAATGATGTTTACGTTATCTTAAGCAGTTTCATGCGAGAATGCAAGAACTCAACAAAAACAGTAAATTAGCAAAACAACTGAGTAGCATATAGAGATAATAGACCTAATTGTATGAATTTATCTTGAGAGATTTTGGCATGGTGAACTGCCATAAAATTTCTATAAACTGAAACATAAAAAAGTTTTATATAACTTTTGTGAAATATCATGTAGCCCCGGACATTTTATGTCGTTAGTATGCGCAGTGCATGGTGCATGCATGATGAAGGGACACGCCTCAAGATTTGCGTCATGTTGTTTTGTTTAATTCAATAAAGAAGGCATTTAGTAGTATTTTATACCGACCTCGCACTGTATCAACTTAACAGTATTTATTTATGTTCTTTACACTCAGTAGACATTTTTATAAGTTTAAAAATGAATATGATGCTCAGGCTTCATATAGAAGTCCAGTCCCCCTTTAACGCCCAGTTAAGAAAAAAACGCATTTAGTATATCGGCTAAAAGCTGTCATTTTCATAAACACACAAATATTTTCCAATTATGGCCTTCAATAGTGGGTAAAGTGTCCATGAATAACTTCAAAACTTAGACACGAAATGAGTTTTGATTATTTATTTTAAAATTGAATATGTATAAAACCAAGGTGCGTTTTAGTGTCACAGTTTATAATGGGTTAAGCAAATAGTTTGGTTATTTGATATAATGGGTTAAATTTCTAACGAAAACGAGCTGTAATTATGTTATCTAATGTCTGTTTATTTGACAAATCAAGACATCCCTCGTTTGACAGATACTATTAGGCGTGCGCTTCAATAGAAAATTAATTTTGAAGATGTATAATGTTTCGATCTTAGTCATTTTTTCGGCCCCATGCATTTAACTCCTTTGCCTAATGGGTTCTTAATTTCGACTCATTACGTCTCGTCTCTAATGCATAGACATACTGTAAACATCTTTTCATTATCGAAAATACACTTAAAATTTTGAACAGCCACATCCTGCGTTTTAATTGCTTTATGTTTTATGTATTATTAATACTGAAGGTAATTACAAATTGTACATAATAATACCAAGGTATTAACCTAAAAGCGGCATTTATCAAGTCATACAAATTAGGACTTTAGTCTGTTTTTTTCCCCAAATATTTCCAAGTCATATTTTTGTATGAGGTTGTCAAAGCAAAATTTAATTTTTACAGACACGTAAAGGTATAGGTTATAAGTAAATTGGATATTTATAAGAGAAAACAGAGATTATTCAATCTGTATCTAATGTAAAGACTATACATTTACTTCCGTCTCACATACACAAACCTCTCCCATACCTTTACATTCATAGAGCCGTTGTTTCATGATTGTCCCAAAGTTCACATCTTACAGATATATATTTTTTTTCAGAATATATTAGTGGAGAATGGAAGAGTTCCTAGCTCAGCGTCCAGCCCTCGTAGTTACTCTTCTAGTCAACAAGACCCGGATATGCAGAGGCTCGATCCCTCTACAGTTCTACAAATTCATAGGTCACTTTTACAGTCACATGATCAGTTATGGACCAATCACAGAGACGGACACACAGTAAGTATTATTTTTCCACCAATGACGCACATTCTTTCTCAGCTTCTTTCTCCAAACTTCTGTAGATCCAGGGGATGGCAGTGCGCACGTAAGTTCTGTTGTCTCGTAGTGATCTTCAGTCTCCCTTTCAGATGTAATGAAACTGACACCAGTGACCTAAAAGTGTTAAGATTTCAATACAGTTTGGCGTCTTAGTCAGCTGCCTAATTCAATTAGTATTTACTTTAAGTTTCAAGAACCGGCGATTATTACAAAAAGGTGACCGTCTAGGTGATGGCTAAATTGAAATCGCCTACCTATTGGTGGGTGCTTTTTGCCTTGCGTCAGTCTAACCAAAATTTATTTGACTACCAACCAAAGGACTTCAGGTTCAGACTCATTACATCGTGAAATTTAGGTTCCTGGTATTTCTGTTTTTTTTTATTGGTCCATTTTATTTCTGTAGTCTCCTTTGACACTCTGTGAAGTAGTTTCTGGTTAAGGGTGGCATGTTTTATCCTGATGTGTTTTCACTTATCTCACCGAAGTGAAGTTCTACTGTATCACTTAGTTTTATTTCACTTCTTTATGTCACTCACCTGAAATACGTATGTCTCACAGACTGAGAGTCTCATTTTTAGAAATAATAGACTCTTAGTTCTAATATAGAAAAATGTTTATATCACATTTTTAGACGTCTGTATGGGTTACAATAAAAATGTGCATTTTGCCTGAAGCATTAAAGTCTTTTTATTGACCATCTAAGGGAGAAAGTAACTTATATCTTTGGATATATATTGATTCCCAGCTATTGTATATACTGTCTTTATAGACTGTACATAGATTGGTTCCTAGCTATTGTGTATTGCTTGCTCTGGCTTACGTTTGTGTCTTATTTCATCGCATATTTCTTACATCCGTGTAACGTCACGTTAAAAGGTCATCAAGTGAAACCTACGACGTTTACGAACCTTCTGTTTTTAGATAACGTCATTTTTTGCTTGATGTTCCTTTTTAACTTGGCGGTTCACATATATTCCCGGATGAATATAACAAGGAAATAAATGATATATTTTAAAGTGTGATAATACCTGTTTTAATATTAATAGGTTAAACAAAAGTCCCCATCAATTTTCAGCGTGAATGTAAATTGCATCTATCTCTCTTGATACAATATCTAAATAATGATAATGGTTATAAATCGGTCTTTTAGTGATATACCAAAAAAAAAAAAAAAAAAAAAAAAAAAAAAACTAAATATATTACACAAATGTGATGTTAGGAGCGGTTCTCATTTATTCGTATTCACTATGTCAAGAAAATGTAATAGATTAGATTGTTTAACACGATGGGAATATTCCTATTTTAGTATTAATAAGTTTAAACAAAAACCTCATTACTAGCATTAAAGGGGTGTAATTCAATTTATTCATTTGAAAGCGATGTGAAAAAAATCGATAAAATTCAGTTTTCTGCTTCATTATTTTTTCGATGAGTATATTGCGTTAAAAGTAAAACATCTGTCAAAGTACGTAAGAAAAATGGCAAAAAATCTCCGAACAAAACAAAAAACTACAAGGTGATACATTGATTCTTTTATTTTAATTATTTTAATTAATCATGCCCTTGATCGATCCGTATCATGTACTTACTGTTTTATTTGATTCGAAGATATATTAGGTAATAAACTTGACAAACAAATTCCGTGCTGACAGAAGTTTCAGTCAATAACGTCCGTAACAGCCATAAAACCATCAGACTTATGTCACCAGCGATCTTATAATTGATAAAATATCGATTAGAACAACATCTTCTATGCATGGCACACCAGATAATGTAATGTAAACATCATCGCAATTATACCATCTTTTAACGATCGTTGGAAATTTAAAACTTGTTTTACAAGACATGTCGATTTTTAATACACGTTAATTGAAAACTTGTAATGTAAAGACAACTATCATATGGAAGATCAATACAGAAATTAAAAGAAAAAAGGAAACAAAGGGAAAATATCAAGAAAGAAAGAAGAAAAATAGAAGAAAGCAATACAAATCGAGAAAAAATATAAACAGAATGATAAAAAGGGAGACGGTAAATGAAAATTTGAAACATAATGAGACAGACAGACAGACAGACATGGATATAAGAATACCGACTCTTTTTGTATATTTTGTATCGCGTGCAAACATTAATGAATCCGTATCTAGTACGGAAGCGGACATTACCACCTGAACGCCGTATAAGCCCGCATTGTGCACATGAATGCGTTATATCGATAATTTCTCGAATATGACATCGATATGTCAATTGATGATAGAGATAATCGTGCAATCTTTAATTTCAGACCTAACAGCCGGCTTCCTGATAAACCAGTTTGAATAATTAGAACAAAGGCAGTTATGACACTCATTACACGATGATCTGACTTTATTGATTTTATTTATTGGCTCTTAATCTTAGAGTAGCAGAATTTAATGCCTGCGCACTTTAATCTGACTTTTCATATTGATTTTACACAATACTGACAATTGGTGTGAAACATCCTATTCCTGCATATATTTATGCAAACATACAATCATGCTAACATACATTTCATTAAGAAAATGAATTTGTGTCGAGAGATCATGATACATGAATATGTATTAACGGAAACGTTCAAATCGAAACATGGCATTAAACTACGTAAAAGAACTGTTCTTATATCGTGGAAGTCAGTTTATTTTACACGTGAATTGAACAGGGTCTCGAAACTCGAAAATTTGCGACAGAAGGTTATTTGAATTTTTCAAAAAGGTTGCTTCCTTTCTTTTCGTTTATTATATAGTTACATAAACTGCAAAGATTGGTTTCTGTATCTATGGCATTGGTATTTAATCAAATCGCACATTCACCTTGTTTTGTAAAGATTAGAATAAAAAAAACTTTGTTTTCCGTATTATGAAGGTCTTCTATGTAAGAGGTAAAGTAAAAATAGCGTTAGTGAGATATCAATCGTTTTAGCGGGCAATTTGTTTGATATAAAGACTTAAACGTGAAAAAAACCCTGAAAATTACACCTCATTATTGCTGTAAAGTTTTCAGTCATGTGACAATGTCAAGGGTCAAGAGAAAAATAAGCGGTAGTTTGTATCCTTACGATCGTCCTATTATGCAAAATGACATGTGTTTCAATTGATATCTATTTAACTATCTGTTTAACAAACGTTTTGAAATAAATACGACGTATTTCCATTTATAAATGCTACGTTTTAAAAGCCCTGAATGCAAATATTTGCACATTTTATTCAATGATTGTATCACTTTAAGGTGTTTTTCTGTGTTTAGAGCTGAACAAATTGGTATCAGTGTCTCTCATCTTCTGTAAATGATTAAACTTTCGACCGAAATACTGACGAACCCCGATAACACAGCATTTCTCGACCAAAGTTTTGTCAAAAAAGTATCTTTGGAATAAATAAGAATTCTTTCACTCACACAATGTGAGGTCATTTACAATGTACAAGTATATAGAACGTTTTCTCAAACATATATGACAGGCCATATTCAACGAGTCACTGAAATGAACGTTCAGTACAGTGTGTTTATATATTTGAAGGATTGGACATTCGTGAACTACCCCTAGTCGCTTGGAAAACTTTCTTTTTGCGATGGTTTGAACGTTCTTAATTATAGAGTTTGTACAGTTCAAAATCGCCTAAATCCCGACCTTGTCTGTCATTATACCAAAATCCACCAGTCAGTACTTCTGCCTAACTGGACGCTTGATGGACAGGTCAGGAGGGACGCTTGTATTTAATGACCATATGCATGAACAGCAAATTAGTGGTTTCGGTTTAATTAGGTACTAAACGGTAGCGGGTTTTAAGGTCAGTGAGATATCTGCATACATGTCCACACCTTACTGTCTCTCTTAATGCATTCCAGTAGAGCTTGATAAAATCCATGTGCATAGTTCTTATATAATTTGCGGTCGTCTGCTTTTAATGGTGTCTGGTAGAAAGATGTGTTAGCTTGCTCCTGTTTAGCTGTGGTGAATTCATTTTTACGGACATCCTGAATTTAACGACATGTTATTCATCATATTAATTATGTCATCGAGTGTTGCGTGCAGATGAAGTCTTTATAAGTAGCATCCATTAACAGCAGGACATTTAGTGGCCTTCTACCACAGTTCATGCAGCTAATCAGGTTCTGTAAACGCTTAAAACGCATATATCAATACAGAGACAGAAAAACAAATATCAAAAATTTAACAAGCCCATATGAGTCAGGGGCAAGATGTTTTCACAATGTATACAAAACTGGGAGACACGAATCTGTTTTTTCTTTGATAAATTACATCTACAAAATCAATCTTCATTTACCATTTTGTGGCTAGAGTAACGATTTCATTTTCAATTTCATGGTCATGTTGTTTTGTACAATTCAGCGTTTCGCTGTCTCAAATTCACGAGTACATCTCTTAAACATTTCAATTAGCTCGTACGAAATTCTTCAATTTAAAAGTAAATAATTACTATTTAAGGGACTCTTGAACACGTTAAATACCCGTATGAAACGTCACACCCAATAGACGCTTTCCTTACATTTGTAACATATAAGTTTGACATGTGCACTGATTTTATGCCTAAATTTTAAGTTTTTTTACCACAAAAAGTATTTTCGTCGATTTAAATTTATAACAACATTTCTATTCTTCTATTTGTATAAATTATATACTTAGTACAAATGCATACTGATTCTTCAATAATTTCAACCAGGCTGAAGTAATGTTGTGTTTCTCGGGTCTTATCATATGTCATGTTTATTATTTATGATGATATTTATAGTGATATGTTAATATCTTAAAACTGAGTTTCATTTCACACACCAGTCATACTCATTGTAAGAACAGCCCTTCTCTTTTCAAAATGAAAGCAGATTCAGATCTATTAGTATATATTGTACACCAGTTAGGCGACTGGCAACATGTCTGCAAAAATTAAATGACCCGAGGAACATAAATTCATTTCTTAGCCTCTAAGCTTTTTATCACAGAGCTTCATACATAAGAGCTTTATATCAGTCTTTTGTTATTGTCTATATTTGCGTCAATATTTGCTTGGTGTATCCGCTTGCTTACCGTGTGATATTTTTCTGTCTTACCAGCCACCCTTAACCAAAGACCTTCTAAAACATCACGAAGATAACGGTTCTGAGTCCTCTGGCGAAACGGCCACGTATGACAGCGGCCGAGGGGGTAGTGAGTCCGATATTCAAACGTCCATGTCACAGTCACATGACAATGGTAAGTTATGATGTCATTTATTACGGCATCCGCCGTACCGATAGTACGGTAATCATTATAAGAATTTATCAGGACAACTCTGTATTGGAACTAGAAAAATCCAGTAAGTTATGTTTAGGCTATAGTGTTGTTCAAACTTGTATATTTGGTTATCAAGACATGGGTAAAAAAGAAGGATTCTTTTACTGAGAAAGCTAATATTGTTCATGGTAAAATATCCAGTGATTTTGCGAAGTCTTCCTGTAGCAAGAATATTTGAAATGACAAGGAATCTCGTTTTAATGGAGTTTAAAGAAATAAAGCAAGAAACAAAACCACTTTACTAAACAAACTCACGAGTCTATCTTTACTTGTTTTATAATTAACGCATGTTGTTTTACAGTGTCTTAACAAAATATTGTTTTTCGAGTGCGTCCTGTTTTGCAAATATACATAAAATAAGTACTAAAAGAATGCCGCGATACTGTAATGGGTGCCAAACAATTATGGCGGGAATTTTTGGTGTTTTGTTCCTTCTCTTAAATGTCTTTATCAGTGTTTCGTGGCACGTGACACTTTATTATCGTCTGCAGAAAGTGACACATACTGTTCATATCATTAGTTTGTTCTTTTAGTGTTTGCCAAAAACACTTTTAACGTTAATGTGTTAATTGTCGAAACTATTTTTTGACAGGAACTGAATAAGGTTGTATTTTTATGTTTCCCGTTTTTCAGTTTTTGCGAGCGTTATAAACAATTTAAGAAGTAAAAGTGATACGGCAATTTTGGCCATTCAGTTTTAGTTATAGCATTGTAATGTTCTTGCAGCACTTTGGAATAAAAAAAGAAGAAAAAAAAAACACCAAAGATACAGTTGCTCCTCCGTTTTCGTTTGTTAAACTACTACATATCTTTTGTTTATCATTTCAGATCATATAAAGACAGTTACATTCGCCAATAAACCTATGTTACATCATTTTACTAAAGACAATCAATGGAGAGACGCCAGTGACTTTCCATATAATAATAATCCTCATCATCATCTTAAATTCCCTTATCCGCCGCCTAAACCTCCGCACAGTAAACCCATGCTGCCCGTGAGGGACTATGTTCGGTCTCCTTCCACATCATCTAGTCATTCACAACAAAGTGTGCCCAAATATGGGAACAAACTTTCACCAATCAACGACGGATCCAGTCATATGACGTCATATGATGATGATGACGACACGACTACGTCAGGAAGTTACACAATTGACAATGATCATGAATGGATGAACGATACTCAGCCTCCAAGGTCATACTTCCTGTCTCATAACGAGGCTTACTGCTAATTATCTGTGATAAAAAAGTAAGTATGCATAAAAGTGTAAATAGTCACGTAAAAGGGACCATTCGGCTAAATTTCTGGGTTTTTTTTCACAGCTTCATAAAATACAATGTGTAAATGGGATCAAGTACCTTACAATGAAATGAAGTTTTGGACTGCTAAGCAACACGAATGTTAAGTAATGATGTTTTGATCTGTGGTCCCTTTTACCATGACATCTCGCATCCATATTCGCTTTATGTTCTAGGTAACAAGAGTTCGTGGAAAGGCCTTTTAATCGTAAAGCATTTTGGAAATGATACTGACAAAGAACGTTAGTGTGTTCATAATTAATTTATATCATATAGATCTATTTAAAATATAAGAAAGCAATTTAATGATTTCAAAATGCGAAGATATATTGTACTTTTTACAGGAATTTCATACATTTAAAAATTTATTAACGTTTGAAATACTTTTTTTCAGCAAAAATTTGTATCCACTCTAAGTGCAATATATGCAGGGCAAGCTATATACAAATGAAAATATGGCGAACAGTGAGGACGAACTCAATAAAAATGTAAGTATGATCGAATTACTTTCATTTTAAGAAGTTTGTGTATTGTATAGACTAGCCCCAATATAGGCAGTGATATATAACATCCAATATTTATCCTGTGTCTATTACCAAAACCCCATTCGTTTGAGAAATATCTAGGACAGACTGGCTTTAATTTTTATGACATGGTATTCTTGCACACCGGACATGCGTTTCTGAGGATTTTACCCATGTCGGCAAAACCCATCTGGCCTTTGCTGGTGCTATGCAGAACGTATTTCGTTTTGCTTTATTCATTCTAAAATTCATAAAATGCGATATGCAAGAGAAATAATCTGTCACTGTTTGAAGCTGCAGATTTGGATACCCGCCTCTCAGGCAGAGCTGCCGAACGGTTACTGGCAAAACTGTTACCATCGAACCGGATATTCCCACTTGCATCAACAACCAGTGAAATTTAACGTACGAAAAAGATTTGTCATAATCGACAAATTTTGAAATTGGAAAAAAATCTTAATTTTGATGATAGCGAAAATGATGGTTAGATGAGAAAAATGATATTATAATTTTTTTTTCAATTACCACGTTTGTGAGAACTTCTGTTTTTCATATCAGGGAATATAATTTCTCAAAACAACAAATCATATATTTATAAATCAATATGACACGTATGCTTATAATTTTCTTTCTTTTATTTTTCAGATGCTTTCCCTGGCGGTATTCCGGAGAATTTTCTGCGTCTTCCATAAGATTGTTTTTTAAATGAAATCCATTGTGTTTTTGTGATCTCAAAGATCAACATTAAACATTATTTTGATCTCATGCTATAACGTGTTGACTCAAAATTGCAATTGTGTGTACGTCAATGTTTCGCGAATTGATTGATAAGTTGTTATCATTTGCATGTATCTAAAATCAACTGTATAAACATATGAAAATGTGATATTTGAAATATTTGAGTATATTTATGAATACGGCATTAAGGTGCTATCTTATTACAAAATATTAAAAAATATATGAAACAAAGTATATATTGTTTGTTTTTATTCTTTGGTAAAATACATAGAAATAATTCCTGCAAAAAGAGGGTGCTTGTATTTGATTGGCTCACTATCAGCAAACTTTTGACCAATGGCAAGGTTGTAGTCTGAAACTAAGGTCCGTGCAAATAAATATTTTCATTTTACTGCAACTTTTTTTTATAGTTTATCTATACTTTACATATTTTGCAGATGCATAGTATGATTGCTAAAAAGTTTTTTTCCTACAACGTTTCATCGGCCAATAAAAGTAAAATGGAGCAACCGAACATTATTTTTTTTTGCAATTTTGATGGAAATTTACGATGAAGTCTTGAAGCGTTGCCGAAGGAGTTCCGATTCACCGCCATATTTCTTCTGACAAAGGTTGCTTTTTAGTCTCAAATTAAACATTATAAGTTTTTACCAGAACTTGACGTTATTTTAACCGGTATATATCTGTTCAACAATGATGGCAAATATTACCCTGATTCTGATTACACTTAACCAAAATCTTCGAAAGGTTATTCAGCTGTCAATACTGTCTCTCTATTCAGTAGGCAAACTTTGATCTAGATCGGTACCAGATGGCGGACAAGGTCCGTCTGAAATCTACCAGGCATGTCTAGATTTTACATGATCTTACGGACAAAGATTGCAGAAATAATTCTAGCAGAAAAAAAATCGTTCCACTTTGTTCACTAAGTTCTATAGATATTAGCTAGGATGAAGTCTCCAAATACGAATCTGCCACATTTTTTGACAACATTTAATAACTCCGCGTGTGTCTGATTAAATTTCAACCCTGACTTACCTGTTCCCCTTTTAATCAAACTTTTAGCTAACTCCCCGATGACTGGAAATTTCAATCTGATTACTAGTACTATTTTAACGACTTTGTTCAAGCAATATAGGTTGCTATGGAAGACCACTCGGCTATATCAACATTAAAAGCTAAGTTCGAACCGTCATTGGAATGGAGTACTATTCAAACTAATTATTAATAAAGGTTTCTTGTTTAGAGTGCGTAGTCGTCGAAAGTCTCCACATGGAATGGATAGAACAACTTATATCCCAACCCAGCAGTGTCATATTTACCTCCCCAGCCAGCCTAGGCCGATATCGAAACTGGATCGCTGGCGTTGTAGTCCATCCTGCTAACCACTGCGCCACTGACTACCTTCAGATGTTTAAATTTTCTTTTCCACATGACACATTACAAACATTCACTATTTGGCAACTTACATTTTCACTTGTTACAATAAACGAAACACACCGTATATAAACGAGTGGGATATATTAGGCATTGACACACCAGTCTCAAAAAGGCAAGAACATGTACCAACAATATTTTTCCTGAATCTACCAATAATTGCCACACTACAGATTTTTTTAAACTTTCCCTAACCGCTTCTGTCAAATGTCAAAGTTGCAACACCAAAGTAGTTTTGCCCATGACAAAGTAATAACTAAAGTTGTCTTACTAATATTTAGACACCTTCTATGAGCCTTACTTAGCGCTAGAAAAAGTTATCTGACATTTTTCAAACAGAAACACCGTTTATAGTCTGTAATTATTACGGCCGAACTTTCTAGATACGAATTTTGTGACTAACGCGTGACTGTATACGACGAAAAATTAAGAAAGTGTACATGTTTTGCCTCCACGCATAACAGTATCTTTCATTCTCGGATTGAAACTATACAGTACCGCCGCAGCATCAGGACAAGACCGAACTGGTACAATAACGCAAGACATTTTTTTTTGCCAAGTAAAGGGAAGTCACCGCAAAAAGAAATGATGGTTTCATTTAAAGTAGTTGCTTCCCTTGCCAGTAGTCGACATCAAATCATTCCAAAATGATGGACTGAACATTAAAAAAAAATATATCCACAAACAATTGTTTCCTAGAGGGTTCTATAACCACAGTGGCTGTGCACGGTCATTCACGGCCATGTACTGATCACAAGTTTGTTTTTGTTTGTTTTGGGTTTAACGCCGTTTTTCAACAGTATTCCAGTCATGTAACGGCGGGCAGTTAACCTAACCAGTGTTCCTGGATTCTGTACCAGTACAAACCTGTTCTCCGCAAGTAACTGCCAACTTCCCCACATGATCTGATCACAAGTACTAACCCGCCACATATTTGCATTCCTAGGGCTGAGGTGGAGAAATAACTAAGTAAATATACAAATAAAAAGTTGTACTTTTCTCACTTTCCCATTTAATTTTGTTTATCTTTCAAACATGAAGATGAACCATCCGCCATTCATGAGGCAATTTTGTGGTTCTCTCAAATAAAGAGAACCAAACTGGGACTCGAACTTAAAGAGGTGAAAGGTAGGTGAAAATAATGCAAACATCAGAATGACGGATAGGCTGCTTTTGATCTTTAACTTTTGAATGTAAGTTGTATTCAATTTTGTTAAATTTGGTTCTTCGGCGTATTCATATCGCAGCCCTTTTTGAAGTACAAAGGTCATTAGACTTGACCTACAAGTATTTTTAGGCACTGGGTTTCATTTATTCGGTACAAAATACACGATTGTAACAACGTTCTAACATTTAATACAGCAAACAGTGATGATACTCAAGTTTAGACTTAATACTTTTCATTTTACCTCTTCATAGAAGGTATACACGAACATTTCCTTCACATGAAAATAAGAAAAAGGACGTTTCTCTATAGTGATATTTTATAGTTAATTTATAAAACTGTCATTAATCTCGTTATTTCAAAATTATCGCGTTAATATTACGTCTTAGAGAGTCTTTCAGACCAGTGCAACTTCCTCGGCCATTTTGATATCACTTATAATTAGTAACACTTTATTATAAATGAAAACGGTTGTATTTCAATTATGGCCATGTAATATATCCTAGGCCAAAATGTACATGCCATGAGAATCAAAATGCTGTATTATCAGAGAGCATTGATGCGGAAAAGGGCAACCCGGCCCCGTCAAATAATGTAAAAGCATGCATGAAAATGCTTGGGCAGGAACGAAAGCTATTGGACTGATTTATTGTAGTCAGGTAGGGTTTTATATTATTGACGCGGAAACAGAGAAGGAAAATTAAGCACTATTTTAATCAAAGTATCCTTCAAACTCTAAAATTACAAACTGTATTGAAAAAAAAAAAAACACTTTCATTTCAGAAACAAAAATACGTCTACTGTCATCTCCTCTAAAGTTAATAGTGCAAACTTGGGCCTGTTCATGCACTCATGAAGGATTTTCAGGGTAGAACAGAAACCCGGAAAACGAGCAAAGACGGTATTTGTCGCTGGACGCTGCTTCACCGCTAACATCATACACTTCAACAAGAACTGTCTGGCCGATTCCAACATGTATGATAACGGTATTGCCACTCATACTTTCCCTATCGTGTGTGCCGGTGTGTGGATTAGCCACGGCATCCACGATGTTGACACCATCTACGGTAAGACGTACGAACGTATGCACACGGGAGTGGAAATGAAACGTAAACAGGTATGTTCCAGAAATCACCCAAATATGGATTATAGCCATGTCCTTCATTCAGTAAGACGTGGTCAAATTTGATCGCCTGTCCTGGAGACAAACCGGAATGTGTGTGTGTAAGATAAGCAGAAAACGCAATTCGTCGTGTTGGAGTTGGTGTAGGTATAACTTCCCGCTTTGATCTCTGCAAAGTCTCCATTCTGGAATTATCTGTTTGTAAAGCATTACTCTTCCAAGCACGACATTTATTTAGCAATTCTTGTGAGGTCTTTATAGTTACATTTTGAGTGCGTCCACTATCATTCATTGCCATCATTTCAACAATTGTATTCATGTTGTTTCTGCAGAGAACATATATTTAGGTCTTTGTCCCTTCGTTCCTGCTCCTGTCTATCCTTTGTTCAAGATGAATATGTTGGTTCTTAAGTTCGTCTATTTCTTTCAATAGCGCCACAGTTTTGATATTCTATCCGGTATGTCCGTCACTGAGAATATTTCGAACCGCTTCTGTTAGAACCGCTTGAAGGTTGCTGCTGTCTAAATTCACATACGCTCCACTAGCACAAGTAACAATAGCCAACAAAATAACTTTTGTAATAAACATATTTATTCGACCAAAGTCAATTAACAACCTTAAAAGATTAAAATTATTTGATACAAAATATTAGTCCATGTAGATGAACGCAGTTATCTAACTGTTTGTGAATGACCATTTGTATCATTGGCCTATATTTGTACCCAGTGTTTGCGGCATGTGATGCGCAACTTTATGACTGTTTAAACCAGAACAAGAGTGTTCTAAATGATTAAGGAATATTTTCAGTAGTGCACGTGCTAACTAATTCTTATCCTCTTAATATGAAATCTGTTACAGCAGAATTTCAAAAACAATAAAAACGCATTTCTTTGTCGATTGCTTTAACGTTTGGTTTAGATTTTTGAAATCTAATTTATCATTGAAAACAGAATTTGAAAAATAAACCATAAAAAACCCAATAAAACGCGTTTTAAATATTGATTTAACATTTGAAATAAATTTATAACTATTTATGAAAAAGCAAGAAGAAAAAAACTATCAAATAATTTGAAAGGAATTCCCCTTCTGTTGGACAGTTTCATTTCCGACTTATAGTGTATCTATACTTTACATATTTTGCAGATGCATAGTATGGTTGCTAAAAAGTTTTTTTCCTACAGCGTTTCATCGACCAATATAAGTAAAATAGAGCAACCGAACGTTTTTTGCAATTATGATGGAAATTTACGATGAAGTCTTGAAGCGTTGCCGAAGGAGTTCCAATTCACCGCCATATTTCTTCTGACAAAGGTTGCTTTTTGGTCTCAAATAAAACATTATAAGTCTTTACCAGAACTTGACGTTATTTTAACCGGTATATATCTGTTCAACAAGGATGACAAATATTACCCTGATTCTGATTACCCTTAACCTAAATCTTCGAAAGGTTATTCAGCTGTCATACTGTCTCTCAATTCAGAATGCAAACTTTGATCTAGATCGGTACCAGATGGCGGACAAGGTCCGTCTGAAATCTACCAGGCATGTATAGATTTTGCGTGCCCTTACAACAAAGATAGCAAAAATAAATTTAGCAGAAAAAAAAAATCGTCCAACTTCGTTCATTAACTAGTGTAGTTATGCCAATTGTTTGACAACATTTAATAACACCACATATGTCTGCGTAAATTTCCTCTCTGGCTAACTTATTCCCCCCTTAAATCAAACTTTCAGCTAACTCCCTGATAACTAGAAATAGCAATCTGATTATTATTTTAACGACTTTGTTCAAACCATATAAGTTGCTTAGGAAGACACCTGGCTATATCAACACGAAAAGCACTTACATATTATTAAGTTCGAACCGTCATTGAAACGGAGTACTTTTCAAACTAATCGTTGATAAAGCTTTCTGGTTTAGTGAGGATAGTCGACGAACGTCTTCACCTGGAATGGACAGAACAACTTATTTCCAGTCGCACCCCCAGCAGGCATCATATTTACCTCCCCAGAGTCCAGCCTAGACCGATACTGATGGTAACAATCACCCAGCACTGAACACTAATCGAGATATAAGCCGGGCATCGAACCAGGGTCGCTGGCGTTGTAGTGCAACCTGCTAACAAATGCGCAACTGACTCCCTTTAAACGTTTAAATTATCTTTCACACATGACACGCTACAAAAATCCAGTTTGATTTGTTCTTACAATCTAATGAAACACGCCGGTATAGAAGCGAATGGGATAGGTTTAGCATTGACACACCAGGTGCCAACAATATTTTGCCTGTCTCCACCAACAATTGCCACACTACAGTAATTTTACCCCGACAAATTACTTTGTTTTTAACCTTTCCCTACCCGCTTTTGTCAAATGTCAAAGTTGTTGCAACAAAGAAATTATGCCCCGCAAAAAGTAATTTGCTTTTTAGAAAGTTGTCCTATCAATATTTGGGCACCTTCTACGAGCCTTACTCAGCTCTAAAAAGTTGATCTGACATTCTCACAAATGCCGCTTGCTAGATATGACCTTTTATGGCTGTAACACGACGGAAAACTAAGAAAGTGTACGTTTTCGTTTTCCACGCGGTACCGTAGCTAGGATAGGTTGTGTGCCAAGTAAAGGGAAGTCACTTCAAAAAGAAGTGATGATTTCATTTAAAGTAGTTGCTTCCTTTGCAGTAGTTGACAACTTGTCTATCATTCAATTTATCGCAGCCCTATTTGAAGTAAAAAGGTCATTAGACTTGACCCACAAGTATGCTTTAGGCATTGGGTTTCATTTATTCGGTACAAAAATACCCGATTGTAACAACGTTCTAACATTTAATACAGCAAACATGATACACAAGTTTAGACTTTATATCTTCATAGAAAGTATACACGAACTTTTCCTTCAAATGAAAATAAGAAAAAGGAAGTCTTTCTCTAAAGTGATATTTTATAGTTAATTTATAAAACTGTCAATGATCTAGTGATTTCAAAATGACCGAGTTATTACACGATATCACTTATATAGTAACACTTTATTAAAAATGAAAACGGTTGTATTTCAGTCATGGCCATGTAATATATCCTAGGCCAATACGACCGACCGATTGAAGATCTATAACCGGACCATCTAGAATATACATGTTTTATTTTGACAATTTTATTTACACTATCGCTTTAAAATATTACTACTTTTACGGGTCACGAATTCTTCCATAATTCGCAAGCAAGCTCCTTTAAAGCCGATTAGATAATTTATTTATTGTGTCGTAAAATGTACATGTCATGAGAATCAAAATGCTGTATTATCAGAGAGCAATATGCAGAAAAGGGCAACCCGGTCCCGTCAAATAATGTAAAAGCATGTATGAAAATGCTTGGGCAGGAACGAAAGCTATTGGACTGGCATCATTATAGTCCAGTAAGGCTTTACATAATTGACAAGGCGACAGAGAAGGAACATTAAGAATTATTTTAATCAAAATATTCAGCTAACGTTAAAGTTACAAACTGTATTAAAAACACTTATTTCTGTAACATAAAAATGTATCTACTGTCATTTTTAAAATTAATAGGGCATACTTTGGCCTGTTCATGCACTCATGAAGGATTTTCTGGGTACAACAGAAACCCAGAAAACGAGCAAAGACGATATTTGTCGCTGGAAGCTGCTTCACCGCTAACATCATACACTTCAACAAGAACTGCCTGGCCAATTCCAACATGTATGATAACCGTATTGCCACTCATACTTTCCTTATCGTGTGTGCCGGTGTGTGGATTAGCCACGGCATCCACGATGTTGACACCATCTACGGTAAGACGGACGAACGTGTGCACACGTGAGTGGAAATGAAATGTAAACAGGTATGTTCCAGATATAGGTGCAACGAAATCACCCAAATATGGATTATAGCCATGTCCTTCATTCAGTAAGACGTGGTCAAATTTGATCGCCTGTCCTGGAGACAAACCGGAATGTGTGTGTGTAAGGTAAGCAGAAAACGCAATTCTTCGTGCTGGGGCTTGTGTTGGTATCACCTCCCGCTTTTTCCTCTGTAAAGTCTCTATTCTGGAATTTTCTGTCGGGAAAACATTACTCTTCCAAGCACGACATTTATTTAGCAATTCATGTGACGTATGTATAGTTAAATTTTGAGCGCGTATACTGTCATTTCTTGCTATCATTTCCACAAGTGTATTCATGTTGTTCTGCAGGGAGCATATATTCGTGTCTTTGTCCCTTTGTTCTTGCTCCAGCATGTCTATCCTTTGTTCAAGACGAATATGTTGATTCTTAAGTTCGTTTATTTCTTTCAATAGCGCCACAGTTTTGATATTCTCTCCGGAATGTCCGTCACTGAGAATATTTCGAACCACTTCTGTCACAATTGCTTGAAGGTTGCTGCTGTCTAAATTCACAGACGCCCCACTAGCACAAGTAACAATAGCCAACAAAATAACTTTTGTAATAAACATATTCATTCGGCCAAGTCAATTAACAACGTTAGTATATTAAAATTATTTGATACAAAATATTAGTCCATGTTGATGAACGCAGTTATCTAACTGTTTGTGAATGACCATTTATATCATTGGCCTATATTTGTACCCAGTGTTTGTGGCATGTGATGCGCAACTTCATGACTGTTTAAACCAGAACAAAAGTGTCCTAAATGATTAAGGAATATTTTCAGTACTGCACGTGCTATCTAATTTTTATCCTCTTAATATGAAATGTGTTACAGCAGAATTTTAAAAACAATAAAAATGCATTCTTTGTCGATTGATTTAACGTTTGGTTTAGATATTTGAAATCTAATTTATAAAGCAGAATTTGAAAAAATAAACCACAAAAAAACACAGTAAAACACGTTTTAAATATTGATTTAACATTTGGTTTTAATTTTGAAATAAATTAATACCTATTTACGAAAAAGCAAGAAGAAAAAAAAACTATCAAATAATTTGAAAGGAATTCCCCCCCTTCTATTGGACAGTTTCATTTCCGACTTTTAATTTCTTGTTATTCTTGGTATTCATACAACAATATTTAACAAAAATGAAAATTAAATGGTAAGAGTATATGTTTCCCGAAAGCTGAAAGCACAGCAAACATGGTCAGAGCCATGCATAGCAAAAGAAAATTGAAAAGATATAGCAGATGTATTGTTTCAAAAAGCCAACTTATATTCAAGATACAACAAATGGGTATGGTTATGAGAAATGGGTGGTGGTGATCGGACAAGACAGTGGAAAAACAAGGATGAACGTTCAACAGTGAAGCAAAAAACTAGACCGTAAACCACGCTAGTATAAACATGGACGCACAAAAAAAGCACACACACTCATAGACAAAGCATAACAAACAAGCACGATAAAACAACACTGTGTGGCACCGCTCAGGGACAAACGGTGGCAAAAAACCCAGTTGGGAGCTCCAGCCAGTATATGGTAGGTACCTTACCGCGCTCTTAGTAATAGGAGAGATGGGGGCGTAAAAGTACGGGGCGGGGGTGTGTGTTGCAGGAAAGTAAGTCCAACCGACAACAAACAATACGACATACATAACTTATGAAACGAAACGGATAAAAAGCAAGTTGGAAATTGGGGTATCACCTTAGAATGGTCAGCGGGGCCGCCGTGGCCGAGTAGTAAAGGTCGCTGACTTCAAATCACTTGCCCCTGATCGATGTGGCTTCGAGCCTCAGCCGGGGCGTTAAATTCTTCATGTGAGGAAGCTATCCAGCTGGCTTACGGAAGGTCGGCGGTTCTACCCAGGTGCCCGCTCGTGATGAAATAATGCACGGAGGGGAACCTGGGGTCTTCCTCCACTATTAAAGCCATATGACCTAAAATTGTGTCGGTGCGACGTTAAACCAAACAAAATAAATAAATTATAATGGTCAGTAACCTATGTAATGTAAACTAGGGGCTTAAGGGGTTAAACGCGTTTAGGGTATGTCACTCTTTTATGAAACAGGTTTATAATCATATCTGAACCAAATAGGCATTTAGTACTAATCAGTCATACCTTTAATGTTAACATATATAAACATGATATAGTTTCGTTACCTGTATATCATACGGTATCTAATTTGCTATTACTACATTTGGTCACACAAGTATGTCCTAATTTATTATCACATATGCGGCTTATTGAAAGCACGATGTAATATCTGTTGATATTCAAAATAAAATAAGAACGTTTCCTTTCTATATGAACGTCCGTAAATTATAAAGATTTGAGAAAATATATTAAATCAACTTTCAACAATAATTGTAAAGCGTAAAGACACTTTTTTTAAAGTCGGAATTAAGATTTAAGGACTGCTAAAAATGGATCAGTTTCTACTTTCGTTTATTGTAGCGTTCGCATTGCTTTGTGTCGTGTCGTCCACATCAGAGAAGGGAGACGATTCTGTTGACCTAACCGGAACAATCAGGACGTTTGTTGAAACCCTACTGAACGATAACAAAAGGAAAGATAATACAGACAATAATGACGAAGACTTGAGGGAAAGAGTCGAATACCTTGAAAACAAAGTGACAGCTATGGATACAAAGCTAGTGGAGCAAATCAATACTATTGCTGATTTACAAAATGTTATACAAATGCTGCATAAAAATAGAAAAGTGAACCTTGGAATGGAAACTAAAGGTATTACCGAGAATATAACTGAAGACAACTTCAGAAAAGCTGAAAACAATAATGCGATAGAAAGAGGATCTCTACCTGCAGACAGATTATTACAAAGTGAACGAAGAGTAAAAAGAGCAGTAGGCAACGTGGCGTTTTCAGCATACATGACGCACACAAACTTTCATACGATAGTTGGACAAGCGTTTAAATTTGACCAAGTTTTACTCAATGACGGAATCGGCTATAGCAAAAGCACGGGGAAATTCACAGTACCTCTAACTGGAGTTTATCTCTTCGCTTTCCACATCGACGCAAGAAATTTGATGTTTGTTAGACTGGTTGTGAACGGAGTGAATCAAGTCGATGCCGTAGCGAACGCACACACCAACACGGACAGTCGTCGTTCATATTCAATGGGTGGAAATACCGCCATTATTCACGTGCGTCACGGTCAAGCGGTATGGGTGGAGACGTACGAAATTCAGGATGGTATAACGGCATCAAGTAATACATTTAGAATTTGCACGTTTTCTGGAGTACTCCTGTATTAACAACAACGATTCCGGCGCATTTCAGCTATGTTTGAAAATGGTTGTAAAATCCAAGCCTTCTGATTAAATAAATTGAATATATTCGTGCGCTATAATCTATGTTATATGATTGCTTGTTTTCAGACCAATGTCATTTTGATAATATGGCGACAATCCGTGGATGATAACCTAACGTGCCGAGGTAGAACTGTGCGAACGAAATATAGGACAAGAGAGATGATGATAATTTTCATGTGATCAAAATTTTGCAACATCTTATAACGCTTACTTTTAAGGGCTCCACGATTTGCCATATGATTGCCCTTGTTTGCTTCTGTAAGCTATGGTTTTACCATGCAATTTTACCTATGATAGTTGTTAGTTATGTTTAACTTAATGGATTCACCTTGCGGAAAGTCTTGTAGTTGAGTTTTGTAATGTATCCCTATCAGCCGTTTACAAGTTCATTAGTCGATCGTATAGTGGAATTTTTTAGTACATAAAACATAAGGTACAGGGTTCTTTAAACATGATGCATTCAATTCAAAGCCCGAAATTATCCTGAATAAATTAATACATAAAATCTCTCTCTAGGCGCACATTAAAAATGAATAATCTATCTGTCATTAATTAATTTACCCATAGTTCAGAAATTTAAAAATAATAATTTAAAATAGTAAATGCCAAAATCGAGAGACACCCATGATCTTACAACTCTGTCCGGAAGCTAAGGCGCTCTGCAGCTAAAGCCTTGAAAAGGTTATCAAGCTGCGACAAAAATAATGTTAAGATGTATCTACCAAAAATTTGAGTTTCTGGCATTCAACAGAACATTTACTGACAGTGCTAACACTAACATGTCTGACCCTGTAGGTATTTCAATTCATTTTTTAAGTACTTCTTATCAGCACAAGTCTCACAGAATCTGTTATTATTTAGATTGTTTTTACATCCAAAGAATGTTTTCAGACCTTATTACACAGCAAAATTACCGACCAGTCATTACATAGCATTGTGTTATTCCACCTCACTTTTGTCTACAATGATAAAACCCCATTACCCGAGAAAGAGATATTTTGATTATCAGAAACATGTTAAACCTGTCTGACACGTGACCAAGCGAAAGTGACTGTCAGGTCATGTGACCGGTGATATTTTGAATGTCATAAAAGGGCAAATAACTGCTTTAACTTTTTAGCCAAACCATGACGTGATTGCCTCCCTTGTACACATACAGTAGTGACGTAACTATTCAATGTGTACACAGGAAATTTAGACGACAGTAAACTGTCAGAAAGTAAACAAAAAAAAGTCAAGGTTTGCATGTATTTCTGAAGATGATTAAGACTCTTGGTGGACAGAATAAAAAGTTCTAAGCGTGTCTCTGTTTCGTGAATTTCTCGGCAAAAACTGTGAATTGGAAGGATTTTCCAGCGAGGAATTAAACAAATCTCTTCGAGCATTCTTTGCAAGACAGATGGGTCGGAATTAAAGACATCATCACTGACATCAATTAAGTGCGGAATTTGTAAATATCTGAAAGATGAGTGTAAAATTCATGTGTACAATGACAATTCATTTTCGTCATGTCTTACCTCATTTAAGAGCAAAGAGACATATCTGAAAAAGAAGGGTAAAGGATCTATAAAACACAAAAAAGAAATTTCCTCTGAGGATCTTCAAAAACTTTTCAGTAGCGAAAATATTGCATTTGACATTGACACACCATGTGGGTTACAGAAAAATGTCTGGTATGAAATTATGTACTTTCTTTGCCAGAGAGGTCAGGAAAATTTGAGAGAAATCAAAAAGACACCTTTGCTGTTGCTGTCAATGCTGCCGGTTGGAGTTATGTGTGCCAGATGATGGATGAAGCTGATGGGTAAGAAACAAATTTATAAAAAAATTGCTAAAACTTCACTGCTATATAATCACACTGTGACAGTTGCAACACTGCGGTAATAATCTTTAAAATTCAGATTACACGTGTCGGTCAAAAGCTATAGGCTACATAGCTTATGTTAATACCAGGCCCGTAGCTACACTGAGGCACAGGGAGGCCGGTGCCTCCCCGTTTTAACGCTTATTTAAATATCTGCTTACATATATTTGTAAAAAAAAAAATAAAGATCTGATTACGCCATGTCCTTCTACACTTACTAATGTTTGCAATATGTACAAGTACGATTTTATTCGAACATATATTAAAAAGTAACATAGTTAATAAAGTTCCGTCATAAAAGAATAAATATAAGTCGACATTGATAATATCAAAGTCTGAGATTTCATTTAGAAAAAATAGCAGGTATATTTGAAAAAAAAATGGCTATATCAAAAATAGATTTAAAAGAAACTAACACGTATATATTTTAAACCAAGAAAGGAAAATGGATAAATTATTTCTTCGCTTCAAACAGATGAAAGGATCTGAAATCAAAAGTTTTCTTTTCAAATATTTAAATGTTCCAATTCTTTAGAAGAGCATATTTCTTGGCATAGATTTATGATAATCAGTTGTAAAGAAGCGTATACATACCTAAACAATAGATATTATATGCACAGAACAATATTCCTAGTGATGTGTTCGCAAGCTAAGTTACATCCTAATTTGCATTTTTTGACGTATATTGTCAATTTAAAAGCGTAGTTTTGCTGTTTAAGGCAGTAATAATAATTCTTCGTTTAATTTTTAATTATCATTGTTGTATGTTATAAGAGGAGACGATTGAAATTTTAGCATTCAGAAAAAAAAATGCTATTTTGATTTCAGTCTAGGACCCAAAGTATACGGGTTATAAAACGTTTGACTTTCTGTACAAAAGTGTACTTTAATCAAGACAAAGATTAACACAAACAACATCAACAACATGACCTGTCAAAAATGGACCCGGCTTTTATCATATTCTGTTCGAGCCTATATATCCTCATGTATTTATAAATGCAATGAATTTAAAAGTATCTATCTATAAGATTAGCATGAAAGCCGGGAACATGTTTTGACAGGTCAATTAAATAGCACAGTAGTCAACTATCGTATCAAAATGTATAAGATTTTTTGTAAATCATAATGAATATTTAAGTTCGCAAAGTAGTCGTGCGGGAAATTGTGCTTTCATGTGGTGTTGCGCAGGTAAAATGGGTAAAAGCTTGATGAAACATGAAATGAAAAGGAACATGTGTTTTGTTTTACATGTTAGACTAAGATAATAATTATATTCCATTCATAATCATCAGATCGTTCGACACTAGTGCAATTATTGCACATGGTTATTTCTCGATGCAATATATTTCGATCTTAACTCAAAACAATATCATTATTTAATAAATACAATTGTTACTAAGTAATATTTGCTGCAAAGCTATGATAATTTTCGTAGTTATACGAGTATAAAGTGGGAAATATTTTGCTTCCTCTCTGTCAATACAGAGCTATTCAATCTTTCCGAAGAAATACAAATTATGTTTGGTGCAGCTGACTCGGTAAATGCCAGGAATCGCTCTTGTAAGAAAAAAGATGTCATCCTGGTGCTTTTTATTTATTTTTTTTTTTTTTTTATTTTGTCAACACTTTCTGATATAATTCGATTACGACTACAGATGATAAATAATTTATACACTGCAATAACTTGCAATTATCTAAAGATGTTAATATAAAACAGAAGTGTACATTGCGTTAGTCGAATAATTTCATTGGAATAATTGGATTTATAAAGGACTGTCGGTCACATTGTCCTGACTAGCGGATTTCGCAAATGGCCATTCTGTGACTCTGTTCAGACATTACGTTTAGCTGAACAATAGTGCCCGATTGCAATTTAAAATTGTTTCTTTATGCCCCAAAAAGCAATTTGAAAATAAAAAAGGTAAAGTTCGTAAATAAATATTACGAACCTAATTATTAAAATACCCGGTAGTCATTAATTAAACGAGTCAATCATCTATTAAATGACATTATATTTCATCTCGGCTGCCTATAGTTTGTATGAATAAGATTTCTTCCATTTTCCAAATACTAGAAGTAAATTAAAATAACCTCTACGACAGATGGACATATACACATTCTGACCGAATGAGAGATGGACTAGCAGACATAACCATGAACTTGTCAGAACCAAACAACTTTTTAAATCGTTTTGAATGTTATGAAACTCTTCAATATTCCCCTTGTTGGTGACAACAAACAACCACATGCCATCCACATATTTTCTTATTCAACTGGTTTATCTACATTATCAATTCTAATTGTTCTATGTTGTAGATCTATTGTCAGATACCGTATTTACTCGAGATGCTTCTTTGCAAAACTTGCGATAAAATAGTTTTGATCCCGTAAACGAAACCACGCAAATACATTACCTTCCATAAAAAATCGGTTTGAAGTCGATATAACTGCGCAGTATGGTCTTCATGAAACAAGAGAATACAAAATAATACTTAAAAGGACATAACCTACAGTCTACATAATGATAAATTACACAAAGAAATTAGTATCAGCAGTAAAGTCGGACGGCTTAAATTGCGTACTGTAATTTCATGAAAAGAATTAACCTTTATGCAAATAATAACTAATAGTACAATTCTATCAACGGCAACATCGCTTCTATTGCATCCTGAAACACAGATAACATAAGATAAAAGGAACTTATCTGCCTGATATCTTTACTTTAGTTAAGGTGAAAATTTAAGTAAGTTATTTAAAAAGTATCTGATAGTATCATACGTAAACTGATACAGTGCGTAAAACTATATTTAGGTAAAGTATTCTTAATACTACCTGCATTATACCTGGTCATATAAGTCGCATTGCAAACCCGCCTTAATGACATTGCGTTGAAGTTAAAAAGCCTTGAATTTGAAAGTAATGGGATTCAACTCAGGACATAGCGTTTGATTAAGTCTCAGTGTTGCATTTTCCATTACTGCTCATGAACAGACACAATCAAACCGAGTCTGCAATTTTCAGTCTTTGCATTGTTCTCGGTGCTTCCGAGAGATCTACTTTCCAGATTTTATTTACTTCACAACAGCGGGTGTTAAGTGCTGTGTGGCGGCCGTAAAAAGTCGCCCCAACTTCTTCTCAATGTTGTTATATTTTCTGGTCCTTCGGGATCATTGATTTCAATTCATTTAGATTTGAAGATTGAATACTGCTTAAGCCGGTGCTAGGGGACGTGGGCAGTGTTGCATTTTCCATTACTGCTCATGAACAGACACAATCAAACCGAATCTGCAATTTTCACTCTTTGCATTGTTCTCGGTGCTTCCGAGGGATCTCCTTTTCAGATTTTATTTATCATAGTGCATTTTAAACGATCTGGCGGGGCGGGGTTTCGCGGCGGTCCACTGCATTATTGTGCAGGATATGTTTGTATATTCGGCAACCTGATTTTTTATTTACTTGCCATCTAACTTATACTGGAACCATTGTAGCTCCACCTATTTTGCTCGCATTTTAAGATTACCATTATTTGTATCAGCCAGGGATTAACTTCATCCGGTCAGGTCAATTTTTCTTCTTCTTCGTTCACGACAATACTGTTTGACCAGTAGCCTCTATGAAACTTGTGATCTTCCGCAGATCCTCAATGCCTCCATATAGATTTTGGCGGATTGAGGTTACCGTATCTATCGGCCAAATTGACAAGTTGGTGATGGTGCCAGTCTGTTTTTCTTGTACATGTGAGCATTGAGCTTGTTGTGCACTGAGCGATGCCGGACCAGCATCACTTGTTCAGACCGATCAAGGAGATGGAAAGCATCTTCCTCAATCCTTGGTCTCGTTAGTGCCTTGATGATGGTGACTTTCTCTTTATAGCTCACTGGTGCTGTTGGTTGTTCTGACTGAGCTCCTAGCCTAGCCAGATGGTGTGCCTCTTCATTGCCTGCAAGTCCACAATGGGATGGAATCCACTAAAGTGCTACTTTGCAGGTTATAGTCAGGCTCTCTATTTTCCTGGCTAGCTGCGGAGCTTTATTGTTTATCAGAGCTTCCATGACAGACAGTGCATCTGTGAGAAAGGCGACTGAGCAGCTTTCTTCTGCCGAGCCTTCAACCACTGAGACAGTCTTCATAAATGCTTTACTCTCGTCCTGGTTATTGCTGCAGTGTTTTCCTGTGGCTGCATGTAGTGTTTCTCTCTTGCCAGATGGGTTGAATAAAAACTCCTGCTTCTCCATCTTTGATGGCGCATGTGACTACTCCATCTGTGTAGACATGAGTCCATGTTTTATCGGAGGATAGTCTTCATTGATCATAGCAAGTGTGAGGCTCTTCCGAATGCCTTCATCCTCTTGCTTCCCGCGGTCAAAAAAAAAAAATCAAGTCTCACAATCGCTGAAAACAAATCATTCGTTAGTAGGTTTATAATGTCTTCACTACCTAGGAGAGTCGTTGGTATGTGCAGCTCAGTTTAAAACTCTCGACTGAGTTTCTTTGCCTCGTGAACGAAGCTGCTACGTTTGAGCCGATATTTGGTGTAGCCTTCAACATTGGCTTCATGTGATGGCCTTGAAAAGACCTGAACTTCTCTGCTTGAAGTAGGACCTTTGCATGTCTCATGTCCTGTAACGGATGTACTTTTTAGCTTCTCCATGAAGGAGATTGGTATAAACTTTGTTGCACCTGTCATGATCCGCAATGCTTGGTTTTGAACCTTGTCTAGAACCTATTGGTTAGGTATAGAAGTAATGGACCAGGCAGTTGAGCTATACTCTAAATAAGGTCTCACCGTTCCCTGATATACTGTCTTCAGTATTTGCTCATTTGCTCCCCACGTTGTTCCAGCAAGTTTATTCATCATGGCCAGCTTCCTACGTGCCTTCCTTCTGTTTGACTAATGTGGGGTTTCCAGGTTAGCCGTTTGTCAAAGGTTTCTCGGAACTCACTCCAAGGTATTGTGCCTCGTCTGCTACAGTCAGCGAAGTATTTCCCATCTTGATTTTCCCCGCCCTCTGCTTTGACGATAGGGAGAATAGTGTAGTGGACGATTTCTTTGCATTGATCGAGACACACCAATCTTCAGCCAAGCTGAAAGCTTGTTGATGGCTTCTTGCATCCTGTGTGTGGCTGTTTTTGTCATGTTCTTCCTTACACCATAATATCAGGTCATCAGCGTAAAGTGCGGCCTAAACTCCTTTCGGTAGTCCAGATCATTGATGAAAAGTAGGAAGAGTGAAGGGACAAGACTCCGCCAGCCCTGTGGGACACCAAGACGTAACAGGAACTTCCTACTACTGGCATTATGTATTAAGTACATTTATAATTACATATCTGTATTGTATTTGTATATGCATAAACTATGTTGCTTCTTTCAAATTTTCATTTCATGTCAATCATGCTAAAAGTTTATAAGTGGACATACATTTACTAAACAGAAGATGTAAGAACCAAGCAAACATGACCATATGCCTTTAAAAGAGCATTTTAGAGTGACAATAATCGCAAATACTTTTGCTATTTCAAAATTCCTATTTTTCTTCAAAACTGTATGCGAATCTTTTAAATGTCATTTATTTTCTTCCAAAATAGATATCTTAAAAGTAACAAAAACATGTTTGAAATGCAGGAAAATGCACTAAATGGCACCCTCGAAACAAGACGGCCATGATGGCCCTATATCGCTCACCTGAGTAAAGTTGCTTGCTTGAACAAATTTCTTTGCTAAAGCTTCAAAAACAAGAAAGTAGGTCAGTCGGTCATATTCATGGTCGTTTTTCCCCATATAATTCTATGTAAAACTTGGGACCCCAGGGCAGGACCTCTTTTCATCCCAGGGAAATAATTTGAACAATCTTGGTAGAGAACCACAAGGCAATGCTACAAACCAAATATCAAAAGCCTAGGTCTTGTGGTTTTAGACAAGAAGATTTTTAAAGTTTTTTTCTCTATACCTAGTGACACCCTGGGCGGAGTATATTTCCTCCTAGGGGAATCATTTGAATAATCTAGGTAGAGGTCCACTATATGATGCTACATACCAAATATCAAAGCCCTAGGACCTTTTGTTTTTGACAAGAAGATTTTCAAAGTTTTTCCCTATATAATCATAAGTCTATAGAAACAATGTGACGCCCCAGGGCGGGGCCGTATTATATCCTAGGGGGATAATTTGAATACTTTTTGTAGAGGCCAACTAGTTGATGCTACATACAAATATCAAAGGACTTATGGTTTTGGACAAGAATATTTTCACAGTTTTTCCCTATATAAGTCTATATAAACAATGTGAACCCCAGGGTGGGGCCATATTTGACACTAGGGAGATAATTTGAACAATCTTTGTAGAGACCCACTAGATGATGCTACCAAATATCAAAGCCCTAGGCCTTGCGGTTTTGGACAAGAAGATTTTCAAACTTTTTCCTTTATGAGTTATGTACGGAATTCAATTCTTTGAACATTTTCTTAACGAAGACCATCCAAGGATCATCTCTGTAAAGTTTTATCAAAATCGGTTTGGTGGTTTAGGAGGAGATGTTGTTTAAAGGAAAGTGTGGACGGACGGACGACGGACGGACGGACGGACGGAAGCCGGAAGGTGAGCGATCACAAAATCTCACTCTGAGCCTTTGGCTCAGGTGAGCTTAAAAACTTTCTTGGGGAAGCATGCCCCCGGACATCCCTAGAAAGTGCCTCCCTATTTTCTTACCTCTGCCTACGGGCCTGAATACTGTTATATTATCTACCGACAATAAATAAATATTGACTTGACTTGACTTGATGCTAATTTTCAGGTAATTTACAAATAAAAATATAGTTTTCTCAAAACATTTCTCTTTTTTTTCAGTTGGGAGTCGAGCTGTGCTGAAACCATTGGCGAGGGGAAAATGTACGAGCTTCCTGCTGATGTCAGTTGTCCGGTGGCTTCGTTTGAAAAGTATCTCATCAAACGGCATCCTAGGATTGACTGCTGATGGCAGCGACCGCTTGATATCTTCGAACTTGATGGGCCAATTTGGTACTGTATGGTTCCCTTAGGAAAGGGAAAACTAGCTGGAATGATGGGGGATATTTCGAACTTGGCACATTTGTCTAAACGGTACACAAACCATTGCATTCGAGCCACATCAATGTCCGAACTCGATAGAAATGGAATCGCGGCTCTACACCTAGTACAAGTGTCTGGACACAAATCTGAAATGCCTATTCGTAGCTACTTGAGGCGTTTTTGTGACGAAAAACAGCAGCAAATTTCTGACACACTGACTAAAGCCCTGAAGAAGCCAAAATGTGACAAATACAAATCAACAGGCTCCAATGAATCAACAGGCTCCTAATGAAACAGCTTCTTCTGGGGTTGACATTAGCGATCTTGACTTTCTTGATGAAATTTTTTAGTGAGGATAATGTATTCATTGAATTAGACAACACTGGGAAGGAGAATCGTCCGCCCAAATGTGCAGCCATATGTTAGTGGCAAACCCGTTGTCACACAGGAGAGTACAAACATTGCATTGCAACCAGTGATAACTACTCAGGCATCATCAGCCGCTAATAGTGTATTTCAGCAAGTCCATGATCATGTAGGAACTATGAACAATCACATGCCTGCTCCCCAAATCATAAACACCCAATTTAAACAAGCAATGCCACCTGTCATGTACAACATCAATCCAAATCTAAGTAACTGTGGTCAAGTATATTTCCGTTTTCATAGAAAATGAACTGTCAAGTACAATAAAAAAAACCCAACAGTTTTTGATGGAATTTTCTCATAGTTAACAGTGAATTTTAATTTTGTTCTATGTTGATATATGTGATATTTTGTTTACCTTGTAAAACTTGTTGAATTAAATGAATTTAAAAAAGTTTAAGTTTTTTTTTTGTGTACTAAATTTTGTTCGGTATAATGAAATGAATATCATATGGCAGCGTATGTGACATTGATATTGTCAACCCTCGAAACAGAATGTCGCCACTCGGCTTTCGCCTCGGGTTGCATTCTGTCCTCGGGTTGACAATATCAATGTCACACAGGATGCCATATGATATTTATATATTGTTTGTAGGAATGCAACTTTCTGCTATTGTACT
This sequence comes from Mercenaria mercenaria, assembly GCF_021730395.1. Classification (NCBI taxonomy): domain Eukaryota; kingdom Metazoa; phylum Mollusca; class Bivalvia; order Venerida; family Veneridae; genus Mercenaria; species Mercenaria mercenaria. Next base: position 95,415,909 of record NC_069365.1, read on the forward strand.
GTTCCTTTCTGGGGTATGCTGCGGTCTGAAACAGATCTACGATGCAGGAGCCTGAAAAAAAAAACAAATGAAAAGACAACCGTACATTGTTAAATTCATTGCTTTAGAAGAATGCCAACTATAATGTCTTCAGGATGATAACCTCATGTTTATTACAATTAACAATAATATTTAGGAGGACTTGTACTAATAGACAATATAATGAAAATATTGAACGTTATCTCTAACATACTTTCTCAAAACAAGAGTTTAATTTTCTGGACTTTTAGACAGAAGGACTTAGTTATTTTTATTAACACAAGTAGTCAAACTGTCGTGTAGGTCGGGCAAAAAAATACATGACAATAAAAAAGTCCTTGCACGAAATTGTTTATACATTTATACTTCGGACCTTTATTTGTTGTTCTTTTGTGTGTGAAATTGGCCAAGTTGTGCTACAATGGTGTTGTGTATTCGCACTGGTCACAAAACAACTCGACAGGACAGAATCTACCACCCTAATTGAGAGGACATTCTTACAATAATATATAACTGCTTTCTTATGAAAGAATGTGTTTATTTATTTCATTATTTTCATAATATTGCTTTGTAATACATCCAATGTATGTTGTATTGGCCACATACAAATTCATGCTGGCATAATGATACATATCTTAATAGAGCAAACGAATTTGCTGTCACACCGTTTTTCAACCAAAAGGGATACAAAATGTTCAAACTTCCTAAATTTCACTTTATTTTATTTCGTTTATTTCATATAAGAAAGAGTGACATCTATCGTAATTTGCTGTATATTGTTTTATGTGAAAGATAATCAATTTATATTACATATTAATCGTATATGCATTTAACTCATGCATGCAGCAACACTGTACTTAGCTGGTACCAAACTTTTATTTCTTATATCCATAAGGTCTGTTCTCATAGAGTATAAAATGTTCATTAAGACGGGTGTTCTGGATATAGAAACACACCAGAGAACGAAGACAGACGATATTTATCGCTGGACGCTACTTCACCGCTCACATCATACACTTCTACAAGAACTGCCTGGCCGATTCCAACATGTATGATAACTGTGTTACCACTCATACTTTCTCTGTCCTGCGTGTTTGTGTGTGGATTAGCTACGGCATCCACTATGTTGACTCCATCTACGGTAAGACGGACGAACGTATGCACACGGGAGTCGAAATGAAACGTAAACAAGTACGTTCCAGATATAGGTGCGGTGAAAGCGCCAGTATAAGGATTGTACACGGCTCTTTCATTCAGCAACACGTGGTTGAATTTAATGGCTTGTCCTGGAGTCATGCTAGAATCAGTACGAGTAAGATAAGCAGAAAATGCTATATTGTGAGGTGACACGATGTTCCGGTTTGTTCTCACTAAAGTTTCCATTCCAGAATTTTGCTTTTCAGATATCCCGCTCTTCCAGTCTCGACACTTATTAAGCAACTCATCTGAATTCTTTACAGGTACATTTTGAGCAATTCGACTGTCATTTCTTGATATCATTTCTACGATTGTATTTAAACAGGTCTGCAAAGAACATATACTCTTGTCCTTGTCCCTGTTTTCCTGCTCCAGGTTGTTTATTCTTTGTTCAAGACGAATATTCTTGTTCTTCAGCTCGTTAATTTCTTTCAATATCGCCATAGTTGTCATGTTTTCTCCGCTATTTCCGTCACTGAGTATATGTCGAACCGCTTCTGTCACCATTGCTTGAAGGTTATTACTGTCTAAATTCGCGGATGCTCCACTAGCATGGGCAATAACAGCCAATATAATAACTTTCGCAATGTACATATTTATACGACCACAGTCAAGTAAATATTCATATAAAATGTTATTTATCCAAGGTATAGTCTATGTGTATGAACGCAGTTTTATCGTGGGCTATTTTTATGCTCGGCGATTGTGGCATGTGATACGTAATATCATTGCAACCATGACTTGTCCCAATTATTAAAACGAAGCTATGACTCTATCTTGTACACATTTTCAATAGCTAAACAGAATATCTAAAACAATTAAACCAACCAAAGCAAATATTTATCAATAGATTATTTTACTGTTTGGTTTACATTTCGAAATAACGAACGAAATAAAACATTTTGAATATTTCGTTTTTTTTCCACACTGGAGCCTAGACATCTTTCGGTCGGCTATTTATCAAGATCATATTTTAACCATAAATAAACTTTTCACATTTAAACCAGAAAAGTAAAGAGGTTAATCAGTATTAATTGCATTATTAGAATAACTGTAAATAAACCACACGATTTGTTTTCTTGACCTATATTTCATGTGATATCTACAATGTACTCACTTTATTTTAGTCGCACAATTATGTTCTAGATAATTATAAACAAGAGGGCTCATATTTTGAAAGACCATATCTAATGTAACCTGCTGACATTCCAAATAAAATAAGAACACTTTTGTTTTCTATCCTTGTTATCAAGTACATATGTACTGGAATTTCTATGACATATATAAAGCTGTGATTGGAAGTATTATATAAACAGTCAGGAGTATTTGTAAGGAGCAAAACATTTTTTTCAGTTAAAAAACTTTTGGATTTAACAATGCACAAGTTTAGTTTCACAGTTTTTATGACATTAATGGCGTTTTGTATCGTGTCTTCAAAGTCAGTTCAAGAAGCACAGTCTGTTGAACTGAATGAAAAAATTAGGATTATTGTCGAAAACATTCTGAAGGAAAGGGAACGTAAGACTAGTGCAGAAAATAGTGACATATACTTACAAAATAGAGTTGAATACCTTGAAACTAAAGTGAAAACTATGGAAGCAAAGCTGGTGGAGCAAAAAGAGACTATTGCTGACTTACAGAATGAGATACGAGGGATACATGATATTGCTGAAGCAATTTTTGAAATGAAAACGGAAAACATTATCGAGAATTCGACAAAAGTTGAAAGAAGTAGTTCTATAAGAAGACAATACCACGGAATAACAGAAAATGGCCGAAGAGTTAGAAGAGCGGCTGCTGTTGGTAACGTGGCCTTTTCAGCGTATCTGACAAATACAAACTCTCATACAGTGATTGGACAGGCGATCAAGTTTGACCAAGTTTTACTCAATAACGGAAGTGGTTATAATGCATACACGGGTGCATTCACAGCACCTGTGACTGGGGTCTATCTCTTCTCGTTCCATTTCGACACAAGAAAACTAACGTTTATTCGTCTCGTAGTAAACGGAGTGAACCAAGTCGATGCCGTAGCGAACCCACATACAAACGCACAGAGCCGTCAATCACAGTCGATGGGAGGAAATACCGCCATTGTTCATGTGAAACATGGTCAAGCTGTCTTGGTAGAAGCCTACGAAATTCCTGATGCCGAGACGGCATCAAGCGATACATTTAGACTCTGCACATTTTCTGGAGTTCTTCTTTACTGACGTTTATACACTTTAAATTGTTCAGAATTTGATTCAAGTAACTAGCTGTATATTGGATATCGTAGTGTTTATTGTACAGTATGAATTGGCATATATAGCAAACTTGCAAATCAGGCTGTTAAATTTCTTCGAGATCAATGTAAAATCATTTGTATAGCAAAGACGTCCATTTTCAGTCTCTGGACGTAACCTATATAGTACTATGTTGTGTTTACATACAAGCTATCTACACAGTTTTTTTTATATATTTCTTGATAAATATCTATGATTGACAACATTATACATAGTATTATGCCAATGGTATGGTAGTGGACTCGTAATGCCATTCGATCACATTTTCTCCGCATGTAATTTTAGTGTTTTCCAGTGATCACCGATTCGTTGCATTTATGTCCTAAATTACCGAAATTAACAGACGATTTCATAATCGTATGGACATTGCCGAATGCCTCTACTGGTCCACCATGTTAAGAAAATGAGTATTTTTCTATTTAAATCGTTACAGCAGTGTTTGCTTCTTTATGCTTGAATCTTCCTAGCTCGTAGCGTTTAAATACGGAAACAAATAAAGCAGTTACTAAAAATGGTGTTGTTTATGTAACATAGAAGTTGTTTTGTCTCGTATATGCAACATGACAGTGTAACTGATAACAATCTTCATGCAACATTAAATTTGACGAGAAATTTGCATTTTCTCTTTTTTATTCTGCAGTGTTATTCTCTTGTTTACATGTACATCGGTTTTTCTCTATTGAAAATATTTGAACATGTAGAACATGTTCTGATATTGTGCCATTCATGGTGACCATGCAAATTTTTCAGTCGCAGAAGAATTTGATAAAAAACTGCCGGCTTATTTCACTTCATCACTGTTAAAAAATTAATTATCATGTGTTTTATAGTACTGGCGTTGATTTACAACGGTCATAACATTTTGACTCGATAGACCCTGGAGAGATATTGTTCAACTCGACTGATAAAAAGAACTGAAAGAAAATTGAACTGGAGGAAATTCACAGTACCTCTAACTGGGGTGTATCTGTTCGCCTTCCATTTCGACCCAAGAATGTTGACATTTGTTAGTCTGGTTGTGAACAGGTCAGGATGGTGAAACGGCATCAAGCAGTACATTTAGACTATGCATGTTTTCCGAAGTACTTCTGTATTAACAATAACCATTCCGACTCATTTTAGCTCTGTTTCAAAATGAATGTGAAATATAACTTAAATTAATTGAATGTATATGTACGTTATAACCTATATAATATGATTGTTTGTATCTACATCAGACCAACGTATTTTTGGTAAGAGGGTGACTATCCGAGGATGATAACCTAACGTGCCCATTTCTCCAGAAGGTAGAACTATGCATACGAAAATATATGACAAGAGAAATGATGACAAATTTTATCTGATCTTTTTTTTTTCACATCGGCAGAAATGTACCTGTACAAGATTTTCCAGATGATTATCCTTGTTTGTTTTTGTGCTCTAGCTTCTATTGAGTAGTTCTAAAATTCATTTTAGGTAGAAGTTAGTTAAGGGATTAACCTGTAATTAAAGTAGATGGTTGAGTTTTGTAACTTACAAGAAGTCGTTTAAAAATAAAACGTAGAAGTTGTTATAAGGTTGTTATAATATTCAAAATGGTCCTTTAAAATACTCGTATGTATTAAGTTCTTCTAACTTTTCTTTTCCCATCACAGTTTACCCCAAAGAAAGTGTCAATAGATATAATCAAAGATATTATCAACCTTCAGTGTTATTATATTTTCTGGTCCTTTGGAATCACGGAGTCCATGCAACAGATATGTAATAGAGTTCTGTTTAAGCCGGTACTATGGGGCGTGAGAGGAGTTGCACATTTCACTTCCACTTACGAACGGACTCAATCAAACCGAGTCTGCTATTATTTTTCTTTGTTGCATTCTATGCTTCCAAAAGTTTCACTAACTATCACAAAAGCAATCTTTAAGTGCCGTGTGGCGGCTGTAAAATGTCTCCCCAAACTTGGATTTAGTGTTGTTATATTTTCTGGTGCTTTGTGATTATGGGGTCCATTCAACAGATATGTAATATATTTAATATATAATAAATCTGCTTAAGCCGGTGCTAGAGGGCGTAAGAGGAGTTGAGCATTTCATTACGTCTCATGGACAGACTCGTTCAAAATCGAGTCTGCTGTTATTTTTCTTTGTTGTATTCTCATGTTTACAAAGGATCTTTTTACAGATTTTATTGTCTTATGCAGCCATAATCCGGCTGCGTACGACAGGTCTGTAAGATTCTTTCTCATACTAGTACACAGAACTTTCCTGATACACGTAACTGTCATATATATGGAATAAAATTGACAGTTTACGGTGAAAGAGTGTTAGATGCCGATGCCGATGCCGACATTCAATGAAGATGACCCGCTTGACAAAAGTCAGAAGAAACAATATTCAATCAAAGAATGAGACATAAATTGATACTGAAACAATCTGTATTTTTTTACTGTGTTCTGTAGCGGCTCAGCAGGGGTGTGGAAATCCCAATATTTTTCACTTGTCCACGGACAAATGAGACTTAAAAATCTACTTTTCCGCAGTCAAAACTTACTTGCCCGGATTTTCAACATTTTAGCATGCAAATAATTCTTTATTTTGGACAATAATCTACAAGTAGTAACAAAAGCAAACATAATACAGTGTAAAACTGTAGCTGTTTCAAAACATAAGCATTCGACACTTTAGCTTGCGTTCGTCCGCGAGGCCGTGGGACATTTAACACTGGAAATACCTAAAAGCCTGCCCATCATGCCATGCGAAGCCATGTGAGATTAAGCATGAAACTTTCTGACTGTTAGAAAACATGAAACTTTCTGACTTGTACTAGCGAGCTCTTTGTACTTTGAGTGTTGACTTCCATTTTTGATGGCAGACGAAGTTTTAACAACGAATTTGTCCAAAACTTTGTGATAATTGTTTACGTTTCCAGTTTCTATCCGCCGAGTTATCGTGTACAAAAATCACGCGAGATCGTGACAGGGAACCAATCAGAACACAGAGAAAGAGAGGCTAACTTTAGACGCGGTATGGTTTTCCCAAAACTGGAGAAATCGTGAGGCCCTCGGCAGGTGAAACATCCGTTTCAGATGCAAATTCTTTTATAAACTCCATAAACTTTAAGCACTATTCAGCGTTTCTAAATTGTTCTTACCTTTTTCTTTCATTTCAAACCAGAAAATTTGTGCTTATCCGCGGACAAACGGAATGTGAAAACGTCCCGAGTCGGACAAGTCGGACATAGTAATTCAACACTCCGATACAATATTTTAACGAATTGTGACACATGATTACACCATCATATATAGGAATTATGTTTTGACATCAGATGAATACTCCAGTTGAAATAAATATGTCTTACCTGTGATAGTGCTATATGAAAAATTTTCTTTTTAATTTTGTTTGGATTTGCCATCAGACATTTTATCTGTTAACAGCCGAATCATTGTGAGTTGCATGTTTTGGTAGCTTAAATACTAGTACCATAACGGAACAGACGATATGTGCACAAAGATTGTCCTCCGGATGATAACATCATGTTAATTACAATGCATGATAACATTTAGGAATAAATTGAGGATAAAAAATAAAATGTTACTTATCCAAGGTATAGTCTATAAAAATGCAGTTTTATCGTGGGCTATATATTTTTTTTGCTCGGCGATTGTAGCATGTGATACGTAATATCTTTGCAACAATGACTATTACGCCAGCGTGAATTGGTTCATTTCCGATTAAAACGAATCTATGCGACTCTATCTTGTACACATTTTCAATAGCTAAACAGAATATCTAAAACAATTAAACCAATCAAAGAAATATTTATTAATAGATTATTTTACTGTTTGCTTTTTATTTCGAAATAACGAACGAAATAAAACATTTTGAATATTTCGATTTTTGTTTTCACACTGGAGCCTAGACATCTTTCAGTCGACTATTTATCAAGATATTTTTAACCATAAATGAACTTTGCACATTTAAACCGGAAAAGTAAAGAGGTTAATCAGTATTAATTGCATTATTAGAATAACTGTAAACAAACCACATGATTTGTTTCCGTGGCATATAATTCATGTGATATCTATTATGTAATCACGTTCTTTAGTCACACAAGTATGCCCTAGATTATAGACAGGATTGCTCATATTTTGAAAGACCTGCTAACATTCCGGCCGAATGTTATCAAGTACATTTGTACTGGCCTGTCTTTGAGATATATAAAGCTGTGATCTGAAGTATAATTAACAAAGTCAAGAGTCCTTGTAAGGAGCAAACCATTTTTGTTCAGATAGAAAACTTATGGATTTAACAATGCAAACGTTTATTTTCATAGCTGTCATTACATTAATGGCGTTTTGTATCGTGTCTTCAAAGTCAGTTCAAGAGACACAGTCTGCTGAATTGGATCAAAAGATTAGGATTATTGTTGAAAACATTCTGAAGGAGGAGAAAAGTAAGATTAGGCCAGAAAAAAGTGACGTATACTTACAAAATAGAGTTGAATACCTTGAAAATAAAGTGAAAACTATGGAAGCAAAGCTGGTGGAGCAAACTGAGACTATTGCTGACTTACAGAATGAGATACGAGGGCTACATGATATTGCTGATGCGAATATCGGACTGGAAACGGAAAACATGATCAAGAATTCGAATAAAGTAGAAAGAATAACAGAAAATGGCCAAAGAGGAAGAAGAGCGGCTGCTGTTGCTAACGTGGCCTTTTCAGCGTATCTGTCACATACAAACTCTCATACAGTAATTGGAAAGGCGATCAGGTTTGACAAAGTTTTACTCAACGACGGAAGTGGTTATAATAATTACACGGGGGCATTCACAGCACCTGTGACTGGTGTCTATCTCTTCACGTTCAATTTTGACACAAAAAAACTAACATTTATTCGTCTCGTAGTAAATGGAGTGAACCAAGTCGATGCCGTAGCGAACCCACATACAAACGCACAGAGCCGTCAGGCAATTTCGATGGGAGCAAATACCGCCATTGTTCATGTGCAACATGGTCAGGCTGTCTTGGTGGAAGCATACGAAGTTCCTGATGGCGAGGTGACATCAAGCGATTTATTTAGACTCTGCACATTTTCTGGAGTTCTTCTTTACTGACGTGTATGTACTTTAAATTGTTCAGAATTTGATTCACATAACTATCTGTGTATTGAATATCATAGTGCTTATTGTATACCATATATAGTAAACTCTTGCAAATCAGGCTGCAACTGCATTTTTTTGTTAAATTTCTTCGAGATCAATGTAAAATCATTGGTATAGCAAAGACGTTCATTTTCAGTCTCTGGACATGATATAGTACTATGTATGTGTTTGAGCAAACGGACTAGCTTTACATACAAGCTGGCTACACACTTAATTTATATTTCTCTATTGATAAATATCAATAATTGAAATTCTACTTAGTAAAAATGCAAAATTTAAGGGAGTAGACCTGTAACACCAACCGCTAATTTCCGTTCTATTACGTAATCTCCGAATTTCGGCATTTTCCGGTGGTCACCGAAGTCAAAGAAACTGCAATTATGACCTAAATTACTGCTGGTGAATTCCGAAATGTACGGAAAAGAATTACGTAATCGTACGGAAATTGTCGAATGCTACTACAGGTCCACTGCCTTGAGAAAATGTGTTTTTTTTTCTATTTTGAATTGTTATAGCTGTGTTTGCTTCTTTAAGCTTGAATCATCCCAGCTTGTAGCGTTTAGATACGGAAACAAATAAAACAAAATTTTACTGCAAAAATGGTGTTTGTTTATATAACGTTATAGACGTTATTTTGTCTGTGTATCCATTAAATTATCTTTTAAAATAACGTACATTATACAAAAAAGTAAAACAATAGCAGCCTCGGTTCGATTTGGCTGCGTTTAATGCTTCTATGGAATCTTCTTTTATTTTATTGTCTTTTTATGAGAGGTTCAATTATAATAATGCATCTGCCATCAAAAATATTGAATTGTTTCCATTGTCCCAAAAACTAACAACACAATTTCAAAGATAGTTATGATGCAGATGTTCGGAAAGTATAAAATCATACTCGTCAATTACATTTTTGGTAAAATAACGATACTTTTCATGCAAGTAAGTGACAGTCTCTATCAATTCCAAAAATGCACGAGATATCAATGCACAAGCAAGCACGTGATTTTCGCTTTTTCCCAGGTTACGCTTCAATTGTAAGGTAAAGCAACTGTTTTCATTGGCTTAAATAATCACTCAAAGACGCACTACAAAATAACTGTATTCTTTTGTCTTTCCATGATGGCAATTATACATTCTTTGCATGAAGAAAATGAAACATATTAAGTATCTAGTTACAAATTGATAGTGTCATATAAAAGGCCAAGACAATGTGTTTTTAATGTCTTAACATGCTCTTGAATTAATGTAGCAATATGTACATAAATCAGTGTATAATTTAGTTAAAATTTCAATCTCATTTTCTTTCTACAATGTAAGATAGTAATTCCTCTATATTCTTAAAACTATGTTGAAAAGAGATTGACTGAGTAAGTGTTTGGTCGCGGGTTTACCCCGCTGCCAAAGTTACAAGTGAATTTCTGACAATCATATAGCATCTTTAATTTATTCTTAATCACACCTGAAGGATGTTCATGTGCTACACAAAATAGTCCCATTAATAAACAATGCGGATGAATTATCAATGGTCAAGCAGTTCTAATTCAACCTCTATCCATTCACACTGACTATTTAGATTATATAAGATATATCAATGATAAGGTATTCCAGCCCATGCTTACATCACTGATTTCCAGCTGGCAATTTAGATAAGCTTATGTAAGGTCAGGCAGAGTTCATTTTAGATATTTGTATTTGTTTCGCATACATGTATATTTACAGATTGGCATTTGCTTTGTTGCAAGTAGATTGTAACCAACAGATCAGGTATACTATAGTAAGTAAGTAAGTAAGTAAGTAAGTAAGTAAATTCTTTATTTATAGAGGGTAACCCATTTAGCAAAGCTAGTACAATTTCTTGTCCAAAGTATTCCTCAGCAATCACTGGCTGGAATTCCTTTAAACTTCCCTCCCAATAGGAAATGCACATATTATCTTCATGTTTCCTTACGCAATAATGCATATTTTGGGGAGCATCCATCAGTTTTACTAATATTTTCTTGTTTCATAAAGTTACATTTTGTACAGGTGACATTACATTTTTACTGTGATAGAAGAATGTAAATGCAAATGCTCTCTGCTTTGTCCTAGCTGTAAATGAAAGGCACTGAGGAACACAACAGTTGCCATTAAACAGAAAATAAATCTACCAAAACCCGCAATCACCAGACGTTTCAAGGCTTTATTTAGATGAAGTTGTGAAAACACATTTATTCAGGAAGGACCTAAATTGCCCACCTGAAAACTTGAAGTATAGTTATCGTATTGCCAATTTACATTGGGACTATAAATAGATACCTGCCGCGGGAAAGGAGACGTTTTCTTCAGGAAGCTGCATGTTATGATATAACAGCCAAGTTCTCGTCATTGCATTATAAAATACGGCTGAGTTTTGTATGCTTTCGAAGTGTCTTCTATTGACTCTGTTGAAAGGCATGGAGCTGTAATGACAATCGGTAATTTTACGTTTTTCTCCGCATGAGATTTCGGCATGCAGAATGTTACTGAAATTAACTTGTATCAGTTATATCTAGGAATATCTAAGACCGAAGAGCGCCGAAATAAAATTCGTGTATATTCATTACCAGCTGCTAGTTAAAATGACAATGTATTGTCTATACCGACAAGTATTTCACCTTTTCAACTATCTCACAGAAAAGTCAAAGATAATTAAATAATATTTTGCATAGTACCACTTGTTGCATCAAAGTACTAAAATAATTGGTATACAGAACATATAATATTTCACTTACGTTCAAACTTGCACGTATGTAAACACTATCTCATTAGATTACATAACATAGTTTCGTGGTCACAAGCATATGTCATATTGTGCTTATTTATGCCAGTTCTTTTTATTGACTCATCAAATATTGGAAATGTTATGGAATATGGTTGAATAATTCCATGATATATCTGGTCATTTACTCTAATGGAAGTATCCCTCATTAATAAACTTGCAATGACGTATATAGATCTAAAGATGCAATAAATTATTAATAAAATATATTACCACACAGCAAAACTCATATCAATAATCAATATTTAAACCTTCATGGAATCAAAGCGGTTCGCTCAAATATCTCAATTATTTAAAAGTCTAGGTGGCACTTTAGTTGGTAATTCTGTTTTCATGGATTAATTGTCAGGTAGACGTTTAGATATTTGATTCATGTGATATTACTGTAATCAGCTTGCAATGTTCACATTTTCATATTATGTGGTGACAATGTGTTATTATTTTTCTTTAGTCCATTTCTGTTATTGCATGCGTGACATAATAACCATATTATTTCTTAAATGTAATCCAACGCTTTCCCGTACTTTTATCATGCCATTACTATAACAACTGCCTGAAAGCAGGCTTTCTCAGGTCAGTGACTTGAGAACACTTTACACTGTTTAAACCTATGATTAAATCCAAGGACATCAGATTGTGTCCATTTTGCCTTTAAAAATTATTACGCCCTTATACGACACTGAAGTAAGACTTTAAAATCCCAAAATGTAAAAAAGCGGAAAAAAACAACAAATGCTAACCTTGTGTTTTGTAACCACATCTCTGTTTTGCTGAACACGAAAGAATAATTTCAATTTGTTCCCCAAGTGAAATTTTATCCGAAATTCAGTTGCTAGACGGATACCCATTCTCACCAAGCAAACGTTTGAAGTGAATTAAATTCACACGACATAACGCCGATTCGCAGAAAAAATAGGCAGTACCGTTTCATCTACAGTTGATTTTATTCCATGAAAGTCCATTCCAGATGCAATATTCCATGATGTAAGTGCAGAGAGCTAAAATCCTGAACAAACGCTTTTGCATGAGTCATTTTCCGTTTTCTACGAGCGTTTCCGTTATAAAAACATTTTTGTGGTAATTGTAAATATGGTAGGCATACGCTATACATTAGTGACATGGTCTCACGTACATATTAAGAGCGCGTTTATAAAAATATTGGCGTAAATGCCTTTTAGCAGTTATTCTAAAAAACAATATGGCGTCATTTGAAGAGAAAAATAAAGAAAGAAGCGGCAAAAAATTGGAAGCTCGTCTTCCAGACCATATAGTTAGAAACCTTTAAAGAAGTACCGGGTTTTCTTTCTCACAAAGACATTAGTTTGGTCGCGAGTACAAACATTATTTGCACCACTGTACAAATTTTATCTTATTTTACTCTGTTCATGTAAACTTGGTCTAAACGACAGTCCTAGTTATCGACTACTCTAATTGTAAGAGTTCATTTATGTTATTGCCAGTACATAATTAATAGACTTCTTATGACGCACAAGTCTTCTGAATGTCTTGAGTCGAAGCAACGCTTGCTCCTATCGTTTTGTATCAAGTAATGTTCTTGTGACAGATATCCCACAGCCAAATTATTTGACATTATTGAGTGTAAGGGATATTTATGTTCATTATGCACAGAAAATATTTTCGTTGAACGATCTTGAAATGCTGTCTCACAATGGTTTATCCAATGCTGTGAGCGAAGAAACGATCGACTACTATCAAGAACTGTTCTTGCTGACAGGAACGTATCCCCCAACAGCAATATTTAGAAGAGTTATTGAAAGTCGTAAGGTGGATAGTGTTGTCTCATTTGAAACTGCTTTTGAAAATGTAGTCATTTTCGCGTTTGCAACACGAGGACAGATAGGAAATGTGTCCTTGACAACAATTACGAGGAAAAATATTACCAAGATGCCAAGGAGACAAGAAAGAATGGGGTGTCGATATCTGCCGACATAAAAACATTGTGTCGGCAGTTTTCGACCCCATTAGAAAATTCATAGTCTAGATTGTTCCCTTACCTGTCGATTTAGATTTTTTATGCTTCTTTCAGAACAGAATAGATCTTTATTATATACATATATTATTTCTGTAAAAAAATCGGCTTGTATTTCTCAAGTAAATATCAACAGGCAGGGAAAAAATCGGTATTGTACCTTTTGTATTGAATGTTGCCGGACTACTTTCATTAATATGCATGACCTGACACAGTTCTATACATAACGTACATAAAAACGTCACTAAGGTCCATTTTAATATCGATAAACATTGAAGATTCAGTAACAAAACGGGAGGAGGCATATTATTAAAAGGTTATTATAGTGCCCTGCTCAGTAGCTTAAGATCTCGGATTTTGTAGTTGGCTCTCGTCGATTTTGCAAGGTCGGATCACACTCGGCGCTTGCATGCCTCGTGAGATCCTGTCTGGCAAATATCCACTCGGGCACACGAATACAGCATCCCAAATCGAGCTACTGTTATAATAGCCCTATTTTATTGAGACTTTGAAAGCTTCTTATAAGAGACATAAGTGCTACTGAGCGCTCGACCTAGTTTCTGAGAAAAAGTGGCAGGGATTCTGTTTGCCAGTCTGTTTATCAATGTGTCTGTTCGTTTGTCAGTGTAATTAACTCAAAAAATATTTTCGGTTGCCTACGTTATCAGATCTAGACTCTGCTATAAACTATTGCTAAATATATTACTAAAACAGCAGGTCCATGGTTTGGCTTAGTTTACAGACATGTAACTGTACGAACACTTAACCCTGCTCATTCGAAAAATAAAAAATGTCACGAAACTAAGATGCTTGGACACCTCTTATATATTCTCTACAGCTGTGTATTCTAGACATTGAAATCGTTGTGTTTCGTCCTTTACTGGCTTTTAAAAGTTCTACTGACTGTATACTAAGTTTAGAGCAAGTCTAGGTCTACTTGAATGTGTGTATAACATCAAGGAAAAAGCGTCGGCCTTATACACAAGGCCAATATACAATCTAGCTCTAGCCAAATGATGAAAAGTCTTAAACAACTTGCAACTTATGATCATTTTATCTATATATTTCTAAGTGTTACAACTGACTTCTCTTCATCTCGTAATTTACTTAACCTTTGTCAACATACTTAGTGGATTTAAAAAAAATGTGAGGGTGTCCATAACTGCCGAATGGTGTCGGTAACTGCCTCCATGACTGTTTGTTTGTGTGGTTGTCATATACTCGTATTGCCTTACAGCTGTTGCTATATGTTCTATTTGATGATGCGAATGAATAATTAATAACGTTGAAAATCGGTTTCAACTAAGATTATCGTAAGTAAACAATCGGTTATACTATACTAATTTATGCTTACGGTGTCGATAACTGCCGACTTTTGGCTATATACTGTTTATGACACTAAGAATTAGTTTGTTCATAATACGTTATTTTAATTAATGTCTTTGACTTCACTGTCTATATTACGTACTTAGGTTGATTTTTTACATTATTATGTTAGGTGGCCATATGTTAGACTGGCTATAGCCAAATACATGTATGTAAATCTCTTTAAATAAAGTTATTATTATTATTACTATTAACAACACGAATTTCACCTACTTTAAAAATATTTAAAATATATTGCCAATAAGTGTATAATAGCCAGCCACAGTACGCTGGTGAGTTTACCATCTAGAAAAGTTGACTTGTCCTTAGCGGTTGAGCAAGATTTTGCTTTGGAAAGAAATGTTATACATTTTGTATTTACTTTTTCTTAACCAAACGGTGTTATGGTCTGTATACATTTATGCTTCGTGCGAGTGGGTATCCGACTTGAAACTTAATGTTGAATAGAACTTCATTCTGCATCAAATTTTATTGTGATTAACTTTACATCAGGTTAATCTTAGTCTGTCTTCTTTTAATTTATAATGTTTGGGATTTTCACAGCTATTTTAATTCAAATTATCCGATACATGTAAGACTGTGTGTTGACAACATACATCAGCGACGTATTAATTTATGGGTAATTTTAAAGTTATAATACTGACCAGCGAAGATTACGTCGCAAATTTTTTTGGAAGGTCATTTTTCTACAGCAACGCATAAAACATCCGTTCACGAAGACATTGACTGAATAAATTTACCTGTAAATTGACAGATTCCACCGATGGTGGCGGATATAAAAAATGTTACTTTCGGTTTCAGTGACACAACCGCCATCATTCGGATACGTCCGTGACTACGCTAAAGGAAGTGGGCTAATCGTACGGTCCCGTATGAATAGTGAATACAGCGCAGGTGATTATTCGTACGGCAGTTTTGTATTACATTGTACTGAAGTCATTCAACTGATATGTTTTCAACCGATTTCTTTACTTTTCTTTAATTTTCAGTTGCACATGAACAGGAAATGATTTCGAATATAGAAAAAGGCTAATTTTATGTCTGCATGCAATATTGTTGTCATCGTATGACACATATGCAGTAAGTGTGAAAAAAATAAAAATGTCATCTATAGAAGTTCATATCATCGTTTGAGTAT
Organism: Mercenaria mercenaria; assembly: GCF_021730395.1. Taxonomy (NCBI): domain Eukaryota; kingdom Metazoa; phylum Mollusca; class Bivalvia; order Venerida; family Veneridae; genus Mercenaria; species Mercenaria mercenaria. Next base: position 95,431,864 of record NC_069365.1, read on the forward strand.
CATGTAATATCATATTTCGGTTGATAAGACTAGAACTAATTATTGACAATAATAAGTCCTCTCTCTCTCTCTCTCTCTTTCTCTCTCTCTCTCTCTATCTGAAAGACGCTGCTAAATATCTAAGCGTAAAACTAAGCAAATAAATATACACAATATATCTCATTTGGTCAGAATATGTTGATAACGTCACATCAAAAGCAAAGAATTCAATTAGATTCATCAGAAGGGGAATAAACAAAAAACAAAAAACAGTTTACAACACAATGTCCACCCACACCTTAAACACTGCTCCTCTATAAAAATGAGACTAACATTTACATGTCTTCACTTGGTATCAGCAGTGTTGTGCAAGATTGGAGGACGGCTATCGTTGTCCCTGTATACATAAAGGGCTCACGAAGCAAAGCCAGCAATAACAAACCTATTCTCTTACTTGCAATTGCTTAATTCTAACTGATGGGGCATGTTTTAGAATTAAATATTATTAATCATCTAGATAATAAAATTTGCTTAATTCCTTCCAACATAGCTTCCGCTCAAAACTCAGTTGTGAATCTCAATTTTATTACATTTTAGTCAAGAATTTTAGATTACCTTGAAGCTAGTAAATAGACAGACCTAATAGTAATTGACTTTATCAAATTGTTTGTCAAAGTCGATCACAATCGTCTGGTTTATTATTATTATTATTATTATACCAGATTTATATAGCGTCCTTTTCATGATCAATTTCACATTCAAAGGCGCTTTACGTAGTTCAAATGCAGCCACACAGGACGCATAGCATAATTCATCCTCTATTAGTAAAGACACAGAGCGATCTGACCAGAGGGACAGAGTGAGACAAAGCATCCCCCCCCCCCCCCCCCCACCCCACCCACCGACAGAGATATCAGAAATCAGATACCTTTAAATACAATACGAACACAAAAGATCTTCAATCAGAGCCTTGCCTTTTCTTAACATGCCCGTCACCTGCTAGGCTCACTTAAAAGCACCGTAAAACTCGTTGTTGATGATACAGTAGTTTATCTCACTATAAATATCATGCATGATTGTGAGACTCTCTAGCAGTACCTCCATAAATTAGAGCTGTGGAAAAAGACCCGGTCAAAGGAGTTGAATTCCGATATTGCGAATTGATTAGGGTATATAAAAAGAAATATAAAACATTGCTTTTCGCTATAAGCTACATATCCATGAATTTTAAACTATAAAAATGCTTAATATTTAGGCGAAACAGCAGTGTTACATCACAAAAAAAGACAAACAAGACCCTAAAATACATGAACAGAAATGATCAAATAAATGATAAATGTACAAATTTAAGAAACTTCGTATAAAACATGTTCAACCATAATTGGAATATTGCTCAACTGTTTGAGATTCAACAATCTCTAACACATGGAATTAAAAGATTAAGAAATGCTGCCGCCAGATATGTTCAAATCAAGTATGTCTGTAGATGAAGCATCACAGAAATGTTAATTGTACTGGCAAATGTTAAAACAAAGAGAAATTTCACATCCTTGCATCTCTGATTCTTTTATATAAAATCCGTCATTCGTCCATTATTTTTTTGTAGATCAGTACCGGCTAGACTTTCAGGACCTTCACTTTTATATTCCCTTCTCTCGCACCCATTATCAAGAGAACTCATCCCCCACAAGAACCATTAGACTCTGAAACAACCTACCACATCATGTTAAATCTAGTGCTACTCTTAAAGAGTTCAGGAGTGTTGTACATTGAATGAATTATATGTGAATATATTTAGAATGTTTTAATGCGCATGCTCAGTATCTTCCCGCCACACATATACCTGGAATAGCCGGTAGTCAGTAAAATTTAGAACTATCAACACGTGTTTGTGTTCTCTTTCTAGCACACAATCTGTGGCTGTATTAGATATATAACATAATAAACACCAAATCCAACAAGGATTGGCCTAGATTGTTTAAACCTGAAATATTTGTTTTATCATCTTTTAACCTGTAACTTGCAATATAATAGTGCTTCCGAGGGATCTACTTTTCAGATTATATTAATCGTCGTTGTCGACCAGACAGTCGCCTCCCAGTCACAGTCAGTCATTGACAATGGGGACTATCTAGTTCTGGCTAACATAACTGACACAGTTTTTATTTTCTGATGGCCGCATTCATTTAGTTATGGCGAAACCCCATTTTTTAACTAACCAGTATCAAACCGCAACATCTCGCACAGTCTCTCGTGAGAACTCATGATGTCGTGCAACAGTTCAGAGCACGTGGTTATTCTTGAAAATCAGTATCAAAATTTTACCTATATATGAATTTATATAATCACATAAAATCTATAAAACAACATACAATTTCTCAGAAAATGTCAATAAATAACGATTCTCTACAGCCTATTGGTTTTTCAAAATGAAGAGTACCCTGACCAGGCGACAACTGAATGACGGACAAAATATTGCAGACAGGGGTACCAATTTGAAACTTGTGTTCAAATTATGTTGCATGGATTATTTATGCCAGATCAAAAGGAAAATTGATTAGAAATATTGTATAGTAAAAGGTGAGTCCATTGAATTTGATAAAATTATAGACTTCTGGAACGAAGGTGTTAGGTGTCAGTACGGGATTCATTTTAGCTCAGAGATCCGTAACCGCATATTATATAAACATCTTTGAGCTGAACTTTTAGCTAGGGACTACTGTGCAGATGTAGACAAATTGATTGTGAAACGTACGGGACCGTAATACGAGCCACGCTAAATGATTGTTCGTACGGGACCGTACACAGAGCCACGCTAATCTATTTTAAGAAACAAAACAACAACATGTCTAGCACATTCGTATCGCATTTTCTGGTAAACTGCGTTTCCTTTTATTTTACAACAGGCTAAATTTTATAACATTAATGCATTTTTTGTAGAAATGGCATCGAAAAGCAAAATATTTGTAAATTTCTGCATTTATCCGCCGTTTTACACAAAATCCTATCACGGCCGACCATCCATTGTTGTTTTCGACGTATTTAAATTTTTGTCACGTGACACTGTCTTCGTTGGTTTACGGACTTCGGCGAAGCCTGGCGAGTGAATTAGTGTAAAGCTGGTCATTAAATATTTCATGGTTTTATATCTATTCGTATCTCAACAATATTTGGCCATCCAAGTCTAACTAATGGGCAAATTTGTTCATTAGACTGTCTTCTACAAATCTACAAAGTTATTTGCTTTATTTTAAGGGTGATGTTTACCAGTATTATAACTTTAATTAAAAAATTTAGCAAAAGAGTGCTTTAACACTATTTATGCACGATGGGTGGTTATACGTCGGGCGTAATTATTTCACGAGGGCGCAGTCCGAGTGAAATTATTTGTACGATGTATTACCACCCGAGTGTACAAATAGTGTTAAAACACGGTTGTGCTATAAATTATTTCGATTCTAATATGCCCTTAATCTAAAACAGTAGATAAAATATAGAAGCGCTCTTTCTTGGTCGCAACAAAAACTTTGACGTCACCGCACGTTAACGTGACGTCATTCTAGCGTAAGAGTGTTTTAACAGAGACAGCCATATTAGAATGTAGGGATAATACACGTTTTTTTGTGTATTAACGTCTGCAGAAGCCCGCGGGATTGTTTGTGACCGAGACCGAAGGTCGAGGTCACAAACATATCCCAAGGGCTTCTGCAGGCGTTAATACACAAAACAAACGTGTATTGTCGCTATTCTTGCATAAAAAAAACATTACACGACGACTAAATGCATTGTTTTCATATGTGATGACTTGACGATTCCGGTACATTTTTTATTTACCATTCTTGTTATTCTTGGAAATGGTAAACATGTTTTAAATATCCATAACCGGGGCACACATAACAATAACACTACTAAAAGCGTGATTTGAAGGTTTTTGAGCATCTTATTTTTATTTTTAGTTATTACAAACGTTACATTACACATAATTTTGCATATAACTAAAAAAATTGATAAACAGGAACACAATTATTTTAAGAATAACAACTTTACATTCGAATTATATTGAGTACGAACAAACAGAGTACGGATGAGTACGAAGCTAGTGACTAGCTTTCGAGGTTTATTATATGAATTCTGCGAACAGTCAGGTAAAAACAAACCGACTGATACTAACAAAAATCATTAATATAATATCTAAAAACGGGCAATAGCACAAGTTACACGCGATACTTATTTATTCACAGTTATTTACAATAACTGAACAGACGCTTTGTAAAGGGAGTAAACTCTAAGAGAAGCTAGTGCGTACATTGATGGGGGCAGTACGTTTGGGCTTGGAAACTGATACAGCTAAACATACTACGGATTACATTGTATCTATAATGATGCAAGAAGAGGTTATTATGGAAGAAACAAGTTGCAGATGACAAATATCAGTCTACGCAGAAATACATACATACGTCCCTGACAAAGCATTTCAAAAATAAAAATCATGTATTAACAGCACGTGAATTGCCTTGTTTGCACACGATTTTTCTCCCGTTTATGCATGGGCGGATCCAGTGAAAAAAGTAGTTTTTATGCAAGAATACAAGTTTCGGCACAGCATCAGTAATAAGATGCATCTATCAAGCGTATGTGTAACGGCATGTGACAGAAAAGCATTGTTTTTATTAAGTGAAAGCGTCTTTACATGTATGGTGTACAATTTGGGTGAAAAGTAAAGAGATAAATCAAGTAATGACAAAAATGAACCTGCGGGTATAAAGACATAATATACATGTAAGTAGAAAATTGTAGTTTTATACGTGCGGGTACAATTTTCTACCTACATGTATATTTTCTATTTATATCCGTACAGTTTTATTTCTTCTTGTATCTCTCTACTTTCACCCAAACGTTACAACATACATGTGACGACGCTTTCCCTTTATAAAAACGATGTTTCCTGTCACATTCCATTACAGAGACGAATCGTGGTAGATGCACCTAATTACTTTAATACAAAATGTAGTGCCAAGTACGTTGCTAATGTTTAAGAATGCATAATTCAGAACTGAAAGCTCAGACGGAAACACATAAGCACAGATCAATACCTATATTGATGACACGACCGACTCGGGACAATAGCAAAATGTTCTCAGAGAATATTAACAACTTCATTATGATCTCAGAAACTGTCAAAAAACATAACTCTGATGTTCTTCGATTCCCAAAGGAGGTAGTAAAGTGCATTTATAATGTCATTCTGCAATGTTCAAAGCGCAATTTTTCAAAGAAATCGTTTTGCGTGGATGTATCTAACGGGTGATTGAACATATAACTTGCTACAAAAGCTGTACTATGGTAATATATGAACATGTTCTGTATTTAATCTAAAAAACTAAGAATTGAAAGAAAAACTAAATATTCTCTTTCTTTTAGGAACAATAGTCGTTTTATACATATAGGAATGTACTGCATTATTCCTCGTTTTATTTAGAGACAAATAAAGTACTAGTAGCATGGATACATTTTCAGTATGTACTTGCACATTCACGTACCCGAACATATATGAAATCGCATCCTCCCACCCCCCACCCCACCCCACCCCACCCCCTGATACGAAACATAAAAGGTTTTATTTGTTTGTTTGTTTTTGGTTTAACGCCGTTTGTCAACAGTATTTCAGTTACGTAAACCAACCAGTGTTCCTAGACTCTAAACCAGTACAAATCGGTTCTCCGCAAGTAACTGCCAACTTCCCCACATGAATCAGAGGTAGATGACGAATGGTCTTCTATCAAATCGCCACTCAATATGATTTCAAGCAGACGACATTACATTACATAAGCAGTCACATAAATAAAAGTAAATGTATTGAATTAGGTGAATTACATTATTAGGAAAGAGTCTCATTACAGCAATATCAATTAATATTGGGTCGTGGTTTGGCCCTGATCACAAATATTATCGGCAATTAGAGTAATATTCAAACAATATCACTTTTCTTGTGTTGGTATTTGTGTGAGTTGATTGATAAATAAATAAATCATACAGCACACAGCAATATATAAGGATCTTTATATTGAAATAACATAACAAACGTTTCAGCTTACAGGTATTTTATTTCTATATCGTGTTTTATCTTGTTTTATTTCTATTCTTTTTATTCTTAAGTGTTGTCTACACACTAAGTCTTTCGTTTATTCATATTTTGAGGTGACAAACAGATTTTATCAGGCTGAAAGTCACTTTTTTTTACATCCTTGCTCTGTTTCATATAAAAGTGAATATTACTGATCTGATCTTCGTACCTTTATAGAATATAACTTTTCTTACACCTTCTTTTTATGAGATTTCTATCATAAAATGACCAGAAACAGAAATAAAACTTCTTAGTGAAATGCCATGCCTTGGTGATTCAACATTTATAGTATAAACATGTAAACCGTCATATTTCTTGCAGAATACATTCTGAAAGTGAAGAAATTGTTTTCTTACACGAAAATGCGCAAAAATGGAAAAATTAAAATCTATTTACGTGGGACTTCTTTCGATAAGGAACATGGTCCGGTTATAAGGATTTTAGTTTGCTTATCGGTATAGTTTTACCAAATCGTTCCCAGCTGTATATATGTATAATTTATGTATATATTTTCAATTATTGAGACATGCTATTATATGATGGTGTATATTGATCAAAAGATGTGCAGAAATATACTGACATTTATTTTCTCACAACAAAACTAATATCGACAATCAATGACTGCTATATAAATTTACTGTTCGATCTTTCATTCCCATTTCCAATAATTTCCGTACACGCCAGAATATCTCACAGTCTTTCTAATAGAGCACGCAATGCTGTTTTAATGGGCTGTGTTTCCGAAGGTGACCGTTCTCATGACAGGTAATTTCAGTAAACCGTGACGTTTTGCCCAAATACTTGTGAGGTTAATTCAAATCTCCATGACAATTTTACGAAAGACTTTGTGAGGTAAATTCGAGACTTTGTGTCAGCATCATTAGGCCTCCAACTCCGTTTCTAGCGGGTAACCAGTAGAGGTAAATGACCGCCGTAGCAACGAGCGTTAGTAAAATGTCGTTAAACACTGTCAAAGAAATAAAGCTTATTAATTTAGCTGCTTCAGCTCAAACTTCTGAATAAAGTCAAATGTGTCTAGATAAGATATTTGTAGTAGCTTGACAAGACCTATAGGGTATTAAAGAAACAATTATCACTATGATTTGTATATTGGGAATGTACATGAATAAAAATAAGGTGACTGAAGCGTAAAAAAGATGTTTACGTATTTACTGATATTACGTAAAATACACGTTTTTCGAAACCAGATCGTGTTATACAAAAAAGGCACAAACGAGATCTGAAATTTAGCCAATGTGACATTTTTAACCAAAAACAGTATTTACAATTAACCATTTAACGACACATCTAAGCAGTTATGTTTCATATGTAATTTGCTATCCGTAGTTGGACAAAAACTGTGTTTTCCCTTATTAAATATAAAGTGGGTCTAAATACGCCAATTCGAGGGGCAGATTGATTTTTCACAATGTTGATCAAATTTATCAAACTTCTCAAATATGACAGGTATCAACAATATTATCGATTGTCATGGTTATCCGTAATTTCGTAAGCTTATGAAATTTTGTTTATTTATTTGTAGTGTCAAATAAAATGTCACTTGTTGATGATATTTTTGTCTATAATGGAAGGCTACAACCAGTACAGTGCACAATAGCACTTTCTTTGTGAGAGTATGTGTATGGGCTGATTGATAAATAAATCAATTATACCACAGGCAGCTTTAGATAGGGATCTATATATTGGAATAACATATTTAACGTTTCAGGTTCTAAAGGTACGCATTTCACTTTATTTTCATGTTCGTCAGTGCTTAGCCAAAATACAAATAATATGTAAACTGAAAAGTTTTGAAAACACGAACTTTTGTTGCTGTTCTGCCAAAGATTATTTTGAATATTTGAAATAAAATGTTTGAAATGACAAATTACTTACAACTACGTATAATGTCCAGTTTGAGTCAATTACTCATACGCGATATTTTCTGCGAAGAATTTAATGCGTTTGTTGGGGTAAATTAAGAAAAACAGTTCTTTTACAACTGCCAGATTGATAGAAAACCCTTCCTATCAACAGAATCTGAACGTTTCGAAGTGCTCAATGTTTTATTTATAAAACGATTTTAATTCCTGTGATGCTAGCCTCGTTCTCAAAACTGGTAGTAAAACAGGCATAAGGAGAGGTATTTGTTTATCAGCTAAATTTCAAAGTTCATATGCACGAATATAGGCTGCATCGACCGTAAGACTATTTAGCATGCATAAACAGTTACATGAGAAATTACTTTTGATTTTTTATTCTTCTAAATTTCTCCGCTTTTTGAAAATAATTTTGAAATGTGTAGGTCTGCAGCTCTCAACTGTAGATTTTCATTCTGTTTTGAAAATGTACAAATGTTGCCTTTGTCAGAGGGTTTAATCAATAGGTCAAAAGCTGTACGTAAATTCGTAATCTATGTCTGCTTGTGTATTTTTTTCTCGCATTGTCCGACTGATTACTAATCAAAAGCCATTTACTGGTGCTACGTATGTTTTTCTCTGAAATGAAAGACTATACAGTTTTCGCCTTGCTAACCGATTAGTAAGCAAATCAATGATACTGGCAGTAGATAGGCATCTTTACACTGCAATAAAAAAGGAAAGGTTTCCGCTTTAAAAGGTATTTCATGTCACTTTGAAATACTTTTCTTTTTTATTTATGTTTGTAATTCCGTACTTCAGTACACATATAGCAATAAATCAGGCCATTTAGTGCCTTTATCATATGCGTTTAGATTTTTCTGTATAAAATAAGATAAAGTTCTAGGTCATATATTTCTTTGAAATAACGACGCAGTCATAACCATTCCTTATTTTGTCTATTTCTGTGTATGTTGTTAAAAGGCAGCAACAATTTACAATTAATTAATTTAATTTACAATTTACATACAAAGGATGTGGTTTTAAGCTTTTGGCTTTTTCTATGTGAATCGACGGCTATTATCATCTAAGGAAAAAACAATTTAAATTAGGTTTTGTAACAAAGCTTTTATGAACTATTGACATGATACAGACTCGCATACAGTTTTTTTTTCGACCAGCCGAAATATCTATATATAATCTTTATAGCACCTGCTGTCAGCTTTCGATAATTTTGTTACATACAAATCTATGTTTAATTAAAACTTCTAATTTTGACTCTATAGCAATAAAACACTCAGTACTTGCATATTCGCGTACCCGAACATGTATGAAATCGCAACCCTTCTGATACGAAAAATAGAAGATTTTATTTGTTTGTTTTGGGTTTAACGCAGTTTTTCAACAGTACTTTAGTTACGTAACGGCGGGCAGTTAACCTAACCAGTGTTCCTGGATTCTTAACCAGTACAAACTTACTGCCAACTTCCCCGCCTGAATCAGATGTCGAGGACGAATGATTTCAGACGTAGTGTCTTTTATCCAATCGTCACGCAATATTATTTTTATTTATCAAATATTAAATTAAATAAAAAGAAATAATTGAACACCCCGGATTTATTGGACTCAACTGCCACAATATCATAAGTGAATTGCGTTATTAGGAGAGAGTCTCATTACAGCAGTATCAATTAATATTGGGTTGTGGTGTGGCAGTGATTGCTAAGCAAACATTACTGGCAATTAGAGTGTATTTCAAACAATATCACTGTTCTTGTGTTGGTATTTGTGTGTGTTGATTGATAAATAAATCTATCATACTGCAGGCAGAAATATATAGGAATCTTTGTATTGGAATAACATAACAAACGTTGCAACTTACAGGTATTTCATTTCTATATCATGATTTATCTTTTTATTTAAGTATCTGTTATCAAGCAATTTGTTTTGGTATTTTTATATACTGAGTATTTCATTTGTTTTATTTCAATCCTTTTTATTCTAAAATGTTGCCTAAACATTAAGCCAGGCTTTCGTTTATTCCTATTTTGATGTGACAAAAAGATTTTATCAGGTTAAAAGTCACTAATTCCAATCCTTCTTTATTTCATATAAAATCGAACATTTCAGATCTGGTTTACGTACCTTTATAGAATACGACTTTTCCTACACCTTCCTTTCATGAAATTCATATCACGAAAAATAGAAAGAAAACTGAACGTTGAATAGTTAATAGTGAAATGACAGACCTTGATGATTTAATATTTATAGTATAAACATGTAAACCGTCACATTTCGTGCAGAATACATCTAACATTGAAAAATTATGCTCAAAGAACTCGTTTTACACGAAAAATGCGCAAAAATAGAAAAATTAAAATCTATTTACTAGGGACTTCTTTCGATAAAAAACATGGTCCTGTTATAAGGATTTTAGTATGCTTGTCGGTATAGTTTTACTAAACGTTTCCAGCTGTTTTTTGTTGTTTTTTTTTGGCTTCATTTTTTTTTTGAGGCATGCTCTTATATGATGATGTATATTGATCAAAAGATGTGCAGAAATATACTGACAAAGATTTTTTTCTCTCAACAAAACTAATATCAAAAATCAATGACTGTTATATAAACATTTGAACCATGTATTAATCAACTGTTCAGTATTACACTTCCAATACCAATAATTTCTGTTCTCGCCAGAATGTCTCATAGCCTTTTTAATAGAAACAATCCATAGGAGTTTTAAGCATGCAGTGCTGTTTTAATGAGCTGTGTTTCCGAAGGTGACCGTTCTCAGGCAATTTATTTACCATACTTTCAGTAATAGGTATAAAATAAAGTTCAAGACGATTTGACGAAAGACTTTGTGTCAGCATCATTAGTCCTCCAACTCCAGCGGATGACCTACTTCCAGAGTGCAGTAGCCGTAGCAGTAAGAGTTCGGCATTTTTAAACAGACAAATACATAAAGCTTATTGATGAATATACATATAGAACTAGTCTAGATTTAGCTGCTTCAACTCAGACTTCAGAATAAGATCTAATGTGTCAATATATTATTAAATGGTTTAAAACATATTTGTAGTAGCTTGATAAAAAGAAACAATTATCACTATCATTTGTACAATGTCGAAAAGTGTCTGAATGTACATGACATGAATAGAAATAAGGTGACTGAAGGATAAAAAAGATATTTACTTATTTACTGATATTACGTGAAATACACGTTTTTTTTTCGAAACCAGATCGTGTTATACAAAAAAAGGCACAAACGAAATCTGAAATTTAGCCAATGTGACATTTTTAACCAAAACTGTGTTTATAATTAACCATTTATCGACACATCTAAGCAATTATATTTCATATTTTGTTTTAATATTTTATTTGAGTCTCATCCATTTTATACATATATACAAACAATAAAAATCATATATATCATCAGTAAATGGCCATTCTATATAGAATTACAAGAGACTATCTAAAAAAAAACAACACAAGAGCTGTCCATAAGACAGCGCGCTCGACTTTTCTCAGTGCTTGACTCTGAATGAGAGCTTTGCCAGTAAAAAAAAAAAAAAAAAAAAAAAAAAAAAAACCAAAAACATTCCAAGTTAAAAAGGGACAGAAATCTAATCAGAGTTATGGGAATTGTGTCTCCTGGTGTAGACCTTGATTGTAAATAACTATTTAGAGTTTCAAGTCAAAAACTCTGATAGTAACAAAGATATTGACCTTTAACAAAAAATTCTAAGTTAAAAAGGGACATAATTCTGTCAAAAACCAAACCAGAGTTATGGGTATTGTTTCTTCTGGTGTAGACTTAATGGTAAGTAAGTATTTTAAAATTCAAGCCAAAAGCTTTGATAGTAACAAAGATATTTAACTTTATCAAAATCTTTAACCAAAATACTAATTTAAAAAGGGGCATAATTATGTCAAAATTCAAATCAGAGTTATGGGGATTGTTTCTCCAGGGATGGTAAATAAGTATTTTAAGTTTCAAGTCAATAGCCTTGATAGTAACAGAGATATATTTGACTTGACTTTATCAAAAACTTTAACCAAAATTTCTAAGTTAAAAAAGAGGCATAATTCCTTCAAAATTTAAAGCAGAGTAATGGGGATTGTTTCTCATGGTGTAGACTTTGATAGTAAATAACTATTTTTAGTTTCAAGTCAATAGCATTGATAGTAAGAGAGATATTTGACTTTATAAAAACTTTATTCTTCGAAAAGTCGAGCTAAAAAGTACATTACACTATTAAAATCACAGTAAAGCTATTTCAAGTGTATTCTGTTGTATTTGTGTTGTGTTCATTCCAAGTGGTGTGTGTGTTTGTGTATGTGTGCGTGTGTGTACTTAAGTTGTATGGATATATGTACTGTGTTGTGTTTGTGTTGTGTTGTACATGCATGTATGTGTGTGTGCGAGCCTGTGTTTGTAAAGTATTACCTCTGACATCAACTAAGGTACTTCCTATGCAAAACTGGTATTTATATCAATACAGAATTACAGGAGACTAATTATTATCACTGTTAATTTGTACACATACATCTTTTTACATAAACCATATTTATATGATAGAAACTGAGGAGCAGTCGCTAATTGAAAATTAAAAAATTCTTAAAACCAAAAAAGTATTAAGAATCTGACCACTAATATGGGCACTACTGCGCAATTACGAAATGGTTTAAAAAATCAGATATCACCCTGGATCAGATCAAGGATGAACTAATTAGCAACTGCTTCTCAGATTTGATAAAAATACTCAACACATACTACAGAGTAAAACAAGATGTTACATCAAGACATTATTTATATTGATAAAACATCAGTGTTTTTATACAATGTTAAAAATCATACCTAATTATACAGGATGTTAAATCTAAGTTGAAGAATACTGTAGCAGGTTTTTGCGGTCACAATAGTCATATCTTTGTTGGAGAGTACAAAAACTAGTTTTTCATCTTCTGTTAAATTAACAAAATTCATGTTTATATTAGATGCTTTGTTTAACATTGGTTGCCTTAATTCATTATATGAACAACATTCAAAAAGTACATGTTTTTCATTTTCTACTGACGATTTACAAATGGGACATATTCTGTTTTCAATAGGGAGGTTTTCATATCTTCCGGTCTCTAATCTAATTGGCGCTACACCACATCTAAATTTAGTGAGAGAGGCTCTGTGTTTTAAAGGCATATTCAAACTCACGTAATCTTCAGTTACAAAGTCCTCTTTTAGTAATTTATAAGTCCTTAGTTTATTTCCCCCTCTTCTGCTTGTACCAGTGTCTCGATTAATAAGAGTTTTCCATTCAGCTTTATAAGCTAACATAGCTGCTTCTACAATTTTATTACAGTAGTTTTTAGATGACATATTGGCACACTGTCTTGAAACTTCAACTAAATCTAACTTCTCTAAACACCTAAGATACTCAAATTGCCAATTTTTACATCTCTGACCACTTTTCAACAAACCTGTATTGAAAACTTTATAATTTACTCTATTAGTTTCCATTTTCATAAATCTATGCCACTGTTGACTAACAGATCTTAATTGTTTCACATGTGGTGGTTGCCAGGCTAATTCCCCATAAACAGCAGCATTAGGTGTATACTTTCCGATCCCTAAATAAAATCGCATAGCTCTGTTTTGTACAGCATTGATACACGAGTACGATTTTTGACCCCATATTGAAGCTCCATATGCAATAACTGGCCATACTGTCGAATCATATAATTTAACAAATACATTATATGGCAGTGTACCCATAGATTTTGATTTAGCAATCAGTAACCCTAAAGCCCTGCTCGCACTCTGAGCTACACATTTAGCTGTTTTATTGTAATCTAAATATTCAGTAAGTAAAAGACCCAAGTATGTATACTGTCCTACAATTTGTAAAGCATGACCACCACACGTAAAATTAAATGTAGTTCTATTTGTCGACTGTGGACGAAAGTGTACAATATTGCTTTTATCTCGATTAATAATCATAGAATTCATATTACACCAGTTATCCAATACATCTAACATACTTTGCAAATCATCTTCGTTTTCTGCAATAAGTACTACGTCATCAGCATATAATAAAATACAGACTTGTTCATTGTCTAAATGGATTCCTACTCCAACTGCCTTTATACGTGTAACTAAATCGTTAATGAAAAGGTTAAAAAGCATTGGAGACAAAGAACAGCCCTGACGTAATCCACAGTGAACATCAAACCAGTCGGTGTTTAGACCATTTAGTCTAATACAAGAGGATACAGACTGATACAGTGATTGTAATGCAAAAAACATATTGCCATTTATACCAAAATTGCCTAATTTTTTCCAAAGAATATTTCTATCTATAAAATCATAGGCCTTCCTATAATCAATAAAAGCACAGAAAGTTGACTGTTTATTCTTTTTCCTTGTATCAATAATATTGGTTAGCGACGATAAATGATCAATTGTACTTCTATTTTTTCTAAAACCATTTTGTTCATCAGATAAAATGTCATTGTTCTCTGTCCATTTAGACAAACGGTGGTTTAAAATTGAACAATAAATCTTATACATAGTACATGATAACGAGATACCTCTGTATGACATTGGATCCCTTGGATCTATTGTACTGGATTTAGGAATAGGACTTATAATAATTTTGCCCCAATCTGACGGAACAACACCTTTATTGAAACATACAGTAAACAATATATGCAAAAAAGATACAGAACAATCATTTTTTAGAATCTCCATTGGAATGTTATCGAAGCCCCACGCTTTATTATTTTTTGCATTATTGATTGCATTACGTACTTCAAAAATGGATATTTCTTCATTGAGAACATCACAATTGTTATTTGTATGGATATAGCTCTCATTATTATTCACATGATTAGGACCATCTTGCATAATATCAGTATCTACTTGTCTGGTAAAAAGCTTACTAAAATCCATTTTCCATTTGTTCAGAACAATATCAACATCGTTTGAAATACCATTCTCTGTGGCTACTTCCATAGGAATAGCTTTTTTCTTGGACTGAGAAACGCCTATCCTGCCTATGGATTTCCAAAATTCTTCATTGTTATTATCACAGTCAGCCTGTAGTTCTTTCTGGAGATTTATCCAGTAAGAACGCATATGTAATTTGCTAGTCGTAGTTGGACAAAAATTGTGTTCTCCCTTATTAAATATAAATTGGGTCTTAGTACGCCAATTTGAGGAGCAGAGTGATTTTTCACAATGTTTATCAAATTTATCAAACTTCCTAAATATAACAGGTATCAACAATGCTATCAATAGTTAATGTAATAGATTTGTCATGGTAATCCGTAATTTTGTGCGCTTACGAATTTTTGTTTCGGAAATGCAACTCATACAGGCACCTGGCTGGCTATACGTTCACACGAGAGCAGACCGATATCGCATTATTATATTTATTTGTAGTGTCAAACTAATTACAAATAAAATCTCACTTGTTGATGCCATATTTTTTATCATTAATGGAAGACTACAACCAGTACAGTGTGTCACACAATAGCACCTTCCTTGTGTGGGAATTTGTACGAGTTGATTGGTAAATAAATCAATGATACCGCAGACAGCTTTAGAAAGGGATTTATATATTGGAATAACATATTTAACGTTTGAGGTTCTTAAGGTACGTATTTCACTTTATTTTCATTTTCGTCAGTGCTTAGCCAAAATGAAAATAATATGTAAACTGAAAAGGTTTGAAAATACGCACTTTTTGACGTTCTACCAACCGCGGTAGTTCAGTTGCAAGTTTGATAGCTATCCTCAACATGCAAGCGTTATACCTTGGTCGATTTTTACAGGCCATTACGACGCAGATTTCCGTTTACTCGACGACGGTCCTATGATTCGATGACTAAAGTGCAGAAACAAACGTTATGTCGCTTTTCCGTCATTCAAAAACATCTTGAGGTAATCGCAAATGCTTACATAGCCTGTTAATAACTTAATGTATAGTTTAGAAGAGACGTTGCATAAATATGTCTTACTCGTTGCTGCGTTTAACAACAACAAAAAACAACAACAACAAGATGGCAGGAACTGAAAATGATATGTAGCTGTTAGTAATATTTGTCAGTTGGTAGATGCTCTTAGCTAAAACTTAAATCCAACATTTATAAGGAAGTATATAAAAGTTGGAACAACTTAAAATACATTTGTGTGCTTGGATTATAAATTATTAGTATTCTGTTGTCGCAGTATTCATTGATGGATCTCATATCGAATTCATTAGACTCCGTGCTACTATTGCTACCTCTTTTAGATAATTGAGTTGTTAAATTATTTCTCTATGATAGCTGTCCGCTTGTAAGCATGTGCCACGAGGTATGAAGAGTGTTGCGCTATGAACATACTAGGCTAGTGTTTATCTTGGTCGCGCTCTGTGCTTTCAAATGATCTTCTTTTAACATATATCAGGTAGCATCACCATGATAGAATTTTTGAAAAACCTTC
Source organism: Mercenaria mercenaria (assembly GCF_021730395.1). Lineage (NCBI taxonomy): Eukaryota > Metazoa > Mollusca > Bivalvia > Venerida > Veneridae > Mercenaria > Mercenaria mercenaria. Next base: position 95,448,314 of record NC_069365.1, read on the forward strand.
ATTAAATATTAATGCAAATTTGAATATCAGATTGATTTTGTATCATTTAATATTTGCTGGAGCATTATCAATTTTTGATAAAATTTCTTAATTATCTCACGCGTCGACAATAGTATAGATAGAGCAAACTCTATGATTTTAATAAAGGGATAAAGGGATGGAAACAATAAAGATAATGATGATGATGATAATGATAATAATTTCATTTCATTGTTGGGATAATACACGTTTTTTTGTGTATTAACGTCTGCAGAAGCCCGCGGGATTGTTTGTGACCGAGACCCTAGGGGGTCTCGGTCACAAACATATCCCAAGGGCTTCTGCAGGCGTTAATACACAAAACAAACGTGTATTGTCGCTATTCTTGCATAAAAAACATTACACGACGACTAAATGCATTGTTTTCATATGTGATGACTTGACGATTCCGGTACAATTTTTTATTTACCATTCTTGTTGTTCTTGGAAACGGTAAACATGTTTTAAATATCCATAACCGGGGCACACATAACAACAACACTACTAAAAGCGTGATTTGAAGGTTTTTGAGCATCTTATTTTTATTTTTAGTTATTACAAACGTTACATTACACATAATTTTGCATATAACTAAAAAAATTGATAAACAGGAACACAATTATTTTAAGAATAACAACTTTACATTCGAATTAATTTGAGTACGAACAAATAGAGTACGGATGAGTAAGAAGCTAGTGACTAGCTTTCGAGGTTTATTATATGAATTCTGCGAACAATCAGGTAAAAACAAACCGACTGATACTAACAAAAATCATTAATATAATACCTAAAAACGGGCAATAGCACAAGTTACACGCGATATTTATTTATTCACAGTTATTTACAATAACTGAACAGACGCTTTGTAAAGGGAGTAAACTCTAAGAGAAGCTAGAGCGTACATTGATGGGGGCAGTATGTTTGGGGTTGGAAACTGATACAGCTAAACATACTATGGATTACAGTGTATCTATAATGCTGCAAAAAGAGGTTATTATGGAAGAAACAAGAAGCAGATGCCAAATATCAGTCTGCGCAGAAATACATACATATGTCCCTGGCAAAGCATTTCAAAAATAAAAATCATGCATTAACAGCACGTGAATTGCCTTGTTTGCACACGATTTTTCTCCCGTTTATACATGGGCGGATCCAGTGAAAAAAGTAGATTTTATGCAAGAATTCATAATAATAATAATGATAATATTATAACTAGAGCTGCTTTTGAGAAAAGCGTATGTCTCCCACAACTGCCTAATAATCTGAATAGTTATGTATCTGAGTCAACCATGCATCAATACATGTATCACAAGCATCTGTGTACAGATTTTCGGTAATTCAAGTGCCATAGTTCTGAAGTGCCTGGGCCGATTTGGCTAGTTATCGAACTTGGCCGAGGACTTATTCGCAAATACATTTTGTTCAAGTTTGATGAAGATCGGGTGAGAAATGTTCGACTTAGAATGTGGACAAGAGTAAAAAGGCTAAATTTCGGTAATTCAAGGGCCATAATTCTGAAGTGCCTGGGTGATTTGGCTAGTTATCGAACTTGGCCGAGGACTTATTGGTAACACACATTTTATTAAAGTTTGGTGAAGATCGGATGAGAACTGTTTAACTTAGAGCGCGGACAAGATTTGTGACAGCCACAGATATGGACACATGGACACACACACACAGACAGCAGTTAATCAATATATCTCCCACACCACTATGTGGTTGGAGACATAATTACAATTCAGTAAGAATTTTATTTACAGAGGATAGCATATTTGGCTATAGCCAGTCTAAAATATGATTCTCTAACATATCATTTAACATTTCAATCTATACTTATTGTGTTACATAGACAGTGATGTGAAAGACATTATTAAAATAACATATTACGAACAAATTATTCCTTAACGGCAAAAACAATGTGTACTACTATGAAAAGGGTTTGAAATTTAGGCAATATCGGTAGCTAAAATTGTGTATTGTTAGTTTAAATCTTGTAATAAAGTGGGGGAAGTTTATGTGCATATAAAAACGTTCATTTTGACCTTAGTACTGGTTCGTAACTATAAAACATAATATCATAAAAGCTTAGAAGAAGATATAAAATCACAGATCGATACTTGTAGTGTTGACTGGAGCGACTTTGTACAATCGGGAAATGTTTTCAGTGAATATCAACAGCTTCATTGCGATCTCTATATTCAACAGGAAATGTCACAGATAGAGCGAATTTTACGTCAGACCTGAAGGCATCCATGCAATTTTTTCCTCCAGTTTTTGCATTTCTGTATATTTGCGTTCTACAGTATGTGGAGTGGTTTTTCAAAATTCGTAGAACTGCTCAACTGCATGACTAAGTTGCGACCCTTCTATGGCATACGCGACATGTTCTTGAAGTTAAAAGAGTGGAATGTAAGATAATAACCAGGTAAATATTTTTCTTACATGATAGCTGTCCGCTTGTAAGCATGTGTCACGAGGTATGAAGAGTGTTGCGTTATGAACATACTAGGCTAGTGTTTATCTTGGTCGCGCTCTGTGCTTTCAAATGATCTTCTTTTAACATATATCAGGTAGCATCACCTTTTAACATATATCAAGTAGCATCACCTTGATAGAATTTTTGAATATCCTTTATTAAATATAAATGCAAATTTGAGTTTCAGATTGATTTTGATCATCTAATATTTGCTGAAGCATAATCAGTTTTTAATAAAATTTCTTAATCATTCCACGCGTCGACAATAGTATAAATAGAGAAATCTATATGAAAATAAAAAAGGATGGAAACAATAATAATAATAATGATAATAATAATAATTTAATAAAAAGAGGATAGCATATTTGGCTATAGCAAGTCCAAAATATGGTTCTCATTTCATTTACAAATTCAGTCTATACTTAGTGTGTTACATACGCACTGAAGTGAAAGGCATTATTAGAATAACAAATTAGTCCTTAGTGGCATAAACAATGCGTACTGCTATGAAAGGTGTTTAAAATTTAGGCAATATCGGAAGCTGAAATTATGGATTTTCACTCTAAATTCGCAAATCAATGCTTGTAATAAAGTGGGGGAAAGTTTTATGTGCATATAAAACGTTCATTTTGACCTTAGAACTGGTTCGTAACTATAAAATATGATATCATAAAAGCTTAGAAGAAGATATAAAATCACAGATCGATACTTCTCGGTAAATGTTTTCAATAAACAACTTCATTACGATCTCCATATTCAACAGGAAATGTCACATACTCGAAAGGTGGCTATACAGCGAATTTTACGTCAGGCCTGAAGGCACCCACGCATTTTTTCCCTCCAGTTTTTGCATGTCTGTGTATATACGTTCTGCAGTATGTAGAGCGTTGTTTCAAAATATGAAAAACTGTTCAACTACATGATTTAAATGTGACATTACTATTGCATACGCAACATGTTCTTGAAATTAAAAAGGTGAATATAAGATAATAACCAGGTAAATAGTTTTTCTTATCTATCATTTTGGCTTGGCTATTAGAAGAATACGTAGAGCTCTTGCACTCGCCCATTCGTCTGTCGTCGTCGTCGCCTGTGTCCTGATTTGGTTAAGTTTTGTTTGAAAGCTGGTAGTACCCCTTCTGGGAATAGACTGAAACTTCACACACTTTTTCACTGAGATGATCTGACCTGCAGTGCGCAGGCTTCATATTTTTGTGCTGCACTTAGCAAATTTTGGTTAAGTTTTGTATGTAAACTGGTATCTAAGTATCCACAGAAGGGCATGGACTGAAACTTCACACACTTGTTCACTGTATTGTAATGACATACAGTACACAGGCTCCATAATCCTATTTTATATATTTACAAAGTTATGCCCCTTTTCTAATAAGCCATTTTAGCTAACTTCTGTTGGAATGCTTGTATCTCAGTATCCACTGAAAGGAATGCACGTGTTCATTGTGATGATCTGACATGCTATGCTGAGGTCCCATAGCTCTATACTGAATTTTTACAAAGTTATATCTAATTTTTACTTAAGATTTTAATTAACTTTTGATCTAACGTCCAGTGCACAGATCCCATAACTCCGTTTTGCTTTTTCACAAATTTATACCCCTTTTTCAACTTTAAGTTAGCAATATTTTGCTGTAATCTGTTAGCTCATTAAAGATCATAAGAGGCGAAAGTTATATGACTTAAAATTGATGCCGCTATGATTTCCTTATTTTAGCCAAGTTTTTTTAATCACAATGTTTTTGAAAAGTCGAGCGTTGCTGTCCTCCGACAGCTTTTGTTTGGGAGAGGAACGTACATGATAAAAAGTCTGGCGCACAAACCAACCATGCGATAAGCAAGATCAGTTCTTCCTTTGGTGGTCTTACTCAGGCGTGCCATGATTATGAGATGTGGTATTAATATTATCTAATGGTACGTTATTCGTTGTTTTCTAGTCTAGAGAAAACTGGCATGCCCACTTGATGCTGATAATTTATATCAAGTTTATTCTGAGAACTAATGTTTTTGCCTTATCATGTCCTGAAACTGTGTTAAAGAATCAAATAGTTTCATTTATTATCAAGGGACAGACTCTGAAATTAACATTTTTCTGTATACGAAAATAGCAATGCTGTGCACAGCCATATTGATATTTAGCATATTATCTCATCACAAAACTAATATCAGCAAACAAAAACTATTTTGTTTAAATATTTGAACCATAACATCCGCAATCCCATCTGCAATTATTTCTGTTTCCTACATCAAAATAATTCTCTGGGATAGCTCACTGTGTGTTAGAATAGCTCACTGTGTGTTAGAATAGCTCACTGTGTTTTAGAATCAATCTATGGGATATTTAAGCATGCAATTATATTTTGATGGATTATTCTCCCTAGGTGAACCTTTTAATGACGCACAATTGCTAACCGTACTTTTAATAAATGCCATCATTTTCATTTCATGTCAATGACATTAGTTTGGATGGTTCAATGTGGAGCAGGGAGTAAACTATTCTAAGGTAAGGAAGAACAATCAAATATTTATTGATGTATCTAATCACAAATGTTTTGTAGTTTATAAAAGCACTTTAAGGAAGTTTGATTCTAAAGCAAAAGCTCTAACTATGATTTGAACAGATGATAAGCACGTCTTCAGTCTCGCGAGAGGTTGTACGAGATATTCCTGTCAAATGTACGTTGTTGCATCGTCCATTATAGAGAATCGAAAACTCAGAACAAATCTTAAACATAAAATTCTATAGTTATACGACAATATAATTGATACTGTTTACATGAGAATATTAACAATATAGTGAATGTCTTAACAAGAATTGTGACGTCATTCTCTAACGACATTCTATAAATGGACAATATTAAAATTGGTATGTAAATATTTATAGTTTTTTTTTGTAATTTGTAATATGGGATTTTGTGTCAGGCTTATCCCCAGTGGTGTTTTTGCCACTGACCGTTCCAAGGCGGTGCCCCACTGTGTTCCTTTGTTTGTTCGTTTTGTCCTGATGTGTTGGCTTTGTGTGTGTGTGTGTGTGTGTGTTCCTTTGTTTGTTCGTTTTGTCCTAATGTGTTGGCTGTGTGTGTGTGTGTGTGTGTGTGTGTGTGGTGCACGCGGCGTCTGCGTGCTGTGGGTTTCGTTTTGAGGAGGCTGCGTTTTTGGTGCGTGGTATTCCCTGTTTGATATTTGTCTTTGTTTTTTATACATTGTTTAAGACCAGTATCTAGCTAACATTATTCAAAAATCCTGATTTATCTAATTGCCTTTTAAGGAAAGGCGACTTGAACACAAGAGGTTCAATATACTAGTAGTATCTATACAATATGTCTCGAATTGTTGCAAAAATCCTTTTAAATTGTAATAGAAAAAAAAAACGATCAAACAAACGCAAATATTTAAATCAGTGTGTAGTTCGGAACAATAAAATTTTATAACAAGCGCTTTCTTTTATGTTTTTTATTTGTTTTGGTTTTAAATCAATGTCGAGTTTGTGCAAAAAAAAAACCTTATCGTAGATATAGGTGCTTAACGAGTTGACAATTGTTCTAAGTTTACATCTTTTAACTAGTAATTAAAGTTTGAACTTTGACTTCCTCCCAGGAACGAAATGGATATGTCCTATTGAAATTACCAATCCATATCTATGTAAAGATCTTGACAATGGCTGTAAAAGCACTTTAAGAAACATGACATTTAACGTAACATAACGCGACGCTGACGTTTAAAACGTACCAATGAGAGTATGTATTTAAGAAATAATTTATAGCAAAAGAGTGTTTTAACACTATTTATGCTCGATGGGCGGTTATACGTCGGGCGTAATAATTTCACGAGGGCGCAGCCCGAGTAAAATTATTTGTTCGACGTTTTACCGCCCGAGTGTATAAATAGTGTTAAAACACGGTTTTGCTACAGCACGTGCACTCTATCCCGACGAGACATGTATCATATTTTTCTAATATTTTATGTCTTTTCTGCTTATGAAGTTACTCAATTGTGTATAAAACGGTTTGAAAAAAAAATTTACATGTGAGATTTGTGCTCGAGAAAATCGAGCTATTTGTCCTTTACGTCACGCTTCAATGATTTTAAGACCAATTATTTTTTACTTAAATGGTAAGGATAAACATGAAAATATGAAAATATTGTAGAAATGTGTTCGAGTTATGCTTATTGATTTCTCGATCTATTCCCAATTTAAAAGTGAGTACTAATAACATTTGACAAATGTGTTTACTATAATGATTATTGCTCACAAAGCATTAACAGATGCCATATTTGTCTGTATGACGCAAGAGTGATTCGCGCAGTTGCAGTTTCCATGTAAAGTTATTTGTTTTTGAATAATAAATAAAGCAATAACACTGCAAATAGCAACTGATAGGAATCTAAATGGGAATAACACATTAACTATTTCAGCTAACAGGTTTTGCAATGCTTCATCAGTTTAAAACACAATGGCCTGATTTGCATGTTATTTTGTTTTAATTCAATAGGCCTACTACTACGTAACCAAAATACACATGAGCTGTCAATTATCTGTGTGACATTGGGGATATTTGTTTGTTTCATTGTAAGTTCGAAATATCTTTCACCGGGTGAACACCAGATGCAATATTTTCAAGGGTGGCACAGTTTACGAGTGAAATAGTTCGATCTTACATGTAAAACGGTTTTTTTTTATATCATGTAGTTTCTATGATCTTATCCAAATTTTAGGTTACATTCCACCAATTGTCTTCCCACAGACTTCCTTTACAACATTATGACATGTTCAGCAATCAATAAACCGAAACCACCTTTCTTCTTATACCGCCTCGGTAGCCTAGAGGTAGAGCGCTTGCCTCGAGTGCAGGAGGTCGTGGGTTCAATCCCTGGCGGCGTCATACCAAAGATGTTAGTGCTAGGACTGGTCAGTCCGGTGTCAATATAATGTGACTGGGTGGGGTATCATGTCACGTGTCTACGGCGTGATATTGCAGTGAAGCAGCACTATAAAGTTGGGCATTGTGCTACACTGCTACAAGTAGACACCGTCGTTTATATGACTGAAAATTGTTGAAAACGACGTTAAACTCGAACACACACACATATTTTATAATAGTTTGGATTAAAACATTATGAATACTGGTGCTGTTATTTTCGCGTGAATGATATGGCCTCCTGTTTACATAGTTGGCATTGTGGGAGAAGAGTGTTTAACGGAACCTTTTTTTCAATACACATTAATTGTAAAACACCATAAACGCAGTAAAAAAAACCTCTTTGGTTTGTTTACATAACCTCGGGCGGGGCGTATGTTCTCCGTGACTATTTGATAAAGGACATTGTGTCTGAAATATTAGTCCTCCACCTCTGATTCATAGTTACTTGCGGAGAACAGGTTTGTACTGGTACAGAATCCAGGAACACTGGTTAGGTTAACTGCCTGCCGTTACATAACTGAAAAACTATTGAAAAACGGCGTTAAACCCAAAACAAACAAACATCACTGATCAATCGGAATGACTAAGACTTTACTTAAGCTGTATCTACAATTAATTTCTGATAAATACATGCGTCTAAGCATTATTATTTTGCATGTGTTTTTGTATGTATGTGTATTGGTTGGCGAAACACTATTAAAACCGTGTCTTAGCCCTGTATCCATGGGTCATGTAACATCAAGTTGTAATAATGAAATGAAAGAACTGGCACACCGAAAAGTGCCATTCTAATATTTCAAATTAAATGCAAACACAATTCACCGTGTCCAACCGCTAAAAAGGAGTATGGGTAATTTTAATTTTTTTATTATACGAAAGTAAAACATATATAATCACTCTCAATCATTATGCATCAACACAACTCAACATGTGCACTAACGGTCTGAAGGATTCCCCGATATATCTCCAGATAAATTCCCTTGCGAAGAATTAATGGCATACACATACATACATGCGTCTAAGCATTATTATTTTGCATGTGTTTTTGCCATTTTTAACAAAATTATGTACTAGTTAAGTATCATGTCATTTTGGAATTCTGTTTATTGCTTAAAGGCGATTAAGAGATGTGGTATGTTTTATCTATGTCAAACTGTTTATTTTAGTAGTATGCAGTATTCAACTGCCACATGACGGCCATAATTATGTAAGAATTGTGGTTATTAAGCTGGTCATTTAGAATTATGAAGTTCATTTAATGTCTTTTCGTAAAAAAGTTCCGCTTTGAAAAAGCATAATGTGCTAGTGAGGATGATGGTATGTGCATGTTTCATTACCTCCCTTGAACAGGCTCAAGCCAAGTCTTCTGTAATATTGCTTTGTTGCGGTCTCTATTTCCAAATAAACACGCTTGACAAAAGTTTCGAATATCCCTCATTAAATATACATGGGATTCCTGTACGCATTCTGAGTATCAGATTGATTTTTCATAATCTATTATTTGCTGGAGCATATTCAATTTTGATAAATTTCTTAAATATGACACGTATCAACTCTATTACTGATATCTTACTTGAAACAAAACTGATAGAGGCAGACAAAGACATATCAGAATAACAAAGAAATTATCGGTCGAGGAACAATACTGTTGCTAATTGTTTTCGGATTGAAACGCGCCGTATGTCAACAAATGTTTATTATATTTAACAGGACTGGAAAATAACAAAAGTGCATGAAGGCGATTACTGTAGGTGTGCAGATCAAGTGTAACATGGATCATGTGTAACATGGACAAGCAATAACTCTATGTCATTGACTCTTTGCAAGAAGTTACGGATGTTTATAGATTCAAGATTCAAGACTGACTTTGAAGCTCAACTGGATAGTCAGGTATTTTTTTTTTCAGTAATTAGATCCATGATTTACGTGTAGTAATATAGTAGGTTAATTAAAACAGCATTAAGTTATTTGCTATCTGACCATTAGTAAGGTCGCGAAAACATGTAACAAATCACACTGAGTAAATATTTACCTTAAATATAATATCATCTTTATATAGATGGTAGTAAAAATCAATAAAACTCTAAAGGAAAAAAAGAGGAAAATCAAATGAAATCAGATAGCGATTCATTAAAAATGCCTTACCAGATATATGTAGGTCCAGTTAGTCTGATCTTTATATGAAATGACATTTTGTTTTACATATGTCTGTCAACAAAATATCGACACAGAGCGTCTCTGCAGTTCCTGTAATTACTTGTGTGTTTTTAAACTGGCAATTAATGGTGTTTTTTAACTCCCGTCCACTGCTGGACCTGAAACTCATTTTCAAATTAAGCTTATAACCTTTTCATGGTAAACAATGTTTGTTTCAGATCTAGCATCACAAGAATATGACATAGAATAGACTAGAAATGGAACACAAGAAGCCGTTTATAGATGTCAAGGTAAATGGAGTGAGTACCGGCCTGACCAACGCAGCCAGGCCTGAGTCTTCTGGTGATGACCCTGATGACCGGTATGGTACCAGCACTGGACAACAGCATATCGTAAAGGATATAAATAGCCCGCATTCTTCGCAGGTAATCGTTTCAAACTACAATATTATTTGCAAATGTTTTAAATATTTATACTTTTTCTATTTTAAAGTCAGGAAACACTTAAGAGCCAAAAAACACCATAGATACTCATCTTTTGTCAGCGCTTTTTGGGTTTGTTTTGCCCTGAGTACTTTCTGGATTAAGATAATGTGCGCTAAAATAAGGTTGGTATTTATTCGGCGTATCCGTATGATTTTAGTCTGTATTTTAGAGCGATCGGGGTATGGAATGGGATAATCCGTTTCTTGCTAAGTCTTAAAAAACATTGAATAACAGAAGACATAATGTAAACAGAGGATATTTATTAGTTTTTTGGTACGAAAAAAATAAAACGATTTCTTTTAATTTTAAAGTTTTAATCAAATTAAATCCGATAAACGTAATGTTCCGAAGTTCCGGAGATCAACGAATATTTATGAATGACAGTGGTGACGGGCTATATTTGTACGTGGGTCGAGATATTGTGTTAGTGTTATTTAGGGGTCCAACGCGAAAATATTTCAGGATCAACTCAGGGCGTCAAATAATTTTGAATAGCTATAACCATTGTTCATTTATTTTTGCTGCTTAGTTTAAATATTTGCAAATTGACCGTTTGTTTTGCCATATCAGAGCCGCTCCAGATTTATATCTTTATCTTTTCTGTCCATAAGTAAAATAATTTCACAATTACCGTTTGGCGTTACTTTCTGTTTTATTCTGATTCTCTTTATTTCAAACATTACCTCTGTGTTGTTTATCTTTTTAAAAAGATTTTCTTTCTTTTTTAATTTTCATTTTATATACAATTGTGATATCAGGGCATAAAGTACACGAATACTTATAATCCTATTGAAACAATTCTCAGCTACACTGTATAAGCACACGCAAACATTGTTTTAACAGCGAGAAGATCGTCACGTCAATGCGGTTTTTTTTTTTACTTTATATGCGTTCATATCAGTGCATAAATAAGACGAAATGAAAATAAAAAGACAATTTATAACCCTCTTACTTTAATATTACACAACTCTTTGTAGTTTTACTTTTAACTTTATGGTTGTAAATTGTAATTTTGAGACAAATCAAGCTTAGATCGGTGTGACACAATCAAAATCGACCCATACTGGCTGACACCGCTTACAATTCAAATATAAACATAGATTGCAAATATTTGCAGAATCTAATACGGTCATTGGAAAGTAAATTAATAAATAAAAGTTGGATGTTTAAACTGTGAGGCGAGGTAACGTACATCACAGATAATCATTGACGACTGGTCATGTTTTCCGACTAAATTAAACACATCAGTGCAAGGATACAATACATTGTAGGATATTTTATGAGACAAGGTGTGTAGCTTATATAATATTTCCATTCTTTTATTACCCGGATTTTTTTTTTTAAAATTGGGCATTACTTTAATATTACATTGATCAAAGAAAGGTACTAGTAAACGGAAAGTACAGATAGGAACACAGACCCTTGAGAATTTTCATTCTTGAGGATTTTCGTTCTTGAGGATTTTCATTGAGGATTTACATTCTTGAGGATTTTCATTCTTGAGGATTTTCATTGAACAGAGGTTTGTAGCTTAATAGCTTTTTAAATATTGCACTAATGTAGGCTTTGCTAACCATTTATAAATATGGCATTGTAATCGGACTTGCTAAAGAAAACAGATATCCGCATATAAAGGCTAAAAGTATAAATTCAGTATGTGTGACTTTGGCCAAAATTAGCACCAAATGAACGGACAAAAATGAAAATAAAAAAGAGGCTAAAATTGTTTACATCTGTTTTTCTTAGAATGTAAAAAATCATCTTTTATATTCCTTGACCAGCCCGAAAATTATCACGAAAGTTGTATGGTTTTTTTTCAACCAAATATTCCTGAAGATGGAAGGCATAACGTTTTCGGCCCCTCCTGCAAAGTGTAAAGTGTGCTCTTCTCTAAGACGCCGAGAAAAGTTAGAAAAGGCAGGGAAGGAAGTGTCAAAAAATTAAAATTTAAAGTCTTAAAAAACGTCTCCACTGTTTATGCTACTTTTTGTCAAACTCAGACAAAATCTCCAAATAGTTTAGCCGTATAAGTTTTAAAATATTTCATTGCTAAATTGTATCAGTTACAGGCTGTTAATAGTGCATTTAAAGATCATGTACACTTGTACTTTTAACAACTTTCTTTTAGCATTTTTTTTTCTGTTTTTATCCGGATATTGTTCTAATTGGGACCAATTTAGGTCAGATCGGAACGCATTATTTTAAAAGTTAGCTAGAGTTACACAAAGTCTTGTTGATTTTGAACCACATCCGGGCTGTTCCTATTTTCCCTCATTGATCGGAATATTTACCTTTCAAGCTTCCACAATATTTAATTGCGTTCATATTAAAGCTTACATTGAATGATCTTTACGTACAAACATTTCAAATATAAACGGTTCAATAAGTCTTAAATATTGCCTTTTGTGCAGAATCTAAAAGCGTAAAAGCATCGATCAAAGAGCTAAAATGCAATTTAATCGAATAGAACAAGTCCGTTTTCAGACACAGAATTTAATAAGCTAATAGCAATATGACGATTAATAAATACAGTCGTCCGTTCGGGAAAGCATAAGATTCTTTAACAATAAAATGCTAGCGATATGCAAGTGTTTATTACTTTAGTTTTGAAACAAACGTATAAAATGAAGCAGTTTGTGTTGTATGCGCATCATTATTAGGCTGCTATTTTTCTACATGAAGGATACTGGATCGCATTACTTATAGTTATATTTTAAAGTATGTATGAGAAAGGTACCTAGATGTTTTGTTGCTTTGTATAGATATAGTACTAATGGATTAATTAGTTGTATGTTTAGTTTTATATTAAGCATTCTTCTCGTTGGGTATTTAGAACTGGTTGGAGCTCTGTGTGGTCAAGAATTCGCGACTCGCGGTTAATGATATGTTTGCGCGTGATATGAGCCGTGCCATGAGAAAACCAACATAGTGGCTTTGCGACCAGCATGGATCCAAGCTGGTCGCAAAGCCACTATGTTGGTTTTCTCATGGCACTGCTCATATTTGTTAACATTTACTCTTGTTTAACCTGGTTGCAATACTAGCAAAATAAAATTACAGCAACTGTTACCGGATCTACAGTATATAACATATAAGTGGTAATATTATATTGTTTTAAATATTTTTATTTCAGAAAAAGACCTTTAAGTCAGTTGTTCAACGCCATTTTGTGAAAGACAAACTGTTTTTCTTAGTTCATGACCTCTTGAAATCCATAGACGACGAGAAGCAGGCTCAAGAAGATCTTATAGCATCATTTCGAACAGCTAGAGAAGTCACTGAACCTATCAGAAGACAAAGTATTGCCTCTGCTTCTCACCACATAAAACGACGAAAGAGACGCGACGATAAACCACTTCTTGAAAGAATTAAACAAACTCGTAGAGAATCTTTACAGCCGCTTGAAGACATAGAAATCTATAACAAAAATGCGGCTGCGGTGGGTGAATTAAAACTTAAAGCAAATGAGCTTGATAATGAGGGTGATAATGATAGGGTAAAGCTAGATCGGATTGAAGAGGAACGCGTAATAAGTCCAATGAAGCCTCCGTCCGCATCAGAAAAAAACAATGTGAAAGTTGACAATGAACAAGTTAACGGTAATGAGAAATTTGAATCTTGTAGTAGTGATACAGACAGTGCCTCATCAAAATCACGACAAAGACCTAAAAGCTCTCCAGCTAGTGAAACAGAAAAGTTGTCCGCGATTTATCAACTGAATAAAGATGAAAACACAAGTGAAGTCGATCAGCTGGTTTTAGATTCGGTCCTTCGTGAAAGCGAAAAGGTTGACACTGAGGACACTAAACATTTTGAAAAGAAAACCACTGATAAAACGGAAGACGACAGGACACTTGAAGTTGAAGATTCGGAAAGTGCAGATCTGACTGTAGAAGTTGAATCTAACGCAGATAGTGATGAAGATGAAACTAACATCAGAGGTAATATAGAAGTGAATTGCGGTCTAGTAAGGAGATAAATTTCATTTCAAACATGTATTTCTTTTTTTACAGAACGTGTTTGCTATGTAATGCATATATAAGATATGCATCTGTTGCCTTGTAGTAAAGATTGTAATCAGGTACATAATTGGCATAGTGTGGGAAATAAAAGTAATATAGTAACATCGTCCACGGTACTAAAATAAAACTGTAGCAACAAGTGTTATTAAATGACGTTATTATATATGTTACTATAAATAGTTATAAAAAAGCTGTTTAAAACGGTCATTACGGCCTCTATATTGACGAAGCCATAATGGCGCAGTGCACCTCACGCGCCATAATCATAATGGCCCTTGGTAACCGGAACGTCAGCGCGTTCTGACGTTGACGTCATGTAGCAACGTCATTATTAAGAGGTTAATATACGGCTTGGTTGTGCCTTTTTGCCATAATGGCACAGGTAGTGTCATAACTGCCCGAGGGCCATTATGAAACTAGGTGTGCCATTCTGGCTAGAAGGCACAACCATCCGTTTATTGACCTTTTTATCATATACCTTCGCTTCAAATCCATCTTGTTATTTTCATTTTACATATTTTTTCCACAAACTTATGGGGCCTAAGCATCATTTGTATTGATTTTTTCATCAACAGTGCCATCATTGTTTGACAATCGATCTGAAAATGATTCAGCACCCTTTCACCCGACGTAATGACGTTGCTACATAACGTCAACGTCAGAACGCGCTGACGTTTCGATTACCCGGGGCCATTATGATCATGGCGCGCGAGTCGCACTGCGCCATTATGGATTCGTCAATAGAGGCCGTAAATGACCGTTTTGAACGGGTTTTTTGTTACTGTTTATAGTAACGTATATAATAAGGCGGGTTAAAGGGTGCTGAATCATTTTCAGATAGATTGTCAAGATTAATATTGATGCCACTGTTGATGAAAAAACCAACATAAATGATGCTTAGGCCCCATAAGTTTGTAGAAAAAAACATGTAAAATGAAAATACCAAGATGAATATGAAGCAAAGGTATAAAATAAAAAGGTCAATAAACGCCTGGTTGTACCTTCTAGCCATAATAGCACACCTAGTTTCATGATTATGACACTGTGTGTGCCTTTATGGCAAGAAAGCATAACCAAGCCGTATATTAACCTGTTAATAATAAACGTTGTCATCCAACCTATATATCATTTCAATAGCGTGGATATGCATTCTTTTTTTTTCAATTATTGACAGTGATAATATATATACTGCATGTTGATTTTACACTGCTACTAAATGTCAAGTCGACCGTATATTAATATTTTGATATGATGTAGCAAAATCACTACAAGTTTCATACAGGTCAACAACATATGCAATAGATTTTCGAACTGTAGCACTAGCAGGAGACTTTAGGTCAATTACCTGATTATAATGAAAACAGTTGCTTGTCAATGTTACAGCAACAGATCTATTTTATCAGGGCTTCAGTAAATCATATTAGTAGTATGTTCGTTCGATAGCGTTTTCGTAATTAAATCAACGTTATGTATTTGTCGAGGCACTGGTAATTACGCAAAAGGTTGTTGACACGAAAGTTCTGTGAACTCGCAATTTTTTTATACGTGCATTTAATTTCAAGTTTGTGAGCGTTTGATCGAAGTTTATTTAATGAATATATAAATCATTTCTCAAACGCAAACAAAGAAATGTTTATTCAAGTTATAGTGTGGGCGTAGACGATTTTTGTTAACAGAATGTAACAGTGACTGTCCTGAAAAAGTTCTAGTACTTCCAAATAAGAAAATTTAATACAATGCATACTAATTTTAGCTCTTCGAAAAATACACAATATATTCAAGGTAGAGTTACCTCATACAAAATTAATTACCAGGTATTTTTCTACTGCTATTCTTTATACAACTTAGTTGTTGTTATTTATGACCGGCGGTGTTTATAATACCTGGAAACCCCGACGGATCACAACGCGTTCAAGTTTTTCTCCGACTGTTGATACTTCGCACTTCCGGTTCAATACAAATCATGTATTGAGAATGGAAACATGAATGTCTGTCTGATAAACAAAAAAAAAAAAATGAAGGAAAAAACAGATGATTCCGGCTGACCCATAAAGACTATTTTCAATGGTAGCCCTGCTCTCGGCAAAGAAAAAATGTACAAAATAAGGACTGCTTGTGAAAAATTCTAAACAAATTATTATTGTTTGATGAAATATGAAAAACGAACGAATTTAACCGTATGTGATTCAGTGAAGGCCAAATGCGTCACTTGTATTTATTTTGGACACGTTTTGGCATTCGGCAATTTCCGTATACGATTAGATAGTCTCAGTATGTGATTTCGACATTTTTCAGCTGGTTACTCGCATGAAGTACATTATCAGCCGGAATATGCCGAATTTTTATTACGAGAATAATTAATAGATCATAAATCGCTGCATGTCTTTTTCGGGTCCATTAACTTGATAGCCTTGCCCATATATTTACTTTTCATTTCAGTAATCGGCTCTAACGATGAAATTGAAGATAACGATTTAGATGACGATGCTTATGACGGCGGTAATGAGGATGAGTTTAAAAAACTAAACGATCCTAATTTTTGCATATCTGTGATGGAATACAACAGAGCTCCAGCGAGTTTACATCCAACTTTAGATCCTATTGCTGAAGCCTCGTCAGAATCGTTCCAATCAATGCCATCGTCTAGTCGGGATTCTACAAGTATTATTGAAATTCAGGCAAAGCAGAGTTCGTTGCCATGGCGTGATACAAATAATGTAACAAATACTTTTTCAGAAAACGGTAGAATTAAGGCACGAGATAATAGAGTTGATACATTAAAAATGCAGGGTTTGAATGACATAGATGACCACCAATATGACAAAAAGGACGGGCACACAAACTATGTCCAAGAGATTGATGGTAAAGAAAATAATCATGATAAAGTGCATAGCAAAACAAGGAGTCAACGACAGAAAAGTGATAAACCAAGAATCACGTATGCAGAGTACAAAAATACCACATTTGAAGAAAATTACAAAGAGAAATTTGATTCTTCTTGTGCATCGGCCAAACATAGATCAGGTAAAACTTCAAACGAAAATACTAAGTCAAACACATACAGGAAAACGGAACACCACAGAGAATATTCCCATAGGAAATCTAACGATTCTAAGGATGTTAATGACGACAGTGAAAAGAAAAACAAATCTAAATCCAAGGAAGCTGCTAAGAAACTAATATCGATAGACCTTCTTGGAGTCTACGAAGACAATACAGATCTTCAAAGGGTATCGAGAAGTGAAATAAACACCCCTAAACAAACATCTCGTCCAGAAAAGGAAAGATCTAAATGCTCTCCGAAAAGATCGCGGTCAGCATCTCCTAAAAAGAAGCGAGGTCACGAAAGGAGGAAGTATGACCTTAAACCTCTTCCACCGAAACTTATTTCAAGTTCCAACAGTCGAAGTAAATCTGCGGTCAACTCACATCGAGTGAAAGCTGAGGTATCATCACATAGCAGCAGTACAAGTTCATTTGAAGATATGAAAGATTCTTACAAGACTTTACAAAATTTAAAAGATGAAAGGCGATATAGAAGGCCAGATACAGTTCTGTGGGAACGGCTAGATATATCTGAAGGAGACACTAAAAATAAACTAGAAAGGGTGAGATGGGCGGATAAATGCGACAATACACATAGGTATTCTGGACTAACTGAGGGAGACGCAAACGACAATAGTGATTTGAATGGTCGCAGAGTAACATGGAATATACCAATAAATGAACAAATAAAAAACATAACAGGTTCCAAGAATGTGCCAGATATTACAAGACTGTCAAAAGTAAGTATTTTGATATCGTCAATGGGTATAAACATAGGTGAACAACTTTCCTGACATGCTATTGTTTGGTAGCGTTATATGCTTTCACATATTTTATTACATTTAGACAAGTATATTGACATCGCTGTTTGGTTATTCGGGTTTACGCGGATCTCTACAGGTCTCAAAGTATTGTTTTTTTATTGTAGCAGTCGTTGACTTCAAATTACTTGCCCCTCACGGATTTGTGTTCAAAACCTCGCTTGAGTTGTAGAATTCTTTCATGCGAGAAAGCCATCCAGAAAGTATGCGGAAATCGTAGGTTCTACCAAGTTGCTTGTCTGTGATGAATAACGCCCGGACGGGCACCTTTGGGTCTTCCTCTACCAATAAAAGATGGAAAGGTGCCGTATGACCTATAACTGCGTCGGTGTGACGTAACCTCCTACTCCCACGAAAAAAAAAATAACAGGCAATTTCAGTGTGCATTGTAAATCGAAAGTTAATCCGTTACTGTTTTGTTTTTGTGAGAGTTCTGTAACTATTCAAAAATAAAACTCTCGCCGTTAATGATATTTTACCTGTTCTGTTGTAGACTGTACCACGAGAAGAACGTGTTGGACGTCTTTACATCGATCTGAAACAAGAGCGTCGTGCATCCGGGTTTGCAGAGTATAGACGTCTTTGTGCTCCAGAGCAAAAAGAAGATATAGATGAATTCACACATCTTTAAGGACAATATTAATTATTAACCATGTGTATGTCATTGCTCAGACAGTGACCGATTTGGCGGCGTCAAACAGATCGTCTGCGATCAAGAACTTTAGTTTGGATGGGCCTATTGTCACCTAGCTGGTGGTGTATGCATTTTTATCGGGACAAAAGTTGTGAAATGTATCTAGGGTCACTTGGGCCAAGGCCAAGGTCGCATTCACTAAAGGTAGAAAACAATCCTCCCAATAACTTTAGAAATGAGATAAACCAGTATTGGCGAATAGGTAGCTTAGGTGGAGATGGTGTGAGTCCCCTTGAATTAAGGTCAATGTCACTGTTGCTAAAGATAGATAACTGATGGTGATGATGTGAGTCCCCTTGAATCAAGGTCAATGTCACTGTTACTAAAGATAGAAAACTGGTTTCCGCCCAATACCTTTAGTTTGCTTAAACATATTGATATGATTTACAGAATGAGACTGTTTTATCAGACTTATTCTTGCTGCTATATCCGCTATATGACTAAATATGAAGTAGCGAAAATGTGTAAAAATTCGTCCAATCCAGAATTTGACAATCACACTCAAATTAATTTGCATTGTCCGTGATACAAAAGAGTGGCATGGAAAAAGAAATGTAGAATATGAAATTTTATAGTAATTTTGCAGTGTTGTCCTCACGTAGATCAGGTAAGCAAAATCACGGAAATTTGCACCAGTCATATGACAATGAATGTCAGAGCAAGAGAGAATCTTTTTTAATTATACATCTCGACATAATATAAGAAAAACTGTTTTTACAATAAATAAAAATGTTTTAATTTTTCGTCCACTATTCTTAACTGTGTATCCCTTATGTCCTAAGAGGAGCCGAGCTAAAATAAATTTGAACGGCTAATACCCCAGTCACACATACGGCGCAGATAGCTACGCCTAGCCACGGATAGAAACGTAGTAATCCGTATCGATCCGTACCTGAGCCGTACCTCAAAGTACTAATCCGTATCAATCCGTACCAACACCTGGTCAAAACGTATTCAAGACTTACCCCAAACTTGCAAGTTTCTCCAACTTTTGAACATGCACAAAAGTTTGAGCGATCCGTAGCCATTTGAGCGTGACTTTAGTCCAACTTGGTTGAAACTTTATCATCCGTAGTTAAACGTACTAAAACGAAGTTATCCGTACTGAAACGTACTTTGCCGTAGCTGAACGTAGTTATCCGAGACTGCCCGTACTTAAGCATAGTTCAACGTAGTTCACCGCAGACCCGTCCAAGTGCTGGGCAAGTTGCCAGGCGCAGTAAAACGTAATTTAACGTAGTACTCACTTCCTTTCCGTACTTATTCGCGTCCTGTATTGTTTTCTTCCCCCCACCCCCCCTGTTTCTCACCATTTTTTCCATACTAAGACGTATTGCTCCGTACTTATTGATCCGTACCTGAGCCGTACCTCAAAGTAGTAATCCGTATCAATCCGTACCAAATCTTGGGCAAAACGTATTCAAGACTTACACCAAACTTGCAAGTTTCTCAAACTTTTGAACATGCACAAAAGTTTGAGCGATCCGTAACAATTTGAGCGTAACTTTAGTCCAATTTGGTCGAAACTTATTCATCCCTAGTTAAACGTACTTACACGTAGTTATCCGTACTTAAACGTACCTTGTCGTGTTGATCTAAAGCTGAACGTAGTTATCCGAGGCTGCCCGTACTTAGCGTAGTTCAACATAGTTCACCGCAGACCCGTCCGCGCACCGGGCAAGTTGCCAGGCGCAGTAAAACGTAGTTTAACGTAGTACTTATTTGCGTCCTCTATTTTTTGTTCCCCGTTTCTCACCATTTTTGCCGTACTAAGACGTACTGCTCTGTACTTATCCGCCCCAACCACAGACCAATCCCATCCGCACCGTACCTCAACGCACGGACATATTCGTAGGTGTGACTGTAGCATAAATCAAATAAACCCGCAAATCTATGGAATTACATTAAAAATATGAACCACTGTAAAAATGAAACCTTTGTTAAATGTATCCAAAAGAAAACGTGGTTTTATTGTTACTCGTGAAACAAATACCTGTGCGCATGCGCAAACTGTAAAGTGACATTTTGCGAAAAGCTTTGTTTAAAACAAACGATTACTTACTTTTTATTTCATAAAAAAAATAAAATTTTGTTGGTTGAGACTTAACATCTTAAAGTTTTATTTATTTCCGAACTTGGAAATGCGTTAAATAGTCATTGAGAATCGGGTTACTTAGCAATTTTCCCTTTCCTTTCTTTCGTGTCCATGTAGACCACTGTGTCAGTTTGTATTTATTTGTACCAAGAAACAATGTATTGCGTTTCAGCTGTATATCACCAACCATAGAAAGAAAGAGTTGTGTTTCATATGAAAATTGAACTGCAAATAAATCATGTTTATCACGGTGTTAAAGAATTGTCATTTTATTGACGTAAACCTAATCCGGAAGAGAACTCCATGCAGAAAGGTGAAACCCTTCCAGATAGTTCAACTTTTTAAATACTTTACTTTTTGTCTTAGACCTTTGGAATGCGTACATTTTATTTGCAATAATTTCTGTGCCCTAAAATTGAAATGTAAGTATGTTTTTCATTGATATAATCATATGCAATTCGACAGATAAATCTAAGGGGATCAGCTATTGTAAAGAAATGAACATAATATATTCAATTTATTTTTATGAAATCGACATAAACATCTATAAAAAGACAATATTAATAGTATTACTAGAATGAACTTCTCATAATAGCTGGTAAACGAACATCATCTGTGTACCAATAATTTTCTTGCCCACTACATAGTTTACTGTTCTGTCCCGTACTGTTCCGTACTTCTTTGCGGCAGTTAAAAGTCGCTCCGTTTATGGACTCTTGAGTGTTTTTTTTTTTTTTTGTTCTTTGGAATAATGTAGTCCATTTAGTGATAATGAATGGAAGGATTCCGCTTGACTCCATCAAAACGAGTCTGCTAATATTTTGCATGGTTGTATTCTATTCTTACACAGGAATTAAATTCTTATAGGCTTAAAGATAGCGTCGAAGTTTAGATCGGACGCTGCAGTTCAGCTGTATGACGCCGAACTTCAAAACCATGGGGGACAGGAGTTCGAGCCACGACTCCTCAAACCAAAATTACTGTAATTCATTATGTTAACGTACCAAGGAAGCACCTGCAATTGAAGTAACTTCTGAAACTTGCATTTATCCCTGATGCTAAAATTCCTAACATTCTTTTGGAGAAGTCACGTATAATCTGCTGGAACCAACTCTCGAATGGAGCTAATTCTAGAACAAAATGTTGATGTTTGTTAATTTATTACCTACATACGATTCACACTTGGTGGGCATGTATAGGGAAACATATACACTCGTTGAAGTTCACATACAAGCGAATTCATCACGCATTGAAGACTCCTAGCAAAAAAGTTCCGTAAGATCAGATCGTTCATTCTGGCACTAATTAGGAATGAAAATACATGTTCAAATTTTCGTGAACACTTCAAATCAATTGAACTGAATGATTAATATCATAAATGTTGTGAACAAAATTCGTCATACAATCACACATTACAAACGCATAAACAAAAACTAATTGACATTTAAAAAGTACTTGATTATTATTTTTGATTGAAAGACTTGTTTCGGGTTTATATGTCAAGTTTCCATTTTCATACGGAAAAACTGGCGATTCGTTTTTGACTCCAGTGCTGACATCATTAGCGTTACATGAACCCAAAATATTCAGTAAATGATTCTTCTGTTTTCAGATGCTTCACTTTAAGCATAATTTCAATCTCTCCAAAGATGAACGCGATTTCATACCCTCGCTCTTTGGTTGTATTCCCTCTCGGTAGTTTCACGTGCATATGGCCAATTTTTGAGCAAGTTGGGTCAGTCACAAAAACTGGATTGGGATCTGTGGAGAGGAACAACTCAATATTTGCTGTTCTGTCGTCATCAGAGGCTGGGTATTTTGTTTCAGTTATTCTGTGGCCTGTTTCGACTTCTTCTCCCTGTTTTACAAGAACTTTAAACACATCTGAACACATCGCAACGCCATTAACAATTCTCTTTGTATGTGCCGGATGTTGCGCCGAGTCGAATTCTACAGAGCCTCTCACACCATAAGTGAATCTTGCCTTTCTGCTGGCAATTATGCCTGGGTTGTGTCCGAACAAAACGGCCCCTTTAAGAACCGCTAATCCTGGTTCAGGTGGAAAAATCACTTTCTTTCGCTTAAATTCATTCTTTATGGCATTTTGAACAATTTCACATTCTGAAAATCCCCCGACCACTAAGATGGTATTTATATCCCCTACATCTGGGTCGCACAGAAGCTCTCGCATATGTTCACATATTCGACTGACCGGATGTTGAAACATCCCAACAGCAATGCTTGCGTCTATTCTCAATCGGTTATCCTTTATTGTTATCATATCCCCATAATTCTTTGACATTAATGTTTTCATAAACTCCTTCCGGAGCTGACAGCCTTTCAAATCTTCTTTCTCTTCCAGTTTAAGCATCTGTAGTGACAAAGGCAAACGTATTTTCACAGAACCGCTGGAATCTGGCTGAATTGCTCTTTTAGTTGTTTCGAACTCTTTCAGAAGATCAAACACGTCATTCAAGCATTCCTCCTCGAAACGTTTCAATGTCTCTTGACCAAGTACATCTCTAAGAGTATTAACGAAAGCTTTGTCGACTTGCGTTCCTCCCCAGTTACCGCCGTTTGCTTTGTGGAGTTCTCTAAGCTTACCATTGGCCAGTTTCTGATGTAATGTGATGTCTACTGTTCCACCTGTAATATGAAGTAGGTAACACTTGATTCGAATTAAACATATAGGGATACATATAACCACATTTTCGTTGTTTCAGAACATATTCCGCGAACAAAGTATGTTAAAGTTCTAGATCAAAGGGGTCCGGCACACGAGTGGATTGAGTTTAAGGACTTATTTTAGGTTCCTAGTCGGGTAAAAATAATCAGCCAATCAGGGCGCTTATGTATAAATACATGACGTACGGAGCAAAATGGTAGCGGTTTGGGATTTTAGAAGCAAAACAGTTTGAAACTAGAGCTGCTTTTGAGAAAAGCGCATGTCTCTCACAACTGCCTAATCATCTGAATAGTAGTATATGAATCAACTATGCACAAAGACCTCAACTGCATTATCAGACTTTCAGTGCTTTGATTATCAAAAAAAAAATGAAAAACGAGTTCCAATGGCTATAATTCCGAAGTGCCTGGGCCGATTTGGCTAGTTATCAAACTTGGCCGAGGACTTATTGGCAAACACATTCTGAAAAGTTTGGTGAAGATGTTCGACTTAAATTGTGGACAAGCTTTGTGACAGACAGACACACAGACAGGAGTAAATCAATATGTCCCCCACACCACTGTGCGGTGGGAGACATAACAAGGATTATCACGGATGTTGGAGCTGTGCGAATAGAACTTTAGTGGTTAGTTTGTTGTTTTTAGTTCAATTACATATTACAATGGTTGCTTTGTCCGCGCAAAGTCCAGAATGTTGATTTACTGCTTATCGATTGATTTATTGCTACGCGATGTTGTCAGGGTGAGGATTCGCACTGTGTACTGTTAAATACGATGTCGGAGTGTCCAAAAACTGATAAAGTTGATGCAATTTTAAAAGTTGATGGATTAAACTAACTAAAGGCAACGTTTGAAAAGGAACTTCTGAAATAGATGACAGTATTTTTACTGGCCATATAGAGAAAGTCGTTGTAAACATAGTCTGTGAGGGGTAAGACCCCTTGTCTAGAGAGTATTCATACTAGTATGGGTTTTTGATAATTATGGTTCTAGGACACTAAAATAAGTCATTAAACTCGATCCACTCATGTGCCGGACCCCTTTGTTCTAGATTATATTTATATCGCATTATTTATAGTACTGTACTACTGTACTCTATTAGTACTGGTATGTTAAGATAATATCTTAATATGAGCCGCGCCATGAGAAAACCAACATAGTGGCTTTGCGACCAGCATGGATCCAGACCAGCCTGCGCATCCGCGCAGTCTGGTCAGGATCCATGCTGTTCGCTAACGGTTTCTCCAATTCCAATAGGCTATAAAAGCGAACAGCATGGAGCCTGACCAGACTGCGCGGATGCGCAGGCTGGTCTGGATCCATGCTGGTCGCAAAGCCACTATGTTGGTTTTCTCATGGCGCGGCTCATATCTTTATTTATATTATTTGCAATGACCTACAGCATGTATACCTTTTGCATTTGGAAATAGGTTTATAACCTTTAATAGTCTATAATATAAAAAGGGCCTAATTCTTACATTATAATAAGACTTTTACAATCCTGGATAAATATTGAAAAATCTGAAAGAGAGAGAACAATGCGGCACTATTATTAAACACAAATACTTTGGCAGATGTTCTGTTTGTGTTTTGTAGTATTATATGCTAAACTCAAATATATTTTTTCACATCAGCATGACTTATAAAAAACTACCTAGTCAAAATCTACCTATATATAGTTGCTTACCTCCCATATCAACGACCATGTACTTTGAACCAACAGTCTTGAGGTCGTAGTGGTCACCATCAGTGGATACTACAAATGGAATATTCTGACACCAAACCGAGGCTGCTTCAGATTCAAGAGCGAGGCTAAAACGATCGTTCGGTATACCTGCCTAGAAAAGTAATTTCATACACTTTGTTTATACATGCATGTTATTTAATCGCAGACATTTTTAACTAACAAAATAAAATTATGTTCACAGAAATTTTGAATTCACGCTCTACTTTTCGCCGGCACTACATCTTCCCATTCTGCTTTGACAAATGACAGAAACCGCGATTCTACTGAAATTAAACTTTAGACTGAAAAACAGTATCGTATTTCAGTCATATCTACCTTTTTAAATGTGGTCTAATATTTATTTGACTGAATGATGATCAGAAAATAAAACACATTGCAACTTCACTTAAAAGTCAAAAGTCAAACTTACGTCTGCAGCGGCTTCTCTCATAAAAAGCCTAGCTCTATCGTCCCAAATGGCGGGAACTGTCAGCACAAAATGGACGTCTGATTCGTCTATGATAAGTTTCCCACTTCGTTTTTCATTCAACGTTGCCAGCACATGATCTTTTAAATATCTTATAGCCATAGAGAAGGCACTAATCGCTGGTATCTTTACTTTTCCGGATAAATCCGTGACTTCCAAACCCTTAGACAAATCCTGCAAACAAAGTGCATTTATCACATAATCTATAAACATTAGAAAAATATGTTCTTTTAATAAAATATCAGACAAAAACATGTTACACGTAAAATGATAAATGTAAGTCTGTTGCATAATTTTTGTAAATAATTAATTAAAAAAAGCAATCAAGACCTTCTTGTGGTTTATTGTGTAATTCACCGCGGTTCATCGTTCACAGACGCTTAGATATGTAACCGCCCGTGTTTCAATTCCTACGCATCTGAACTCTGAACCGTAATAAATCGGGCAACAAACCCTCCAAAGACCTTTGTTCAAATTAATAAATCTAAACTGCCACGGAAAAATTAAACAAAAGTCAGTTCTTACCGGGTTTTTGTACAGTTGCATTTTGAATCGCCGGAAAAGCGCCCAACCATCGGCTTCGTCATCTTCCAGTAGTTGTGCGTACTTTTCCTCAGCCTCGTAGCCGAATGCATGGAACTTCCGGTCTTGGTCGACAAGTATTACAGTAGGTGTTTTGAGAGAAATCAGGCTTTTGGACCAGCTCTGGTTTGTTTTAATCTCTGTAGGTTTCGATTTGAAGGAGTATGCATATCCGCTGTATGTCGTCCCAAAGTCTATCGCCACAACAAGGATCGTCATTTGGAAAAAGATGCTGCAAGTGTTACGAAAACATTATTTAAAGTAATGAAATGTAAGACATAATTAGAGCATATAACAAGAACGACAATAAATAGTAAATCGAACCGATGCATGGGTAGCCTGATGTTACAGCATTTACGACATGTACATTTCAGTTTCTTATCTGATAAACAAATATAACTACAAAGCTACAAATTATCAAATTACCGTCGTTCTCACGCGAGGTTTGGCTTAAAGCTTGTAATTCAGACATTCAATACCCTAGTATGAAATATGGAGTTTTCTCTAAAAATATTTGTCATGCACAGAATAATATATAACAAGAGCTGTCACAGGAGACAGCGCGCTCGACTATTTCGATGCTGGATAGTGAAACTGGGCACATCTGAGGAAGATGGGCTGTCACAAGATTGTTTAATGACTCCAATAAGAATGAAGATATTGGACAAAAGCTTGAGTCTGTGTCAAAAGTATTAAGTAATAATAGAGATAAAGAACATTAAATAAGTACAATTCTAAGCAAAAAGGGGGATAATTCATGAAATATTGGTGCAAGAGTGATTTTTGCACCTTGTATCATATGATGTGAGTGATGATGTGGAATAACAACTTCAAGTTTGAATCAAATCCATTTAGTAATAACTGAGATGAAAGTGCACCAAATTTTAACCTGAAAGTCTAAGTAAAAAGTGGGGGGGGGCATAATTCATGAAATATTGGTACCAGAGTTATGGACCTTGTGTAATATGATGTGAGTGATAAGGTGAACAACTATTTTAAGTTAAATCAAATCAATTAAATAATAACTGAGATAGAGGATTGCATATGATGGGTGATGATAAATTCTAATGTTAAAAAAGACGAGAAGGAGCGGGGGGGGGGGGGGGATAATTCATGAAATATTGGTGTGAGAGTTATGGACCTTGTGCCATATGATATGAGTGATGATGAGGAATAACTATATTAAGTTTGAAACAAATCCATCAAGTACAATGTAATTACAGAGATAAAGTGGAAGTGCATCAACACTTTAACCAAAGTGTGGACGCGGAAGAACGCCGACGCCGGCGCCGGGTCGAGTAGGACAGCTCTCCATACTTCGTATAGTCGAGCTAAAAATGAAGAAAAGAAAAAGACCAAAAGAGAGAAAGGATGCTGATTTTTTTTTCGTGGTGTTGACAATGCATTTGAAATTTTCAAAACAACAATTCGAGAAGGCGGGGGGTGGGGGGGGGGGGGGGGGGGGGGGGGCGTGTTATCTGTTAATAAATTCTATATTCTAATAATTTTCTTACACACAATCTGCAGTGAAGTCGCTTTAAGTCAACAGGAGTATCAAATTTAAAGTATCAGTTGCGTTGTACATTGCGCTGACAGTAAATAACAAAACGTTGGGTACTAGCTAAGACTTTATCAAAGTTTAAACTGATATTTAGGTTATTAATATGTCTTATAGCTTAACCCTAGATCCAATGCTATTTCATTTAAATTGTCTTTGTTAATTGGTATTTTCAAATAACGGGTATGTTTGCAGGTAAAATGGAAGACAAATTGGTGACTTTTCAATGTAGGCTGTAAAGTTGTGATATTTTCTGCTTAGGTGGGGGGCGGGGGTTGGGGGCGGGGGGGGGGGGGAAAGCGGGGCACATGTTTGACTAATGTACACATACAATTTATGTTATTTTTGTATCTTTTGGTGGCGAAGGACGAACCGAGGTGCCCCTTCGAGCACTGTCCGGATTTTGGTGGCTAAGGACGCTCCCAGGTGCCCCTTCGAGCACTGTCCGGATTTTGGTGGCGAAGGACGATCCCAGGTGCCCCTTCGAGCACTGTCCGGATTTTAGTGGCTAAGGACGATCCCAGGTGCCCCATCGAGCACTATTTCTGGCATAGACGAGCACCTTAGTTGAACCACCGGCCTTGGATAATACCTTTACATGAAGAAATCTACACCCCAAGCGAGTTTTCCAACTCACATCAGTGAATGAATCGAAGTGAGCGAACTGAATAACTCGGTCAAGAGGGTCCCAACCCCTACCCCATTTATTAATCTCATATTTATATAAAAAAAACAAGGAGCTGCGTTCAATAAACGCTTGATGTCCCCGGTCAAGGTCAAGTTCAAGGTCAAACTGAGGTCAGGTGATGTCTGAAGATGAGGAACGGTCACAGGTTACATCTGCATTAGTATCAAGTCATTCTAGTAAGGGTTATTAATGCTAGACGAAACGGTCCCATTTGGTTAACCTCGTACGGACGAACGGACAAACAGACGAAGGGACGGACAGGACAATCACTATATGCTTCCCGCATCAGTAGATGCCGGGGACATAAAAAGTGTATAAATATAAATAATTTGTTTTGTAACTTTTGTTATATACATGTAGCATGCTATGTTTTTATTCACAGGAGATTTACATACTTATACTGCTCCTACATGTATATTACACTGAAATAAATAGTGTTAAACTTATAAACGTTAAAGATATACACATGTCGAATCAGCAGTTTTAAATGTACATTTAACATATACTAGTTTGCTAACTTATGAAAATATTTTGATATGCTTTATAAATTTTGCAAACATTTGTTTAAAACAGAAGTGGTTAAAGTGTAGGCCGATCGCACCACAGGAGCTATAATATAAGTATTAATTAAATACTAAATACTAGTATAGGAATACCTTCATGACTTTCTGTTTAGTAAATAATACAGACATATGTGTTTTAAGATATTCATGTTAACACAAATGTAAAAATTTCGACGTATATAAATGACACCTCTATTCGTTCCACCTATATCAATCGACCTTAAAAGGGTTGCATATATGATAGAAATATATATTACAAAAGAGGTTACCTGAAAACTGGTTAATAGTCCTCTATATATGTATATGAATATGAATATAAGTGTAGAATATTTCAAACTAGTTTAATAAACAGGTTGTTTGTGTTTAACTCATTCATTTAAATATAATATTAAACGTGATGTTTAAACCAATTCAAATCCTGGTTACACACCTTTATGATAGTGCGTACATTTATGGAGTGTGGGTATTTACCTATATTTAACACAGCTAGTAAACATGTTGAAATTAGCGGCTTTAACAATAATACAAAGTTTTTCCGTGGAAAAATAATCGCGTTTTTTTAAACGACAGCAACGCATTTAATAATAAATTATAAAGTACTATCGATTGTCGATAGAATGGAAAAAACATTAACAATGTTTGGTTCTTTTCCTAACACAAGCATATCTAACGAATTAATATCAGATTAACTGAATCATACCTTTCATCAAAATACTGAAGACCCACCTTGTAGCCCCGATGATATATGTACACTAACATGAGTGCAGATAAAACGAGCCAACAGTGAAACGGGAACAAACGAAAATGTTTGAAACACCTGTCACTTTCTTTGTCTACAAAAGGTTCCGGACCTTTTTCATAAAGGTGGTGTGTGGTTTAGGGTGGGGAGTGGGGTGTTTGAAGTTGAGGGCGGAATTTTAATTGTGATGTTACAAAGATCCGATCTTTTCCTCGATCAATGTTGCATTTTGAAACTTACGGAAGGTATACTACCGTGTTCATGGTACATACCGTTGCTTAACCAAAAATACTTGATTTCATCAGTACTGAGTCTACTGACATAATGTGAACCCTCATACGCAGGCGCAGACATAGGTTGGCAGCTTGGTAGAACTACCGGCCTTCTGCAAGCCAGCTGGAAGGTTTACTCGACTGGATTCTACACACAAAGCGAGGTTTAGAAGTGAATTTGAACAGTATTTCAGTTAATCTTTCTTTAAACAGCCAGTCAAGACAGTGACAATGTGGCTTCAAATTTGGGAAGTTAGGTGCCTGCTTAATGAAGGTGTCTGTTATAGTTTTTTTGGGGGTTTAACGTCGCACAGACACAATTATAGTTCACATAGCGACTTTATAGCTTGATGGTGAATGAAGATCCCAGGTGCCTCTCTGTGCATCATTTCATCACGGGCAGGCACCTGGGTAGAACCACCGACCTTCCGGAAGTCAGCTGGATGGCACACTCAGTTATAAACAGCAGTTGGTTAACCTAAGTAGTTTTTGTGTAGTTTTGTATTCCTTACCAGTATTATACTGTTAAGCACAAACAGATGCCAAGTTCTCCATAACAAAACTGAATGAACTTGGGACGTATTGCCTTCAGTCAGTTATAACAGTGAACATTTACCTCAACCTGGATTTGTAGCTAAAACATCTAAATAGGAAGTGTTTTATTGTACCTAAGTTTACATTTCTTTTCAGTCTGCATGATTACAACAGCGGAGATAAGAGCTCGTAGAACACGACATGACCCCGCCCCCTTGATGTATTCAGTAATTGCACAACAGAAATTATTTGGTCGCTATGCACTGGATGTTTGAGATACTGACGTCATATCAATAATTATGGGTCATTTACCAGTCATCAGTAAACTCCGTATCAAATGTGATTTTAGACCAAAGCAATCTCTAGTTATTTGGCAGAGAAAGTTCTACTGTTCAGGGTCAACGTGACCGTGACCTTTGACCTACTAACCTCAAAATCAATAGGGGTCATGATCAAGTTTCGTGATCTTAGGCCCAATCGTTTTAAGATTATCTTCCGGAAACGGTTGGACTGTTCCGGGTCACTTTGACCTTGACCTTTGACCTAAAAAATCAGTAGGGTTAACTGCTGATCATGATCCAACATCCCTATAGTTTCGTGATCCTAGGCCCAAGTGTTCTCAAGTTGTCCGGATACGGTTAAATTGTTCCAGGTCACTGTGACCTTGACCTTTGACTTACTGACCTTAATATCAATAAGGTCATCTGATGGTCATGACCATACCCTATCAACTTTCACAATCCTTAGGCACATGTGTTCTAAAGTTATCGTCCAGAAACGATTTAACTGTTCCAGGTCACTGTGACCTTGGTCTTTGACCTACTGACCTCAAAATCAAAAGCAGTCATCTGCTGGTCATGACCAACCTCCTTATCAACTTTCATGATCCTAGGCCCAAACATTCTCAAGTTCTCATCCATGGGTTTAACTGTTCTGGGTCACTGTGACCTTGACCTATGATCTACTGACCTCAAAATCCATAGAGGTCATCTACCGGTCAAGACAAACCTCCCTGTCAACTTTCATGATCCTAGGCCTAAGCATTCTTGAGTTTTCATCTGGAAACGGATTGGTCTAAGGACAGACAGACCGACCAACTGAATTAACAATATACCCCACCTTCGTCGAAGGGGGGCATAAAAAAATCTAGAGCTGCTTTTGAGAAAAGCGCATGTCTCCCACAACTGCCTAATCATCTGGATAGTTAAAGTCTGTCTTTACATACTGTTTACTCACAGAAAATCTACCTTTGCTAGTTTTGGAGTAAGCGGCCTATCGGTAATTCAACGGACATGGTTCCGAAGTGCCTGTGCCAATTTGGCTAATTATCGAACTTGACCGAGGACTTATTGGCAAACATATTTTTTTCAAGTTTGGTGAAGATCTGATGAGATATGTACGGACAAGATTTGTGACAGACGGACGGACGGACACACAGGCAGGACTAAATCAGTATCATGTCTCTCAGTGGTGTGGGAGACATAATTAGCTGAAAATATATATTCCACACCAAAGAGGTTGTTTTGTGAATGAGGGTGCTATATTTTGAAAGATATAACAATTATAAGGCAATTACTCTGTGCAGTTACTGAAAAGATCCTGATTAAAGTTGTGTGTGCACTACCGCCTTATAGTGATCTATATTTGTACTAAATTTCATGAAGATCCAACAATGTATTACTTTGTCTAATGGGAATTATTGGATTGTAAAATAATTTGAAGGGCATTAACTCTGAAGTTACTGTAGTCAGGGTTTCAGAAATCCCATGTCCGGAGCCCGGGGGCTACCATAAAATTCTGCCGGGCTACTAATTTTTTTCATCACGTGCCCGTCGGGCTACCTTGAAACATCGTATCGAGTAGCCCGGAAATCAATAATTTAGTCTTCAAATATAATTTTGATAGTTGTCTATAATCCCCTTGTTTATCCAAAACAATATGTTCCCTTAAAAGAAACAAGAGTAGTGATTTTTGTAACAATGTGGCTGATTTTTTCAGTCTGTAGTGTTCATGACGAAAAATAGCGCATGCACCACCACTCTGTAGTGATCTACAGTTTTATTAAGAGCCATCAATAGCTTACTTAAATACAGTCAAAAATCCCTACTTTTTACCAAATCATAGGGAAAACTGCCTTTACTGGGTCAAGGAGGGCTAATACTACATGTAAGCAAAGGTCATGTATGTAGGTTACTTCTTTAATTATACGCATTTTCAATTTCTGATAGACGGATGAATGCACAGACAGAGGAACAGCCGGACTAACAACGCCATATCTGTATCCCACACCCTTCGGTAGGGGACAATAAACGTTAGTTATTATGAGCTTTTACAACTAACCGATCAAACACTCAGTTGTCCTGGAAAATACTGTATAGTAGTTGGAACAACTGATACAGGGACTGGAAACAGGCATTTATCTTATCTGATGCTGTCGTCCAATCGAAGCGTATGCCGTAGGTTATTCTGCTATTACTCAAACACTTACGCCTTTCAGTTTAACTCGTCCTTTCAGTGAAAATCTGGGAAAGCATTTGTTGAATTTTTTGTTGAAAACAAAAGTTCTGCCATGAAATTATTGCCTGCATCTGTTTTTAAATGGAAAATATCTACATTAATGTTACTTTTCGCCCTGTGAAAATGGTTAAATCTAGACTTGTCTTACCCAGAGAGAAAGATGTTGTTTTTTACATGATATTTGCCTTGTTGATTCAGAGTATTTAGAATAAAAAATTAGGACATATTTTAATGAAAATAGCAAGTCAAAACTGTATTAGACCTTCCTGATAGTAGGAAAAGTTCGCAACATAGAAATAATCGTGAATTTTGCCGAATTCAAGAATTTTGTGAGAATATCAGCCGTAAATTTCAACATTTACAAAGACATGTCATTATAATTAAGATAAACAAATGTAGCCTTTGTACTTCAGTTTTCGGCAATTCCTGAACTTACTGAACATTTCGGCCCGCCAATATATCCACTTAATAAAATTGAATTTATATACAGAATAGCAACACAATTTAACAGTAATATTTTAATTTAAAAGTGCATCTTTTAAATGCATTTAACATTACAATAACAACAATTGTACTAAATAATTAATTATCATGCATACAAAAAATCCATTCAAATAGTAGTGTTTGACGCCTTCTGGATTACAACTCTTTTCCAACAGTACACAATTACATAACTTATAAAATTAGCAAGTTATAATGTTAATATTTGAGGGGTTTTAGCCAAACAGGCATTTTTGTGGGGCCTTGTATTCACAGATTTCAAATTTCAAAGATCAAACAAATTTGTTTAATAATGTTTTCAATTGATGAAACCACGGACTACAGGATAAATAATCCTCAACCAGTAATACTTAATCAACAGTATGCAAAAATACCCTCCATCTTTGTAAAAAGTCACAGCATTTTAGGGCAAATCCACAGGCGCTTGAAGCTCTATCAATAGATATATGCATTATCATATCCCATCCACCTAATATACTACTTCAATAGATCTAACCTGCATATACTTTTTTATTGATTGAGCATCAAACACCTGTTGTAAATCTGACAAAAATTGCATGTATTCAATTTAAACATGTTTCATCAAGGTAAAAGTTTGAAGAAAAGACTTATAATCAAGAGAGCAGTTCTCTTTCAGAAATGATCTTGGCACAAGTTCATGTTACACAAAGTGCACAAAATTATTATCATATAAAACATGAATGAATACCTGTACTTAACCCTTAGCCTGCTGGTGGCAAGTGATTCTGCTTTTGCAGCCAGTGCATATATTGCCGAGCAATCATAATGGTACTGTCCAAATTGATTGCCCGGCAATATATGACCATTTTGTGTTGATTCGCCGTAAAACCCAACTCACTCACTCACTGTCCAAATTGAAAGATGGGCAGGTTTGTTATACAAATTTAGCAGGGTAAGAGTTAAGATAATAAGGTTGTAATGACAATCAGTAATTTCCATGTTATATTCTCCATATACGGTTTAGGCATTCTCTACCTTATATACGAATAGCTGTGTGCTCATGTAAGCTATATTCACCACCAAAGAATGCCTAAATTTCATACGGAAAACGTAATCACATGGAACTTGCTGATATTCTTTAAACTTACATTACCTTACCCACTTACCCTGCTAAATTTCTATAATGACACTGTCCATCTTTCAATATGGACAGTACCATTAACTGTTAAAAGGGGTGCATACCAAAAAGATACTGACTGAATGGTGAACAGTGCTGATCATGATCAGACTGCACAGATGTGCAGGCTGATCATGATCTACACTGGTCGCAAATGCAAAATCAATCATGTCCAGCATGGCATGATAAGGGTTAATATAAAAGTGCTACAAAACATTTGAGTTTTGCTCCTAATATATTAAGTAACATTGTAATAGCAAACTATCAGTAATTAATAAAAACAAGAGCACCGCCTTGCGGGTGCTGACGCTCATCTGATTTTTTTTTGTATAATAGAAATATTGTCCTACCCATGATTTTCTAAGTCTAAAAAGGGCCATCATTCTTGCAAAAAGCAGGATAGAGTTATGTTTCTTGATGTACAGTGTCCACTTATGATGGTGAAAAACTGTTGCAAGTTTTAAAGCAATAGCTTTGATAGTTTATGAGAAAAGTTGCCTTAAACATAATACTCAACCAAGAAAATGATTTTCTAAGTCCAAAAGGGGCAATAATTCTTGCAAAAAGTAGGATGAAGTTATGTTGCTTGCTGTACAGGGTCAGCTTATGATGGTGAACAAGAGTTGCAAGTTTCAAAGCAATAGCTTTGATAGTTTAAGAGAAAAAGTTGACCTAAACATAAAACTTAACCAAGAAATCTGATATTTTCTAAGTTCAAAAGGGGCCATAAATCTTGCAAAAAGCAGGATGGAGTTATGTTTCTTGCTGTACAGGGTCAGCTTATGATGGTGAACAAGAGTTGCAAGTTTTAAAGCAATAGCTTTGACAGTTTAGGATAAAAGCTGACCTAAACATAAAACTTAACCAAGAAAACTGATTTTCTAAGTCCAAAAGGGGCAATAATTCTTGCAAAAAGCAAGATGGAGTTATGTTTCTTGATGTACAGGGTCTGCTTATGATGGTGAACAAGTATTCCAAGTTTCAAAGCAATAGCTTTGATAGTTTAGGAGAAAAGTTGACCTAAACATAAAACTTAACCAAGAAATCTGATATTTTCTAAGTACAAAAGGGGCCATAAATCTTGCAAAAAGCAAGATGGAGTTATGTTTCTTGCTATACAGGGTCAGCTTATGATGGTGAACAAGTATTCCAAGTTTCAAAGCAATAGCTTTGATAATTTAGGAGAAAAGCTGACCTAAACATAAAACTTAACCAGGCAACGCCGACGCAGACGCCGACGCCGACAACCGCTCAAGTGATGACAATAACTCATCATTTTTTTTCAAAAAATCAGATGAGCTAAAAATTGATACAATATTCATAAGAGAGATTCCATTCAAAGCTCATTCCTGCATACCTGAGTTCTACCTTAGTTTCCTAGTTCAACTAGTTTATCTCAGGATTTTGACAAACCTCTGATAGACAAGGATAGTCAAACACAGAAAATGGTAACATCCTACTGAT
Organism: Mercenaria mercenaria; assembly: GCF_021730395.1. Taxonomy (NCBI): domain Eukaryota; kingdom Metazoa; phylum Mollusca; class Bivalvia; order Venerida; family Veneridae; genus Mercenaria; species Mercenaria mercenaria. Next base: position 95,484,518 of record NC_069365.1, read on the forward strand.
TACTATAGAAACAGTCTTCTTTCTCCTTTGATATATACATGAATCATTCATTTTTCATGATTTTTCTAAATCGACTTACAAATCTCAAGTGTTACACTATAATCTTACTTGAAAAACAATGTAAATTATAAACCATGTTTCCTTTTGAAATACTTTTTACATATTGGTACTTTGGACAATTTGCAAGACACAAAGAATAGCACATTAATTTTTTTCTCACCTATTGTTGTGATGTCAAATATTTTCAGATAACAACAGGACTTCAGTATGATAAAATGACATAGAAAATGTAACTGTTACTCCATTGTTAAGGAGACATAACTATAAACAACTTCTTTGACAAACATTTTCTGATAGGTCAGTGATCTGTCTGTATTTGCTCTGTCAAAACAAAATAAAATATACAATAATCCTTGTTCAGAAGTCTGTCCAATGTATCTTAACTGGAGACAGAAATATACCTAAACATCTCTGACAGACATTTTTATTCTGTATGTAAGGTTGTCTAGGAAATGATTATTAATTAGCATAAATTCTTCACCCATAATGGGCAAAACATGTACCCACCAAAATAAGACAAGATACAAAAATGACATTTATTTCATTTGTCAAAATAAAACCCACTGGGATTTTCATAAAATAGTCTAAAGTTATAACTATGCAATACAGTATAAATTCCATTCACTATTTCCAGTTTATACATCAACCATAAAATTACCTAATATACCACATATTATGATGGATGAAACAGATACAATTATTGATCCTTGCACTACACTAAGGCGAAACTGGTTGTGAAAACTACATAAATTTATTGCAGAAGACATCATTTCATACTTGTACCAACTTTATCTGTATATATACATGTCATAATTTCACCATAAGCATAATTTATATGAGGTGTCAAAATTATGAACATTGCCAGATACTCACACAAAGGAGCTGTACATATTCCAAAGGTTCTTCTAATACCAAACTCTTAAATGTTTAAAGGTGCAGATCTACATGTAAGTGTATCAGGCATTTCCATTTGATTAATTGGAAGCTTATTAACCTTTACCCTGCTAAATTTCAAAAATGGACTGGCCCATCATTCAATTTGGGCAGTACCATTTATCATTCAAAGGGGTGTTAACTGAAAATTTTCTGACTGAATAGCAAAAAGTGCAGACCATGATCAGCCTGCACAGACGCAAAGGCAGAATCACTTGCTGCCAGCAGGCTAAAGGTTAATATGTATAGGAATTTATTACACGTATACATATGAATACAAGTATTGAAATAGCAACTGCTTTGTCATAACTTAAAATATCTGATATTGTGCAAAGCATGTAACTTTTTAAGCAATACAAGTTCTGCATATAAATATTCCCTCAGAAAATCCTACATAAGATGAAGTAAGACAAAGAAAATATCTTACAGACCTTCAAAACAGAACTACATGTAGTAACACAGAAAATAACAGACAAAATTAAACATTGTATTCAAACACATGTGTTGCTTTAACAGTCTAGGTACAGAGTCTATTTAAAAAACAACAACAACAAAAACAAACATGATGTTGGCAATATCTAGCACATAAATACAACAGTGGACGAATGAAAGATTTATGTAAGTTTTAAATAAAAATATTAAACTGACAGATGCCTATGTGTCATAAAATGTCCATTTTTCAAAATATTTAAAAAATCTGAGCAAATAAGAATACAAGTAAATGTGAAGACAATAACTTTGAAATATGGAACCAGTCCTTTTTATAAAGACGCCTTTCTCTACCAAAAGAAACCAGTATGAGAAACCAGTCTCAATGTCAATAAAAACATGTCCGATACCAAGAAGACAGTCTTATAAAACAAGATACCAGTCTCTTTGAACAAAGATACTGATCTTTATGTACGAGAATCCAGTCTCTTTATACTAAAATACCAGTCTCTATATACTTTGTTACCAGTCTATATCCTGAGGTACCAGTCTCTACTTACTGAGATACCAGTCCCTACTCTCTAAGAAACCAGTCCAAATATGCTGAAATAAAGGTCTCAAATATAAAGATAACCAGTCACCAATTTGTGAGAAACCAGTCTCTATATTCTGTGAAACTTGGCTGCAAATTCTGAAAACAAGTCTCAATACTCTAGCATTTGACTGGTTGATTTGGTGCTTAATTTTGAAAGTAACCAATGGCAACCTTACATCCTTAAGACTGGTCTGCAAACTTGGCTTTTATAACACAAAGCCTTGTCTATATAATGAGAATCCAGTCTCCACTATTTTATTTATTTATTTGGGTTTTACGGCGCACCAACACAAGATAGGTTATATGGCGCCAAACAGGACTACAAATTTTGGTTTCACATCTCATTTACATCGAAATAAAAACATGAGGTATGGAATCAAAATTTGCATACCTGCTGGAATCACAGAGTTACAGCAAAACCAAGTGTTAAGGCCCTATTTGTCGCCTCTTACGATCATGCAAGGGTAAGGCAGTGGTTCCAATTCTTTTCATACACAGAGCGTCCCAGAACCACATGGGGCAGTCTCCACTAAGTTTAGAAGAGTATAAAAATATGTGTTCTGAAAATACTTATGTAAACCAATAAATTAAGCATAAAGTAATGCATATATAGGGAAAGGTTAAAATATTGAGCTCAATCTTGTTAACCATCACATATTGTTTTACATAATGTTAAAAATATTAAATTTCAGAACAGTTTATACCAATCAAAACATTTTTCTTCACAAAATTTTGCAGAGATTGAAATACTACGACTTGCATATTACGCTTAGACAATAACAAATTAACTGCTTGATCATCATCCCCACCTGCTCCTGATTTATACCTTAACCCTTTTATTTTCTAAAAATAGATTCCAGGTAATATATATTTTTTTTCTAATTTTAGCTCATTTCATAAAGTATAGTTTCAATTATCCGAATTTAAAAGTAAACAAGAGAGCCATAATGGCCCTAAAGATGCTCACCTAAAGCTTAACCATTTGACCATAAATATATGTCAAGACACAGTGAATGAACAATATATCACTTTTAGCTCAGCTCTGTCCATCTCTAAAAGGGATTAGGCACAACTATTGAACAAACTTGAAAGAAATCTATACAAGAATATATTTTCTGATCAATTTTAGTGAAGATCCATCAAATAATTCATGAGAAGTAGTTACTTAAGCTTTTTAAATCTTTTTTTTTAGCTCAAGTGACCCCTAGAAGGGTACAAGTGGAACCATCAGAAGAAATCTGGGAGAGGTCCATGCCAGGATTCTACTGACTTGAGTATTGTGTAATTCTGAAAGCTAGTTTCAGGAGGAGATATTTATGTAACCAGGTGTGCTATTAATAAAATCCTCGACCCACTCCCTCATTTTAAGGAAAATTTGGATGATAATCTAGCAATATATTTACACAGGTCTTATTATTTAAAATTTGGACTTGGCACTAAACAAATACTGCACCATCATTATAAACAAAAAATAAGTTGGCCATGCCATGGGAAAACCAACATAGTGGCTTTGCGACCAGCATGGATCCAGACCAGCATGCGCATCTGCGCAGTCTGGTCAGGATCCATGCTGTTCGCTAACAGTTTCTCTAATTGCAATAGACTTTGAAAGCGAACAGCATGGATCCTGACCAGACTGCGTGGATGAGCAGGCTGGTCTGGATCCATGCTGGTCGCAAAGCCATTATGTTGGTTTTCTCATGGCACGGCTCAAGTACTTTTTCCTATACAATATATTATATCTGGTCAAATAAAAACAGACATATTTAAAAAGCAAAAATTCACTGATACATTAGTAGCCTTACAGGGGCAAAAACCCAGTTGTATGTAAACATTTCTGAAATTCAAAAAGTTCTTTCATTCACTTAGTTTAGTTCTCACAAATTATGTTAACTTGTGGCAATTAACCTTGAGGACTAGTTCTTTTATTCATTTGTTAGTAAATTGTAAATCAAAAGGCAACACAAATATAAAACACCCATACAGTATACACTAATTGACAGCAAGGCATTCAATAAGTGTTTTATTGCATGATATCAGAAATAAATTTTCATCTTTTTTCTTCAAGTTTTAACAAAGTCCAATAAAATTTAAAGCTGGACTACAGACAGGTCAATAGTACCTTCAATTTCTGAATTAAGGAATCCTGATCCTGATGAAGCTGTGTGAACAGCAAAACTAGTCAAACATAAATAAAAATTGATAAACACATACCAACGTTAGACGTGTAATCCCTCAATTATTGACTGGTAAATAGTATTAAGGAATCATGTAATAATCTTACATATTACATGTATATAGAAAGGCTGCCTAGTGTCCCATTACATGTAGGTGTTAAAAGGGGTGCTTACCAAAATAATACTGACTGAATGATGAACAATGCAGATCTTGATCAGACTGAACGGATGTGCAGGCTGATCATGATCTACACTGGTTGCAAAGGCAGAATCAATCGTGTCCAGCATGATAAAGGTTAAAGAATTCACATAGAATGTACATAATGATAATATCAGCAATTTAAACTGATTAAGATGTTCTCTCAAGTTTGTTACCTTAATGGACGTCCAAAGGATGACCCCTTAAAGGAACTGGAGTCATGTAAGATTTTAAACTAACCAAATAGTGTTGTGATAGAACATTGTGACAGGGGATCATAACACTATCAACTGGATGCATACAATACTATCAATAACAAAAGTTCAGTGAAAACAGGTACAAACGATGCCACAACAATTCCGTGCCAAGGCAGACAGGACAGAGACATAATTGCAATGGAAAAAAGGAATTTATGTAAATAAACAAAAAAATTAAATCAGACTATAATTCATGTTTACTTTCTTAATGTTAATATGAGCAAACATACTTAAGTTGAATACTCTGCCACAAGAAACAGGCGGATGTTAAATGACTTCGTGAAACTGACATGTGGGTTTGCCTTCTCAGCTTTTCTGGCCGATAAGACCTTGATTGCTATTAACTGATAATTCAAAACTCTTTGTATTATGACAGCTCAGTAGGCAGTACATGTATATCAACAATCATTTAAGGAGTTTTACTCTAGGTAGTTATTAAACTACATGTATAAATTTGCATATCACTTGCATTTCTTGAATTAAAGGTGTTGAAGAAAGCATATTAACAAATGTAAACATTTTTTTTTTTTTTGGAGGGGGGGGGGGAAAGCAGCAAAAGTTATTCAGCTGAAATTTTGGAAACTCACTCAGTGATGGATTGATTTTTCATCACCAAAAATAAGTGTGATCACTGACTAGTGTGTTTCCTGATTACATGGCTGTACCAATGATTAACCTGTACAAGATAACTGATGTCTAACTGATATTCCCAAATCAAACAAGAGCTTATTGTAATGCACATATGCCCTCTCTAAATGACCTGTCAAAAGTAACAGGGTGTTATGTTATAATCTCAAGGTCACTTTGAATTTAACCTTTGACCTCGATCTGCGCTCTCTCCCTATTGAGCTAAGTAGGCGGGCTACATTTCAAAGGGTAGTGGGGTGGGAGGGGGACTTCTAGAGGCAGTCTGTAACAGTATAAGCAATTCGAAGTTTTATGTTTGCATTCTTATAGCTAGTAATTAACAACTTCTACACATGTAACACTGGTAGAGAGTAAATGACACTGCAAACCCTGTTATATCAGACAAACTGACATACTCACTCATACTGTAATATATACATAAAATTTAATAAAATGAGCCGCGCCATGAGAAAACCAACATAGTGGGTTTGCGACCAGCATGGATCCAGACCAGCCTGCGCATCCGCGCAGTCTGGTCAGGATCCAAGCTAGTCGCTAACAGTTTCTCCAATTCCAATAGGCTTTAAAAGCGAACAGCATGGAGCCTGACCAGACTGCACGGATGCGCAGGCTGGTCTGGATCCATGCTGGTCACAAACCAACTATGTTGGCTTATGGCCCGGCTCAAATGTACATCAATATTATTACCAAAACAGAAAATGCCAGCATTTTTACAACTGTAACAATATCCAAGCAGTATTAAGTCGTATTTATCGATGCAACAGCAGTTAACATGTAGAAAAACCAATATCTGTTTAACATTTAACACATTTCCTTATAAAGTTTGTTTCTTCACTTTATATGATTGACTCTATCATTTTTACTGAGGATATTCTATAAAATAGAGAGAAACTGGCACTTACAAAGTATGATTTAATATTGTTGAATAAAGTGTTCCTGGATTCTGTACCAGTAATAATCTGTTGTCCGCATGAAACTGCCAACTTTTCCCCATAAATTAGATGTGGAGGATGAATAATATCAGACACTTTTCATTGAGCTAGGTGTACTGGCAAGTCCTAGAATCTGGAATCAAGACAGAACACCTCATCTCTAAATTGACAGTGCGGCATGCCTATTTCTAATTTAACCAGGCCTACTAAAGCAACCCAAATATTAAATATAACGTTCTATTAAATGAATATTAATTTTTTACGACTGGACTTTTAAGTCCAGGGTCCGAGGTTAAAAAGCTGAGTTTTGTAACCAGTCCCAAAACACTAGTATCTGATTGGTTAAGGCTGAGCTCAAATTTTAAACTGACCAATGAAATGGTTGCATTCCGAGACTGGTTCCCAAATTCAATTTTAACTTTGGATCCAGTCTCCATTTTCTTCAATATATATATATTAACACCTAAAACAATATTATGAACACATCAAAAGTGAAGTAGTATCAACTATTATTTCTGTTTTCCTAAAGAGTAACAAAAGTCTGCACCTTTCAATGTTGGTAACGAAAGTAAAAACTGGGGAAAAAACAATGTTTTAACAAGAGCACCGCCTTGCGGGTGCTGACGCTCATCTGATTTTTTTTGTGTAATAGAAATATTGTCCTACCCATGATTTTCTAAGTCTAAAAAGGGCCATCATTCTTGCAAAAAGCAGGATAGAGTTATGTTTCTTGATGTACAGTGTCCACTTATGATGGTGAAAAACTGTTGCAAGTTTTAAAGCAATAGCTTTGATAGTTTATGAGAAAAGTTGGACTTAAACATAATACTCAACCAAGAAAAGATTTTCTAAGTCCAAAAGGGCAATAATTATTGCAAAAATCAGGATGGAGTTACGCTGCTTGCTGTACAGGGTCAGCTTAATGATGGTGAACAAGTGTTGCAAGTTTCAAAGCAATAGCTTTGATAGTTTATGAAAAAAAGTTGACCTAAACATAAAAACTTAACCAAGAAATCTGATATTTTCTAAGTCCAAAAGGGGCCATAAATCTTGCAAAAAGCAGGATGGAGTTATGTTTCTTGCTGTACAGGGTCAACTTATGATGGTGAACAAGTGTTGCAAGTTTTAAAGCAATACCTTTGATAGTTTAGGATAAAAGCTGACCTAAACATAAAACTTAACCAAGAAAACTGATTTTCTAAGTCCAAAAGGGCAATAAATCTTGCAAAAAGCAAGATGGAGTTATGTTTCTTGCTGTACAGGGTCGCTTATGATGGTGAACAAGTATTTCCAAGTTTCAAAGCAATAGCTTTGACAGTTTGGGAGAAAAGTTGACCTAAAACATAAAACTTAACCAAGAAATCTGATATTTTCTAAGTACAAAAGGGGCCATAAATCTTGCAAAAAGCAAGATGGAGTTATGTTTCCTTGCTATAACAGGGTCAGCTTATGATGGTGAACAAGTATTCCAAGTTTCAAAGCAATAGCTTTGATAGTTTTAGAGAAAAAGCTGACCTAAAACATAAAACTTAACCAGCAACGCCGACGCAGACGCCGACGCCGACGCCGACGCCGACAACCGCTCAAGTGATGACAATAACTCATCATTTTTTTTCAAAAAATCAGATGAGCTAAAAAAGACATTAAATGCAGCAACAATATTAACAATAATTGTCATTCAAAACATTGTAAGGGGCACAACTCTAGATGTACATCTCAACATCTAAATGAGTAAAATCAACAAACATTCTATATCTTAGTCTCAGTAAAAAAACAACTGAATTTAGAGTTTACAGCCTAAAAATTTAGAGTTTACAGTCTAAAAATAATGAGTTTTTAATTCATCTTGAACTTCTGAAGCTGTCAGAAGGACATTTTTGTAACATTGGTTAGGGACAAGTGATTTGAAATCAGCAACCTTAACCACTCGGTCATTGAGGCCCTGCAGTTCTTCAGTCTAATTTCAAAACTTGTTTCACCCCATTGAAAAAGACAGGACATAAAGTTGTTTTACATTTTAGATTAGTGATATTTTTATTCACAAGTTTATACAAGCTCTAACATCTTTATTTTCAGCTATGTCTTGTCAAAATATTGCTCTTCTTGGCTTTAATTTAACACTGACACAATTATAGGTTATATGGTGAGTTTCCAGATTTTGATGGTGGAGTTGGAACCCAGGTGTCCCCCTCCGGCTTAATTTTAGGCACAACTCGTACCTGAGTAGCATCAAGAGCCTTCTGTAAGCTTGCTAGATGACTTCCCCACATGAAAGAATTCTACAACCCAAATACAGGTTTCCAACGGACAGTGAGGGGCAATTCAAAGTTAGCAACCTGAACCTCTCGGCAATGGAGGTACTCTTCAAAATATTGCATCTTGTGTTTATACAATGAAAAATATTTTGATCTTACTGTATACAAAGAGAATTTCTCTACTTTGTACATATTTTACAGTTAACAAGTGATATACATAAACAAATACCAAATTACTCGGTTTACTTGTAATTTGCAAGTAATTTCTAAATATAGAAAACATTGACATCAATCTAGAGTTGTGTCCCTTGCATCAACATCACTCATAGTCATATATTAACAGTTACACTGTTTAAATGCTACTCATTTCTCACACAGGTCACTAGGTGGGATTTTTCAATTTTTTACACTAAATATCACAATTTCACGTAAATATACATTTGACACAATAATAATTTATACAAAGTTCAAAAAAGTTTTTTTCTGTACACAGAAATAAGAGCTGTAAGTTTTTAAAAAAAGCACAAAAAAATGTTTATGCAATTTTCATGAAATATTATGAAACTCAATGAGGGTCACACAGGACCCAAAAGTGTGCCAGAATTCAACACTTCTGCACAAGGGACTTTTAAATATGATGCTTCACCTGCAGCAATTTGTTTTTTATTTTTCATTTCTAGTATGTTTACGATTCATGAATATTCAATATTGCAGTTATATATTTCATTATCTTAGACAGAACCCTGATTACCTGAAAATTTAAAGAACATTCTTGATATGAAGATAGAATAACTCATCAGGTCTTATGAGGCAATACTATAACTCAAGTCCGAGGTCATCGAAAGCTTGTGCTTCAAAGTGTGATTTTTTAATGATACTTTCCTTGTTTACCTTGACTACAGGAAAACACTGCCCTCTACAGCAACTGTTTCTGAGACATATTCTACGCTATAAGCCTTTACAGAGGAGGTAGACTGACTTTCAGTGTGAAACACAAGTAAATTCTTGGTAAAGCTTTCAGCAAGTATTGGTCTGAGCATAAGATATAAATAGGTTTACACTTTTTGTGATAAGGATACTTTTTTTTTGCACAAAAGAGCCGAAGTTGTAAAGAATATTATATATTCCACATTTCCCATTTACACTTCATTGCAATCTTATTTTTCATTGGTGAATTTGATCACATGACTTAAGCAGTCGAATCCTGATTGAATGTGCAGATTGTGGTTGTCTCCCTTTTTAGAGTGACAGTGTCCAGAACAGTCTTCCATAGAATAGTCTGAAGCACATATAAATATGCAAGTTGATTCCGATTGGTCAGTTTAAATCACAAGAGTCTGACCAGAAAGTCTGATTGGTCAGTGATAGTCACATGACATCACAGAAGAACACAACATAGACTACAACTGGCCTCTCCACTTTTGTCTTTCTTTAACTGGCCTGAAAAAAGTGATGTAAATAATTTAAATTGTCATTTATATCATGTAAGCTTTTTTAAAATTATATTACCGGTAATTAATCTATTGTCATCTATGGTCAGCTTCACATTAGAATTACACAATAGGAATATGGTATTAGGCTGATAAATTTTCAAGTGACTAAAAATGTTTTCCAAAAAGTAAGGAGTGAAATTTTACACACTAGGTGACACGTTTCTAAAGAATATTGTCTCATTGTGGACACAAAATTGAAATGATCACTGGTCCAAACATTTATGTCTAAACAGCAAAAGACCGATTTCAGAAAACTTGCTAAAGTACTGCAAATCCTCTGTTACACCAAAAGTGGCAAGTGAAGATAACTGTGTAGTGGCACATATAGGCTATCTGTGACAAAGTCCAAGGAATTTACAATTTCATTTATTTTTACCATATGAACTCTTAAGAAATACAATATTTTCTTTTAATTTATGTTTGTTTTCAAATTCAACTTGCTGAAAATGTCTTTTAATGAGTTTTAGATTGAAAACAAGCAGTTTTCCCCAAAACTCAAGTACTTTTCAGCATTATCAAAAAAAAAGAATTTAGTCATTTTCAGGGAGTTTTCAAGGACTAGAATCAAATTCAAAGAGTTTTAAAGGGCTGAGTGAACCCTATGCAAACACAATTCTTTCACAATGTGACACATACCTTGGATTTTAGTTTGGGGACCAGATAGAGTAAAAAAACCAATGCAGCCAGCAGTCAGGACTATGCTCAGAAACAACCAAACAGAGCAAAGTTTTGATATAACAAATATATATACATATCCACAACATTAGCACATACCCTGATTGTTTGGCTCTGGTAAATTTTCTCTTGCAACTAAATGCATCACTGTGGTTTTACCAGCAGGTAATTGTAAAGCTGCAATAGAAAAACCACATTATGATACACATTATATATCTCCTTCATACTGATTCAGATGAAATTATTTATTTACATTTCTCTGTGAAATCAATGAATAAATTGTATCAGTAATTCAGTTCATGACTGTATCTACCAGTACATTAATAATGCTTGTTACTAGAGAGTAGTGTTTACAAGTACTGATATCGTTCTAATTATAGGAAAACACTGCTTGCTGAAACAATGTTCATGACTGGAGCACATCGGCTCACTCAAGCAATAATAAATGTATATAGTCCCTGGCTGGTATACATGTAATATACCTTTTAAAAAGTAATATTTTCTTAGCTTAGGTTGCTTGAAATCATGTGTATCTCAAGCATTTATTTATTTCTTTCACAACCTTTAACAATCAGTTTTTAACTGTCATCTATTACTGATTAGATACTGGTTTAATTACATATATGCATCCAAATATTTTATACAATGAATTACGTAAAGTAATGAAGTTATGCTCTGGACACAAAATATCACTGAAACATTGGACTGTGCTGTGATCTTGACCTTTGTCACCTATACACATGGTTCATGTGCTCTGCATATCACCTCATCGCCACTTACCTATATCATATGCCAGGACTGAAGACAATAATTTGAATGGTTATAAAGTTATGCTCCCGACAGGAAATATAAAAGGGCAAATTTGACCTTTGAGCTCTATTTGTGACCTTAACCTTTGACTTATCAACCTGGTTCATGCACTAACACATGAATGTACCCTATACACTCTCTGGACATGAAATATGAAGGACAGATGCACAGGCCATAACAAAATATATTCATTTTTCCAAAATAAGAATATACAAGAGGGCCATGATGGCCCTATATCGCTCACCTGTTATCATTGCACTTGAGGACAAGAAGGTCCTCAGAAAAAATATCTAAGTCCAAAGGACAGTAACAACAAAGGGAAGAAATTTAACCAAAAAGAAAAAAAAATTCTTACAAGGTACAGATTTGTCAAAATACACCTACAAATTGGAGGTACCATCCATGTTGTACCACAGAAAAGTGGTCTCAATTTTCCCTACGGCCAATAATAAAAAAGTTACTAAAATAAGCTATTTATAGTAACGTAAAAGGGAAGTAATTTAAAAAAAATTATTGTAAGTGAAGAAAAGAAGGATCTGCCAAATAAATCTGTTGACATAAATGAAATTTCAGATCAGTATCTTCATTAGTTACGGAGATATACCCATTTTAATTTGAAAGAAAGGGAGGTTATTTGACATAAAATCAGTCCATAGTTATCTACCCTGATTGGCTCAGTCCAACTAATGACAATAATGAAATTTCAAATAAGTACTATAAGTACTTACTGATATAAATCCATTTTGATTACGATCAGGGGAGGTAATCAGATATAAAATAACTCTGAACCTACGCTTGGAAGTTGGATCTGACTTGTCATGATATCCAAGAGTTATTGTTGTTGAAGTTATTGTGGACGTTTGTATCAAATAAAACCATAAATGAAGTCTCTATATGGCTGCAAAAGCCAAAATAGCCAATTTTGGACCTTTAAGGGGCCATAACTCTGGAACCAATGAAGAAATCTGGCCAGTTCAAGAAAGGAACCAAGATCTTGTTGTGATACAAGTTGTGTGCAAGCTTGGTTAAAATCGAATCATAAATGAAGCTGCTATTGTGCAGACAAGGTCAAAATTGCTAATTTTGGCCCTTTCATGGGCCATAAATCTAAAACCCATAACGGGATCTGGCCAGTTCAAGAAAGGAACCGAGATCTTATGGTGATACAAGTTGTGTGCCAGTTTGGTAAAAATCAAATCATAAATAAAGCTGCTACTGTGCAGACAAGGTCAAAATAGCTAATTTTGGCCCTTTCAGGGGCCATAACTCTGGAACCCATAAAGGAATCTCGCCAGTTTAAAAAAGAAACCAAGATCTTATGGTGATACAAGTTGTATGCCAGTTTGGTTAAAGTCAAATCATAAATGAAGCTGCTATTGTGCAGACAAGGTTAAAATAGCTAATTTTGGCCCTTTCAGGGGCCATAACTCTGGAACCCATAATGGAATCTGGCCAGTTCAAGAAAGGAACCGAGATCTTATGGTGATACAAGTTGTGTGCCAGTTTGGTAAAAATCAAATCATAAATAAAGCTGCTACTGTGCAGACAAGGTCAAAATAGCTAATTTTGGCCCTTTCAGGGGCCATAACTCTGGAACCCATAATGGAATCTGGCCAGTTGAAGAAAGGAACCAAGATCTTATGGTGATACAAGTTGTGTGCAAGTTTGGTAAAAATCAAATCATAAATAAAGTTGCTATTGTGCAGACAAGGTCAAAATAGCTGATTTTGGCCCTTTCAGGGGCCATAACTCTGGAACCCATAATGGGATCTGGCCAGTTGAAGAAAGAAACCAAGATCTTATGGTGATACAAGTTGTGTGCAAGTTTGGTTAAAATAAGATCATAAATGAAACCACTATCGTGCAGACAAGAAATTGTGGACGGACGACGGACGAAGGGCGATCACAAAAGCTCACCCTGTCACTACGTGACAGGTGAGCTAAAAAGGCTGCCATTTATATGTGGCAGGTTAAACATTCCATTTCACAGATCTAGGTTTCATTCTAGGTAAGCAGGTGGGTTATCTGCATAAATGATGATGTCATTGTCATTTCATAAATGTTTTCATTATTTTGTTCTAGTAATGGCATATGAATTTGACAACATTAGACAGCTATTTCAACAATCAGATTTCCCAACCAACTTATCTTCTTGGATGAATGACGTTACAAAGTTTCCCAATTATTAAAATACATTATTCTGAAAAAACTTTTTTCCCTCTAGCACCTTAAACCAAATGAGTGCAAAACAATGTTTATGGACACTATGTGCAATAGCTGCAGGACTTAACAAGAGCACCGCCTTGCGGGTGCTGACGCTCATCTGATTTTTTTTGTGTAATAGAAATATTGTCCTACCCATGATTTTCTAAGTCTAAAAAGGGCCATCATTCTTGCAAAAAGCAGGATAGAGTTATGTTTCTTGATGTACAGTGTCCACTTATGATGGTGAAAAACTGTTGCAAGTTTTAAAGCAATAGCTTTGATAGGTTATGAGAAAAGTTGACTTAAACATAATACTCAACCAAGAAAATGATTTTCTAAGTCCAAAAGAGGCAATAATTATTGCAAAAAGCAGGATGGAGTTATGTTGCTTGCTGTACAGGGTCAGCTTATGATGGTGAACAAGTGTTGCAAGTTTCAAAGCAATAGCTTTGATAGTTTAAGAGAAAAAGTTGACCTAAACATAAAACTTAACCAAGAAATCTGATATTTTCTAAGTCCAAAAGGGGCCATAAATCTTGCAAAAAGCAGGACGGAGTTATGTTTCTTGCTATACAGGGTGAACTTATGATGGTGAACAAGTGTTGCAAGTTTTAAAGCAATAGCTTTGATAGTTTAGGATAAAAGCTGACCTAAACATAAAACTTAACCAAGAAACTGATTTTCTAAGTCCAAAAGGGGCAATAAATCTTGCAAAAAGCAAGATGGAGTTATGTTTCTTGATGTACATGGTCTGCTTATGATGGTGAACAAGTATTCCAAGTTTCAAAGCAATAGCTTTGATAGTTTAGGAGAAAAGTTGACCTAAACATAAAACTTAACCAAGAAATCTGATATTTTCTAAGTACAAAAGGGGCCATAAATCTTGCAAAAAGCAAGATGGAGTTATGTTTCTTGCTATACAGGGTCAGCTTATGATGGTGAACAAGTATTCCAAGTTTCAAAGCAATAGCTTTGATAGTTTAGGAGAAAAGCTGACCTAAACATAAAACTTAACCAGGCAACGCCGACGCAGACGCCGACGCCGACGCCGACAACCGCTCAAGTGATGACAATAACTCATCATTTTTTTTCAAAAAATCAGATGAGCTAAAAAGAAATGACTTACCTCCTAACGTAACATTTCCATGCAGAAATCTGCCTTGATAGATTAATCTAAGAATATTTGTCTCTGGTAACTTTTCATCTGACCATTCTGTAGAGATATTAAAGCATATATGGAAAACTTTAATAGTGGGTAACATTTGGTTAAAACTTTATTAAATGAATCAACTTTTTGTCAGTGTATATGATCAAGCTTAACTCACTAAAAAGAAAAGTGAAAATTTTAAATAGTTTCAAAAGCAATATACTTTGTATCTGAAAATTACAACTGAAAATTATGTCTGCTGGTCATATGAATGTGCCCTCAAAAAATAAACCAGAGCATAAAGTTATAAATAAATTAATAACAACGCTTCTTTCAAATTTTCCTTTTGTCATAACACAGATCTATTTAAATAATCACACAATGCAAGTGCTGGGTTGAGTGACAAGAAGGCCACGGTGACCCTAGATCGCTGATAAACATATATTTAATAAGTTTTAGTGTCTATAATATAATATACTTTGTAAAAAAATCCCCCTTTTCTAGTAAAACAATGCAAAATTTCCCACACAAAGGGCCCAACCACCCTTCCCCTTATCCTTTAAAAATTTCACTGCAGAAGTGACTCGTGGTTGCTTTGAGGCTTCCATTAAGACACAAGGCTAAAAACTGCTCAAAAATAGCATTTACAGGAAAGATTACCTGTTGGCCAGTTGCTATATACATGCTCTGTTATATCTGCAGCTGAACTCGAATGTGAGAACAGGAACTCTTTCGTGCGACCACTCACTAAAATCAAACGCAAATTTACCTGAAATAAAAACAATTCGGTATCATAAAGTAGGTGATTTTAACCAATCAGACAAGCTCCTATGGTCTTGGAATACTGAAGGCAGTTGAACTGTATGTGAAATTTGTGAAATTTTTTAAAGACAAAAATGTTTCTCTAAACAGACCAACCTCAAATTAAACATAAATTTTCTTCAAAGTTCCACTTGTTCTGAACAGTTTGGTCTATTACTGTTTATTAAAACAAATTTTAGGCCTATGAGGCCATTTGTAAGCTAGCTAGATGACTCCAAAGCAGTGCTAAAAACAACAATATGAAGTTATGTTGTTACTTGTAGCCAGCAGCTTCAAAAGTCATACAATTAATCATATTTGAAATTATCTGAAGAAATAAAACAATTAAATTTTATGATATGAAAAGGCATATATGAAATCCACTTATTTAACTAATGCAGAACAGTTTGTTTCATAATTCGATTAACTGCAAGAATAGAAAGAATTTTTCACACTCTTGTTTCTCAGAACAGTCAACCAGCGAACCACTGTGCAGAAAATATATAATATATGCCCTGATCGTTCAGTCTAATTAAAACTAGAGCTATCACTAAAGGTGATGAATGTACCCCCCGCATGCACTAACACAGTACATTGCAATTTGACGCACACAAGATTGCATAATTATGTGGACTGTATGTATATAGACTGTATGTATACAGTATAGTAACAAAAAACAAAGTCCCATAACTATGCAGAATATTTATCTAAAAGAATGTAACATGCACCATGCACAACTAGGGTTGGTACTGATCACTTGTGTGAAGTTTCAATAAATTGTGTGTAAGGGTTTGGTAGATTAGGCACGCACAAGATTGCATATGCAGACTGTATGTACATAGTATGTTAACAAAAAAACAAAGTCCCATAACTCTACAATTTTTGTCGCTGAAAGAACCTAACATGCCCCATGCACAACTACTGTTGTTACTGATCACTTGTGTGAAGTTTCATTAAATTGTGTCAAGGGGATGAGGAGAGATGGTGCGCACAAGATTGTGTCTATGTATATAGTATAGTAACAAAAAAACAAAGTCCCATAACTCTGCAAATTTTTTTTCTGAAAAAACCTAACATGCCCCATGCACAACTACTGTTGTTACTGATCACTTGTGTGAAGTTTCATTAAATTGTGTCAAGGGGATGAGGAGAGATGGTGCGCACAAGATTGTGTCTATGTATATAGTATAGTAACAAAATAACAAAGTCCCATAACTCTGCAAATTTTTTTTCTAAAAGAACCTAACATGCCCCATGCACAACTACTGTTGGTACTGATCACTTGTGTGAAGTTTCATTAAATTGTGTCAAGGGGATGAGGAGAGATGGTGCGCACAAGATTGTGTCTATGTATATAGTATAGTAACAAAAAAACGAAGTCCCATAACTCTGCAAAAAAATTTTCTAAAAGAACCTAACATGCCCCATGCACAACTACTGTTGGTACTGATCACTTGTGTGAAGTTTCATTAAATTCTGTCAAGGGGATAAGGAGAGATGGTGCGCACAAGATTGCGTCTACGGACAGACGGACAGACAGACAGACAACCTGAAACCAGTATACCCCCCCTTACAACTTTGTTGTCGGGGGTACAATAATGTCCTAAACATTGCAGTGCTCCAGCTAGGATTAAAAAACGGTAGGGTGCTGGCAATGAACAGGGCACTTTGGGGGTCCGGGGGCATGCTCCCCCCCCCAAGTCAAAAAATTGTAACGGGTGCATGCATTAGGTGCATTTTAACATATACTTTAGGCAAGGAATTTTGCATACCTTTGGCATTATATTAGGCACACTTTAGGCATGGTATAAGGCATGCTTTGTGCTTTGAAAGTGTAGGTTTGTCATCTCTATTATACTAAGAATGCTGCTGCTCGTGTTTTAACTTAACAGTTCCAGAAATTTTGAGGTATTGCAGGGGTATGAAATAGTAGCCTCTTGTGCCTTTCTGGGTCTAAATTTTGAGTAAAAAAAAACTATTCTTTTTTTAAAATAGTAGGGTGCATCTTTGATGAGTATAGGTGACTTCCCAGCCAACTGGGGGGGGGGGGGGGGGGGGGGGCACAGGGCCTGTTCTTTGTAATTGTTTATTTAATAACAATATCTGTGTGTTAAAGAAATAAAAGCTTGAAATCATTTCTGTAGCTATAACATTTTAATAACTTTTGTTTAGGCCCATTTTACTTGTTAAAATTTCAGAACACATCTTCTCCATGTACTTGATATTTATGAATTTATATGTTTAACATACAGAATGTATTGTTTAAACTTTCACTTAATAAACAAAATAAGGCAAAGTTTTTAACTTACAGGGGTCACACTGGGAATTTTTTTCTCTGAGCCACTGCTTTTTCCGAAGATAAAATTATGAGGCCAACAACGGCGAAGCGCATAGCATTGACGTTCTTGTGGGACTACATTATATGTACTCAAGAAATAATAAAGTTATTACATATTTCTTAGTAACCCTTTAAAAAGCTATTTAGAAAATCAATTTGTGTTAATTTCTAAAATTTAAATTATCATTTTTATAAACATCTGCCATTTAATAAAAAAAATTCTGGAAATCACATTTAAAATAAAGATGTCAAAAAAAGAAAAAAATGTTTGAAAAAAAAACAACTACTGGTGTCTTATTTTGCACATTGCCTATAAGTGGGTGGGGTTCGATGCCTTTGCATGTTTTATTCTCCAAAAATACTTCAAAATAAGAGCTCCTTTTGCAACAGTTGTCATATTTTTCTTAAATGTAGACTTTTTATTGGCTTTTTATTAAGATTGCACTAAAAAATCTCGTCAGAAATGACAGAAATATCCGAAAATCACGGTCGCGAAAACGGGTGACAAATTCGGAAAACGTAAGTTAGAATTAAATATTTGATAAAATACCTATGTTTTATTGCTTTTCTATGACCATAGCTATTCAATACTTACAATTTCTGCTTGTCTAAAGCATTTTTATTTGTTTTTGCCCAAACTAACCCTCGGCAATCATAGAAAATTTGTCTAACGGCCGACTGCTCATAAAATCGTATCAAGTGCACAAAATGATGATTATAATTATCCAGTTTGTTATTCAATAATCTAATTATCGCCAATTAACTGCCTGATAAAATAAAAAAATTTACAAATTGGCTCCCTCCCTTTCAATAACGGATGTTGTGTCTACACAGATTATCGATTTTTCACACCTTTTGGTTCGTAAAACTGGCAATATTCGTAGTTTTGCAGACAGACATAGCTTCGGGCCATTTTCGCCAATAAGAAAATTTCGGAGCCACATTTAATTTTTTGTCGCAAATGGCTCAAGTGGCGATCGACAGCGTGACCCCTGACTTACAACAGACTAAGTGCAAGTTTAGCACTTCAAATTGAACGTATTCCGGGTATCCAAAATTTTATATCCAGGTATGGTTACACTCTTCTAAAATTCATTTTTAAACAATATTTTTGAAAAATTATTATGATGCCAAGACAATTTAACAGCATTTTACAGTATCTGACATTAAAGTTTACAGTGTCCTTACATCTTATTAAACTAATTTCAAAGAAATGTTCATGAAAAATCGGCCATTTTATACAGCAGACGACAGTCTACTTTTGATTTCAAAAGCTTTTAAAATGATCAAGGTAAAAAAATCCTATTTAAATTTGACTGTGGTCGATTTTTATCAATTAAATTTAAATGTCTGTTGTCTGGACTTAAGTTTTAATTGTGTATAAACGGACATTTACATCCGTAACCGAAAACGAAAGTACAGTTTGACAGGCGTCGCGAAAATGAAGATAATTTTCAGACTGGTTAGATATTGTTTTAACACTATGCTTCAGTGATTTTAATGCTGGTGTAGCAGACTAAATCGGGCTGATTACAGTAGGCAATTGTTTGCTAATGTCAATGCCCTCCGGCGTGAATCACTCGATAGAAAGCTGCAATAAAGCAGTTTATTATAACCACTGAGGCAAAAAAGGGAAGGTTGGCTAAAAAGAAAATGAATGGTTGTAAAACAGCAGGGTGCCTGGTGGGGCAACAGGGCGGAAAGAATTTCGGAACGGGCGATGCGCCCTGCTAAAAATCGCTAGCTGGAGCACTGCATTGAAAACGACTTTCACAACATAACTTTTAGTATTTATGCCAGTTTGATTATGCATGGTTTATTTGACGTTTCCTGGTTAAGTATGTTTCAAATGAGAAATGTAAATGAGAGACCGCTTGTATATGTGAATAATTTATTATTTAGATTCAAGTTTTAGGTGAACAGTTCTTACATCTTTATAATTATTTGATATTTTCATTTGCAATAAAATTCAAGACATAAAGTATCCACAATATCTGGAAAAAGTAGGCTGGTACTCCTAGCCAGGGTTGTCCAAGTGTAACCCTACGGATCCACTCCTCTAGAATCAGAATTCAGATTCTAGAGGTATGGATATGTAACCCTAGATACTTCCTACAGGTTAACAAACGAAGGTCTGCTTTCCTACAAGGGTGATTCTCTAGTAATGAATGAATATATGCAAATTTCTGTATGTAATAAATAAACACCTTGTCTGCAGGTATGCCTCTTGATCCCATTCTCACTTCTTATGATTTGGGATGACAGTAACGTATCTTTGGTGCAAGCGACCGAGCCAGAAAAATTCCCAGCCACTATTAATCGGGGTAAATTCTTTGTAAATCAAGCAGTAGTTTGCCTATAATTTGAGAAGTAAACAGTAGGAAAAGATATGTTTTCCATTCTAGACAATATCTTTTTAGAATAATTTGCGGAGATTGGGGGATGAAAGTATTTTTCGATGCATCTTTTTTATCGTTCCTGTTTATTGTCAACCATAACTGCTAGGAATTGTGGGTCATTCTGCGCATGCGCTAATTTTTCATCTGTGTTATTCAAATGATTGAAATGAATTTCTAAAGCACCCCAAAGATAAATATAATGATTAAAATTTTGTTGCCAAAGTAAAGGTATTTTATGCAAATTTACGCCTGTATAGCTGGAAAGGTGAGAATTTTCTGTTTTGACGACTTAATCATTTTGTCATGTAGTTAAGGCGCGTAACGATACCATAATTAAATTCACAAAAAATAATGAAAAGTTAAAAGTTGTAAACTAAAGTCTGTTCCATTCCAAAGGTTTACCCCAACTTTGGAGTCATATGACAAAACTACGACACTTACCGGCAAAGTAAACATGGTTTGATAAACTAAAAAAAAGTCACCCTCGAGAAATTTAACGATTTTTTTCTGCTTTGCCAAATATCCAAATAAATGACAAATTTATATTTTCAACGGCAGTCTCCCATTGTAATTTCTTGTCGCCATTGGAGTTTGCTCTCTAAATTTGAAGTATTGCGGGAAAATTCTCGTGAATTTTATCGGGAGCGACTCAAAACTCATTTCGTTCACAATTCCCTACAAGTGAATGCATGATTGAAATGAATTTTTGTGTTTAAAAAACATGTTATTTAGATCTAGAAAAAATGTAAATTGACTCACTTTTAACCTATCAAAGTTGTAAACACTCCAAAATTCTTCCAAGTCTTCAATAGCTCTATCCAATCCTCAATGAATCAGTTGTAAACAACATTGTAAGCTCTTTTACACATCGATGAAATTCAGGCATCAATCGCACCATGCCCTTGAAACGATGACTTGTTCAATTTAACATCATTTCCAAACGCATGGTTCAAAGATAACCTGTATTTTAGCATCCTTAATGAAGTATTTACAGTCCGCCACATATCCAATTTCTTTCACAATGAACACAGTATTCACCCTATCGAGTCCCGGTTGTGTATGCTTCTTTTTCTTTGAAAGAAACTTATGACGTATGAGATAAATGACGTAGTATTGCTGGCACTATGCAGATTTATATGAGGCGCACAAGGGAAAATTTACATAGGTGTACAATCAGCCGATAGAAGATAGAAATCTTGACGTGTGTCATCCTAATACATATTTTACTTTTTGAAATTTATAGATCTATTTAAACAATGATTAATTCTTTATCATTTCGTCAACCTATCTGTTTTATTTTTTTTTTATAATGTTGCTGTTTATATGGAAGCATCTCCTTTTTTAAAAGCGAAATCGGATCGTGAACCCATTCTCTGTTTTATTAAACTATTATTATTATCTTTATTATGCCAGATTTACATTTGACTTAAATAACTGGTAAAAAGTCCAGAGAGCAGTCATAGAAAGTAAAATATTGTTATACATAACCGCCAATTTCAATTTTAAAAAAATATCCCCGAACTATCATTTATCAACTTTTATTGTCCATCAGAGCTACGATGTCCAGAAACAGATTTTAACATTTACAAACTATTTTCAAATCATTCATGAATAATTAACGCTAATGCGAGCTGAAACTTGTTTTCTTTCCGTTAAAGTTTTGCTTTAGTCTTACATTACTCCAGTCAGGGTTTTTTTAACAAAGGTTTGATATTTTCTTTTTGTTTCTAATCATTATTTTTATATATCCTATATTCCTGTTGAATTTGCAGTCTGGAGTATGCTTTTAAATTCCACAAAGGTATGAGCGCAATCGTTGCAAGTGTTACGTAACTTCAGATTTTTTTTCTGGATTTAACGAGCACAGAATAATTATTGTCTCTGGCACAAAGTCTTGTTAATAAGGTCCACGGAGACAGATTGATAATTCTTTTCTTTTCGGTCGGTGCTCACACGTGTAACATTTGGCACGTGACGAGGCGCGCGATCGAAGAAAATATGATAGAATGATCAAAATGATAAGCAAAAAGTGTAACATAGGCGTTGGAGCAGCGGGACCTGAAGGACACCCGGTGTACAGCATGTATTTTGCCCCCCCCCCCATCTTACCCCCCCCCGGTCGTTTCCCGCACTTTTAATTAAAACAAGAGTTTTTTTTCCTAGAATTAACAGAAAAAGCCCATTTGAGAGAGCATTTATATAAGAATTTAGACTAAATTCAGGGGTGTAAAAAAATTTCACACCAATCGCTCTGCAGGACTTATAGCCAGTAATATCTACTCGCCCTTAGTGAACAGCCACTCGCCCTAATAATTGACACTTTTAATACTGTCACTTTTATGAAAGGAGTATTATGTACAATAGTATTATTTCCCGAAAAATATTTATTTTGAAAGTGTCTAAAAAATTTGGACACAATAACCATCGTCCATCCACCCGTGTTGAAAGAGATGAAAAAAAAAACGTTAAAGATTATCGGTAATTATTCAGTTGATAAACTAAGTAATTGACCTTGTTTTCATGATCAATTTACACCCCCTCAAAGAGCTAAAAGAAGTGTGTCAGTATCTTGACATCTGAAGTGGAGATCAAAGCGGTATTTTTGCTCGAGATTGTCATGGCATTACGTCATGTTTTTTCGCGCCATGTGACACATCACTGTCTGATCGTACCGCATCGGTTCTTAAAGGTAGTCAATCACATTAATTTTGAGGAACATTTTCTGACATTTTTCAGTATTTATATATTCTGTTAGAGATTTATTTAAGGAACGAAAAGACCCATTACAGAAAGGTAGATACCTATTGGAAATGTATGATTTATTACTTCTTAAGAAATTTTGTGATTATCTCCCTTTAATACAAAAGTGTTTAAAACGTGGAATTTTTCTTTTAATTTCAATATAATTTCTAGTTTTACATTTGCATTTGATATATATTGGAATATTACAACTATCTGAAACAAAAGGCAAGTTTTGAAACAAAGTGTAGCTTTGGAATTGATTTATTTTAAATCTATCTGGGTTGCGCAACCAAGATAGACAAAGGGAGGTAATAATAATTTTATAAACTTGCATTTCTAATGAATTTGGCAAGATATGTTCTTGTCAATGCAAATCTTTTACAACTCTAATGCAGTAGTGCTTATATTCATAACATTCCTTAGGCAATGTATGTTGGTTGGGCAACCAGGATAGAAAAATCATAGTTTAAAAATTCTTCCAGTGAAAATCTGATGTGTATTAAGAACTTGATAAACACAAATAAGTGTAAATTATCAGTTGGTAAAGTTTTTAAAAAATCTGAAAGTTGACCAAAATCTGATTAACCACCTTTAAAATTGCTGAGAAATAGAAATCAATAAAAAGTTTCTTCTTTAATTTGTTATCAAAAGCGAATGTGAATAATTATCCCGTATAAAAGGTAAATGTCTCAAACGATAGTTACTATAGCGGATATCCTACCTTGGGGCCTATTGCCCTCAAGGAATTTACATTATTGTTTGACAAAAAAAACTTTTAAATTGTTGGTAAAAAATACATGTACAAAGATTCATTTAAAACTTAATAAAAACCGCAATGACATCACATTGCTTTATTTTAAAATCGCATTTCTATTTACGTTCACGAGGTCACGTAACCTATTCTGCCGCACTAACAGAAATCTGTTTGCCAAAAATCGTTTTGCTCTATGTATTGTAATTGCTGCCGCTTTTTCATTATTTAAGATTTTTTTATTCTGTTTTTTTGTTCTTTCTGGTCAAAAGTCTGAATTTTATGCCCAGAGTATTTATCATTTATTTACTTTTCGAAAGAAATAAGTAACTAAGATCGCGCTGTTTGAATTTTTACAAATGATTATATGAAAATTCGACCGTTTTTATAGAATTTTGCCTACATTTCTGTCGATATCTTATTAAAATCATTATAGAATTCAAATAGTATTATTTCTCAAGAGGTGTTGAAAACTTGAAGTGAAAATGTTAAAAAATGAATGCACTACGCACGGTTTTTGTGTACGTGTCGATATAAATTAGATATTTAATACGACAGGTCGTACGTGCTTGTGGAATGGAAAATTACCGGCATGACGTTTTGATATCTTTACGATTCGCGGGTAAATTCCAGTCAATCCAGGTAGCGACTGAACCATCTCAAAGTTTGTTGAGGTTTTGGAGTTGTAATTTCTGAATTTTGGCCCGATCGGTCGAGTATACAGCGAGGTCCACTCGTCCTACTCAGACTTTAACTCGCCAATGCGAGCGGGCGAGTGGAATTTTACACCCTGTCGGTAAAACGTTAAATTGTTACCTTTGAAAAAGAGGCCATTGTCCGTTCTACATTTTTTATCCACAGTGGTGACTAAAGGAGTTTACATGCAACATAAATATGGAGTCTTAAAGAAAAAATTTGTTTACGTTATTACTTTTCTGTATGTTTTCTGTCACTGGTCCAATATAAAAATTTGGCCTTTCAGTGGAACATTTACATAAACTGATATTTCTTTATAAATTAGATCTGGGTCCTAAATATAACTAAAAAATACAGAAATGTTAACAAAATTATTTAGGAAAACCCAATATTTCTATTTCTAAACGGTCAACTATGAACGTATTTCAACGCAAATATTTCGAGTAGTAGACATCTAACCATTTTATGTTTAAAACATTTTTTTCCTTGTCCTGTCCGTTCAGGTTAATGTGACGTGATTGAAAGGGAATATCCTGACGGACTGCGAAGTTTAGTTTCCACTTTTATTAATTAAACCCATAAAAATACTTCCGGGAGGTAATATCTATCTAGGTCACATCCACAGAAGTCAAGTTATATTATAATTTTCCGGTCTAACAACAGAAAACATAATATAAGAAGAATACCCATGTGTTATTAAAATATCGAGACGCTCGCACGCACATTTGTTTTTAGAATGCCATTGATTTTTGTGTTTGTTTCTTTCTATTTTCTTATTTATTTATTTATTTATTCATGTTGAGGTGGCCTGACATGAATTCCCCAAGAATTAGCATAATACGATAACAAACACAGTATTTTCAAATATTAACTCGGGCGTTTTAATTTTGAGTTGACCCCTAGTTTGTTGCGCTACGGACGCCGCCATATTGGAAAGTCGACGTAACGTCATATAGCATAACGGCCTATGGGGAAAAAGAAAAATCCAAGATTATATCTTTAAAATACACTTTATTGAAAAAATGAAAAAAAGGTCTAGAGATATTGATGTATGGTATATAAATATGTTTTTTGGACGATTTTATCGATACTGATAATTCAGAAACGAGGTAAACGTAATAGGTGGAACAGACTTTAGACTACTGTCAGTGTCACTGATGTATTCAGCTCATTTGTATATATATCTAGTTGTCTGGGTACATCAATTTGCACTTGTTGCATGCATTCTGTGGCATTATCCTGTTATTTGGTCCGCGGACCAGAAACTTTCCGGTCTTATTTTCTTGTATTAATGTAACTTTCTTGAAATTATATATCGGTATTTCTCACCGTATTGGGGTCAAAAAGTAGTCCATCCTAAAAAGTAGTTCCTATAGTGTTGCAAAAAAGTCCCTTCCTCAGGTGACTATAGTCTGTATCAAAAGACTAATGCTATTTATTCCGTACAGTGTTGAAAAAAATAGTCCCTCACCTCAGGTGACTATAGTCTGTATCAATAGACAAAAGCTATTTATTCCTTAAAGTAACCGAATATGAAAACTACTTACATGTCAGTTAGAAGTCCAAAATTACTTCCCAGCAAATGAACAACGAAATATACAAGTTTTAAAGGAACAGTTCCAGCACAAAATTAGTAAAGTCTTTATTCCGAGATACTGTTTACGTACACACACAAAAAATCAATATACTCGTATCGGTTATTTGTGACATTAAATGCATACAGATTGTATTTCTTTTCGTCAAACAGACGGAATAAATCGCGAAAATGTTTATATCCGCTCTCATCCCTGCACAAATTTGTCAGATAAGCCCACTTTAGAAATATATCTGGATTTAATTCATTGACATACACGAATGCAGCTAATAATAAACGATCAAAATGTTTAACACCTATCTACCAAAACAGTCATCTAATTAGCTTTGGCCACTTTTTAGCATCTCCAATAATGTCTTGTATTATCATCCATTGTGTGTAAATTTTTCTTCTTCCATAGCTAACGGTCAGTTGAAACTTGCAATCAAAATCAAGGCATATTAACATCTCTGTGAACTATGTTAATGGGTTCATTCGAAGTACATGGTCATCTTTTGATCTGAACGTAAAATTATGGGTAAACATTGTCTGCAGAATGCCTGACCTCACTATATATACTCCTGGTATTTGGTCCGTGGACCAAATAAATTCTTCGTCGCTATATATACTCCTGGTATTTGGTCCGCATCTGAAAACTTCTATATTAACGAATTATTTTAAGAATGTCACCCCCCAAACACTACCAAGCCCCATTTTCTGAAAATATCCTCCCCCAAAGAAAACCCTTTTCCCGGGGATACTTCCCCTTATAAGGCATTAGAATGAATCTATTGGAAAACATTTTTGTCTCTATATATATACTCCTGGTATTTGGTCCGCGGACCAAATAAATTCTTCGTCGCTATATATACTCCTGGTATTTGGTCCGCATCTGAAAACTTCTTTATAAACGAATTATTTTTAGACTGTCACCCCCAAAAGACTG
The DNA here is from genome assembly GCF_021730395.1 of Mercenaria mercenaria. Taxonomy (NCBI): domain Eukaryota; kingdom Metazoa; phylum Mollusca; class Bivalvia; order Venerida; family Veneridae; genus Mercenaria; species Mercenaria mercenaria. The sequence continues at coordinate 95,511,579 of NC_069365.1, forward strand.
CCAAGCCCCATTTTCTGAAAATATTATCCCCCAAAGAAAACCCTTTTCCCGGGGATACTTCCCCTTAAAAGGCATTAGAATGAATCTATTGGAAAACAATTTCGTCTCTCTATATATACTCCTGGTATTTGGTCCGCGGACCAAATAAATTCTTCGTCGCTATATATACTCCTGGTATTTGGTCCGCATCTGAAAACTTCTATATTAACGAATTATTTTGAGAATGTCACCCCCAAAAGACTGCCAAGCCCCATTTTCTTAAAATATGATCCCCCAAAGAAAACCCTTTTCCCGGGGATACTTCCCCTTAAAAGGCATTAGAATGAATCTATTGGAAAACAATTTCGTCTCTATATATATACTCCTGGTATTTGGTCCGCGGACCAAATAAATTCTTCGTCGCTATATATACTCCTGGTATTTGGTCCGCGGACCAAATAAATTCTTCGTTGCTATATATACTCCTGGTATTTGGTCCGCATCTGAAAACTTCTATATTAACGAATTATTTTAAAAATGTCACCCCCAAAAGACTACCAAACCCCTTTTTCTGAAAATATGATCCCCCAAAGAAAACCCCTTTCCCGGGGATACTTCCCCTTAAAAGGCATTAGAATGAATCTATTGGAAAACATTTTCGTCTCTATATATATACTCCTGGTATTTGGTCCGCACATGTATAATTTATTATGTGTATTCCTACGCGACCTTACATGACCTCAACAGTGAATGGCGGAAGGATACACAATGATTTTTTTAGAATGGCGGATGGATACACTATGATTTTTTTACAAAGCCGAAGCTAAACATATCATTTAAATGTTGTGGAATTTATTTGGTCTGCGGACCAAATAACAGGATAATGCCCATTCTGTACACATGTATGACATGCTGAATAGACTGATTGCACAGGACCAAGTATTTCATTTTGGCCAACCACATACTTCAAAAAGCCTGGCATGTATACAATCATACTTGTAATACAATTTATTTCCTGAGAACAGTGTACCACTGGAACCACATTCCCCCCAGTGTTGCCCACCTCCCAACCCTAGAGCAGTTCAGTGCTGCAGTTTGCAGCCTTGAACATGTCTCGCCCTAGTTATCATGCAAATTCAAGTTTTAACCTTTTTATATCCCCAAAGTTATTTTTAGTTTCTTCCACTCTAAATTTTTATCACTATATTCTTTCTTTTTGTGATTTTGACGCGCAAAACGTCTATGTTCCCGCAAGGGGTTTGATGTCAACGGCAGATAGATAGATAGATAGATCATGTTACGCTTGTAAAAGAATGACAATTACATTGCTGTAACAAAGTGATGCAATTTATTACATTGGCAAGACCACAGGACCATCCTCCCTTCTACGCCCCTGGCAAATCATATGTCAGATCATATGTTCATTGTTTAAGATATTAAAAAGATATTAATTAATGTTCTTTGTTTAAGATATTAAAAAGATATTAATTAGATATTAAAACAACACTGCAACAAATGATAATATTATATATACCATTAATTTTTTATTATTAACATAATACTAATACGCAGCTTATCTTTTGTTCTGGACCAAACTAAAAATATAATTTCCATTTTCTAACATTTGGTATTTATGCTTGTGGTAATTGAATACAGTTATTGTAATCACCTGTAATTGATTACTCAAATACAAGTATTCAAATGTATCTGATTACTCACCGCAATCTGATTACATGTAATATTATTTAATCAATTACAGTGCATTTTCTGCCTGTAATTATGATTACTTTTGATTACTCTCTGATTACTGGTATGAATAATTGATTTTATATAAAAATTATTAATAGTAACCTGGAAGCATAAATACCAACAGTTACTTTCAATAAAGGTTAAATAAGGATTATAAATAATAATAATTTAAGGAGAGAATTTCAAATAAGCTTGGCTTTCTACTCAATCCTTCATGCTGTAATTATGTAACGTTTCATGTTGTAAATATATATGAATAAAATATTGTTTAAACCAAAGGTTAAATAAATGCAATATATTTCACAAATTAATGATGATTAGTGCAGTGATAGCCTACAGTGAGAGACAATGCCAAAAATGAAGTTTCTCGATTTCCAGATAAATGAATCATTAATTGCATTGTCAAATCTGTTGAATCATTAATTGCATTATCAGATCTGTAAAAGTTAAAAACCATATACCGTCATCCTACGAATATAAGACACGCATTTTTTGCCGAGATTCTGGTCTCAGAGGACCGATGCGTCCTATATATGGGGATAGAAAAAGACCAAACATTTCCCCCGACTCAAAAATTAAGAAAATCGATCTTTGTTTACAGGCTGATCACTACCAAATAGAATGTAAGCCTCCGCAGGTCTAGTCACAAGTAGTCCAAATATAAATAGTACTAATCTTTTTTCCTTTCCTAGTGCATTTTCTCGGCAGCAACGTGCTTACTTTTACCCTACCGCGTTTCAGTATGTATCACTTTGCATTCTAATGAAATCGGCATGTTCCTATTGCATGCTAGATAAAAATGGCGGCGTAAGAATTTGATGTCACGAAAAGAGAAATTGAAAGAAGCGAAAAGTAGTAAATTCAGCGGGTTGTATTTAACGAACTGTAGTTTTCTTATATAAAAGTTAACACCCCCTTTTCTTTTAGCTTTTCTAAAGTAGCGATCTAGTTCTTTATGGGAATATAAGTCTCTGAAAATCTGATATGCTAGAAAATGTCGAAACACCGTTATGAAGTGAGTGGATTTTATATGAAATAAAGAACAGCTGGATTTAGTGGTGTTCAGCCTATAAGGGGCAATACATGTTATTTTCTGAAACCCCGCGAAAATGAATGGAAATGCCATTAATCTATTCTTAATGATGTAAAACAATAACAAATGGCTGAAAACGCTTAAATTTCTTGTGTTTTTGGAATTTAGATCGAATTTTCGACCAGGTGGCACTATTTTGGTTCGTTTTAGGACCTAGTAAATGTCTTTTCTCGCATTTTAGCACTTCAGTTGTCTAAATAATATTGAAATTAGCATGTTTCTGAATGAAAATGACAAACATCGTAACGATTAAATGTATGTTAAATGTAAATTCCACGAATAAGGTAAAAACTTAACTGAAATATTGCTTGCACAGGGCTAAATTTTACATATTTTTGGGGATGGGGGTGACCTGTAATGAATTGTCATTTCTCTACATTTTCTCAATATTTTGCACCAAAAAAAAGCAGAATCATTGTGAAATAGGTGTACCTTGAGAATGAATGCAAATTCATGGAAAAATAAAACAAAAATTTTCTCTTATAGGCTGATCACTACCAAATAGAATGTAAGCCTCCGCAGGTCTAGTCACAGGTAGTCCAAATATAAATAGTACTAATCTTTTTTCCTTTCCTAGTGCATTTTCTCGGCAGCAACGTGCTTACTTTTACCCTACCGCGTTTCAGTATGTATCACTTTGCATTCTAATGAAATCGGCATGTTCCTATCGCATGCTAGATAAAAATGGCGGCGTAAGAATTTAATGTCACGAAAAGAGAAATTGAAAGAAGCGAAAAGTAGTAAATTCAGCGGGTTGTATTTAACAAACTGTAGTTTTCTTATATAAAAGTTAACACCCCCTTTTCGTTTAGTTTTTCTAAAGTAGCGATCTAGTTCTTAGAGAATATAAGTCTCTGAAAATCTGATATGCTAGAAAATGTCGAAACACCGTTATGAAGTGAGTGGATTTTATATGAAATAAAGAACAGCTGGATTTAGTGGTGTTCAGCCTTACACCGCGTACCTTTATATTGAAGAGAATTCAAGGGGAGTAAATATCAATGACTCGGGTTTAGCTAATAGCCGGTATCGGGACCCGGCGTCTTAAATTACTTTTGTATAAAATGTAAAATTTAGCGCTCACGTAAAATCTTAAGATAAATAAATGCTGTTTTTCATTAAAATATATTTATAACAAGACCTCCCAAACCAAAATCGCAAGCTTATTTTTTAGCTTGCGGCAAGCTTGCTGCAAGCTTGCAGATGAAGCTTGCCGCAAGCTCAGAATTGGAACCTCGCAGCAAGCTTGCGAAAGCTTGCTTTTCATTTCATTTTGAAAGTTTGCGAAATTTATGCTCATGAACCTTGCTGAAACTTAAATTTGGGGAACCCCTGTTGCAACTTGCGAAAGTTGCACCCCTTGTATTTGATTTCAATTGGCAAGTTCCGAAAGCTGCCAAGTTGCAAAAATTGAAAGTTCCTATTTTTTTTTCCTGCAATTGGGTTGCATTAAAAGAGCAAAAAAAAGAAATTAAACACAATAAAAAAAAGAAAAAAATATACCTTAAATTTTAAAAAAAAAAATACAAAACTAAGAACTGCTATCATTTTGACGATAGGATTTAGGGAAGGACAAAAAAGTGACAAAAATAAAAATGTAGGTCCCAATAAAAAATGAAACAAAAAATGTAAAATAACCTTTTTTTGATTGTTCTTAAATCAGTAGCTTTTTAACTTTTTTAGAAAAATAACATATTATTAGGTCTTTAATAACTTTTTTTTTCAATCCCAAAAAGCTAAATTAACAAAAAGCTTTGATTTTGAACAGGTGATGTATATGTACAAACAATAGTGTTAAAATGCATTCCACTCTTATTGTATTATCGTGTTTTCCACTGATTGCCAAAAACTTCTTTATAAAATTTTTTTCGCAATTAATTTTAGTAAAATGTAAATTTTCTTATTTCAATTTCCCTGTACTGCTGGTCCGAAATTTTCTTCGATTTGCCACCCCCAAATGTAGATTGCACATTTTTTCACAAACCCACCAAAAACCTCATTTGCCCCCATTTGTTCACTTGCTTGACCTGTTGAAATAATGAATCAATAGATTTAACCATTAAAGCATTTTTCATTTATTATCCATAGTTCATAGTTTCAAAAAAAAATTAATATCTCATGGTATTCAAAAGTAGTCCATCTCTATCATCGGAAACATGCAGTTTTAAAACAAGTAACATACTTTTTGCTTTTCCGAAGCTTTTTTTCTCATTTTGATTTCAAAAGTTGGTAGAAAAAGGTTCCAATAAGGAAGACAGATTTTTTAATGTTTTGGGTTAGAGGTTAATGGGTTGGACTTTGCATTCTTTTTGTAAAATAACAATTTTGTTTTCTACCAGTTCCCTGCAACCCCCAAATTGTGTTGACTCCCAAAAGTGTTTATTATTGGTATTTTTTAAAACCTTATATATAAATTTGGTCTGGTTGATAAAAGGGGGGTGATTAAAAAAAAACCTGCTATAATGCAAGAAATTTTAAATTCTTTAACTTTTGGATGGAGTTTTTTAAAACCCCAAACATTGGGTCACAAAAACATTCTAAATTTCATTCACGGTGCGATCTTATCCCAAAAAATTGCATACCGAAAAAAAATTTTAATTTAACATTTAATGTCCTAATTTTTTTTTTTTTTATTGGGTATATGTCAATGATCAAAAAACTGAAACTGTACTTTGATGAATATGGGCCAAAAAATGTTCTGATGCATTCTCATTTGACAGTCGTTAATTTTTTTTTTTTGTTTTCTGTTTGGGGAAAAGTTATTTATATATTTTTAAATTTGTATTAAAAAAATGAAAAAGGGGGTATAAATAAAAATAACTGCTCTTTAAAAATTTTGCATAAGTTTATGTAAAAAAAATTTTTTAAATTTTTTCCACACATTTAAAATTACAAATTATAAATAATATAAATATTTATGCATTTTTCACTCCCCCTGCAATAAAAAAAAAAGTTTTTTGAAAGTAAAAAAAAATGCTTTGCAAAGTTCATAAAAAAAATGATGTGTTTGTATTAGCCTTTTTTTTCAAGTCTGGAAAGTTTGATATATTTTCCTAAGTATAAAGCTAAATAATCCCCCTGAACTTTAAAAATTATTGTCAATATTCTGTAAGACTCCTAAAAAGGAAAACCCTAAATTTTTATTTTAACCTTGAACAGGGAATTTTTTTTATTTAATTCCTTTTATTGTGTTGAAATGGGAAAATATTGACAATTTAAGACTATCAAAAGTAGGGGGGACTATATAGACACCGCGGACTGAAAATAAAAAACTTGTCACAAAAAAAAAAAATGGATTTTTAAAAAGTATGTTTTTGAAAAAGCCATCAAATTTACAGATTTTAATTTACTTTTATATTGGACCTTAGATTAGATGGCTTTTTCCAATTCAAAAAAAAAAATTCTAAAAAGATATAATAGTCTTGGAAGACATGCAAATTCCATTTTAAAGTGCTACTTTTTTTTAAAAATTTTTGAAAATCATTTTAATTGAAAAAATTAGACAAGTGAAAAATGTTTTAAAGATTCAGAATTAACAAAAGAAAGTATTACCATAAATAAAAAAAAGCTGCTTAATATGTTGTTTTTGCTAAATTTTCGATAAAAATTGTTCTGCTTTTCAAAAAAGGGTATAATGTCTAAATAAAACAAAATTATCCATAAACATTTTTTTCTGTTAAAAAATAATTTTCATTTTTAAAAACAGGTTAAAAACATTGATTTAAACCCCAAAACTCTAATACCCTGAATATACTGTGTAATATTGTAGTCAGCAGACTGTGCTTTTTTTATCAGCGTGCCCCCTGTGGAGATAACTCTTGGCCTTTTTTTTTTTTTGTTCCTTTGATATTTTCATTTAAACAAATACCCAATTTTTCCCTTCTAAAAATTAAAAGCATGATAAATTGAAATTGCAGCTGCATATAGTTGCGTGGAAAAAAATGACATAATAAAATCATTTGTTGCAAAACCAGTAAAAAACTAAACCCTTCCGTTAGAACCCTTGTTCTAGTTTTGACTTTTTAAAAGGAAATAAAATTACTTTTTGAAAACAAAAAAATTTATGAACCACCTGGTGCATTCTTTTAAATTTATTTTTAAACTTCCAAGATGAAATAATGACATAGAAAAATATTTAGGGAAACACTCCCCCAAATATTACTCTTTTCTGCCTCTGTCAAAGAACTTCCTGTGTGATTTGAAATTTTGATTTTCTTGGGCAAATGTGCCTTTTACGTCAGTAATAAGGAATGTACATCTTGTGTTAAAAATTTTTTTGTAAAGGAAATTTTTTTCCCATTCAATCACATATTCATAAATTTTAAAGATTCTCTGATAAAAAACAGAAAAAGCTATGGATTATTTTTTGTGGTACATGTACACCCCCCCAAAGTAGTTCCTGACTTTTTTTTCATTGTTGATTTTTTTATGAGTTTCTAAATATAACCATGCCAGATCTTATATTGCACGAGAAAATCTCCTGTAGTGAACAACAAAAATCCACTGCAGTGTTAATAGACCAAAAGATTTATCACTTATCGGAAAACTATTAATAATTTGGGTGAAAAGAATTGTACCTTCATGCAATTATGTTGCGCTGTTTTTTTCTGGGAAAAAAAAAAGCATTATTTAATAAATTTTAAATTATTTAAAATTTTCAGGATTTTTTTCCCTTTTTTTCAGTTTTCCCCCCTTTCGGACGAAAAATTTAAGAAAAAAAATTTAAGATTTATATATAACTTTACCCCCCCCCCAAAAAAACCCCTTTCCATAAAAAAATTTCCCCAAAAAAACCCCCCCCCATACAGTTTTCCTGTAAAATCGATTAGACATTTCCAAACAAAAAATTTAAATGTATAAAAAAAAGGTTAGATCTTTTTTTTTCATTTTTATTGTTTTAAATTATATTATGCATGCTACAGACAAATTTTAGTTTTGGTATTTAGCGACTCCCTTTTATATAGACATTTAAAAAAAATAAAGTTTCCCTATATTTAGTTTCTTTGTTTCATGCTTTTAAATTTTGAATCCCAATTGTTAGAATAAAAATCAACATCATCAATAATGTTTTTTAAAAATTTTTTTCCATTTTTTCGACTTAGATTTTTTACTGTTTCCCCATTACACGGCAAAAATTTTCTAAGTCCAGTTTTAACAGAAAAAGTTGCGCAAGTTGAAACTAAAAGCTGCCAAGCGCAAAGCTATGCAAGCTTGCGAATTTTTTGTAAATACACGCAAGCTTGGTAACTTCGAAAGCTTGCAATATTTTCTTGATACCCTTTACAAGTTTTGTTAAAAGCTTGCGCAAGTTGCCGAAAGTTGCCGCAAGCTTTCATTTTGGGGTTGGGGGCTGTGTAAAAACTTTCCCACGGTTTTCACACATTTTGCTTAAAATATTTGAAACTCCAAATCGGGGCCCGGGGAAATGTTTATTAATTAATTTTTGATATTCCTATAATCCTTTTGTTCTCAAAAAATTCACCCCCGGGCATTACTTATCTTACACTACTGTCCAAATTGCAAAAATTTAAAACCGTTTAATCATACCCAAGGCAATTGAAACATGTGCATGAAAATTTTTTAGACTTTTTTTCTTATGATCATATCGTATCGTAATACTTAAAAAATTTTTTTCAATAGGGAAATTTAAAACATACTTTCTTACTTAAAATTGGACTGCCTCTTTTGGCCAGAGATAATCTTACAAGGGAGGAAAGCAATACATCACAGCAATGGTCATCAGTTTCTTGCTTTCAAATGGTTTGCAGAAGAAAATGGAAAGGTAAAATTTTAAAAAAAAACAACCATCTAATTTGATTTGCCCCTGTTTCATTTCAGTCATATTATGTTTACTTTTACAGAAAATATTATATTTTTTGATTTTAAATATGTGATTTTTTAAAGTATTAAAAATGTCTTCCACTGGGGTTTTTAAACACAGACAGATCGACAGACAGGATGGGTAAATGTTTTTTTTCTTTTACTGTAAAATTTTTTTTTGTATTACGTGTTCATTTAACCCTACCCTCAAAAAATTTTCCTGTAATGAAATTGTCCTCTTTCAGTTTGACGCTTTAATCTAAAATGGGGCAAACCAAAAATCTGCGAAGGCGAACATCGATCATGACAACTGCAGGATTTTTTTTTCCGGCTGATCATGATCAACTGGTCGAAAAAGCGAATCAGTTGTCCAGCATGTTAAGGGTTAAAAAAGAAAAACCTACATGGCAAATAAAACCCTGACCCATGCGTTTTTCAAAACCTGTAGGGGGTCACCAAGCGAAAAAATAAAATAAACTCATTTTTGTACTTTTTTTGCCTGGCATTGTGAAAAAAATTGGCTTAGTACACATGGTACGGGTAAAGATTTATTTTAAATATATCTTTTTTAAAAGAAAAGGCCTACCAGGAATGAAAAATAGGGTGGGGAACTTAAATCTAGAGTATATAAAATTTTGTTAAAATTTTAGATCCCAATATGTAAAGACTTTTCTATCTACAAAAATTGCGGGTGGAAACCTGTTGATCAAAAAGGGCCGTGTTTTGGCTATTGTTTTTTAAAAAAGCAAATGTTTTTGAAGTCTTTTAAATTTTCACTATTATTTGTTTGCTCATGTCCATCTCGTAAAAAGGAAATCTTGCAAAGTGTTTTTACTTTAAAAAAAGCCCTCCTATATGTTACCTGTTACCATATGACATATATTGTACCATGCAAAACCTATAGAAATTTAAAAATTTTGACCCGGCCCATGAAAAAACCCAAACATAGTGGGTTTGCGACCAGCTGGACCCAGACCAGCCTGCGCACCTCCAGTTGGTCAGGACCAGCTGTTCGCTAACAGTTCTCTAATCCCAATGGGCTTTAAAGCGAACAGCTGGATCCGACCAGACTGCGCGGAGGCCAGGCTGGTCTGGATCCTTTGCTGGTAAAAGCACTTTTTTGGTTTTTCCCCATGGCAGGGCCATTAATTTTAAATTTCCAAAATATCTGATTAATCCGTTGCAAATAAGTACTTTTTTCTTATTATAACTTGAATGACTTTTCATGAAATTTTTTAAAGTACTCCAGTTCAACATCGCCGTTGACTCGAAATCATTACCACATCATCACCTCCCCTTTAAAGTACAGCCCCTTTATCCATACTGTATGTTTTAGACATACATGTAATTAAATTACAGGTTTTTGGAGCCCAGGAAAGCTGAAAAATTATGGTGCTTTCTATACAGTTGTGGAAAATAAAAAAATTTTAAATACCAGAAATCAATTTATTATTTATCTGATTATCATTACTGTTGAGGGTAAATTTTAAAGAGGGGTGCCACCTCGGGGCGGCTGTTTGAATTTACAAGCCAAAAGGCTTTTTTAGGGGAAATTTCTCCCATTATATGACCCCCCTGCCATGAAAAAAAACCAACTAGGGGCTTTCAACGCATGGACCAACCACCCCTGCGCGGATGCGCAGTCTTGTCAGGACCAGCTGTTCCTAACATTTTTTCCAACCCAAAGGGTTTTAAAACGAACAGCAGGGACCCTGACAACTGCGCAAAGCCACTATTTGGTTTTCTATGGGGGGCTCATTTATATAAAAAATTATTATCTTCATTTGTTACTGAACCACCTCAGCCTAGTGTTAGAGCACCCGTCTCAAGTGCAGGTGCTTGTGTGCTCCCCTTTTACTGTTCTTCCCAAAAGACGTGAAAAAGGTATTTAGCTTCGTGCTGATGCAAGTATTAAGGGATAGGACGGGTCTCCTGCTGTCGGTAAAATTTTTTTAAAGTTGAGGTGTCATTCACTTCTAGGGCAAGATTTTTTAAAAAGTGACGCAGCATAAAACTTGTGCATTGTGCTCATGTGGGGGAATACATGAATATGACTGAAATTTTGTGGGAAAAGATACAAAACCAAAAACAAAAATTTACTAGGTGGGAGTGCGGTTATTATTCATCACAAGGTTTTGTTTTTACCTTCGACTGAAACAAAACCACAAAGGGTTTGATGTAAAAATAAAAGTGGCTATACCCGGAAATTGAAAAAATACAGTCCCATTTTTTTCAATGTGTATTGGTAACACGGCCAAATTTTAAATGACTTTAGGGCAAATTTCAAAGGTTTTAACATATACACAAAAGGGCTTATCTAGAGTTTTGTTTAAAACCTTGGGTCTTTCCCCCTATAGTAGTAAATTTCCTGCTTTAAAAGAAACAGGCTAGTTTTTTTACAGTAAAAAAATTAATGTTAAACAGGTATAAAGTATGTGGGGGTGCAGTCTGGTGGGAAGTTTAAAAGGGTGTGTTCTTAAGGGGTTTTTTACAGGGGGAAGTGAATCACAAGGTAATTTTCTTTGAGACTTTCACAACCCAAAAAGGTCTTGATTCAAGTACGAAATTTAAAGGGAAAATGAAGGTTTTTGGGGATTATTCCAATTTATGAGTAAAAATTTTATTGTACATTGTTTCGTTTCAGTCAATGTTTTTCATTATGTATGTGTTTTTACTTTCAGTACTTTAATAAAAATATCTGTCATGTGTTTACGAATCGGATAGAAATATCCGTCCCGAAGGCACATGCGCATTGGGCGGTAATGAGGCTTGCACGAGAGTCATCTGGCATGGGGGGTGCCAGATGGGTTTTGCCGGCATGGGTAAAATCATCGGAAACGCTAGTCCGGTGTGCAAGAATTTAATGTCTGTTTACAAGTTTTCATTCAAAAAAGGATTGTTGACTTTTTTCCAGGTGGTCTTCAGCGAGGCGATCAAATATTAGAAGTGAATGGGGACAGTCTAGAGGGTGTGACTAATGATAGGTAAAACTATAGTTTCTATCATCTTTCAAATATTTGCTATGGTTTTTAACAGCAACTGTAACTGAGGATGTACAGTAAATTGTTTAGAAAAAATTGAAAGGAAAGTTTTAGTAACCTTTTAAATTTTGTGTTAGGCATTTGGGAAATGTTAATAGCAGTTTGATTAATTTTTGGGAAATTTTTTAACAGAGGCTTATTGCGTATCTGGGATGTCTTAATGTACATATTTTAAAAATCTCAAATCTCATATTTTATGCTTTCAATATTGCTTTATTTTCTTTTATAATTTACAGAGCATGTAAATTTTGCGACGGGTTGTGTTTCCCACCATGTTGAGTTTATGTGAGCGGGATGAAAAGAATGTAAGCTTCTTGACATATTTTTAAACCGCCCTGAGAAACCGCGGGCTTTTGCAACCAGCTGGATCCATGCTGTTGAAAACAGTTCCTGTAATTGCATACGGTAGGTTTAAAAGCGAAAAGCGGGGTCCTGGCCAACTGGCGGTGCGCAGGTAGTCTGGACCTGCGGGTTAAAAATGCTTATTTTGGGATTTCTCCTGGTGGGTTCATTTTAATCAGCTTTTTAAAAGGGCATCCAAAAAATTTGAAAAAAAAACGTAAAATTTCAAAAAAATTAAAATAGAAAGCCTGTTTCCCAATTTGATATAAGGTCATAGAAAAAAAATAAAAATTTATAGGAAAGTATATAGTCAAGTACAGCAATTTTTTATGTTTACTTCACTTTTTATTGCAGCTACGTCCACTCTGTCTTAAGCAAAACTAAAAGGGGGAGAAATTGCCTTTTTGAGAGAGGTTTTTGGGCAAAAGGGAAAATTTCCCCTCGGAAATATAAAAATTGAAATAGAAAGGCTTTTGTTAAGACAAGTGCTGTTTAATAAAATGAGTTTACAAGGTTTGCGTAATTTTTAAGAGCTTTTTTTTGTTTTTTACAAAAACCCACATTTTTTAGCTCGCTTTTGAAAATAGTCTAGCTTTCTACTCACCCGGTGTCGGCTAAGTTTTTGCATGAAATACTACGCTATATTTAAAAGGCTATAGCTTTGAAATTTAAATTTTTTAGCTCCCCTGAGCACAAAGTGCTAAAGTGAGCTTTTGTGACCCCCGTGCCCAAACCCGTCATCAAAAATTTGACTTTTAAACACTCTGAGGTCACTTTTGGGGCCCAATCTTATGAAACTGGTCAAATTTTACCCCAAAAAATTTGGTGAGTTCGATATTTGGTGATCGGGGGTCAAAAACTGGGTCAGGGAAAAATAAAAAGGAAAAGCTTGTTAACACTCTAGAGGTCAATTTTTGGCCCAAATTTAATAAAAATTTGGCAAATGTTCCCTCAAAAAAATTTTGGCGATTTGATATTGGGTCCCCTGGGGTAAAACTAGGTCCCCGGGTCAAATCAAAGGAAAAGTTGTTTCTCTAGAGGTAAAAATTTTGGCCGATCTTAATAAAAACTTGGTCAGAGTGTTTCCTCAAAAAAATTTTGGGAGAATTGATTTTGGGGTCATCGGGGATAAAAAACTAGGCCCCGGGTTAAAAATCAAAGGAAAACTTTTTTAACTGAGGGGCCCAATTTTTTATTGTATCTTTATGAAACTTGATCGAATTAATTTTGATGATTCAAGGTCCAGTTTAAATCGGGGGTCAGTAGATAAAAAACTAGGCCCGGGGGTAAAATCAAAGGAAAAATAGTTTACACTGTAAAGGCCCACATTTATGCCATATCAAATAAATTTGGTCAAATTTTAAATCTTGATATCTATAGGTCAAGTTCAAATTGGGTTGGGTGGGGTAAAAAAACTGGTCACTGGGTAAAATAAAAAGAATGCTTATCAACCTCTAGAGGCTACATTTATGATTTTTTCTTCATGAAACTTAGTCAGAATTTAAACTTGAGGGTTTTAAATCAGGTTTAAATCGGTCATGTTGGTCAGAAACTGGTCACCGGGTCAAATCAAAGGAAAAGCTAGTTAACACTTTAGGGGCCCAATTATACCATATCATAATGAACTTGGTCAGAATTTATTTTGACGATCTATGGTCAAGTTAATCTGGGTCAGATGGGGTAAAAAATGGGTCACTAGGTCAAATCAAAGGGAAGCTTGTTAACACTCTAGAGGCCACATTTATGACTGTTCTTCTGAAACTTAGTAAAAAACTTGTGACTTTAGGTAAAGTTCAAACTGGGTCTGTCGGGTCAAAATAGGTCCCGGGTCAAATCAAAGGAAAAGTTTAAATTTTATAGGCCACATTTATGCATATCTTAATAAAACTTGGTCAAAATGTTAATTTTGATAATCTTTAGGAAAATAGGTCGGTGAGCGTACAGGGCCTTCAGGGCCCCTTTTTTTTTTTTTTCAGGTAAATTAAAACCTCACGGGGTCAATTTCCATAACTCTGAATGTTTTTGACCCAATTATGCCCCCTTTTTGGGGACTTAAAAAATTTTGGGTTTAAAATTTTTACATGAAATTTACATCTCCAAAACTAATGCAGATTTTGAATTGAAACTTCACATGTCCTTGGGGGGTTATAAAACTAGTTGATGGCAGCAAGTTCCTACTCTGATATGCATTTGGTCAAATTATGTCCCTTTTGAACTGAAAAATCTTTAATTTAACCCTTTTTGGGGAAATATTTTCCGCTTCTGGGACAATATTTTGAAAAGTCGGCTTTGGGGTTTACGGATAGCTCTGTTTTATCCAAAAAATCAGTTTGGGGCCCAAGGGCTTTTTTTTATACCAATAATCATTCTGCCAAAAACTGGCAAACTTAAACTTGGAGGGTAGGGGCAAAAACCCCCCCTCTTTTTAATTTTTCTATGTTTCAGTTGAACAAGTTGAAATGTGTGTAGAAAAATTGTTCTTATGCATTGTCTATTTGACATTACGTAAGGGTTTCAGAATTCGGAGAGGTAGCTAAATTTCAGTGTTCCCGGGACCAGTGCCCCCAGGTCAGGTTTTCTTGAGTACATGTTTATTTTGCTTTTTAGAGATTTTTTAATGGAAAGATATAGGTCTAGATCTGGAAAAAATCTTATATTTGAAATTCAGTAATCTTAGAAGGCTTGTTAGTTATGTACTAAGTTCTTTTTTTATTTTTAAATCAAAAATATTTAAAATTTTGGGAAATTTTTTGGACCCGTATTTTCCGGCAATAGGCCGCTGCAAACCCTATTGGCCGCACCGTTATTTTAACTATTCAAAAAAAATTAACGTATGGCCGCTCGGCATATTGGCCCGGGGCCTATACACCACTAAAGCGGCTAAAATAACATGTCGTATAAAAAACTGTCCTCGATAAATATCTTTAAATCGGGTTTTAAATTTTTAAATTATTACACTTTTTTAAATTTTCAATGCGTGTACTTGCCCTTCTTTTCTTTTAAAATGATTTGATTGACTTTCAAAGCAAGTGAAAAATTAAAAAAGTTGCTAGGCCGCATGAAAGGCCCCATTTAAAAAAATAATTGATATAGGGCCCTTCGATATAGGCCGCCCCCTGAAAAATTCACTTTTTTTAAAAAAGTATAGGCCGTGGCCCATTGTCCCAAAAACCCGGAATGAAAAATATACAAATATTTGTTTCCATTTTATTTGGGTTTAAACAGCAAAAAGTCTCATTGCAAAGTCAAAAATGGGGAAAACCCGTAAAATGAGACAGAGACAAAAACATCACAAGTAAAATCAGTTATTCCTGTTTTACTTTTCAAAATTTAATTATATGTATCGCATAAAATGATCTGCACAAAATTCCCAAATACTGTAAATTATTATTGTTGTGGGGAACTAATTTTTCGTGGATTTCGTGGTTGCCTTGATCCCAAATTTAAATCACAAGAACAATTAACCCCTTTATCCAAATTTTTATACCCCACCCATATGATTGTTGTCTACTAAATCGTTGAAAGCTAAATTTCACGGGCGAAAATGTAATGATTGTTATCCCAAAAGTTGTTTAAATATATTAATACATAGTAATGTTTTCTTAAATACTTTATTAAAATTTTTCCCAAAATTTAAATAGTTGTCTTCCGCCTTATTTTTGGAGGTTGTTGTCTAGTTGTTCCCGAAATGTCCGTGTTAATTTTGGACGCATGATTTTTTTGATGGGATAAATGACATATAAAAAAACGCTAGATATTGGATTTTTCCCTTTTTATTTCAAACAATGGGATGACTTTGCATGAAAACCCCTTTACAACACATCTTTTTAAAAATTCTTTGAAAAAAAACCCGGACTCTCGGTTTTCGTTAATACAAATAAAAAATTTCAAAATTACAAAATTGGCAAAAAAAAATCAGACAGTACGCAATCGTCTGAAAATTTTGGTTTAAAAAAAATTTAAAATAAACAAACAAACAAAAACTTGAAAAATGATAGATACTGATTTTTTATCGGGCAGACAAAAGGGGCGAAAATAATTTTAAACACATTTCAGTGTTATTTGATTTGATGAAGAAAAACAAATTAGTTCCAATCGATTGTGAATGTTTATTGTGCAAGTGCAGAAGTGTCACTTTTATTTGGTGCTGATTTTTTTATTGATTTTCAAAATCAAGGTCTGAATTCGAGATAAAATGGGGGTAATTGGGGGTGATACTCGTATCCCCTCGCTGCGGGGAAAATAGCAAACAGTATCTATGGCAGTGCTTGAAACACTGTAGGTTTCATGTAACCGCAAAATGATAATTTTATAAAAAGAAAATTTTTCAAAAAGTATAAAATCCATGAATTTACTCCCCATGAAATAGCCATTTTGGCCGAAACCATTAAATTTCGTGCCGATGAAAATAAATGATTTCACAGTATACTCAGTGGATGTTGAAAATATTAGTTTAAATTTTTATGAAAAAAGTAATTTTTTTGACCTACCCTCTTTTATGTTTACTTGTTCTATGATAACAGGAAAAAATTTGGGTTTGTTGTGGGCAGATTTTTAGGCAAGCAAATTATAAAAAAAATAATTCATTATAATTAAATAATGATATTTAAAAAGGTTAAAAATAAAAAGGAAAAACAAGAATATAAACAAATGGAGTACTGAAAAATTTTATACGAAGGTAGGGAAATGCTGAAAATGTCGATGTCATTACGGGTCTCTCCCCCAAAAACAAAGAACTTTTTTTTTTCAGGAAGAACAGATTACACCAGTCACACAAGGTAGTCCGGGGAAAAAGCTTTTGTAGTGGATGATCCTAAACCTTTTGGGTCTCATACCTGCAGGTTTACACCTCACCAAAAAAAGGTATTTCAAGACTCTTCCTGACTTTTTTTGGGGAAAAAAGAGTGTAAAAATGGGGTATTTAAGGATACAAAAAAAAAAATCTGGAAAAAAAATCAGTATGCCATTTATGCACCACATGCTGAAAATATGCAAGTTTTGTGCGTGAATAAATTGTGTAAAATTGTTAATATCTGTTTATTTATAAATTACCCTTTTTTCTAATTACTTAAACCTTCCCCTGAAGATCCCAAACTCCCCTTGACTTTAAAAAAAGCCGAAGGGTTAGTCTCCCTTTTTCAAGGAGGTCACTTTTAAATACCCCTGTCAAATTCCTTTATTTTAGGGAAATGAAGGTTGGATGTTTTTGTGCCCCCAAAATTTTTTAGAAAGGGGGTTTCCCTCTTCCTTTCAGTCCATCCAATTTGGTTTTCATATGCAAATTTTATTTTACCCCCAGCCATCAAACCTCCAGGGTTTTTTATTCAGCTGGGAAAAATGCACCAGGGGGGTTTTTAAATTTTTATTCACACAGTCGGGAAAAGAGTTTGCCCTTGACTTATCAAAAAAAAAAAAAAAAACCCAATATTAGTATGTTGCATATAAATAAAAAGTACTTGACCCCGAATTATGTTTTACAGGGAAAATTATTCATTTTGTAATTGGCATCTGGGGTTTTTTTTAGAGTTCATTTATCAGACTAAGTTATGGGCCCCTTTATTAGTAAAAATTGTGCATTTTAAAAGGGATAAAAAAACTGTTTTGAATATCTAAATGTATGGGCATGGGTCTGAAAAACTAAGAATTTTATTTACATTGAAGTTTGCCATGGGTTTTTTTTTTGGATTTCTTTTTCATTCAGATCAGAGTTTTGGGCCTAGATTGTCAAAAAAAATGTGATGTCACATTTATCTAAAAAAAAATTTTTAATTAGAGTCATAAACATTTGGGGGGTTGTTATTAAAATGAAGTTGCACACCCGGGGTTCTGTTCGAATTTACTCAGCCCGATTGGGGTTATTATCCTTGACGTGAAAAATACAGAAAGGCTTTCGTTCTATATTTAAAAAATACATTTAGAGCTGAAAACATTTAGGAATATTTCCCAAATGTGAATTTGTGCACCTGCGTTTTTTTTTTTCTATGCAATACCAGAGTTAGGCCCCTTTATAAATCAAAAAAAAAAATTTTTGCTGCATTTTGTCAAATGAATTGATCTTTAGTCGAAAAATTAGGGTTGTTTTTAGCCTATGAAATTTTTGCATGGGTTTTTTTTTGAATTTTACTAGCTTCCCGGTTTTGGTAAGTGAAAAATACACATAAAATTCTTTAAAATTCGTATTTCGACATCTTAAAAAATTTTATTCTTAATCAAAAACAATGTCTGTGACGGGGGGGGTGGGGGGCCCTGTTCATGGAACACATCTAGTTTTTCTTTGAAAGGCCATATTTTTGCTAAATGCTTAATTTAAATTTATTTGATTTAACATTTCTTTTGCTTATGACCAAAAAATGTACACAACACTAACAAAAAAAGTTTGTTGGGTATAATCATAACAAAAATTCAGGCTATAAATAGACACCTTTTGATAGAATTGCAATTTTGGCTGTGAAATTTTCTGTAAGTTTTAAAGTTTCGAAATGATTGTTATTTTAAAAAAATTTAGCCCCTGGCTGTTGGTCTCACTGTTCGTATTTAGTCGTAAATTTTCGGGGTGTATTAAATAGTAAGTGTTTGGCCAAAATTTAATGATGGACCGGTCCTTTTTTGAAATTTAGCAGCTAAAGGTTAATGGGTAGTTTGGAAAAGTTTAAAAGACACTGTCAATATAAAACATATGGTTATATTCCTCCCTTTGGGTTCAGATCTCTGCATCCCTTTCATGTTGTAGTTTGACAAGATGTTTGTAAATTTTACGTTCAAAAATTTGCAATTTTTATACAACACACAACAAACATGCACAAGGATTTCAGGCCAGGATTTTTGGTCTGTCTATTTTTACACTTAAGAGTACTGACAAACTTTAAAGTTTTAAAAATTAGAAATTTAAATTTTAAAATATAAATTACTTTTTTTTCTCTAAAAAATTTTTTTTTCAAAAATTTTATATAAATTTAACAGAAAGACAAAAACTGATTTTTAGAGATTTAAAGTGGTTTAGTAATAAATTTTTTCATCAAAAAGTCAACTTTTTTTATTACAATCCCTTTTCAATTAAAGATTCCTTAAAATGAATAAAATTTGGGGGGGATAATTTTTATTACAAATCCATATTTATATTAAAATTTTAGAGCACAAATATAAAATTTAGCTTTTTTAAAAAATTCCCCGAAAAAAAGTGTATATAAAACCCAAATGAGAGAATTAAAAAAAACAACAAATAATAAAACATGATAATGGGAACTTTATTGTCTGTCAGTTGAATGGTACAACCATTATGGTCATCATATTATTTTTCTCGTATAACTTACTTCGTAATATTATAGTACAGCTATTAAGGTAGTGGACCTGTAAAAAAAATTTTTAATTTGTTTTCGATTATGGTATGTAATTTTGGCATTCTTGGAGTTATGAAATACTTTTTGCTTGGGGCATTTCGAAGAAAAGTAGAGTATTCACTTGCCCCCGGCAGCGTTGGCGTCGCCGTTGGGTTTAAAATTTTTTAAAAAGTCAAATATCTCTGTTATATCGAAGCTATTTACTTGAAACTTAAAAATTTTTTTATATCAAAATTCCTAGGAGAAAAAATCCCCCTAACTCTGATTGAATTTTGACAGAATTAGCCCCTTTTTAATTTGAAATTTTTAAAAAAAAATTTTTCTAAAGCAAAAATCTCGTTTCTATTTAAAAATTTTTATTGAAAACCCAAAATTTTTAAACAAACAAATCTGCACAAAAGACACAAATTCCCCTAACTCGGTTTGGGGAAATTTTTACAGAAATTATGCCCTTTTTAACTTAGAATTTTTGGGTTTTTAAAGTTTTGATAAAGTCAAATATCTCTGTTCTATCAAAGCTTTTGCTTGAAAATTAAAAAATTTTTACCACAAAGCTACACGGGAGAAAAAATATCATACTCTGTTGAATTTTGACGGAAATTTTGCCCCCTTTTCTTAAATTTTTTGTTAAAAATCAAATTGTTTTAACTTTTACTTGAAAATCAAAATAGTTATTTAAATTAAAATCTACACCAGGAGACACAATTCTAAACTTGATTTGAATTTTGTATGTTATTCCCTTTTTAACTTGAATTTTTTTTTACTGGGAAAATCTCTAATTTGAGTCAGACTGAGAAAAGTCAAGCGCGCTGTTTTTGGACACTCTTTTTTTTTTGTTATGACCACAAGGACCGTAATTGCAATGGAGGATTGTTAACTGATTGCATTATGGGACCCCTATTTTCCCTGCATGGGTGTATTTTAAACCCCTACAGAAATTTGATATACAGTTTTTTTGCTCAAGATATAAAAATATTATAAAGTAGTAATGTGTGTAAAATTGATATTTTAAATTTTTTTTTCTAGTTTAAAATTTGAGAGCAGTATTCAGGGCTGCCAAAAATGTATTACTACCTTTTCACAAATTTTTTATTATTTTTTGTGGATCCACTGCAACTACAGGGTCAGGTAGTTTGGTTCCCCCGGTTTTTCAGCTCCCCCTGTAGAAACCCTACCCCGTTGGGGCACCAGTGTTGTCCCCTTTGAAAAAAACATGATTCAAGCGGTTCAGTGTTTGGCCCCGTACAAACCCCACAACCACCTCAGCGGAAAACCCCCGAAACTTTTTTGACCAGAAAAACTTTTTAGGTCCTTATGTAAAATTTAAAAATGGGAAATTGATGCGGTAAAATTTTTGAAAAATTTTTTATCTTGGGTTTTGCAAAATTAGATTTTAAAGATAAAAAGTAATCTTATTTCAGTCGAAACCGGATCTCAAACTCCCTTACCTCGACATTCCCCTTAAAATCGAAACAAATTTCAAGTCCTTCAAATTTCCTTCTTTATTAAAGAAATTTAAAATCCGGTTACGTTTAAAAATTTGATTACCCAGACTTGGATTGTCCAAGAGTTTTTCAGTCCCCTCAATAAAATTTAAGTGCATTTAAACTTGGGAACTCTAAGGGAAAAAAAAGCAAAAATTTTACACATTCTTTTGAATGTGGTTGGTTTTAAAAACATGCCATGTTTATGCCTTACCGAAGCCTGATGCCGACTATCAAAATGCGGCAAAATCAAAGTGAGTGATGTCATTTTTAGGGTTTTTTTAATCAGCGGTCATTTTTTTTTTGGAAAGTTATGAAAATTGTTTTAATTTTAAAATAAAGAATTAATTTTAAACAAGGGGGGGCTTTAATAAGTATTAATTAGAGGTAACGCGATGAGATGTATAAAAAAAAAATTTCTTCTTTGGAGAAAAATCATTCGTTCGAATTCGATCGAAAACTACAAACCCCCGGGGGGAGAAAAATCTAAAAGGAAAATTGATCAAGAAAAATTTTAGGTTTGTTTCATTATCATTTTAATTCTTTCCCAAACTGTAAACTTTATTTAAAACAAAAATGTACGGAATCGTGTACGTAAAGTGCCCGGTGTACTGAATATTTATGTGTTTTTATGATGATGTGCGCTATGCTGGAATGTAATTGACGAAAAGTATGTAAGACGTGTTTTAATTATGTTTTTCATGGAAAATAAAACAAAATGTACTTTAAATTTTAATCATTTTGTTTCGTTTTAAAAGATTTATTTCAAAGGATTCTTTTTTATAAAGTGTCCCCTACTGGGTTTAAAAAAGGGGTGGAACAACTTTTTTTTTCATCATTTTGTCAAAAATTTCGTCCCCCTCATAACTCCCCATTTTCGGGTATCCGAAAAAAAAAGCCCCTCCCTTGAAATTTGGATAAGGGTTCCGACTGTATTATAAATCGTAGAAAATCTCGGAAAGTGAATGAACTAAACAAAATGGTAGCAACTTTGTTTGACTGGGTCTGTTCATGAAGGGAATGAAAGTGCAAAAAACCCCCCTGCCCCCCAAAACATTTTTTTAAAATCAACTTGCTGCAGGTCTTTATGTGAACATACTACTTGTATCCCTTCCTTTTCTTTAATTTTCCTTCTTTTCTTTGTATGATGTAACTTTAGTATTCAGCTTTTGTTGATTTAATCATTAATTAAAAAATATATGTATTATTATTTTAGCCTTATGCCTTGCTGATAAAGTCAAAATAAAATATTTACTTCAGAAATTGTTATGAAATCTGAAATATTTACAATGATTTTAATGAGGTTCCAATGAAAGTTTATATATGATCACCTTCAAATGCAGATGACTGTGACATGTTATTTTTTTACCGTTTCAGGGCATTGAGATATTTGGTTTTTGCCCCACCGGAGAAAGGGGACCGATGAGGTCACACTAAATATAGATTCCAGGGAACGGCATTTGGGGGGGAAGTACATTGTCGAAAGGAAAAAGAAAAATACGTCAAACTGTTTTTTATACAAAAGCTATAAAAGAAGACAAAAAAGTATTTAAAAAAATCAAATGTGGCAGCAGGTTAAAATTAAATTTTTTTTTTAAAATCTTCAATATTGATGGAGAAAAAAACCTGGTTTCTTTCCAATGGGGAACAAATGACTGGGGAAAGACTGACCATTACACCAATAATGGATGAAATCGGTGTGTTGAAATGTAGAAAGCATTATAGATATTATTTACAATGATTCAGGATTTTTTGGGAGAGTCAGAATTATAAATAAAACCATCCTTTCAAACAGAAAGTGCTACATTTTAGCACGCTTTTTCCACCAAAAAACAATGAAAAAAATGGCTTCCTTTAAAGTCTTTTCTTAATTTAAAAAAAGGAAAGAAAACCTGTTGTAGACATTGTATTTTATTCCCCAAACAATATGGTCTTTTTACAAGTGAAAGCAAAAAAAGTGTTTTCTTCTTCATTTAGTACACTTGGGCCCCTCTTTTCCCCCCCCCCCCCCAAAAATTAAAAAAAATGTTGAAAAGGCCATTTCTGTTTAACTGAGTTTTCTCGCTTTTCTGAATCTTATAAATTCACGTTCACTTTTCTTTCAGGTTTTTTGAGGTGGTAGAGATGTGTTCAAGGTAGAGTTAGCAGAGAAGAATATTGGTACAAGCACTATGATGTTTGCTGCTAATGATATTACAGATCTGGTGGAGCCTCCTGCATTTAGATCAGACGTAAATTTCCCCTTTTGTTTCATAAAAATTTTTTCTTTTCTTGGATCAGCTACCATTTCATTCTCTATGGTTAAAAGTTACGGACTTGTTTGATTGTTTTGGGTTTTAATTCACAGATCAGTTTAGATGTTTATAGATTTTTTTTCTGAAATTGTAGAGGGAAACTCTTGTGCCCCCCTCCGCATTATTTTAGGCACAGCTTTTTTTTTGTGAAAAAATCATGAGCACGAGCAAAAAGGTTTGGCAGTGTTTTTTTTGGACTGTTTGATGTTTTTTTCACTTTCATGTTGCTTTATACTTAGAGGGGCTTAATTTATTTACAAAAAAAAACCCATTAACTTTTATTGGAACTCAAGGGGGCCTGCCGTTAATGTATTTTGGGATTAAACATACGCTTACACAGAAAACTTAAAAAAACCATCTTGAAAATTTAAACCACAAAAAAACTCCCAAAATAAAAATGTGTAATGCGGTTTATTGACATTTCTTTTTAGCTCACCCGCAAAGTGAAGGGGGGCTTTTTTGAGCCATTCCGTCGTCCTTCGTCCATGCAAGCGTGCGTGCGTCCGTCCGTGCATAAACTTTTCCTTGTGACATCTCTAGAGGTCACATTTTTCATGGGATCTTTATGAAAATGGGTCAGAATGTTCATCTTGGTAAATTCTAGGTCAAGTTCGAAACTGGGTCACGTGCCATCAAAAACTAGGTCAGTAGGTCTAAAAATAGAAAAACCTTGTGACCTCTCTAGAGGCCATAATTTTCAATGGATCTTCATGAAAATTGGTCAGAATGTTCACCTTGATGATATCTAGGTCAAGTTCGAAACTGTGTCATGTGCCTTCAAAAACTAGGTCAGTAGGTCTAAATATAGAAAAACCTTGTGACCTCTCTAGAGGCCATATATTTCACAAGATCTTCATGAAAGTTGGTCAGAACATTCAACTTGATGATATCTAGGTCAAGTTCGAAACTGGGTCACATGCCATCAAAAACTAGGTCAGTAGGTCAAATAATAGAAAACCTTGTGACCTCTCTAAAGGCCATATTTTTCATGGGATCTGTATGAAAGTTGGTCTGAATGTTCATCTTGATGATATCTAGGTCAAGTTCGAAACTGGGTCACGTGCGGTCAAAAACTAGGTCAGTAGGTCTAAAAATAGAAAAACCTTGTGACCTTTCTAGAGGCCATATATTTCACAAGATCTTCATGAAAATTGGTCATAACGTTCACCTTGATGATATCTAGGTCAAGTTCGAAACTGGGTCACGTGCCATTAAAAACTAGGTCAGTAGGTCTAAAAATAGAAAAACCTTGTGACCTCTCTAGAGGCCATATATTTCATGAAATCTTCATGAAAATTGGTCAGAATGTTCACCTTGATGATATCTAAGTCAAGTTCGAAAGTGGGTCACGTGCCTTGAAAAACTAGGTCAGTAGGTCAAATAATAGAAAAACCTTGTGACCTCTGTAGAGGCCATATTTTCCATGGGATCTGTATGAAAGTTGGTCTGAATGTTCATCTTGATGATATCTAGGTCAAGTTTGAAAGTGGGTCACGTGCCATCAAAAACTAGGTCAGTAGGTCAAATAATAGAAAAACCTTGTGACCTCTCTAAAGGCCATATTTTTCAATGTATCTTCATGAAAGTTGGTCTGAATGTTCATCTTGCTGATATCTAGGTCAAGTTCGAAACAGGGTCATGTGCGGTCAAAAACTAGGTCAGTAGGTCTAAAAATAGAAAAACCTTGTGACCTCTCTAGAGGCCATACCCTTGAATGGATCTTCATGAAAATTGGTCAGAATGTTCACCTTGATGATATCTAGGTCAAGTTTGAAACTGGGTCACGTGCCTTAAAAAACTAGGTCAATAGGTCAAATAATAGAAAAACCTTGTGACCTCTCTAGAGACCATATTTTTCAATGGATCTTCATGAAAATTGGTCAGAATTTTTATCTTGATAATATCTAGGTCAAGTTCAAAACTGGGTCACATGAGCTCAAAAACTAGGCCACTAAGTCTAATAATAGAAAAACTGACGTTATACTCAAAACTGGATCATGTGGGAAGAGGTGAGCGATTCAGGACCATCATGGTCCTCTTGTCTTTATAAATTTTAACCACTCTAACATTGTCTAAATGAAACAAACCTCCTGACCAAAAGACAAGGATCAGTTTTGAGGGGTTAAAGGTTTAGTGGTTCCTTCCATTGAAAGGAAATTATTCAGGATTAAGACAGTTGTTCAGTCATGATCGGTTCCTTAATGTCAGGGGCTCTAGTTTAAAGGTATGTATCATTGTATCACTTTTGATGCTATGGTATGTAATACTTGTATGTGAATATTTTATAGATGAACGGTGGTGCTAGTGGTGTCAGTCCCCCTCAGTTAGAGTTGGAGAATGAAGAGCTGAGACAGGAGAATATGAGATTGCAGGTACAGATCCACTGTAACATCACTGATATTCAGACTTTGTAACCATTAAACCAAAATATTAAATCCAAATGAACAAATAAACTTCTTATCAATTTTGTTGTTATTTAAAGTCTTAAAATTGGTGCCATAACAAAATGGCTGTTTTTGCTGAAAGTACAAAATTTTATCCTGAAAATTTTTTTTCTTCCGTGTTATGTGTGATTTGCCTATTTTGCAACAGTTCTATTTCTGTAAATAAATATTAGTAAAATTTAATCATTTTATTGAGATGATATGTAATTTTGAAGAACTTGGTTGGTATCACATGACACTAGCCTAGCACTTTGGTGAAGAAGACTTTGTGATACATTGGAAATATTTAGTTTGTGAAATGATTTGAGCCGTGCCATGAGAAAACCAACATAGTGGGTGTGCGACCAGCATGGATCCAGACCAGCCTGCGCATCTGCGCAGTCTGGTCAGGCTCCATGCTGTTCGCTTTTAAAGCCTATTGGAATTGGAGAAACTGTTAGCGAACAGCATGGAGCCTGACCAGACTGCGCGGATGCGCAGGCTGGTCTGGATCCATGCTGGTCGCAAAGCCACTATGTTGGTTTTCTCATGGCACGGCTCATTTGTTGTAAGTGTATGGAATATTCTCATCTAAAATTCAGTTAAGAGGGGCTTTTTATTTCTGGCCATTTGCTAAAAGTTTTGAATTTATAATCAAAACCAGTTCCATTTTGATGTTAAAAAAGGATAGTCCTGCAAAAGCAGGAATTAGAATACGTGATGTGATCTATGTTTAAATTGAAATGGTTTTGTTGGAATATTGTTTGATGTGTAAAACCGACTTACTTTATATTGAAGGTGCTATTACGAGAAAAAGAGGATGAAGTCTTAAGAATAAGAAAGGTAAGAAATGGTTATATTGTTAGCTTGTTATATAATTAGCTGAAAAAGTCTACGAGGTATTGTCGTCACGTGATCGTCAGCATTGGTTAAAATTATTGTTTAGGTCCACCTTTTCTCAAAAACTATAAGAGCTACAGTTTTGAAACTTTGCACACTTGTATATCCACCTTGTATCATCATTATTTGACTGTGTAGGCCAAGAACCATAACTCTGATATGCATTTTGTCAGAATTATTAGTTCCTTGGTTAAATTTTTTATTTAGGTCCACCTTTTCTCAAAAACTATAAGAGCTACAGCTTTGAAACTTCGCACTCTTGTTTATCATCATTAGTTGACTATGCAGGCCAAGAACCTTAACTCTAACCTGCATTTAAAAAAAATTATGGCCCTTTTTATGCCCCCGAAGGGAGGCATATAGTTTTTGAACCGTCTGTCTGTCTGTCGGTCTGTCCGCAATTTTCGTGTCCGGTCCATATCTTTGTCATCGATGGATGGATTTTCAAATAACTTGGCATGAATGTGTACCACAGTAAGATGACGTGCAGTGCGCAAGACCCAGGTCCGTAGCTCAAAGGTCAAGGTCACACTTAGACGTTAAAGGAAAGTGCATTGATGGGCGTGTCCGGTCCATATCTTTGTCATCGATGGATGGATTTTCAAATAACTTGGCATGAATGTGTACCACAGTAAGACGACGTGCAGTGCGCAAGACTCAGGTCCGTAGCTCAAAGGTCAAGGTCACACTTAGACATTAAAGGATAGTGCATTGATGGGCGTGTCCGGTCCATATCTTTGTCATCGATGGATGGATTTTCAAATAACTATGCATGAATGTGTACCACAGTAAGACGACGTGCAGTGCGCAAGACCCAGGTCAGTAGCTCAAAGGTCAAGGTCACACTTAGACGTTAAAGGATAGTGCATTGATGGGCGTGTCCGGTCCAAATCTTTGTCATCGATGGATGGATTTTCAAATAACTTGGCATGAATGTGTACCGCAGTAAGACGACGTGCAGTGCGCAAGACCCAGGTCCGTAGCTCAAAGGTCAAGGTCACACTTAGACGTTAAAGGAAAGTGCATTGATGGGCGTGTCCGGTCCATATCTTTGTCATCGATGGATGGATTTTCAAATAACTATGCATGAATGTGTACCACAGTAAGACGACGTGCAGTGCACAAGACCCAGGTCCGTAGCTCAAAGGTCAAGGTCACACTTAGACATTAAAGGATAGTGCATTGATGGGTGTGTCCGGTCCATATCTTTGTCATCGATGGATGGATTTTCAAATAACTATGCATGAATGTGTACCACAGTAAGACGACGTGCAGTGTGCAAGACCCAGGTCCGTAGCTCAAAGGTCAAGGTCACACTTAGACGTTAAAGGAAAGTGCATTGATGGGCGTGTCCGGTCCATATCTTTGTCATCGATGGATGGATTTTCAAATAACTATGGATGAATGTGTACCACAGTAAGACGACGTGCAGTGCGCAAGACCCAGGTCCGTAGCTCAAAGGTCAAGGTCACACTTAGACGTTACAGGATAGTGCATTGATGGGCGTGTCCGGTCCATATCTTTGTCATCGATGGATGGATTTTCAAATAACTTGGCATGAATGTGTACCACAATAAGACGACGTGTCGCGGGCAAGACCCAGGTCCGTAGGTCAAAGGTCCTAAACTCTAACATCGGCCATAACTATTCATTCAAAGTGCCATCGGGGGCATGTGTCATCCTACGGAGACAGCTCTTGTTATACTTAGAAATTCTGAATTGTAACTCTTTTTCTTACGTACTGTCCAGCACTTGCAGACGAGCGATGGTGGTGCCGTTTTTAGCTCACCAGAGCACAGAGTGCTCAAGGTGAGCTATTGTGACCGGTCATTGTCCAGCGTCCATCTTGCGTTGTGCGTCAACATTTGCCTTGTGAACACTCTAGAGGCCACATTTGTGGCCTAATCTTTATGAAACTTAGTCAGAATGTTAGTCTTGCTGATCTCTAATTCAAGTTCGAAACTGGGTCATGTGGGGTCAGAAACTAGGTCAGTAGGCCAGATCAAAGAAAAGCTTGTGAACACTCTAGAGGCCACATTTGTGACCCAATCTTAATGAAACTTGGTCAGAATGTTTGTCTTGATGATCTTTAGTTCAGGTTCGAAACTGGGTCATGTGGGGTCAAAAACTAGGTCAGTAGGCCAGATCAAAGGAAAAGTTTGTGAACACTCTAGAGGCCACATTTATAACTCAATCTTAATGAAACTTGGTCAGAATGTTTATCTTGATAATCTCTAGGTCAAGTTCGAAACTGGGTCATGTTGGTTCAAAAACTAGGTCAGTAAGCCAGATCAAAGGAAAAGCTTGTGAACACTCTAGAGGCCACATTTGTGACCCAATCTTTATGGAACTTGGTCAGAATGTTTGTCTTGATGATCTCTAGGTCAAGTTTGAAACTAGGTCATGTGGGGTCAAAAACTAGGTCAGTAGGCCAGATCAAAGAAAAAGCTTGTGAACACTCTAGAGGCCACATTTGTGACCCAATCTTTATGCAACTTGGTCAGACTGTTTGCCTTGATGATCTCTAGGTCAAGTTGGAAACTGGGTCATGTTGGGTCAAAAACTAGGTCAGTAGGCCAGATCAAAGGAAAAGCTTGTGAACACTCTAGAGGCCACATTTGTGACCCAATCTTAATGAAACTTGGTCAGAATGTTTGTCTTGATGATCTCTAGGTCAAGTTTTAATCTGGGTCATTTAGGGTCAAAAACAAGGTCACACGGTCAAATCAAAGGAAAAGTTTGTGAACACTCTAAAGGCTACAGTTGTGACTCAATCTTTATGAAACTTGGTCAGAATGTTTGTCTTGATGATCTCTAGGTTAAATTTGAAACTGGCTCATGTGGGATAAAAAAACTAGGTCAGTAGGCCAGATCAACTCTGGTGAGCGATATATAGGGCCATCATGGCCCTCTTGTTACATATTGCTGCCAGATAGTGTGTTAACAATCTAAGAACATTTTACTAAAAAAGTTTTGTTTTGAGACAGGCACCCTCAGCTAATAAGAATATTTAACAGAATTATAGTTAACTTAGTTTTGGTGGAGTTTTGGCCCCTTTTCAACTTACAATTTTTAGCTCGACTATTCGAAGAATAGTCTAGCTATTCTACTCACCCTGGCGTCGGCGTCGGCGTCGGTGTCGGCGTCGGCGTCGGCATCACACCTTGGTTAAGTTTTTGCATGCAAGTACATACAGCTATCATTTAAAGGCATATAGCTTTGAAACTTATTTATTCTTTTTCTAGGTCAATTACCAACCTCACTGGGTCAAGTTCCATAACTCTAACATGTATTTTGAGCAAATTATGCCCCCTTTTGGACTTGGAAAATTCTGGTTAAAGTTTTACATGCAAGTTACTATCTCCAAAACTAATGCAGATATTGAATTGAAACTTCACATGTGTCTTCGGGATTATAAAACTAGTTGATAGCACCAAGTCCCATAACTCTGACCTTCATTTTAGCCAAATTATGCCCCCTTTTGGACTTAGAAAATTTTGGTCAAAGTTTTGCGTGCAAGTACATACAGCTATTACTAAAAGGCATATAGATTTGAAACTTATTTTTTCTTTTTCTAGATCAATTACCTACCTCACTGGTCAAGTCCTATAACTCTGACATGTATTTTAGCCAAATTATGCCCCCTTTTGGACTTAGAAAATCCTGGTTAAAGTTTTACATGCAAGTTACTATCTCCAAAACTAATGCAGATATTAAATTGAAACTTCACATGTGTCTTCGGGGTTATAAAACTAGTTGATAGAATCAAGTCCCATAACTCTGACCTTCATTTTAGCCAAATTATGCCCCCTTTTGGACTTAGAAAATTTTGGTTAAAGTTTTGCGTGCAAGTACATACAGCTATTACTAAAAGGCATATAGATTTGAAACTTACTTTTTCTTTTTCTAGATCAATTACCTACCTCACTGGGTCAAGTCCTGTAGCTCTGACATGTATTTTAGCCAAATTATGCCCCCTTTTGGACTTAGAAAATCCTGGTTAAAGTTTTACATGCAAGTTACTATCTCCAAAACTAATGCAGATATTAAATTGAAACTTCACATGTGTCTTCGGGGTTATAAAACTAGTTGATAGAATCAAGTCCCATAACTCTGATATGTATTTTAGCCAAATTATGCCCCC
This sequence comes from Mercenaria mercenaria, assembly GCF_021730395.1. NCBI lineage: Eukaryota > Metazoa > Mollusca > Bivalvia > Venerida > Veneridae > Mercenaria > Mercenaria mercenaria. Next base: position 95,542,185 of record NC_069365.1, read on the forward strand.
TTTTGGACTTAGAAAATTCTGGTTAAAGTTTTGCGTGAAAGTACAAACAGCTATTACTAAAAGGCATATAGATTTGAAACTTATTTATTCTTTTTCTAGGTCAGTTTCCAACCTCACTGGGTCAAGTTCCATAACTCTTAACATGTATTTTGAGCAAATTATGCCCTCTTTTGGACTTAGAAAATTCTGATTAAAGTTTTACATGCAAGTTACTATCTCCAAAACTAATGCAGATATGGAATTGAAACTTAACATGTTTCTTCGGGGTTATAAAACTAGTTGATAGCATCAAGTCCCATAACTCTAATATGCATTTTGGTCAAATTATGTTTCCGTTTCGGAACTTAAAACTCTTTTGATATTTAACATTTTGGGTAATAATTTCCTGCTTCTGTGACAATATTTCAAATAGTCGAGCTTGGCTGTCTTACGGACAGCTCTTGTTTAAAGAGGTCTTTGTTTCACACAGGAAGTGGGTATTATGGATGTATTAGTTAGTCTGCCAAAAGGCAACAGGTCTAGTTTAATTTGTGCTAATGGAGCAGTATAAGCCATTTTATTCATGTAAAGGGAATGACATTAGAACTGTTGTAGTATGCTGATAGGCTAAGGGAAACCGTTTTAAATGTTGCCTCACCAATACACAGAGTGAATAAATTTTAACTGTTTCCAAAAAAATACCCATGAAATAAATGTTTTATTACGTAATTGCTTTATGAAAAACTTGTAACAACAGAGATTTATTTCTAAAAGAAACTTACATGGATGGTATAATATACTTCAAAATGCTTCATACAGTCCTTTGAAATAAACTCATGGTTAGATGCTCCAGATGCAAAAACTTTTGCATAAGAAACAGTTCATCATAGAGGATGACATTTAAAACTGTGTGCACCTTCCATGCAGTAAATGATGAAATTTGTAAGAAACATTCAAACATTTATGTATAATATATTTGCTGCTTTAAACAGGAAGCCCAAGGAGCCATACAGGAACAGCGAGAGTTACGCAGCAAGGTGCATTTAGCAGCCAAGGCGCAGAAAGTAGCCAGAGATATGGAACATGATTATGAAGAGGTTGTGAGGCTACTGGAGGGAGAAATAGCCCAGCTCAAAGTACAGCTGGGTAGGCAGTCTGTAAGTTATGATTTTAGCCGTGCCATAAGAAAACCAACATAGTGCATTTGCATCCGCGCAGTCTGGTCAGGATCCATGCTGTTCGCTTTCAAAGACTATTGCAACTAGAGAAACTGTTAGCGAACAGCATGGATCCTGACCAGTCTGCGTGGATGTGCAGGCTGGTCTGTATCCATGCTAGTCGCAAATGCACTATGTTGGTTTTCTCATGGCGTGGCATATTTCATTTTCTTTTTTTATATGTAACATTTTAAATTTGTGGTTACTTGATAGCAATGTTAAGTGCTTTACATAAGATATTTTGCCTGCAATCTCAATAGATAATGAGAGGCATATTTTCTTTGTAGTGAAATATTTCATCCTCCACAATTGGTTCTTGTGAAGAAGTTGTAAGTTATCTACGGGCATATGATTGAGATTTTGATTTATTTTTTTGTTAATGCTCCAAAGAACGTTACATTTTGCAAAACGGGGGTGTTTATTTATGTCTTAACTTGTTTGTTTGTTTGTTTTTACATTTTTTTAGTGAATGCATACTATGAACCAGACTTGTAATAAATGAATTTTAACATATGTAGCACGTCAGGAATGTGGTATTCTCTTAATAAAAGATTTTCTATCCGTTTAAATGACTCGGGGAGCATTTATTAGGGAATATAAGGTTTACTCTTGTTTGTTTTACAGGATGTTGATCCTATCATGCAGAGAAGACTGGCTGTACTCACCTGTCAGCTGAGGAAAGCTGAATCTGAGAAAGAAACATTTAAAGTAGCTACAGAAAAGCTCTTACAGTTTGCTGAGGTATGTAGATTTGCTACAAAATAAAGAAAAAAGTTTTACTTGACGGGTGGAAGGATGGGCGGGCAGGCCACATCAACAAATTTTGTCTGGAGCATTTCTTCATCGTGCATGGAGCGATTTTGATGTAACTTGGCACCAATGCTCACCATCATGAGATGGAGTGTCATGTGCAAGATCCAGAATCCTAGGTCTAAGGTCAAGGTCACACTTAGAGGTCAAAAGTTAAATTAAAGAATGATTGTCCATAGCAATTCTTCATGCATGGAGGAAGTTTGATATAACTTTGCACAATTGTTCACCATCATGAGATGGAGTGTAATGCACAAGAACCAGGTCCCTAAGTCTAAGGTCAAGGTCACAGAGGAGAAAGGTCAACTTCAAGAATGACTGTCCATAGCAGTTGTTCTTTATGCATAGAGGGATTTTGATGTAACTTGGCACCAGTGCTCACCATCATGAAATGGAGTGTCATGCGCAAGAACCAGGTCTAACGTCAAGGTCACACTTTAAGGTCAAAGGTCAGATTTAAGAATGAATGTCCATAGCAGTTGTTCTTCATACAGTAACTGTTACGGATTGAGATATGTTCAGTAATGACGAACTATGAATGGAGTTTACTTTGGAGTTTTACTTCAGTGCCAGCTGGATGATTTTTAGCACAAGTTAGGCCCATTCACTTACTAGTATCTTTTAATAGTTAAGCTAATGCCATACAAGCATAATATCTTTATTATGTGCTGGCATTTCTTTCATAGCATAAAATTACTTGTGTCTTCTTCCATCATTAAATGCTGCACTGTAGTTTTATCAATGTGATTCAAGATCCATCAAAAATAACAAAAAAACAAACAAACAATCTACTGGTCCTGTTTATATTTTACTGACACTGTTAAATTGATTTTCAGGGTGTACATGAGATGTTCAGTGAAAATGGAGCAGCATCCAGGTACCCTGTTTTACTTTGAAAATATTGATTTTATTCATTTCACTGAGTTCAGGATACAGTCGAGACTGTTTTAAGAGACCGTCTTTGGGAAGCAGCGAAAAAGGTCACATATGACAGGGAGTCTCTTAAAACAGTCTTACTTAACAGGATGACGCTGGTTTCATAATATGTTTCCAATTAAAGTACATGAATATCGGATACTTATATATTGGCCTCTTTTAAGGTAGGAGTGGAAAATGATAAAATACTATTTCTTTAATTGCATATTGATAAAATATAAATTTCAAATAATTTGCATCATTCATATGATGTTGATAAAACAAATTTAAGCTCATGATCTGGCAAGAAAATAAAGGGGAGCAGTAAAATATAAATGTTCCATTTGAACTACACTGAGGTTGATGATATTTATATTTTATGTTCTAATTGTTCATTTTAATTTATTCGATTATTGACTGCATCTTTAATCTGTGTTTACTTCGTCGTTTCCTGTTAAATACCGCCATAGTTTTGTTTCACCAGGAATAAAGTTAATTTATGCACCAACTCCGAATTCTTCAGCGACATTATACGCTGGTTTTCCCTAATCGAGCAATTCAAGTGCCTTAATGACAGTTCTTTTTTATGTTTTTCTTCAGCCATTTTTTGTAAACAAATAAGTTCTCGTCTCAAACAACTTCACGCGAGATAAAGAACGGTAACTCTATCGTGTAAAATCTTGCGAGGGAGCGTCTCAAAGTCGCTGAAAACGGTCTAAATATCGATTCGGGAGCCTGATTTCACAGCCGCTTGTCGCGTAAGGCAGGGGGTTGCTTAATTCAGACTCTTTTAATAGTAAATTGCGTCCGGAGCATAAAATAGGGTCGCATATGACAGGGAGTCGCTAAATTCAGGGGGTCGTTAAGGCAGTCTCGACTGTATATGTTTGTAAGTAATAAATTCTAAAGTAAAATGATAGAAGCAATTATAAGGTTAAAAGACAGTTTCATACCATATATTGATTCCTTAAAGTAGAAGGAACAGATAGATTGGAGTTGTGTCCAGCATGATAAGGATTAACAGTTACTGTAATAATACTTGGTTTATACATAATAAACTTATGTAGCAGAAATTTCAATGAATTGTGTAGAACTGCTTTTTCTGGAATGTTTGAAATTATATGTTACAGAAACCAATGCAAGAAACACAGTGAAAGGGAATGCCTTTCATGGTTTCCCTTACATACAGTCTGACATGTGCTCTAGTAAACATCTAGACAATTGTTCTTTGATAACCTTTCCTATTTAAGGACTGTGCAGATTATTTTATGTACGCTATTGCAAATAAAGACTAATTTTTGCTTCTATTGTGGTACAATGTACAGGTGTGACTGTATATAAGTGTGCCTGTATGTTTATGTTAGGAGATCATTACAGCATTTGAACGTGCTTTCTCACATTGCCCTCTTTTTCTGTCTAGGCCACTAGCTGGAACAAAAACTACAGGCGTATTAGGAAAACATAAGAGAAGCACAAAAAGTGTGAAGACGGTGGCCGGCGAGGCGAAAGATATCGTGAAATCTGTTAGATCACTTATAGATACTCAACGTAAGTGATAAACACATGAGCCGTGCCATGAGTAAACCAACATAGTGGGTTTGTGACCAGCATGGATCCTGACCAGACTGTGTGGATGCCCAGACTGGTCCGGATCCATGCTGGTCGCAAACCCACTATGTTGGTTTTCCCATGGCACGGCTCAGTCATCAAGTCAGATATGAATAGAAATAACAGACACACTTTTTAAGATAACACTTTTGATATTTCAGCTAATGTGTTATCTTTTTATTTAACACACAGATTTTTATCTCAAAGTCAAATCACCAAAGTACTTTTTCAAGGTGGGCTGTACATACAATACTCTCATTCAAATGATTTTCCTTGCATCTAGATCAATATGAAATGGGAAGAAATTGCTGATTCCCACATTGTCAGTGGGCAGATTGTACTTAAGGTAGTAGATGTTTAATAGAGTACCTCCTTTTTGAAGAGTATTCAATTCCTAACATAAACCCACTTTTACTGCAATTCTCAGGGGTGCATAGGTTCAAAACCCTACTGGGACCAAATTTTTTTCTCTGTTATTTTCCGCTTTTAGCTCACCTGTCACAAAGTGACAAGGTGAGCTTTTGTGATCGCGCGGTGTCCGTCGTCCGTCGTCCGTCCGTCCGTGCGTCCGTGCATGCGTCCGTAAACTTTTGCTTGTGACCACTCTAGAGGTCATATTTTTCATGGGATCTTTATGAAAGTTGGTCAGAATGTTCATCTTGATGATATCTAGGTCAAATTCGAAACTGGGTCACGTGCCTTCCAAAACTAGGTCAGTAGATCTAAAAATAGAAAAACCTTGTGACCTCTCTGGAGGCCAAATATTTCACAAGATCTTCATGAAAATTGGTCAGAATGTTCACCTTGATGATATCTAGGTCAAGTTCGAAACTGGGTCACGTGCCGTCAAAAACTAGGTCAGTAGGTCTAAAAATAGAAAAACCTTGTGACCTCTCTAGAGGCCATATATTTCTCAAGATCTTCATGAAAATTGGTCAGAATGTTCACCTTGATGATATCTAGGTCAAGTTCGAAACTGGGTCACGTGCCCTCAAAAACTAGGTCAGTAGGTCTAAAAATAGAAAAACCTTGTGACCTCTCTAGAGGCCATATATTTCACAAGATCTTCATGAAAATTGGTCAGAACGTTTATCTTGATGATATCTAGGTCAAGTTTGAAACTGGGTCACGTGCCATGAAAAACTAGGTCAGTAGGTCAAATAATAGAAAAACCTTGTGACCTCTCTAAAGGCCACATTTTTCATGGGATCTGTATGAAAGTTGGTCTGAATGTTCATCTTGATGATATCTAGGTCAAGTTCGAAATTGGGTCACGTGCCCTCAAAAACTAGGTCAGTAGGTCTAAAAATAGAAAAACCTTGTGATCTCTCTAGAGGCCATATATTTCATGAGATCTTCATGAAAATTGGTCAGAGTGTTCACCTTGATGATATCTAGGTCAAGTTCGAAAGTGGGTCACATGCCTTCAAAAACTAGGTCAGTAGGTCAAATAATAGAAAAACCTTGTGACCTCTCTAGAGGCCATATTTTTTCATGGGATCTGTATGAAAGTTGATCTGAATGTTCATCTTGATGATATCTAGGTCAGTTTCGAAAGTGGGTCACATGCCTTCAAAAACTAGGTCAGTAGGTCAAATAATAGGAAAACCTTGTGACCTCTCTAAAGGCCATATTTTTCATGGGATCTGTATGAAAGTTGGTCTGAATGTTCATCTTGATGATATCTAGGTCAAGTTCGAAACAGGGTCATGTGCGGTCAAAAACTAGGTCAGTAGGTCTAAAAATAGAAAAACCTTGTGACCTCTTTAGAGGCCATACTTGTGAATGGATCTCCATAAAAATTGGTCAGAATGTTCACCTTGATGATATCTAGGTCAGGATTGAAACTGGGTCACGTGCCTTAAAAAACTAGGTCAGTAGGTCAAATAATAAAAAAACCTTGTGACCTCTCTAGAGGCCATACTTTTCATGGGATCTGTATGAAAGTTGGTCTGAATGTTCATCTTGATGATATCTAGGTCAAGTTTGAAACTGGGTCAACTGCGGTCAAAAAGTAGGTCAGTAGGTCTAAAATTAGTAAAATCTTTTGACCTCTCTAGAGGCCATATTTTTCAATGGATCTTCATGAAAATTGATCTGAATGTTCACCTTGATGATATCTAGGTCAGTTTCGAAATTGGGTCATGTGCGGTCAAAAACTAGGCCAGTAGGTATAAAAATAGAAAAACCTTGTGACCTCTCAGAGGCCATATTTTTCATGAGATCTTCAAGAAAATTAGTGAGAATGTTCACCTTGATGATATCTAGGTAAAATTCAACACAGGGTCACGTACCTTCGAAAACTAGGTCAATAGGATAAATAATAGAAAAGCCTTGTGACCTCTCTAGAGACCATATTTTTCAATGGATCTTCTTGAAAATTGGTCAGAATTTTTATCTTGATAATATCTAGGTCAAGTTCAAAACTGAGTCACATGAGCTCAAAAACTAGGTCACTATGTCAAATAATAGAAAAGACGACGTCATACTCAAAACTGGATCATGTGGGAAGAGGTGAGCGATTCAGGACCATCATGGTCCTCTTGTTTGTGGTAAATTTTACTTTTTTCAACATCTATGATTGATTTATTGTACAAAAATGGAAAAAAATAATTTGATAAGCGATTTCTTGATGTTCAAAGTGAATTACTACTTAAACAAAAGGGGTAGAGTTACACATTTTTAAAAATAATGAGTTACATGCGGTAAAAGTTCTCTATTTTGCTTTCACTCTTTAGATAACATATTGTGGAAGAAATTTAGGTAGGTTTTACATCTGCCCCAAGGTCATTTTTAGCTCGACTATAAGAAGTATAAGGAGAGCTATCCTACTCGCCCCGGCGCCGGCGTCGGCGTCTTTCCACGTCCCCGCCTTGGTTAAAGTTTTGGTGCACTTTCTCTTTTTTCAACTTATCTCTGTAATTACTTGATGGATTTGATTCAAGCTTGAAATACTTATTCCTTATCATCATCAACATCATCTGACATAAGGGCCATAACTCTGGCACCAATATTTCATGAATTATCCCCCCTTTTCACTTAGATTTTCAGGTTAAAGTTTTGATGCACTTTCACTCTATCTCTGTTATTACTGAATGGATCTGATTCAAACTTAAAATAGTTGTTCAACATCATCACCCACATCATATGACACAAGGTGCATAACTCTGGCACCATTTTTTCATGAATTATTCCCCCTTTTTACTTAGAATTAGGATTGTTTCTTGTTTCAAGTAACTAAGGTATCAAAGTTATATCTAGGGGAGCTAATCAGCTTTAGTGATAGCTGTTGTTTTAATGAAAAATTGTAACTGCATTTTTGTGCCCCCCCCCCCCCCCCCCCCTTCCTCACAAGAGAATGGTGGGGGCATATAGATTTGCTCTTGTCCTTCCGACAATGTTGTGTCACACTTTGCTCCAAAAGTATTTGATGTAGAGTCACAAAACTTTACAGGAATGTTGGTCAGCATGTGTAGTTGTGCACCTGGGGTTTCGTGTCCGGATTCATTCAGTTGTGTAGGAGTTATGGCCCCTGACTTTGTAAAAATTGGTCATTCTAGTGTTGTGTCCCGCCTAGCTCCAGAAATATTTGACATAGATTCACAAAACTTTACAGGAATGTTGGTCAGCATGGTAGTTGTGTACCTGGGGTTTCGCGTCCAGATTCATTCAGTCATATAGGAGTTATGGCCCCTGACTTAGTTAAAAATTGTCCATTTTAATGTTGTGTCACGCATAGCTCCTAAAGTATTTGACCTAGGGTCACCAAAGTTTACAGGTTTGTTGGTCAGCATGTGCAGTTGTGCACCTGGGGTTTCGCGTCCAGATTCATTCAGTCGTGGAGGAGTTATGGCCCTTGACTTAGTTAAAAATTGGTCATTTTAATGTTGTGTCACGCGTAGCTCCAAAAGTATTTGACCTAGAGTCACCAAAGTTTACAGGAATGTTGGTCAGCATGTGCAGTTGTGCACCTGGGGTTTCGGGTCCGGATTCATTCAGTATTGTAGGAGTTATGGCCCCTGACCTAGGAAAAAATTGTCATTTTAATGTTTTGTTGTGCATAGCTCCAAAAATATTTTACCTACAGTCATTATTTCACTACACAAGACCAGACTTCTTGTCCATACTTACTCACTCAAAAAAAAAAGTTTGTGAAACATATAGGTTAAAATGTACTTGACCTACAATCATAAAACATTAGAGGATTGTTTTATAGCCTACGAAGTGTTCTCTTTAGGATTTTACTCAGCTAGGCCACAGTTGTGGCCAACTAAGTGAAAAATACACATAAGGTTCTTAAAAGTTTGTGTTGCAAACATCTTAAAAATTGTTTAACCTGAGTCATTAAACCATGTTACAGTGGCAGGAGTGGGGGCACCTGTGTCTTATGGACACACATCTAGTTTATTTATAGTAAAGTGTATAATAATGATGTGTAACTTCAAATGTAATCTTGGTAATTATGTGTTTCAGCTTTACCGTTTGGTTGGGAAGAGACGTACACCACAGATGGCATGAGATACTACATCAAGTAAGTGCATTTAATATCATTGCTTCAAAACAATAGACAGCTTGAAATGCTTGCCTATTACAGAAATTTTAAGGGGATGAAGGGGGCGCTTCTTGGTAGAATGATTCAGGTTTGTTATGAATAGCCTGTGCCTCATTGTTATGTGTCCACACACTGCCCGAAGTGTAGAGTTCTTTCATGCGAGGAGGCCATCCTGTTAGTTTTACTGAAGTTTGTGGTTCTACCCAGATACCTGAAATGATACACAGAGAGGCACCTGGGGTCTTTTTCCATTGTCAAAAGCTGGAAACATTACCATATGACCTAAAATTTAGCCAGTGTGACATTTAACATAACCCCCACAAGAAATTCATGTGTAAAGATATTGTCATGTATAACAAAAGAGGTGTGTAGACTTGAGAAATACATGTACCTCTATATATACAGGTTTAGATACTTGTGTTGCTAGAAATAGAAAATAAAAAGAATAAAAAATAATGTATTATTACAGGCATTTACATGATAGTATTTATATATTTTATTGCAGCCATTTAAATCAAGTGACAACATGGACACACCCACTATCAAATGTGACACACCTTCCTTCAGTACAGGATGATAAGAAGTCTAAAGGTGATGAACCCAAACCTTCAGGGTCAGAGAGCTGATCCATTCCATTTGAAGGGGCAGACAGAAGTGGGTGGGGGAGCAGCTAGGACATTATTTGATTCTGAATGCTTTAATTTTGAGACGTGCCAGCTATTGCATTTAGAATTATTGTTGCATGCTTTTAATAGTGTTAGTGATTGCAACAAGTTTTTAAATCATTTATTTTTGTGAAAGACAAAGTTTCTTCATGTTTTCAAAACTTGATATGAAATCCTAAAGTATATTTCCATTCATTATATGTTTAAAGTTTGAAATCCAGGAAATTATTTCCTATCAGAAGATCTATTCTGGCCAAAACCAAGAAATGTTATGCTGAATAGATTATGATCATAGTGGACCTGTAGAACAACTGAAAATGTTTGTTTGATAATGTATTTGTTGATATGTGTTCTACAATAACTGCATGGCAGGAATGCACTACTTTCCTTATCTGTTGTGGTTTAAAAAACAAATTTTTTACCAACAGGTTTAAATGCTTTGTGTTTTTTCAACATTTTATTCTGTTTTAAACGACATGGAAATGCCTGTTTCTGCACAAACATCAGCAAGTATGGAATATCAGCATTTTTAGAAAAAAATACCGATGCTTTTCTCAGTCATTTGAGATTCTGTAGCATTTAATCTTAATGACAAATATTAACAAATAGCAGAGTAAGCTATACAGTTTTTAGACATTATTAGATTTGTATGGATAAGTACTGTAAAAGCAGAAATTTTCTTAAGGGTTTAAATTGCGCTATATTCGGGAGGCCCTACATATCGCAAAAATTAAGCCCCATGTAAATATTCACAATCAGTATAATTCAGATATAAGTAGGATACCATTTTTACAATTTCTTGAGTATTAAACCTTGCAAGCATACTCAAAATTTCAAATTCGCGAAATTTTGACCTAGAGAAAATAATTATATGCTTTTACAGTTACTGTATGCAGTTGTTCTGCACTAGACATAAAGAATGCATTATTGCTTGACGAAAGTACATCTTGATATCTCTTGATGCAAAGCTGATAATTTTATTTTTTTTTGTACTCATTTACACTTACAAATAATATACATTTCATTATTTAGTGCCCCATGTGGTTCTGGGACGATCTGTGTATGGAAAGAACCACTTCTTTACCCTTGCATGATCGTACGAGGCGACTAATAGGGTCTTAACACTTGGTTTTGCTGTAACTCTGTGATTCCAGCAGGTATGCAAATTTTGATTCCATACCTCATGTTTTTATTTCGATGTAAATGAGATGTGAAACCAAAATTTGTAGTCCTGTTTGGCGCCATATAACCTATCCTGTGTTGGTGTGTCGTAAAACCCAAATAAATAAACAAATCGTTATTTAGCATTATCCGAAGTGAAAATATCAAGGTTGATGTCTGGATTCCGCAAATGAAATTGCAGCACATTGGTATTACTTTACCACACAATTGATATTACCAACGCCATCCTTTGTTACTGGTTGATCATGGTGGATATACAGATGTAGTCAGTAAGACTATAAAAGTTATGAACAAAATGATTTTTCTGTAAATTTTACTGTTTTTATCTTGCTTGTCTTTTTAACATTCAAGGAAAAATGATTGTGCCATTATGTAAAACTGTAATGATTTAATAGTTTTTGTCATTCAGGTGCAGGTGCATATTATACACTTATTTTAGAATTCATGATTTCTATATTTATTATACAGAAGTTTTTTCTGTATTCAGTAAAACTTGAATTAGAGTTGTGATAAGGTTGTGCATGTTTATGTACCCATTCAAAGTAGCATGTTACAGTTGAAACTCGATATCTTGAACTTGCTTATCTCAAAATTCTAGCGATATCGAATACATTTTCAAGTCCTATCCTGAAAACGTGCAGAAGATGTCATTTTACGTCAAATTTTGGTTATCTCGAAGTAAAACGCTCGATCCCTCAGAATCCTAGATTCAGAGTTTCAACTGTATTTTTAGTACAAGCAAAACTTTGTAAATGTTCACGTTTTATTTGATAAATAGAAATGTGTTTTAGTCAAGGTATATATACGTTGGGACATCGTTCTGGTTTATAATCTAGTCTGGAAATTATGCATTTTTGATCTTTAGCTATGCATTTAATATAAAAGTCATTTCCAAGCCGTCCAATTCTGTTTTGAAATCTTATTATTTATGTAATTAATCCTTTCTTATTTGTCTTTATTATTGTATAGCCAGATTGTATAATTTTTAGCTTGACTATACCAAGTATATGGAGAGCTATCCTACTCGCGTTGGCGTCTGCGTCTTTCCGCGTCCCCACCTTGGTTAAAGTTTTTTTTACACTTTCTCTTTTTTCTCCTTATCTCTGTAATTTCTTGATGGATTTGCTTTAAACTTGATAGTTATTCCTCATCATGACCAACATCATATGGCATAAGGGCTATAACTCTCACACCAATATTTCATGAAATATCCCCCCTTTTTACTTAGAATTTCAGGTTAAAGTTTTGCACTTTCACTCTATCTCAGTTATTCCTAAATGGATTTGATTCAACCTGAAAGTAGTTGTTCCACATCATCTCCCAAATCATATGACACAAGGCCCACAACTCTGTACCAATATTTAATGAATTATCCTCCCTTTAACTTACAGTTTCAGGTTAAAGTTTTGATGCACTTTCACTTTATCTCAGTTATTACAAAATGGATTTGATTCAAACTTGAAGTAGTTGTGCAACATCATCACCCACATCATATGACACAAGGTGCATAACTCTTTCACCAATATTTTATGAATTATGCCCCCCTTTTTGCTTAGAATTATACTTGTCTTTACCTCTCTTATTACTTAATATTTTTGACACATACTCAAGCTATTGTGCAATATCTTCATCCACCGTTGGAGTCATTAAACACTTGGACAGTGACAGCTCCAGTTTCCTCAGATGTGCCTAGTTTCACTATCCAGCATCAGAATAGTCGAGCGCACTGTCTCCTGTGACAGCTGTTGTTTTTTTGTGGGGGAGGAGGGTGTATGTTCCCTGTTTAACATACTACTGTAACATTTATCAATGTTTTTGCTAAAGATAACATGTATAAGATATATCAATGATTACAGTTTAAACTAAAAGATAAGAGGAATGTAAAATGTGTTTGTTCACTGGGATCTGATTTTCTTTGATTAATGTAACAAGGAAACCCACCAATATTAGTCTCCCACAAACATTTAATGATTTCACATTACTGGATAGATATAATACCACCTTTTGACTGACTTCATTGTGCAACCTATAAAGTACCAGTTTTTATGCCCCCAAAGGGAGGCATATAATTTTTGAACCATCTGTCTGTCTGCTGGTCTGTCCGCATTTTTCGTGTCCGGTCCATATCTTTGTCATCGATGGATGGATTTTCAAATAACTTGGCATGAATGTGTACCACGGTAAGACGACGTGTCGCGCGCAAGACCCAGGTCCGTTGCTCAAAGGTCAAGGTCACACTTAGACATTAAAGGATTGTGCATTGATGGGCGAGTGTGGTCCATATCTTTGTCATCGATGGATGGATTTTCAAATAACTTGGCATGAATGTGTACCACAGTAAGACGACATGTCACGCGCAAGACCCAGGTCCGTACCTCAAAGGTCAAGGTCACACTTAGACATTAAGGGATAGTGCATTGATGGGCGTGTCCGGTCCATATCTTTGTCATCGATGGATGGATTTTCAAATAACTTGGCATGAATGTGTACCACAGTAAGACGACGTGTCACGCGCAAGACCCAGGTCCGTAGCTCAAAGGTCAAGGTCACACTTAGACGTTAAAGGTCATTATTCATGATAGTGCATTGATGGGCATGTCCGGTCCATATCTTTGTCATTCATGCATGGATTTTAAAATAACTACGCATGAATGTGTGACACAGTAAGACGACCTGTCGCGCGCAAGTCACCCAGCTCCGTAGGTCAAAGGTCCTAAACTCTAACATCGGCCATAACTATTCATTTAAAGTGCCATCGGGGGCATTTGTCATTTTATGGAGACAGCTCTTGTTCATTCTTTTTTTTCCTGGTACTTCGCTCGGGAAAACTGGTTAGATTAACTGCCTGCCGGAAATACAGTTGAAAAATGACATGAAGACAAAACGAAGATATAAAACCATTAGGCTTCTTAAACATTTTGGACTGTCAAGTCAAAGCAGCCTCGTACATTTTTAGTTTCTGGTACAGGATATATTTGTGAACATATGAAATCTATAAGGAGGTCTTTTGGAAGCAAAGAGCACAACCTAGTGAAATAATAGCCAACTGTATGAGTCTGTTGATAGTTTGTTTTTGTATGAAATGTTTAACCAAAAGTATTTAAGTAAAAGCAGGTAAATAAATCATGTAACTGTTTACTTAAAAAGATGTTATATAATTGTTTTTAGCACTGATGTTGTACTTGTTATTTGCACTACATGTAGTTGTAGAACATTTGACACTTGCTTTGACTTCCCAGTAAACATCGGTATATCGGACCAATATTGGCAAACCAATATCTATTTATGATATTAGTCAGATATTCAGCCAGTATCTGACATCATCATCTAATCACTATTGGAATCAGTATTGGACCAAGACCAATATTAGGTGAACTTTGCAATATAGGTCTGTTATTTTGCCCGATATATAATGCTTGCTGGGTTTAGCTGTTTCCAGGTAAAGATACCTGATAATTGTGTGACATATATAACTTACCTTATATATCTCTTTTGTTTCTCATCTACAACAACACTCACCAACATATAAAATCATTGCAAACAGCATAGAATATATGAATGTGTTAAAAGAATTTAACAAAAGACTTGCCTGTAACTTCATAGGATAGAAGTGTGGGAATGAGATTAAACGGGTTTGAAAGGTTATTGTGCAATAGATTTAATTGATAATCTTGAGCTGAATTCTGTAGAGGTTTTACAATTCAAATTTTGTCAGAATAAAGTTATTCAAAGTCAGCTGACCCATTGGAAATATTTTATACTATTTTTGACATCGAAAAAGTTTTAATCTCCGGTCACAAGATGGTAACTTCATTGTCTTTATTTTTCTATAAAAAGAGATCACTTGCCGGCACCACTGTGGGTTCGATCTCTGATAAATGTGTATGGAAGCCACTCTACCTAAGAAAGGTCAGTAGTTCTACCCAGGTCACCCCGTGCATAAATTAATGACTGAAGAACATCTGGGGTCTTCTCCCACACAATAAAATTGAAAAATTAGAATATGACTTTAATTATGTAGCGATTAAATATAATCCAATAAGTCAATTAATACTCAGTCTGTAAAAAAGAAATGTTCGGACTTATTCAATTTCTTTTCGTTAACCATTTTCTCTTGATAATGGAATGCATTTTTAGTGCTGATGTAGCATCAAAACTGGGACCATTGTGTTAAAAATGAGAATGTCAGCATTTTTATTGGACCCCTTTTTGTAATGTATCTTATTTAAAAAAAAAATGTGTTTCAACCACCCGCAGCGAAGTTCTTTTATGTATTGATATATAATGTTATTTCTGTGTATTCTCGATGTAAAATGTTTTTATACTTGTATGCACCTTCTTTAGTGAATAAAATATGTATTAATTTATTAAACACTTTATAATAGCATGTGCTTTGTAAGCAAAACCCTTGCTGACATATATAATGTGTACTTAGAAATTTTATTTTGTGTAATTGTAGTTAATGACATATTAAAATTATTTTAGTGTGTGTAATTTTATGGAGTTTTAATTGATTTAAGATCTGAGTCTTTTTAATTGTAGAACAGTTATGTTTAGTTTAAATCTCTTGTTAGCTTGATTTTGATTATAATTACTCATTATTATGTTGTTATATACACTCTTTAGAACTACATATTTGTATTAACTCTTTACGGTGCTAATAAAATTGTATGGTATCCAAACATTGTCTGTCTTCTTTTCTTTCAAAAGCTTTGCATAGAGGTGTCATGACCAGCTCAAGAAGAAGTGCTTTTTAACCCTTACCCTGCTAAATTTCTTTAATGAACCTGTCCATCTTTACATTTGGACAGTACCATCGAGTGTTAAAAGGGGCGCATACCAGAAAGATACTGAATGTTGAACAGTGCCTGCACGGATGTGTAGGCTGAGCACGCAAAGGGTAGGAGTCTCAAGGTCGGCTCTCAAGGTGAATGTCACTTTGTACTACTAAAATTTACCAGAAACATTTTTTCTCTTCTAGAGGGTAGGTTTCTATTACTGTACTTGAAGAGAACAAGATAGCACTGGTTCAGGCGCTATCACATTTGCTATTTCTCACGCTAACATATCTTAAACAAGTATACATCTCATATTGTTTCTATAAATCCATCGAGACCCAACCACCCCAGAAACTTCTACCTCCAAAAGCATTTTAAAAAAGGTATTTGTAAATGTATACATCAATTTATTAAAGCTACAAATTACTGGAAAAATGGCTGAATTAAATTCAGTGCTGTTCGTATTTCAAACTAAAACATCTATCTCCGCTATTAGAAAAACAGCGAGAGCTATCCTACTAACACTTAGTGTATACATAATATATTTAACGTCGATTGTGAAGGAAGTTGTACAACTTATATTAATCACTCTCGACATCTCATTCCTGATGGAATCCATCGCCACGAGGGTATGAGAGAAGCGGCCAGTTTCCCTTTTAATGCTGAGCGCCAAGCAAGGGAGCTACTGGTACCATTATTCACGTCTTTGGTATGACGCGGCCGTGGATCCAACCCACGACCTCCCACACTCGAAGCGGACGCTCTAACCTTTGACGTTTGCACCAGCACACCATTGATGGCACCAAACTAGGCCTGTTGCATCCTGGCAAGGTTCTCTCAATTTTGTTCAAATGGAGGCACTTTTAGAGATCGCAAGGGCTAAAAATGGAAATATTTTTAACAACTTGTCATGAACTGCTTGATGGATCTTCATCAAACTTGGTCTGTAGCACCACTCCCAAATTTTTCAAATGGGCGCAAGGGAAAGCTAGAGTTAAAATAGAAATACATTGAAAAAACTTCTTATGAATCGCGTAATGAATCTTAATTGAACTTGGTCTGTAGCATCATTAGAAGATCCTCTTCTCAATTTGTTCAAATGGGAATACTTAGCCTATTTTAAGGACCACTAAAGGAAAATAGAGTTACCTTTTAATGATTATTTTCTCATGAACTGCTTTACGGATTTCAACCAAACTTAATCTGTAACATCCTTGTAAAGCCCTCTCATAACTTTATAAAAATGGGGGCATTTGTCTTCTTTTTACGAGCACTAGAGCTAAAAATAGAAACTACTCTAAGACTGTAACATTCTTATGAAGTCCTCAAAATGGAAAAAGAGCTAACATAGAAATCTTTAAATGATTTTTTCCATGGACCGCAAAAAAGGTGGATCTTCTTTAAAGTTGGTCAGTAGCATCCTTGTAAGGTCTCGTCAAATCGAGACAAATCGTTGTCCCACACACATTTTAAAGTCTTGAGCTCCGGTATTTTCTCACCAAGAGGAGTACAAAAAAGTTCTGATTGTCGTTGTTTGTACATTATATTATTAGCGCGGATCGTCCTCGATTTGTATTTCACGAAGTGGCCTCGTACATAATTTAACAAGTCCTTTAGCGCGTTTTGTTAATTCCGGCCTATTTCCTGACACAAGTGCACCTCTATCTCTTAAATAACCCTCAATTCACGCACTGATTGTTTGTCAAAGTCACACGGTTCATCGATTCTTTCGTTCGTCGCCATTTTCTGATTTTTTTTTGCTCACCGGAAGTAGTTTTTATCAATAACGACAACTCACGCAAGGGAAGTAACAACCTTATTGAACAGGACTATTGGGATCATATTAAAGTCGTACTGTCCTTTCGTCTGTGCTTATGCCTGTGTAAATTCTATTCCGGGCTGTATACCGGTATAGCTCTGCCATCCATGAAGGGATTTTGAAATAATTTGGCATAAATGTTTACCATAATGAGACGACGTATCATACGCAAGACCCAGACCCCCAGCTCCAAGGTCAAGATCACACTTAGAAGTCAAATGTTAACATGGTCTGTTTGGTGTCCTGTTTATAACTCTGCCATTAATCAAGGGATTTTGAATTTACTTGGCATAAATGTTCTCTATAATGAGATGACGTGTCATGCGCAATACCCAGACCCCCAGCTCCAAGGTCAAGGTCAAAAGTAGAAGTCAAAGGCTAACATGGTCTGTTTCTTGTTTCATCCATAACTCATTTATGAAGGGATTTTAAAATTACTTGGCACAAATGTTCCCCATAATGAGTTGATTTATCATGTGCAGATAACTGTAGCATTCTTGGGCACGCTTCGGGGGCATTTGCCACTAATGGTGACAGCTCTTGTTTATACTTAACAACATTGTTTATCATTCATGATTTCGTGTGTCATATATACATTCAACATCACACGAATAAGTTAAGACAACTATGGCACCCTTTTGTCTGTCAGTTTGTCTTTCAAATGTCTTAAAACTTTCTATGTGTACAAGTTTATCTCATACAATGTAATATCTTTCTTCTAAAAGTCTTTAAACCTGTGAACATGTTCATCAGTAAAGCAAGAATCCGGAAAATGTGACCAAATGGAAAGCAGTTGTTGATATAATTACTGCATTGCCGGTGAAGTGGGATTCCATCCAAACGGATTGGCCCCGGTCAAGTCGCAGTATAACCGTGTTACTGCCAGATATGTCTGTGTTTGAAATTGTATCTACCGTATTTACTCCATCGTAAACAAGCTTCATATCAATGTGGTCTATTTTGGAATCCATGTTATAAGTGAACATGTACACGCCTGGAACATGAGCTGTGAATATACCAGTTTTCTTGTTATAGCCATTTCCGTCATTTATGAAGACCTGATTGAAAATAATTGCAGTGTTAGGCTGAATGTTTGACACTTCGTGGTCAAGGTAAGTTGAAAACGCCACTGTATCCACGTTATTAGTTACTGAACGTCTGAACTTCGAAACCAGAGCAGGCTTTTCTTTTACCATGTCTTCTTGGATTTCGTCTACTTTTGAACTCATCATTTTTAGCGGTAGCTTCTTCGCTTGTGCGCTCTTATTGGTTTTAAAATTTCGACGAAATGCATCTTGATTTTGGTAACCGTAAGCTGGCAATCTTACATTTGCTGTAACACCAATAATATTTTGTTCCAATCCTTTCAGCTCTTGTTTCAAGCTTCGCAATGCTGTTATCTCTTGTTTCAAGCTTCGCAATTCTGATATCTCCTGTTTCATACTTCGCAATTCTGATAACTCTTGCTTAAAGCTTCGCAATTATGATATTTCTTGTTTCAAGCTTCGCAAGTCTGGCAACTCGTGCTTGAAGCTTCGTAATTCTGTTATCTCTTGTTTCAAGCTTCGCAATTCTGACATTTCTTGTTTCAAGCTTCGCAATTCTGGTATCTCTTGTTTTAAGCTTCGCAATTCTGGTATCTGTTGTTTCAAGCTTCGCAATTCTGGTAACTGTTGTTTCAAGCTTCGCAATTCTGGTTTCTGTTGTTTCAAGCTTCGCAATTCTGGTATCTGTTGTTTCAAGCTTCGCAATTCTGATATCTCCTGTTTCATACGTCGCAATTCTGATAACGCTGGCTTTAAGCTTCGCAATTCTGATATTTCTTGTTTCAATCTTGCAATTCTGATAACACTTGCTTAAAACTTCGCAATTCTGATACCTTTTGTTTTAAGCTTCGCAATTCTGACGCTTCGCAGTTTTGGTGACACTTCTTTCAAGCTTTGCAATTTCGTAAAATCTTTGTTCAAACTTTGCAATTCTTGTTAACTCTCCTTTGAACTTTCCTAAGTCCATTATTTCTTGTTTTAGGTTTCTAAGTTCTGTTAAATCATGTTTATAACTTCCAAGATCTACCAAGCGCTGTTTCAAGAGTCTGGAATTCTTTAACATTTGTTTCGAATTTTCTTGGAAACTATTTAGGTTATTGTCAGAAATAAAACAACACTGATATATATCGTAAACGATGGAGGCCGCAACATTGCTCTGGTGCCAGACACCTGCACCAGTTGGTAACATTATTAAATCCATAAAAATAAAACAAGACATAAAATACAACACACTCATTGCTTATATTTTTGTCTCATAAATTCGTCTGTATTTACTTCAGCGTTAACTATGTAAATAAGAATAAGCAAAATGGCCCAGGTTACAAGATAAAATAAGTTCGTATCTCGGGGAAAAGAGATTATCTTTTAAACCCTTGCAGTTTTTCTTTCATATAAAGCAAGTACATGTACATGATAACTGACATAAGAAATACACATTTCTTTTTTTCTGTTTTAAATCCTGACAAAGCATACCTTCATAAATGCCAAAAAAAAAAAAAAAAAAAAAAAAATCCTCCTGTGAATATAAGCAGTCTAGTTATTGTACTGTTAATGATTTATGGATCTAACACTGTCAGTTCTTAAAATCAAATATTTTATTTAATCATCTTAGAAAGAGACATAGATATTCATAAATGCATTAATATTTTAAATATGTTTCCTTAATGTATTTATTTGTTTTAATTTTCCCAATCTCCATATATGCCTAATGAGAGTACTTTGTCATCATAGTTAACCCTGACTCTGCTAAATTTCTATAATGAACTTGTCCATCTTTTAATTTGGACAGTACCATTAACAGTTAAAGGGGTGCGTATTAAAAAGTTACTGACTGAATGGCGAACAGTGCAGATCATGATCAGCCTGCACATCTGATCAGACTGCACAGATGTGCAGGCTGACCATGATCTGTACTGGTCGCAAAGCAAGAATCAGTCGTGTCCAGCATGATAAGGCTTTAACGCTGAATAAGGAACCAGAAAATTTGTTCGCTCAGGGAACATGAAAATATGTACATAAACACAAATATCAAAAGTTAAAAAACAACGATACAAATAATAATTTTATACACATATATAAAAACAACAACAAGGGCTCATCGGGTCTTCCTCCACCATTAGAAGATGGAAAGTCGCCATATAACCTTTAACTGTGTCAGTGTGATGTTAAACCCAACTCCCCATAAACTTAGAAGTTAAATAGAAAAAAAAACAAATATGTACAAAATACTTTGAAGTTGTTAAAGCTTGACGAGTTATTTCATATGTCGTCTTAATAGATACATGCGGCATTTTATACTGTAACTGTTCGCTTATCAGTAGCCAGAATTTATTTACTCTCTTACCACATTATATTTAGCTTACAGAATCGTATCAAAACATTTTGAAATAACAAATACAGTGACTAAAACGTTCAATGACAGGCACTGTTTGTCACTGTTACTTGAATAACTGTAACCAATATCATAAAAGGCACGGGTTTCAAATCCATAGTCAACAGCCCAGCAGTTTGTGTTGGTCAAAAGTCGTAACAATAGTGAAGTAAGGGTGTAACAAATCCATCTGCAGTGACATTCACGCTAACCTTCTCGCTTTCTCCCCCTTTCATTTGAGTCGATCCGCTATTAGGCTTTTTTAAGAATATTTCACCCTTTGATAGCCCAGCAAGCCGTGCAAATCTCAGATTCGGTCGTCAATATAGAATTGTAGGGACATTTTTAAAAGGTAAATCATCAACTTTGCCACTACTTTTACGATGCAACTTGCTCTCCCGGACGTGTCTGGCCCCCTTATAAAAAAGTTCACCTTTGCAACAATTGCCGAAAATTTCGCTTGCGTATTTTTGGTTTCTGAAAATGCACCGTCCATTTCCCGAATGAGATACTAGATTTTTGTAGTACGGATGTCGCAATTTCATTATACAACGAAATCAATTCCCCCGTCTGCTACATTGCTTTCGATCTCTTTTTATGATTGTCAAGTACCCCGTTTCATATGCAATCAGTTGTAGAAAGTTTATATCAGCATTCCGCCCAAATGCAATGGTGTTTATTGTGGATTAGCAGCACTCTTCACGTACATAATTCCTATCTCGGACATTCTGTCGTATTGCCAAAGTATCCGTTATACCGACTGTTGGTTCCCCATCAGTTAGAAAAACGATTATTTGTCCGTAGCGTTCAACAGAATTAGAACGACTAAATAAGTCAATAGCACTCAGAAACGCATCGTTTATGTTTGTAGAGCCACTTGCTTTAACGTACTTTTGAATAAACAATTTTGCCGCGTTTATATTATCTGGATTGGCTTCCTGAAAACTCGTTTCCCACTCGGCGGAGATGTCATCAAATATGATAATATTGAAATAATCCGTTGACCGAAGCTGAGAAAGTATTATTGTCATGGCTTCTCGAACTTGATGTATTGGATATCCAGACATTGAAACGCTTATATCTATTACAAACACAATTTGTTTCCTCATGACGTTACTCTCCTTACAGAGGACTGAAAACAGGTGAACAAAGTTACCATCGTTATTCATGAAAACCATACCCCCGTTGTCTTCCAGTTCTAACTCATACTCTACTACAAATGGCGCTTCTAGTCCAAAGTTTGCTACTTCTTGTTCCGTAGTACTTGGCTTCCAGTCTATGGTATTTACATAGTAACCATCTTTTGACACAACACCCTCGTCATACATTACGCGTTGTTTAAGGTACGGTGTCTTATACGAGAAATATTTAAACTTCTGTTTCTCTTTAAAACTGCATTTTACTTCCAGACTAGGTATCCCTTGCTCTGTGTCTATAAATAACTTTTGAGAATATTTTCCAGCAAAAATTCTTCATATTCTAGACGGAATTCTACTTCTGCTAATCAGTGTCCCCAGCTACATTTACCTCGATTCCAAAGATGTCCAAACCCAAATCATCTCTGACGCCTTGATGGCTAACAAGACCCGCTGTTACATTGTTTACCTTCGCTTTATCGTAGGCTTCTTGAGCTTTCTATTTTTTCTTTTATAACCGCTTCGATTGTCCTATTGTCTGTGGCTATAACAAAATTTGTAATATAAGCTTCTTTCGGGAGCTTAACGTTAAACGTCAGTTCCTGGTCAGTTGACTTCCGGTTGATCATTACACTCCTTACTAAGACTTTCGCGTATCTAAGGGCGACATCCGACGTGATTAGAAGCTCATGCACATCTACGTCACGTAAGCTTCTACTGAGTATCGTATTCTGTACAGCGTATACATAGAAAACTAGACAAAACGCCTTTCATCTTGTTTGTTTTGTTTTCACAGATCGATTATCATATTTCCACATACTCACATTTTTAAAGGAAAGTTTAAATTCACATTTGCAAACGAAAACTTAATAATCTATTGTTTTAATCAAATGACGTCTTTTATCGAGCACTGATTCACCGTTATCTAAAATGGTGTGCAGTAGAAATCTGTGCTCTAGCGTTTGCAATAAGCTGCATCCTGTTATATATCATTATGTTGTAAGGATTATTTCTGGAATAGATACAAGAAGTATGCAATTACAAACATTCAAAACGACATGAGATAATTATCCATGGGATTTATAAACCGCTTTTTGTAATTGTTTATTCACACTTAGAGCACTTACATTCTGTTTCATACGAGGGAGGGGTTACATACTGAGAAATTTTCCTCACTTATCAGGGGAAGGAAGTGTGCAAATACTGCGATTAAGTCAATTTCGCTATTAGCGTTTTCTCCCCTTATGAGCAAAAATGCGATAGCGCTTTGATATCTCTTATCTCAAACAGTGACCAAGTAACCAGACATCATCTCTTACAGGCTTGGTTGTCTGTACAATCAATGAATATAAATAAACAGCATTTTTTATTCAGAACGTGAATGTTGTGACTGATGTTTGTTTTGTTTTTTAACAAAATTTTTTAGTAATTTTCTGTTCTTTGCACGACACAATGGATACTTTTCGCACCTAATACACAAGTGTTTCATTAGAAATTTATTCGTTATACATTGTATTTATTTCTGACCTGAAATTTTAATCCAACGAAAGTATCTAAACTGTACCAGAGGAAAACATTTCAATACGATATAGTGTTATGTTTTATTTTTTGTGATAGTATTTATTATCAGATCAGAAATCAGATTTACTTGAATAGTTGACGTATTCTTCAGTATGATTGACAAAGATAGATCTATCATGTTTACCAAATTTATTCAATAATTTCATTGCACATCATTTAATAATATCAAGTATTGCTATTCAAACAAATCAAAACATACATGTATATGATATATGGATGAATGGCCATACTATTGTAAATGTATGCAGCTATGATAAAACAAAGAGTTCTTATGAAACTTGATAATATTAAATCAGATACAATATCAAAACATCTGTTTATAATATATCATCTCCAACACAATTCCCCTTATTTTATCTCTGCTTCATCTTAACACATCCTTATCAATACGCATCCGTGTAGCTTTGCGTAATAACTCTATCAGTTATATTGTGTTTGCTAATTTTTGTGACGATTCCTAGCGATTTCAATTTTGTTTTTAGTTTTTCCGTGGTCATGCATTTCACTGGCGGGTTTTTCATTTTCTTTTTCAAATTTCTTATGTGCACTTTGAATGTAAAACTCATTTCTTCGGTTTTTTGCTTGATGATCTTCTCCGCTGTATATATAGAATTTATCATGTCTTTAATATTGATTTCTGTACTTTGATGAGACTTTAATAAACAATAAAACCTATATACGTAAATATATTTGAATTTTAACATAATAGTTGCAGTTTAACATATTTGAGAATTATTTTCTTTCCTTGTCACTTGTTATTTTTTAAAAAAGGGTAAAACATGGGGAAAAAATAAAACCTAAAATGTTGGCCCAAATGAACACAGGTGGTAATTATTAGGTGTAGATTCATCCTTCATTATGAAAACACATGTGCATCTGGTCACTGTTAATTAATAATCTAAGTAAGAGATAAACATCTTTTTGGCGTAAAACAGCACGCACTAGAAAACTGTTATCAAATTAATTCTTTAAACGGCATTTAAGTTTAGTACTAAATAATAATATAATTAAAGCCATTTAGATTTCGGAAAATGTAAGAACATTTCAGGCAATTTCGACTTTGCTGCTGATTTCACAGGGCATCAAAGTCATAGCCAATATCTTGTAAATTTTCTTAATGTCATTTTAATTCTAATTCACTGATACAATCCGCTACTTAATTTGACGTAAATCACGCGTTTAAATTTAAAAGCTTATATTAAAACATCGGCACGTGTTACGATGTTATACCTTTCATTCAAACATGCCGTGATTAGGACGGCAACTGTCGTCACTTTAAAATTAAATTAACACAATTTAAATTCTGCGCACATGGCCATAAAATTTATAATGCTAATATCTTGTCAATACAATACGCTGTCCCGTGCCACGAAGATATACATGTATACAAGAAACAGGATGCTACTTGACCAAAATGACACTTTTAAAAATTTCAAATTCAAATTCAACTAATTTATTGAAACACCCAATCATTATGTCAAAATAAGTGATAATAAATAGTTTGTATTATTATTTTGATTATTACTATAATGCAACAACAGAACTGTTTTTCACTATTATTTTCGAATTTTTTAAAACATATCTCAGTATTTTCAAAAGGAAAATGCCATGGAAAAAAAAGTAAAAACTTTTAAAAGAACATTTGTCAGACGGAACGCACCCAAAAATCATTCTAAACTCGGTTATATAATTATACATGTATTCCTATTCCGATACGTCTCTATCTTATCGTAAAACTTAGCACGTTTCTGTCAATATACAGAAAGCGTTGAAACTCTGTTTTTAAAGGAATTTTGAAGCAAGAAAGAAATAACTTATTTTATAATAAACTATATATCTAGAATGTGCACGACGAGGACTTTCCAAATATATCCGGGATGGTATTTTAACTTTAACTTTTCCTTCAAAAATACTTAGTAAAAACAGGGTTATCTTGTAATTCTGCCAAATCTGTATAGAGAGTATAATGAATTTAAGAGACATTTTTCAAACGAATTTTGAAGCAACCAAATATTGACTTATTTTGAAGTAAAATATACCATCGTAAAGGTATTGAATTGTTTTTTCAGGAAATATCCGGGATGGTATAATAGAATAAATAGAAATGTGTAATTTTTGACATTTTCTATGGTAAATGTATTATTTTCCTATATAAATCAATGTATGTATAGGAATAGGATTTATCAGTTGCGCTGTCTGATGGCTTATCAGAATATGTGCCGTAGATGTACTGATAAGATCGCCAAAGAGGAGAATTGTTCAACATGAAGATGAATTATTAAAATATATCTAAATATACATCTAAAACTTAGTTTGCACTTAATTCATTTTAGGCCAGGAAGGTCTACAACTTATATTAGTAGTATAGGCGTCTCTTTGGCCCCACGACTGCGCATGCGTGAGAATGACGTCATGCGCGGCGGCCATTTTGAATTTTATTTTTAGAATGACATCACCTTTCTATTTTAAGAATGACTTTACAATGTTATAGATAGAAACGACAGTAATAAACCTATTTTTCGTACCAAAAATGACTTTACGTTCTATGAATAGAAATGACTCCCTAAAGTAGATAGAGCCGACTTATATATCTATCTAGGGCGTGTTCGCGCACATTGAGGGTCAGCCCTATACGGGGAGATAACACAAAAACAAAATATTACAAGAAAATCAAATAGAATATTAATTATATTTAACCATATAAATTCATCTCAGACCTAAATGAACAAATACATTTCTTTTATATCAAAACAGATTATATTAAAAAGTAAAGAAAGTCACTAATCTAAAACGAAATATTTATCACATTGAAACTAAAACATTAGGCATTGTTTAAGATAAATACATGTTTAAAGAAGCAAGATTTACTGAAGATTACTTTTTTGTCCATGATGTGTACCCCTCGGCGTCCACTAAGTAAATGGCCATGTATCTGTTTTAACAAGAGGTCATTCAAATGAACTCATAGTCTAATTTTAGAAAAAAACTTTTGACGTCGGTGCAACTATTTTTAGGTATGTATGCTCATAGCGATGGTCATTAATCTAACGAGTCTTTGATGATCAATCATGTAAATGCCACGCGTTCTCTTCTGCATCTTACCGTCAAATGACAACGGTAATCAAAGTCTGAATACTGATCAGAGAATAAAATATTTTTGACAGGCTTAAACCCGTACACCGCGCTATAGCGTATAAATACGATGATTTTAGCGCAGGATTCGATTATGGGCGCAATAATATAATTATATAAATGATTACAATTTCTTTAATAAACCCGATACGATATACAATAGAAATAATTAACTAAATTATTCATACAACTTACCAGTCCGGAACAATTCGTCTAATGAATCACACTGTAGATGGTTGAATAGAAATATCGTTTCACTACCAACAGCCAATCGGAATGCAGTATTTTGACAAGCGGTAACACTTTTCCAATAAACCTGACAGGTTAAGACCAGTATCACTTTACTCCGCGCTACATATATATTGATTTTAAAGAGCGCCATTAACGCTTTATGCATAAGTATTGAAATGATTATAGCAAAATGTTATTAATTTCTTTACTTTACCTGATACTAAAATGAAACAGAAATATTTAATTTAATCGTTCATACAGCATAAACCGTGATATACGCTCTACCAGACCCTTTATCCGAATGATATTAACCTGTAGAACTTCAGTATAGTATATAACACTTCGCTAACTACAACCAATCAGGAAGCAGAATTTTGACAAGCGATAGCACGTAGTTTAACATTTGTCCGCATTATTGAGCGCGTTTTATAATTTCAGTGTATAGCTTTAATCTCTTTCTTCTTTATAAATATTAACGGAATTAAAAAGCTTGATTATTGAGTTTATTTATTTCCTCTAACGGTTTACAATATTTTTTTAATGTAATAATAGAAAGGAATGTTTACGGTTTAGAATACAGATTAATACCGTCGTTTCTAAACATAAAATAGCCAATCAGAGGGTAGGAAAAACGAACCAATGAAACATCTCCAATAAAGTCGTTTTGGCCAATGAAAACGTCGAAATTTTAACCAATCAGCGCTCAATATTATTAACGAATGACATCGCGAATTCAGAAAGAGAATCGTATATAAGAGAGTGCACAGCCGTCATCCATTGGAATTCATACGGGTGACATGGAAAACTTTACCGTTAACACTTTCACCGGCGCAGACGAATTTTGCGGGGATACAGGCGTTCTCTTCTGCAAATGACAACGG
Organism: Mercenaria mercenaria; assembly: GCF_021730395.1. Taxonomy (NCBI): domain Eukaryota; kingdom Metazoa; phylum Mollusca; class Bivalvia; order Venerida; family Veneridae; genus Mercenaria; species Mercenaria mercenaria. Next base: position 95,570,088 of record NC_069365.1, read on the forward strand.
TAAGTCTGAATACTGATCAGAGAATAAACTATTTTGACAGGCTTAAACCCGTTCTATAACGTACAAATATGATGATTTTACATAGCGCGATTTATGAGCGCATTAATATAATGATTACAATTTCTTTAATAAACCCGATACGAAATACAATAGAAATATTTCACTAAATTATTCATACAACTTACCAGTCCGGATAAATTCGCCTAATGAATCAATGGTTGAATAGAAATATCGTTTCACTACCAACAGCCGATCGGAATGCAGTATTTTGACAAGCGGTAACGTTTTTCCAATACACCTGACAGGTTGAGACACGTATCGCTTTACGTCTACTCCACGCTATAGTGTACATATTGATTTTAAACAGCGCCGTTAACGCTTTATACATAATTATAGAAATGATTATAGCAAAATGTCTTTAATAAATCCGATACGAAAAATGAAATAGAAATACCTAATTTAATCGTTCATACAACTTACCTGTCCGGATAAATTCGCCTAATGAATCAAATCTTTAGATGGTTGAATAGAAATATCGTTTCACTATCAACAGCCAATCAGAATGCAGTATTTTGACAAGCGGTAACGTTTTCCAATACACCTGACAGGTTAAGACCCATATCGCTTTGCGTCTACTCCACGATATAGTGTACATATTTATTGATTTTAAACAGCGCGTTAACGCTTCATACATAATTATAGAAATGATTATAGCAAAATGTCTTTAATAAACCCGATACGAAAAATGAAATAGAAATACCTAATTTAATCGTTCATACAGCATAAACCGTGATGTGCGCTTTACTGGATCCTCTATTCGAATGATATTTACCTGTAGAACTCCAGTATATAACACATCACTACCATCAGCCAATCGCAATGCAGTATTTTGACAAGCGGTAACACGTTTCCAATACACCTGGCAGGTTAAGACCCGTATCGCTTTGCGTCTACTCCGCGCTATAGTGTACATATTTATTGATTTTAAACAGCGCGTTAACGCTTTATGCATAAGCATAGAAATAATTATAGCAAAATGTCATTAATTTACCCGATTCTAAAATGAAATAGAAATACCTAATTTAATCGTTCATACAGCATAAACCGTTGTGTGCATTGTACCTGAGATCCTTTAATCGAATGATATTTACCTGTAGAACTCCAGTATATAACACTTCGTTAACTACAACCAATCAGGAAGCAGAATTTTGACAAGCGATAACACGGATCGACTTTGTTTTCCAATACTGAGATAAAACCGCAGGGAAAGTTTAACATTTGTCCTTTAAATGAGAATTATTGAAAATAAGTGCCTCTTGTCTGGTTTTTACCGGTTTAATCCAGTATTACTATTTTAATTGACCAATCAGAATTGAGATAAATGCCGTTCTTACTTCAAATACAAGCCTCCTTTTGAAATCGAGGCTTTGTGGCGAGTATATAATAACGCTTTCATCAGACAAAATCATTCAGAAGTCAAATCATGGAAAATAGCTCGGAAGTATTCCAGAATATGATGAATTCCTTCGCTGCTGACCTAAAGGAAGTGTGTCCAGTACATCACAAAGTATGGCTTTACGAAGCGCATTACAGTAAAGTACATTTTGGGTTTTCGGAAGACATTTGGGTAGAATTATTGACAAGCTATATAAGAAACAGGACGAATTTGAATGTAGACTTCTCCATCATCCACACTGGTGATCCGTATACGGACATGGAGATTAATTTGCCTGACGGACATTATTTGCTAGACATAGAGTGTGCTTTAGGCGACTTTCTGAAAGCGAAGGGATGTCTCTATGTTCAGTACAAGGACATAACAAAAACGAGAATAGAGTTCGATATGAATTACTCTACATGGGTATATATGCTCCGACAATACATGAGCAAATATCATCCGAAAATAGAACTCAAGTGGTGCGAACATAGCTTGCAACCAAATTCCTATTGCCCCTGTAACATCAGTACGGAACCCGAAGGACCCGGAAATATCTACATAGATGTACTAACTATGCTCTGTGATCATCATGCAAACAGAAATTGGTAGAAAAGAGCATTTTAAAGCGTTGAACTAGTTGCTGAATTGTATTGATCAATTACACGAAATTTGTATGAAAGACAGGCTAAAGAGGCAGTTTTAAACAGTGTAAGTGATGGATGTGTTACCATCGGATCTCTGTAGAAAACTATTTTCCGGCTGTGTAGAAAGACCGTATATACCGTTATGCTACATGTTGGACTATGAGCCGTATAGAATGGCTCTCAGATGAATTTCAATATTGGGGCGATCAGTGACTGGATGACTTATATTCCTGAGAACGAAGAAATAGCGCTTTATGTTAACGATGTGATACGATGGGGTGGCTAAGAATTTCAATACGATTGGTTTCCAGTCCGAGAAAAGAATAATAAACATGATTTTATTTTACTGTAGATATCATTGATGCAGTTCTTCATTTAGAATTGCGAGAGGGCTTATTAAAAAGCATAATATGGATTTGTGAAACGGAATAAAATACAATAAACGAATATGTCGTTTTATTTGTGTACACCTACCGACGCTTCATCTTTTCCGTTAAATCAAATTCGAATTTATAGGTTATAAATAATAAAGACATATTGTTCTTTTAATTTTTTATTGCCAAAGCTTGTATTACTAAAACAGGCTACATGTATCAACTAAAATAAGAAACAATGAATTCATCATTCGACTTCTTGCGATACGCATCAAACGGTTTTAAAATGTCCTTCATTTTTCGTCCGGAACATCGGTTCGTAATGTAATATACGCAATACAGCCCGCATATGTTTGAATCCGTATCCTGTATTTGACTGAAGTTCATCCAATAGCGCTTCTTTAACGCTAGCTCAAAATGAACTTTGTAGCGCTCCGGTCTATTTTCTAGTGAATCGAAAAATTCGTCGGGCCCTCTTTTTGGAAAATAAAAGACCACCCAATGTTTTCCTGATCCCTTGCTTGTGTCTGTATTCGAAATGACGTATTGTCCTCTACGTATTTGAAGTTGGTCCGCGGCGCATATTGTCACAGGGTACTCTTAACATTTCCTCGAGTTCGTAGTTATTCATTTTAAAATGTATAGGTGTTCCAATCTATAGTATCTTGGGTCATGCTTTCGCGATACTTCTTACGTCTTGGGCTGTCTAAATCGCGACTCAAAGGTGTGCCCATTTTATACCTATGTCGCTTCAGATCACTATGCTTTCGTGACTGTCTTATTTCCGACCTAGCAATATCAACCGCTTGGGCTACGGGTGTCACAAGTTTTACTACGGGGAGATCTTCCCCTTTTTGTTCTTGTTTCATTGCTTCCCTTTCTCGTTCCTCTTTTAATTCGGCCATTTTTCTTCGATATGCACCGCTTCCTACAAAGTAACGGCCCATATGATCAGGCCGTACGTATCCGTCCCTCAGGTCTTTGAAATGTTGTATCCATTTTTCAGGGTCCGGTTTATCCGGGACCCATTGTTCTTGTTTATAATCGTACACTTCTATGGAACCCATTTTGACACGGTGAAAGTTAAAGCACGCCAATCCTTCTTACAACGTTCATTCATCATCATCCGATCCTTGATCGTCATCACTTTCTTTATTATCCTCCACTGAATAGTCTCCTTTGGTTTTATGATCGGACCACAACTCAACAAAAAGGTCTTTTCTAAGGGCAATGGCTTGCCGAATAGATTCTTTGACAGTCATCCCGTGCTGATTTTTAAGTTTCTTAGCCGACTGTATAATCTGCTGCTGAGTAGGGTCGTTTTGTAGCTCATAAAAGTCGATTAGAAATCGGGCATAATTTTGTCTCAGTCTCTTTCTTAGTTCAGGCAGCACGTCATTAGCGGTGTGACGGTACGCGTCTTCAAAAGAGAGCCCTTGTTCCGTATAGTTGTTAACTTTAGCGCTGAATTGTTCTTTAATAGATTGTCTGAGAGGATACTGAAAACGCTTATCCCATATCTCACGGCGTGATCGCTCTTCTATAATCTCAAGTTTTCTACGTTTACCTGGAGGTCCCTTGATCAAAGATCGTTTCTTTACAAAGCTCGTGACATTATTTCTATTTTCTGTTTCATCATCACTATCATCATCGTCATCATCATCATCATCATCATCATCATGGTCATCATAATCCTCCTCCTCATCTTTATCCTTGTCAATATTTTTGTCAGATAAGTATCCTTCTCCATTGAAATAGTCTTCTTGTTTATATTCATCATTCGTTCGTTTTCTCTTTTCTGGATTGATCGCCTCGAAAATGTTTTCGCGTAAACGGTGTTGTTCTGGGGTGCTCGATTTTAAGTCTATTACCAAATAACCGTGCGGTCTTGATGTCGCTCGTTCAAACCGTTTCATAAAGATGTTACTAGACGAAGGGTAAATTCTTCTGGCCAATGTAGCAACTTGTTGTCTGTCAATAGGATTATTAAATAGCACCAGATACTGCGTATTCAAAGCGATATCTCTACAAGCTTTACCTTGAGGGAACAAATTTTGGGTGAGATATACGACAGATATGTTCCTGTGGTGACTGCCCTTGGTAAAGAGATCAGCAATTCTTTGATCGCATTTAGCTTCAGTCATCAAGTCGTCAAAGACCAGCAGGTTCCTTCGATTAACATTTATATATTGGGAATCGTTTAGGTAGTCTGGAATACCGTGTACAAATTCGACCCCGGGAATTTCACGCCGAAGTTCGTCATACAATGGTTGCCATTGTCCAAAACACCATATGATACGCTGAGGCTGAGGTCTTACAAGATTTGATGATAACAGTTTTCTTGTCCATTCAGTTTTTCCACTACCACTTGGTCCTGAAACGACCATAGAAAATGGATGTTGAAACGTGATCTCTCTTGAGATGTCCCATGCTTGTAATGGCGGTGAAAAACTGTCAGTGGCTTCGTCATTTCCGTGGACATAACGTTGATGTCTCCGCATGTTGTCGATCCTAGAGAAAGACTGATGGCAAACAGGACACTGATGCATTTGTGAAATCGATGTAAGTATCTTTTATCAAAAAGACACTGCTTTATTCTGTTTGCCATTCTTACGCTTTCTTGGGGCAGAGGAGAAAGAAGAGGAGGAGGAGGAGGAGGAGGAGTGGAGGAGGAGGAAGTGGAGGAGGAGGAGGAAGTGGAGGAGGAGGACGAGAGGAGGAGGAGTGGAGGATGATGAGGAGGAGGAGTGAAGGAGGAGTGGAGGAGAGGAGTGGAGGAGGAGGAGAGGAGGAGTGGAGGAGGAGGAGGAGGAGGAGTGAAGGAGGAGGAGTGGAGGAGGAGGAGGAGTAGAAAAGGAGGAGTGGTGGAGGAGGAGGAGGAGGAGGAGTGGAAAAGGAGGAGGAGTGGAGGAGGAGGAGGAGGAGTGGAGGAGGAGGAGGAGGAGAGAAGGAGGTGTGGAGGAGGAGGAGGAGGGAGAGGAGGTGGTGTAGGTATATACAGTAACTCGTAACCCCTTCAGTCATGGTTAAATTTACTTTTGACTTATATGCGTGTGATCCCTGTGCGACCAATCAAAATGCGCCGTATCGCTAGCAAATCAAAGCAATGCTATAAGTTATATTAACTAATCAGAACGTTGCTTTGGCTCTATTTATTATACTTCGCCCTGTAAATTCATTCGCTGCCATTTTGGATATGTGATAAAACAAACCATTTTGTCAATAGTACTCGTCAAAACGTTTCATTTGATACCAAACACTGCTAAAGCCGTTCCAAGCATAATAGAGAAATGTTGTACTTTACGTTTTTTAACAGATAGGTAAGGTAAGACAGCCTTCGTGCTTAACTGACTGCCGTTTCAATAGTTATTCGTCTATGTATTAAAGAACAGTAAATATTCCTTTCTATTATCACATTAAAAACCGTTAGAGGAAATAAATAAACTCAATAACCTAGCTTTTTAATTCCGTTAGTATTTATAAAGCTATACACTGAAATTATAAAACGCACTCAATAATGCGGCCAAATGTTAAACTACGCGCTATCGCTTGTCAAAATTCTGCTTCCTGATTGGTTGTAGGTAGCGAAGTGTTATATACTCCAGTTCTACAGGTAAATAACATTCGGTTAAAGGATCTCAGGTAAAGCGCACATCACGGTTTATGCTGTATGAACGATTAAATTAGGTGCTTGTATTTCATTTTCGTGTCGGGTTTATTAAAGACATTTTGCTTTAATCATTTCTATACTTATGTATGAAGCGTTAACGGCGCTCTTTAAAATCAATCTATATGTACACTATAGCGTGGAGTAGACGTAAAGCGATACGGGTCTTAACCTGTAAGGTGTATCGGAAAAACGTTACCGCTTGTCAAAATACTGCATTCCGATTGGCTGTTGGTAGTGAAAGGATATTTCTATTCAACCATCTAAAGATTTGATCCATTAGGCGAATTTATTCGGACAGGTAAGTTGTATGAATAATTTAGTTAATTATTTCTATTGTATTTCGTATCGGGTTTATTAAAGAAATTGTAATCATTATATTAATGCGCTCATAAATCGCGCTATGTAAAATCATCGTATTTGTACGTTATAGAATACCCAACTTATCAAACTATCCGCAGAGGTGTGCGAGAACAGACGCGGCAGAGACTTTCTGATATCAGACAGACCTGTCATTTACATTGAAATATAGAAGGATTAGATTTGGTTTTGACCTTTCTTATTTCATGCTTCCATATTTAAATTTATCACTGTTCCTATCATAATATTCATTTTCTAATCTTTTCACTGGTGTATTTCTTCTTACTTCCCTATATATATAAAATGTGAGCAAACCAGGTCTTTTCGCTAACTTTAAAGGACATTTAACACTGTTTCTCTTCTAAAACAAATTTTATCACTGTTATGACGTGAAAGGATAACAAACAAAGAGAATGAAAATACAAAAATATCATTCATATAAGTAATTCATAATAGTATTTTGCTTCATTTGCACTTAAAAATGACTAAAATGCAAATTAGCCACTCTGTCTAAAATGTCCGAGTTATGTTCGGATAGCTGATAAGAGTCTCTGTCTTGCTTTAGAGTCAAAGATGTTAAAATTATTATAACTGGAATACAATTGTTTAGCTTAATTGTTTTGACTGATTGTTTAAAAATAAAGGTTTAAAATATTGCCTTTATCGCATTTCGCGTTACATACCGTTTATTTAAAATTATAAATGTACAAATAAGTACGGTGTTAATGTCACAAACACATGTCATTATTACGGTCAAAATGTAAATTGTCACTATTAGATGTCACTGAAATATTCGGTCTTAGAATGTAACATGTTGTTATATGTCAAAACGCAGGTTATAGTTTTGAGAATTTAACATTTACCCTACACTGCACCTGACAGAACTGAATAATAGCAAAGTGTCGCATATATAGCTGCATGCAGCGTGCGCTATCCATACTTAGATCTGAAACCAGATGTTTCCCTTGATGAAAGAAGACTTTAGTTTGACATGTACAATTCATGCGGTTATACTTACCTTTTCTATTAATAACATATAAGGTCATTATAAAGTTTACCAATGCTGGTTTATATTTATTACATTGTGAAGTCATTCTTAACATAGAAAGGTGATGTCATTCTAAAACTAGAATTCAAAATGGACATTCTCACGCATGCGTACTCCTGGGGCTAAAGAGACGCTAATACTACTTATATTAATCACTCTCGCCGCCTTATTCCTGATGGTTTCCTTCCCCACGTTGGTGTGAAGAAGTCAGTTTCCGTTTTAATACTGAGCGCCAAGCAATGGAGCTATTGGTACCATTTTTACGTCTTTGGTATGACGCAGCCGCGGATCGAACCCACGACCTCCCGCACTCGAAGCGGACGCTCTACCACTAGGTTATAGAGGCATCTAAAGCTATTATTTCATTTATAAATCAGTGCGCTATTGTAGTTTTTTAGTGTAATCATATCACACATAAATGTATTCTTGCGCTATAACTATATTATAAGACACTAAGAGCGTCCTTGGGCGCTTCGTTCTTCTGTGTCCGACTTGAGAGAGAATCGCCCTAACGACACGAACAAGGACCAAGAACATTGTTCTCGGGTCATAATTTCACACCAATTCCTGACCGGGAGGACCGCGAAAAATGTGAGAACAATATGGCGGATTGAGAAAGTGAGGACGATTCGTGCATAGTTTACAGGGCAAAAAAAACAACAACAAAAAAAAAAAACAACACATTTCCCGATCCTTTTAGTATTGGGTGCAAACATATGATAACTTTATGACCAAATAGAATATTATTTCAATAAAGAACTACTTTTGTAGAAATGTTGGTTTACCCTTGTGAACAATGTAAACAAGCGCCTTAAACAGGGCTGTACAATTTCACTTCCGGTTTTCGGTGTTAGAGCGTTTTACTCGAGCTACGTGATCCGACTTGACTCAATTCAGCCGTGGAATAAAAGCACAAGGACGCTCTAATTTTCAAACTATAATCGATGATAATACATTCAGCACGTTAAACAAATTCTTAAGTTTATGCTCATTATAAGATGTCTTATGTCCATCATTCACGAAAATATTTCATCTTTAGAATTGAGCCGTGCCATGAGAAAACCAACATAGTGGGTATGCGACCAGCATGGATCCAGACCAGCCTGCGCATCCGCGCAGTCTGGTCAGGATCCATGCTGTTCGCTAATAATTTCTCCAATTCCAATAGGCTTTAAAAGCGAACAGCATGGAGCCTGACCAGACTGCGCGGATGCGCAGGCTGGTCTGGATCCATGCTGGTCGCAAAGCCCACTATGTTGGTTTTCCCATGGCACGGCTCAGATATTTAATTCAAATGTAGAAAATCCTCATCAAACTTTACTATATAATTTTATGAATTAATTCTTGTGCAATTAACTATATAGCCGATACTTTGACTGCCGTTTGTTAAAATTCACTGGTGGAAGTACACATTTATGATGAATTTAACTAAACATGTGTTATGTGTGTACTATTTTAAAGTACTATTAATATTCATTAACCACATAAGGTAATGTTTTCATAAACTACATGTAGTAATTGTTCATAACTTCAAAATATGACATTTTGAGTCTATCTTTAAACTGATGTATTTGGCTAGAAAGCAGATTACCTACGTTTGATTAAAAGCTTTTAAATATTTAGTCAAAAGATAATAGGTAAGGGTATATTTCCCGGAAGCACATAACACTAAGTATTCAGCTCTTCTCTAATACGAAAATGTTTCCAAAGGATTTAAGTCTTATGTGTACAAGCAAGGATATCGAGGAAGACCGACTGAGAACAAGAAGGGAGAAAACTCTTCCAGAACCTGATCTTTCCCACCACTACCCTTCTTAAAACAATCCCGGAACATCACAACGTCTCATTATGTAGAAAAATTGAATCACTTTTGATGGATGGTAAATTTATAGACAACACTGTAGACCTTTGAACTCCTGTGTGACATGTGAGCTAGAGGTCTTGTATGGCAATGCACGATACACGTAATCTCATCTGGGCCATTTGTTCTTCCCTTTCTTGATTGCAGAGTTATTGCCTGTACCGAACATGAAATATGTCCCCATTTTTTTTCCGGAAAAGGCGGGGAGTGGAGAGGGGAGAGTGATAAGGTCTGGGAAGGAACTACTTAGGACAAACTGGGAGTATAGTTTTAGCCAAGCTACTTTATCATTATTTTTACTGTTTATATGTTTCCAATTTATGGGCAAAATGACGATTTGAAATACGAATTAGAACATGTAATGAACTTAAAACTGTTTCATTATAAATGAAAACTTCAACAAAACTTCTTTAAACTTATAACTCTAATGAATAAGCAATGCGGTAGAGCGATAAATATCAAAATGTATGACAAAAAGGTAGCGGAACTGTTACACAGAAAATAAATGAAGTAGTTAATTAAGCCAAAAACAAATATACTGGGTAAAAATGTTTAGGAAAAATGGAGACAACGCCACTTATACTTGACTAGTCTTATATGACTAGACACATTTCATCTACGGCAAACATGAACAAACAAGAATGATTTAAATAAACATATCACAATATATTGGTTATAATTTCCGAAAGTTTGTCCTGTTCGGCTACTAATTATAAGCTAGTGTTTTCTCGTATGACGGCAATAGATAAATTTATCAATGTTATTTTCAGTAGGCATGCAAAATCTATAATTTCCGCTTATTATGTTATTTCAAGCCAGTCCATGTAATATAATATGATTCGACAAATCAATTTCACGTACGAGTAGTTCACGGGTGTGGTCATTTTATATTTCAACCCGGTTCATTTCTTCACAAGTTACCCAGCAGGCAAGTCGACATTTCGTGTAGAACAATTATGTACATCATGACAATATGTTTGAAAAGCTAGCGTTTTCCAGTAATGTTGCCACAGAACAAAAAAGGGAGAAATGATTCAAGAAAAAATGTAGATGAGTTGTTGAACGAATTTTGTCTTTTTATTTTATTACGTATTTCATAAAAATAAATGAGCAGATTAAATTATTGTCCCCTCATGCTAACTTATTATTTCAAATATTAATTCATGCGCTATTTATGCCGAACAACCATTGGTTATTTAGTAATGCCAAGGGAAACTCCCGTTTTTGTTGAAAAGTAGCAACAGCCGTCATTCTTTGTTTGTAACCAGTTTTGAAGACATTGCGTTTTGGACATGGTTTACATGTGTCATGTCCTTGATTCGACAAGTAACAAACTTTTCATAATTAAGGATAAAACACACATTTTTTCACACTGCTTATACAGTCGAACATGTAAGACTACTGTAAGCGAATAAAGGAAATGTCTTTGAATATTTGAGGAACAACGATCTCAATGTGTGCATATTTTCAAACGACCTTACATTAAAATGTCAAACGACACTGAAACATAGAAATTAAAAGCATATAGAACATGTATATTAATCTACATAACTTTTGTCAGTTTGCTGATATATACATTGAATTCCGGAAAAAGGACTGCATAACGCGGCCACACTTCTGGATAGTTCAACGCCTTTAAAACACTATTTTCAAAGACCTATAATTACATATCTTTGTTTTGATGAATTCGCAATAATGTCCCAGTGCTGAAATTCAACAATTGTTTATTTTTTAAAAAAAATATTTCTTTATAAATCGCATTCATTTTTAGGTGGACAATGTTTTGAGAACATTTTAAATATCCATCATGCGGGACAGTACATGGAGCATGTAATTGTCAATTAGATTGTTAGTAAAGATGTTGTTCGTTCATCATATATTTTTGTGTTTTGATGATATACTCCTTAACCTTAAACGGGCAGATAAATGACCATCTTAAATGAATTTTAATGTAGCGACGTTTTGATAGTTAGGCCATTAGCGAGGGATCGACTGTAGGTGATTTATTCTCTCGATTACTTGTAAAGCCTTTTAAAAAGGGAAATATAGCTTCGGCTTTATTCTTTAGCATGGTACATGAAACATTCCAACAGTTTCTAACAGTTTAATTTTATCTCGCTAATGACTTTTAAAAAATGATTGAAAAATTGACAGATTATTATGATCGCAAATGAACAAATGAATTTTTATATAATTGTTGCTAGTATCAGTTGAAGATTTTGAAAGCGGTGACGATATGTCATGCTATCCAATATGGTTTTGTTGCTGTCCTTGCTTATGCTGATGATAATACTAAGTATACTAGAATGGATTTGGTAGCTTTATATGAAGAAATGGACAATGCGGATATGGACGACTAGCGGTCAGGACAATTTTTATGGTGATGTTGGAAGCGACGATTTTGATGATGATCACAATGATTACTGCCGTCGTTTCTAAAAGAAATATAATATTGTTGTTATTTGCTAATGGTTCTCATTCATCATTTTGATGGTATCCTGATGGTGATGATGTTGGTGAGGGCGATGATTTATTAATCATACATGGAAACGCTAAAGTAAAAGATGTTGATGATAAGACTATGCATTTCAGTGTACATTGGACGTAACATACAGCAGTAACTATGTTGACCTGTTGAAACGGGCAATTATTTAAATTAATGCATTAAGTATATGACTGTGTTACATTTTGTTCAGCATACAGCAATTCAATTTTGTTTTGTTTTATATTTTAGCAGATATTGAAAAGAACAACCATTGATTATTTAGTAATGCCAAGGGAAACTTATGAGCCATGGGTAAAGAAAACATACATGTGGGCAATAGGAATTTATGCTGGTAAAAATAGTTAGAATACGTTAGTTATTTGGTAACACTACTTGAAGGTAAGTAGACAGGTAAAAGCTAAATGTTATTAAACCGTTGTCTGTGGTCCATTTTTGTTCTACCATATACCAGATACAGACTACATATTGGCTTTTGAGCAAAATATTGATGTCGACGCAGGCTATTAATCCGTTTCGACGTGGCTGTTGTAAAAGCGGCTATAGGCTATATGCTATTAAGCCGTTGTTTTAGGTCTATTAAAGGCGGCGTCGTGTTTTGTTCTACCAAATTACGATATAGACTGGTTTGCTGTGGCCGTTGTAAAGGTTTTCTAAGGAGGTGTCATTGGTCGAACCGAACTGAACAGCATATGTCATACAAAGTATGATTTGGAATTGCGACTATGGCTGTATTTTATGTGCTAGATACTTCCTGTGCATGCATGTATGAAGTATTACATAGGAAAGTTAGTCTGTAATATATCAATGGAGTTGTAGTGCGGGTATAGCAGTTACACTGATTCCTGAATACTTTATCCGCATACATATCTTACTGCCGACATCTAGTTAAGGATATTTGTTCACAGTGCCAGCCCTAGGGCTATGTGTTTTGTGACTTTATTATAAGAACAAAGTCATTCATCAATAAATGAATAAATGTATAGCATTTCTATTCTGGAGATATTTGATTGTGCGACGTTGAGCTCAACTCAACAAAAGAAATGTAAAAATTAGATATCTAATTTTCTTTTGTTTAGATGTTTGCGTATGCAGCTTTTACATCCTCTTCCCATCGGTGTTGCGCTGTTGACATGTGCTATTATGTTGGAGATAAGGGAGAAGCACTGTCGTTTCAAACATTGCACTAGGAGTAGCAAGGTGCCGTGAGAACATTGTCGAATCAAGCAGTACATTAATTTTGGCGGATGGCATGGGAAGCACTGTCAAATCAAACGGTACACTGGGAATAGTGGAGTGGCATGACCTCGGTAGAGTTGTTTCACCTTAGACTAGTGCAATCAATGGGAAGCTTTCATAGAAGTGTAAGCAAAAACTATGAAGTAAAATTATGAGTTGATCTATTTAAACATACGTAATGGCTGGATTAGATTTTTAACTACGGGAATTATCAAGAATACTCACTTATCTTGGGTTGGACCAATCAGGGAAAAAGTAACTGCTGCATAGTATTGGAAACATTGGCTTTCGGTGGATTGGGTAAAACAAAAGAAATAGCACTGGTAAAAAGTTGAATGTAGCTTGTCATCTTTAAAAGTAAATAAGCCAAAAAATCTGATATTAAAAAAGAAATGAATGTTCAGTTTGGATGCGGGTATTATATAAGTAGTTATGATATTTAATGTACAGCTTTATGGGCAAATTTTATTTGATAAAATATTTAATGATCCGCAACACGGTTTGTGCATTTCGGTATGGCATATTGTGTACATAATCATTAGCATAATTTAGATTATCGGAGATAAAATCTTCATCATTATGTGGAAAAATTTGTTGTACATTTAGCCTCGGATTTACGGTAGCTGGACTTGCCTAGCACTTTGCATTTTCCTTGCATTGTCTAGTGTACGTGTATTTATTATGATAGCATCAGCATCATAGCGTTGTCCCTATTTTGTTTCTATGCATATTGGCTTGAAACGTCATGTCATGTACAACAGCCTTGATATTTAATTAATTTTCTGTAATGATATTATAATAATAAAGTCCCCTCCTTATCCTTTCAATCAGCATTTGTTATCTATTGTCAATAGTAAAAAGCGACCGACCAATCTTTCTGAGATATGGTTTAAATCTAGGTCATTTCTCATTATGGTTAAAACATGTCGTAAAGAGTAAGTGTGAGTTAATCGCTTCTTATGTCCGTGTCCTACTGAATAAATAAATGCTATTTTTCAGTAGGTATTCAAAAGCTATAATTTCTGCTTATTCTGTAATTTCAAGCCAGTCCGTGCAATATAACGTGCCTCAGTAAATCATTTTCACGCACGAGTAGTTCACGGGTGTGGTCATTTTATATTTCAGCCACAAGTTACTCAGCAGGCAAGTGACACTTCGTGTACAAATACACACCCCCTCTTCATCCCAACACTTTCTTGAAAGATTTTCTACCGCCGTGTTATATTACTCCAGGATCACGCCGATATACAGTACTATTCGCGGGTAAAGACAACCATTCCTGCCAAGAAGTCTCAATCTTGCAAACAAGTGTAGGCAGGCTACATTATGGATTCTTTGTACATTGAACGTTTCAAAAGACAATTGATATTTACAGAATATCAGAAACGTCCACTTATCTATGGAGTACAAACTCTTTTCACGTGTACTACAGTAAACACGTGTGCAACAGCATACTTATTTATTTTGATGCACACTTTCATGTTCATTATAAGATTAAGAAAGATTAGAATATCATTTTAAAGACTTTAGTTTCAATTGACAGTCGTGACTTTGATTCTCATCATTACTAATGTACTTCTGCATAAACATAGCTTAAAGATCGTCCAATTAACAAGTGCAGTAGTAGTAGTATTCTATTTTGACTTCAAACAGTACATGATGTCCGCCCGTTACATGTGGGCTTATAAAATATGACCCACAAAATTGGCTTGCCTTTAAATTGCGTTTGATACAGCGGCTGTATCGCACAAATCCAAACTCACTTCCTAAGTTGATCACTAGATCAGCATTCAAGTTTTAGCGGTCGACTGGCCTTCACTTATCACTGGTGTTAATGGCGAGCGTTCTTAACCGTTGGAGGGGACCTTGACCTAAATGGCCGATCTCGAAGTGATTGTCTGATAAAAAGATGTTACAGCTTTCTGTCCAATTCCCTTATCACTGTTATTGTAAATTATTCATATACTAACTTGAAGAAATAAAATATGTTTAAACCAATTAAAGGACTTTGACTTTTATTTTATACTAAATGTACTTAATCACATATCTTCTAATAATTTTGATACTCTGAAGTAAATTTGTAGGGCATCGACATTGCCAGAGATAACTGAAATTTACGTACGAATGACATTGCAACCTACTTTTCCATGACCGGTTTCAAAATCTATTATCATGCATGGAACTGAACAATTAAAGTAAAAATATTGAACGTAAGATTTCAGTCAGTTTTATCTAGTACAATGGAGCCTTGGTGTATATATTTTCTCACTGTCCTTTACATTACATGTATGACATGTACAAATGGATTTTTAGTGAAACCTTCGAATTCTGAAGTCGACACAATTGTTGATGTAAACTGTGGAAAAGTTCGCGGTGTGTGGTCACAGACAGATAGTGGATTTTCATTCCGCGGAATTCCGTATGCTGTCCCACCCGTTGGAAGCTTGAGATGGCGGCCACCGATCCCGCTTCGAAAGGAAAATAATAACTGCTGGTCAGGAACTTTGCAAGCCCAACACTTTGCAAGCCCATGTGTACAAAGGAATGAAACTGACATTTCGAAGGTGATAGGCAATGAAGACTGTCTCTATCTAAACGTAATAACACCGACACTCAATGCCTCTGCCAAACTTCCGGTTATATTTTGGATTCATGGCGGGTATTTACTAAGCGGAAGCGGAAACCAGTACGATATTGGATATGCTCCAACCTTGTCATTAGCTAAAAAACTAAATGTTGTCTTTGTCAGTATAAATTACAGGCTGAATGCTTTTGGTTTCATGGCGCTAGAATGGCTGAAACATGGTTCACCAACAAATACTTCTGGTAACTATGGTCTAATGGATATGATAGAAGGACTTCGTTGGGTGCAAGAAAACATTCTTAGTTTTGGTGGCGATAAGAATCAAGTAAGAAGAATTGCATTTTAAAACTGTTTTAAATTTATATTAATATTGACAGGCGTCGGATTGGTGCGCTGTTGTTAGATAGGATGAAATTCAGAGTCCGCTGAATACCTAGAAAAAATCCGAATTTTTGTAAATGTGTAACTATAATATCTTGGCCAAACTTCTATTCATATATCATTCCGTAAGATAGGACACTTTACCTGGTTGTCAGAACGACAACATTTTGCAATTTCAATTCAAAAACGTCGGAAGTGCAGCTTAAAAGATAAATGGAAATTACATTCAAAACATAAACTGATATAATTTTCATTTGAATGTTTGATGATTTAATTTATATGAAAATTTGGTAACTTTGTTGAAATGAAATAAACGCTGCAAAGAAACTATATTAAGTTAGGAGCCGCTTACGAGTTCAATATATAAGACACGAGAGATAAAAGATCCAGTCTAATGGAGTAATAACCTGCTTACGGTCCTATATTTCAATATACTATCATATGAGTTACATGCATGAAATGCTTGCATATAAAGTGAAGATCTCTGTAGAAGCGAAAAACTACAAATAGAATTTATAAATAAAACGATTCGAAAAGTGTCTTCTGGGAGAAGGAAAATAAGTATTGTCTAGTTTTTATTCGTTTTAGATGTATTCCATTTAATGTATTCCAATCATAGGTTTGCATTGTTGTCTTCTAGGTAACAGCATTTGGCCAAAGTTCTGGGGGAACATCGCTCATAGCTCTTCTTGCTTCGCCACTCTGCAAAAGTCTGTTTCACAAAGTTTGGATGTTGAGTGCTTCACCAGTTTTGAACAAAACCGCAGCAGAAGCATTTAAAGATAATGAAATATTTATATGGAAGTCCGGATGTGCCGATGTATCGTGTCTTTACAACCTGTCAGCATCAGAAGTGGTTTCAAGCATACCATGGCATAGGTATCCATACTGGGCCATGGATGACCAAAGCGATTTACCAACAAAAGGGAGATTTGATGGCGCATTACCTATTGTAGACGGTATTGCATTTACTTACTCCTGATTTCTAAAAGACTAGAATATTGTACAAACAGCTTTTTTGGAAGCCTCTCTTAAAGTATTGTGGATCAGTTGTGCAAAATTTCTGTTTGCTTTATGAACTAATGTAAAAGAAAAAAAACTTTACGCTCATTTTATTTTTCAATAATAAAAATCCATAAAAAAAAATCAAGGAAAAATGAATAACTCAAGTGCACCATCCAACCACATACCCTTTTTATGTTATTTTTAGCATGTTTGTCCAAAGCAACACTCGCTCATACAAGTGGAAAGAGAAAAACAGCTTCATTAATAATTGTTAAAGATATTCTTTATCTAATTTATTCAGGTTATGTTCTTCATGAGGCGCCATTTGAAGCATGGGCACGTGGAAAGGGAATAGACGTTCCTGTGATGATAGGTCAGAGCTATAATTCGTTTTCCAAATTCGTATAAAGCAACGTCATTCTAATGCGTTTCATCGTGTTATTTTTTATATAATTCTGCGCTGACTTATATATTCTTGCACAACGGACTGGCGTTTCAGGTGATTTTACCCATGCCGGCAAAACACATCTGCCCCCCCCCCCCCTCCCCCTCCCTCATGCAAGATGACTCTCGTGCTGTTAATGCCAACTAACAGTTCATGCACTGATAATATATTGTTTATGTAAAAATAGAAAAAAGCTGTATTATACCTTGATAGTTTCTCATCGTTCCTTATAGTATATTTCTCGATTCAAAATACGTTACTTTACCGTAAGAACATAGCGTTACTTTACAAACGATAAAACTAAAGTGGAACTTTGTTATGATGCGTAATGCAAATCATCATGACGTCACTTCTGCTTACGGACGTTAATTTCCCGCGCTCTACTATAGGAAAGAGTCCAACAAAAAAGTATTTCTACCTGTTATTTGTAAAATACGGTATGCAAGAAAAATAATCTGCCAGAATAAAATGCTAACATGTTTACGATATGCATAAAAAATATCAGTCATGTGTTTACGAATCGAATGGAAATATGCGTCACTAGGCCACCTCGGCAAGCCTCATTACCGCCCAATGCGCAGGTGCCCTCGGGACGGATATTTCTATCTGATTCGTAAACACATGACAGATATTATTAGGAATTTGACTAGAACTAAGTGTCGATGTATATCATATAAGAGTGTAACTACGCATGTAATAGAGTGAACTTTGCATCGAGAAAATATGCAATATGTGCCTTCTGGAGAACAGACCTTAAGTCGTGCAATATCTCCATCGCTACACCCGTATGCATATTTCACGAAATAATTTTCAAATATAGTGCTGTATTGCAACATGTAACTCATTAGTTATCTAAAGGTCAAATTCTGTTAAGTTACTAGTATTTTAAATCGAAAATTGAGACACACTGATCAACACTTCTTCTGTATCCGAATTCCTCTTTTTAACAATATATTTCATCTTGTCTTAAACATGTGTGTGTTTATTTATGTTTAAGATCTGTATGAATATTATCGGAACTTCACTTTATAATTATGTAGGATCAACGGCGCAAGAATCGGACCTATCACCATCACCAGTTAACGTCATCGAATCGACTTGGAATACAACCGATTACAAAGATCATGTGATTAAAATGTTGGGCACTTTTAATGACGTAGTGGCTAGAACAGCTCTGCATTTATACCCAGAAAATGTTTCAACTCCCGAGTTCCAGCTGACCACTATGATGACTGATATAGGAGTCACGTGTGGGACGGACTACTTGGCTACTATCTTAGCAGCGAGTATACGGTCACCAGTGTATCGCTACGTCGCAACATATTACACGAAAGATCAACCAGCAACACCATTCGGTGCTCGATATCCAGCTAATTATGCATACCATGGAATTGATGTTTATGGCTTCTTCAACACAATGGATTATGTCCTAGCACATGGCCGAGGATCACGTGATGCTATTTGGGAAGATCGTGTGCAACGTGAAATCATGGCGTTCGTTCAAACAGGAACGCCGGAGACATCTGATTGGCTACACTATCCGGACATCACAGCAGAGCTTGATACAAACACTAAAACATTCCACAGTTACCACGCATCACAGTGCGAGTTTTGGCTTACGAACGGATTCTTTTCTTATTCGTGGATAAACTAATTTGCAATTCTTCCTAGCTTTAAGCACATTACCTTACCTTTCAAAACGAATCTGGTATAGTTTTTAATAGGCTGCACTCTATGCTTCAAACGGATCTTCTTTTACAAATTTTATGTGGTCTTTATCTTTTTTAAGCTCCCTATAGCTCATATGATCTAAAGGTCAAGTAGCCAATACTTTCTCTCCACTCTATAGGATCAAATCTCCTTAACAAATTTTGTATTACCCGAGAAAAGGTTAACAATAATTAAAGTTTCGAAAATATTTCAAAATGTACAAAATAGATGTTCATTTGATAACCCTTTACCAAGACACATCGTCAAACGCATTCTTCTAACCAGCTGGTCGAGTTTTGCAATAATTTCACCAGAAATGTACATTGAGTGGTCCTCTGCTTAAGTTGTTAAGGTAGTTATGCACGTTTGGATCGAAATTTTTTCTACAATGTAGAACTTGATTAAACCCTGATTTTCCAAATCTTAAGACTATACTTAGAAAATTCGGCAGTTAAAAAAGATAGGGTCGAGTGCTTGATTTTTTGCTAGACTGATCTGAATAATTTGGACTTCACGTAATTTTTCGTAATGGGAGTCTATGAAACAATTACAACTTTTATAACAGTTCCCTTATAGAAAAATTTCTACAATGTAGATTTTAATGAAACTTCTCACAGTCGTAAATTAACATATGGTCTAAAATGTGGTGAAATAAAATGTATAGGTCCGTGTGCTTATTTTTGAGATATTTGATCATTAGTGAACCGCACATTTCAAGGTAATTTTAAGACATTATTTTGAATTATTTAACGTCCCAGATGTTTTAATATCATATTTTAACTTTTCAAAAATAGTAATAGTCCTCTTGTAAAAACAATACTCACGGGTTGCCATTAATTTATAAAATGATTTTCATTTCCGTACACCGAATCCAGGCTTATTTCTATGTTATCCGGATAAACAAAGAGATATAAAAATGTACTTTGAGATAAATGACGTTACGCCATCACTTCCGGTTAATCAAACGTGCAGAACTGCCTTAAAGCTATTTTAAATTGTCAAAAACATGGCTGCCGGTGGGGGCCACTTTTCCCTGCGTTGCTCTACAAAACAATATATCTTTATATATAATATAATTTTGCAGAACTCTCCAAAGTTTATATACTTAAGATGTGAAACTTAGGTGTGCGATCTATAACCATCATGCTCGTCTTGTTTTCAAGTTTACCCGGAAAATGACGTTGAGCAATAACTTCGGATGTAAAAAAAAATCTCAGTCTAATCAAAGTTAATTGTACTGTCACATATTACAATGATCATTTATGCCATTTCAATATGGCTATCCTACGTGACGTTTTTTCTGGACCGTTACTATTTTAGCGTAGATTCAGGTAGGTATTTTAACGATAATTTCAAATTTCCGGAATGGATTATAAACAGATATGGCACAGCAAAAAATGTGAGTCATTTGCGGCCCTAATATTGTTTTATATATGGACCTTCTTGATTTTCAAACATTCAAGACAATACAGGTGAAATACACGTCCATTTAATTGTTGTTTTTTAATTACTAATTACAAACCTTTCCAAAGGACGTTTTGTCTTTAATGTATAGAAAATACTAGTTCATTATATAGTTTTTTTTATTCAAACAGTACATAGCAATTAACTCGGAATCAAGATGATCTTAATTGTGTGATTCAGTGGGTGGGGGTGGGTCGAAGGGCGAGGATACTTAAAAACAAGCAATTGAATTAACTTGAAAAAATATGAAAAATGAAATACAGGGGCGGAGAGTTCAGGTTATTGGGTATGTGTGTATATGAGGATACTAAGATACAATATAAAGAGACCGTGGCTGAGCTGAATTAACATAAGAAGTAAAATCAGGTCCAGACAGGTTGGGGATGCGAATTGTTGATGAGGGATATTAAGATATAAATGAAAAAAATTACTGAAAGTGAAAATGAAATACAGGGGCGGGTAGGGATGGTGGTATGTGTTTAAGGGATTGGCTTTGGATGGAGGTGGAACGGGATATATATGGATGAGGGATATTGAGGTCAAATATCAAGAAAGTGAACTCAAGGTAAAAAAATACAGGGAAGTAGAGGGGTAGCGAAGTAGGTATATGGGAGGTGAGGAATGCGCATAAGCAATGCCAACTGAAATACAATACAAAAGAACTGAACTGAAAGTGAAAAACATAAAATGTGAGGTATTTCTGCGATCTTGACCTTTGACCGCAAAAGCAATAGAAATCCTTCTCAGTCTGAAAGCTGTAGCTATTAAACTTTCTGACTTAGAATCCGGAAACGCAAAAATACCAGGGATTAAGTCAGTTCCCCGTGACGTTGATTTTTAAGGCACTGACACTAAATCAACAGTGGACATTCCGTAAATTAAACGGTACTTTGTCACTGACGAAGTTTGAAAGCCACAGCTGTTATTCCTTATGACTTAAAGTCCGGAAAGCAATACAGTCTCCAAGTCACCGTGACCTGAGTAATGTAAAGTGTGTGCAGAATTATAACCTGAAACAGGTTATTTAGACAAACAGGAGGGGGAAAAACTAAACGGAATAAACTAGTGCATCGCCTTGAAACGATCAGTGGCAAGAACCGTTATTGAGATGGTGCAGACTAGATAACCTGAATATTGTCAAGTTGTCACTGAAAACTTCTGAATCATTTTTTGTCTTTTCTTAATATTATAGTTCACCTTTTATCTGATTTATGCGTGTTTAATGTCAGTCATTTACACATATACTGCTGCGGGTTTCGTTCTAGTCTGGCTGCTCTATTGGAACGTGGCTGCTTTTATAGGAACATTCTTGTTGTTGTCATCATTCCTAAAGTTGTCCCAGTACGATACAGTCAATATGGTTTGTTAGCTCTGAACATAGTTATTCAAAAATCAAAAAATCGTATTTACGTCAATACGACGTTCAATTTTACTTATTTCTGGCTCTTTCGCACGTCAGTTTTCAAGGAATATATTCTTCACATGTATATCGAAAACAAAGGTACTGTTAATACATTTTGTATACTAAGATGGAAAAATACGTTCATGGTCACTAATTAAACATATGATCTTTGTATATTCCATCTAATGTACTAAGTACTACTTCGGAACCATTTTATTCATTTCAAAATAGCATCACTTTTCCTGAATGTACCTTTCATGAAAATTCTATCCGAAATCAATGGAAAATGATCATGATACTACGTGTTGAACGGTTACATGGTGGTTTACTGTGATCCCAAAAGTAACAACTCGTGGTAAACCTTTCCTTTCAGAATTTCTGTCTTCTAGAGAAACAAATTTATTTCTACTTTTGATAAGAGTCTATGAAAACAGCTAGGAGAACTAAAATATTCCTTGCAAATGCATTGTGATTAAAGTATGACAATACTCCAAACATTTGAAAATGTATGATCTGCTTGTATTCACTTTCGATTTTGTCTTAATCATATTCTTTCACGTTCATGTATACTTCCGAAAGGTTGCTGTAAAAATAATGTTTTGTCTCTCCGATTTAAATAGTGACTATATGATCTTTCGTCACGGATTAATAGAACTTGTAAACCTTTTCAAAACATTTGGACTCGGTATGGAAGTTCAGGGTCGGCCTCTGCTCAGTATGCTAATTTTATGGATCTGCGAAATAAATGGACCAAAATTATTCACATGACAGCCAGATATCTTTAGATAGTTCATTCATTTACTCCTACACGTCCTTAAACACTATTCCATCGATATAGATATAAAACCCAGTTACCACCAAACTTGTAACCCTCGAACCGAATATTTCCATCTGCATTTTCAGCCAGTATTATTTTGTCTCCCACTCGTTGTCAGTGTCAGTGTCTATCTGTCTGTCACAGTTTGTCTGCTCAAACTCTCTGACGCCTTAAGCCGGATTAACACCAAACTGTGAATATTGATAAGCCTAGTTTTTCATATCGTCGGCATGATTCAGTGGGGTTATGGCCCTTGGTTTGTCGAATTTTATAAAATTTAAGCTTTTTCTCGTATCATATTGGGCTGATGTCCAGCAAATCGTACAGGAGTGATCAGTGCCAAGCCTAACTCTGCATATTAGTGGCATGTTACGGTTCATTGATTTTCATAACCTTTCATAAACAGACACAGTTAAATTGAGACTGACGTAGTTTTGGATCTATTTATTTAACTACATATACAGACAAACCATAACACAGATATTCTTTTAAATAAGACATTCAAATCACAAACATTTTTGATATAAAACAACTTTCAATTTCTGAAGTGAACGAACATATATAGAGCATGTGATATTACATTACTAATATTATTTTAGAACTACAGCAGTAAAATCATCTGTTATATGACAATGCAATATAACTGAATGTTTCTCATTAATATAATGTACATTCATGCCCATGTTGGCATGCAGATTTATAATATCAATGATATCAATGATATTTCACAGATTAAATTAAACATATGTATACCTAGATCTACACAAGATTGGCATATTACACTAGTAAGATAGGCAGTAGAACAAACGAGAACTTTAGTTCAGCTCCCTGAGTAACAATAATACATTTTTTTTGTATATTACATGGATGACATATAATTATTTCAGTCATCATATCTTTTGTCAACATGTATAATATCGATATTGTAAATTGTAAAATGTAATACACACATAGATCTATCTTTGAAATAAAATATGTTTATCTAATTAAGACAGTATTAATGAGAACAAAAAATCAAGAAAAACAACACACGATAATTTACAGATAAAAAGATTTACATGAATAAAACTTTCCACATAGTAATGTATATGAACAAAACGTCAATATTAAATTGGCTGTCAAAACGTACGTCACCACATGTCGATGAACGTAACAAAGAGATTTTATTACAATCTAAATTTTGTCGGGAGAATTCTGTATGAAACAATCAAACAGCAGTTAAATAGCCGATCTATACTAGCGTGTCTCGGAAAACGTTTATAATAAAAAATACAAATGTTAAAATTTCAATTTTATAAGAAAAGGCAAAGGTCTTCCGTAAATAAAAATGGCAAAGGAAACGGTTAAGAACAGTCTATGATAATGACATGACTTCTAAGGTGGATTATTGCGCATTGGATATTACGTAAAGCTTAATTCATTAGGTAGTAAATAGTCTGTGTAAAACTGTAGGTAATTTGCCATGTATATATACTACAAAGGGATACAGGAGCTAAAACCCTATAAATTCTTTTACATGTCGGTCTTCCTGATTATCTAAAAGAATCTTTTCTAGTAGGACACAGTTTTTCTCAGACAAATGCCATACATGAATGAGAAAAAATATGTTTACATATTATACTGGGTTTACTAACTTGCCAATGACATAGGATATAATAACTGTTTTTAAAACTCAAGGTTTTGTGCATCTATCTATCAACCAAAGGTGTTTCTACTTTGTATTGCAATTCGTCAAGCAAAATTCCCAAACAATCAGCATGTAATGAGAACGCTTTTTAATTGACAAAACACAATACGACAAGTTCCTGAAATCAGTTACTAACTGGAAAACAATTGGCGTTGTGGATCAGGCGTGTAGATTTTAATCTTGGGGTCGGGTGTTTGAGTCTGTTTGCATCTGCAATAGCAACTTACTTGTAAAATTGCCACATTCAGCACGAATTTGGACGGGGTAGCTATTGTAATACAGTAGTTACTATTCAGCAGATCTAACCACTACGCTACCGTGTCATAGGCAGTCTTTACTGATCGTTTTAATTAGTAAAACATTTTTCCGAAAAGATTATTGCATAATTTTACAAACGCTCCCGAATACAATGGCGGAGATTGATGAGTGAAAGATAAACAATACTGATACAAACTCAGCAAACAATACAGTAAGGTTTTATTGTTTATTCTTACACGACCAGTACATAACCTACATACATGTAGGGCAAAATCTATCTCAGGTTATTCTGCAATAACGTCAAGGTGCGTAGCACGGTCGTAAAAAGTAGTTACCATTTTTTTCTAAACCATTTTTTTTAACACTGTTGATACTAGTATGTCGTGTTAGAATCGAAATAACCACAGACACTTGTGGCTCAGACAAGCTTATAGTTTTATATTATTATCACATATACGTATCTGACGAATATGAACAGGTTTCATAAGTTTCTACTGATATTTAAAAAATGCTCCCATATACTATTTTGCCGAATTTCGTCCTGAAATTTATACAGTACAAAATTCAAGATATATGCGATTGGGTTCCGATTTTATTTTGTCGCCATATTGTTCGATATTTTTGCTATTGTATCAGACACATGGCACCTGGCGTCACTTTTCGTGCAACGCCCAGTTCCGTGTGCTCTCGGCATTTTTCCTTTCCTGCGCTCTGAATGTCATATAAATGAACAATACAAAATAATTGTCACTTTGCATTCAGAAAATGCTACTCAATGATACAAAATTCAGTGAAATAAGATTAACGTGAGATGATATTGTGACGTCAGAACGGAAAAACTCACACCAAGTTTTGCTACAAATTTTGCCTTAAAAGCCAGTTTATAAAAAATTGGCTCAATAAAAAAACGTATAACTTTGGTATGTTGTTTCACAGTATGTGTACGTCTAGCAGACACATAAATATTTAGGGGTCACCGACCTCTACTTTCCGCAATATAATATAACTTTATCCCCCCCCCCCCCCCCCCCCCACATGGTCATGGTTTGAGGCTATATGACGTTAGAGTTTAAAGAATGTGGTTTCAACTTACACAACTCACGTTCTTACTAAAAACGAGGTGTATTTTAGAAATTTTCACGATATATTCGATCTGAACTGCAAATGCCATGTACTGGTGAAAGGGAAACACCTTTGCCAAAACGTATATTTTATACTATTGTCCGTTAGTATTGACCTGACACTCATTTATCTTCGCTATGTTCGGGCATTTTCATTACTTTACGCAATACTGTATCCTGAAAATATCTATTATTACACAAATAACCTTGAAAGTTAACTGTCTACCTAAGATACCTTTAATGATTTTTATTCTACACTTTCTTGAATACAAGTATATTTCTTTCAATAAATGAACCATAATATTTGATGAGATAAATATACCCATTTCCTGTCTGTAAAATTTGGAGATGAAATTTGAAAAAAAAAAACAACAAAAAAAAACAAAAAACAAACAAAAACAAACGATTATCAGACTGAGAACTCGGACCAACCCCGAGATTAAGGGCTAATCGTTTTGTCCCCGCAGCTACTTGCACAAGTGGTCAATTATCAAGGAATATTTACGCAACAGTTATATCGCTATTTAGATTCGGACACCGAAAATTAAATTACGGAAATATACGTATTATTCATGAGAGCCAGGTCAGTACCAACGGACAATATCCACTATTGTCCTAAGTATTGACTTGGCACTAATTAACCTTCTCCAATATTTCTGCGCGTTTCCGTTGATTAACGAAATATTTGTATCCTGAAAATATCTATATAACTAAATTAAGTAACATTTACAGTTATTCAATGACACGGCGACGTGCTGCTAAGGTCTCCGACTACCACGCACGTTACCACGGGAACAAAATCACTTAGAAATTGCTTTAAGGACGCTCGCTACAGTTTCGTAATTTTTTTTCTCAATAATAGATTTTGATGAAATGTTTTGTATTAAAAGATCATGTTATGATGTATTGAAAAAATGAAATAAAAATACTAGGTCACCAGCTTTGTTTCAATTTAATTTGCCCCTAGATATGGTGCTATTTTTAACATTTTTCAAAATTTCTATAATCCTAAAATATAGTTCAGTAAAGTACAATAATCAGCATAAATTTGATATCTAAACATTTTATAACGGAAAACAATATATCTATTTGAAACATGCTCAGAGAAATCAAAAGAAGATGATTTTGTAAAGAAAGGAATACTTATTCAGCAGACCCAAGGGCTATTTTTGCATATTTTTGTCAATTTTAAGTTGGTACTTTAGCTATTTTATCGGGTTTCACATAATAGAATTTAATCAAACTCTGCACATACCTTTAATAATGTCTACCTAATCTAAAACTAAAAGAAAATTGATAGGTCACCATATTAGATTTCGCTTAAATCAAATTACAACGAGGTGGGGTGTGGCGGGCATTTATACAACGCAGGTTGGTACAAAGTACTCTTTCAGTGTTTGAGCAAATGACTTAGAGATATATCAAATTATCAAACGGCAGGTTTCTTAATAAGCGGATTCTTAGGTGTTTCTGAAGCATTCTGATGTCATAGAACGATGAAAGTTTCCGCCTTTTTCCGAACAAAACCTATAGTTTATAAATACGGATGTACGGTATTGGTACGGTGTGGGATTAGAAACAGCTGTGACTCAATGCAGAGTGGGAGGGCCGGTATAAATTACAGACTCCAGTATATGTCGGATTGAAGCAATTTGAACTAAATGTACCTTAAATGTATATATTTTGTAACCATGGTGATACTTACCCTAACATTTAGTCGGTATGTTATACATATTTTACATTAAATGCATGCGAACATACAATAACTTGCGAAACTTTGCCGTACGCGACATTAGATAATCACGTCCGGGCATGCGCAGAAGGCCGCTCCAACTCTGTAGTGAGCTACATCGATTAGAAACACAACCAAATTGGCACGGTGTTGGGGGTAAATATCGCCCTGTCCGGAAAAACTGTAGCGAGTGCCTTTAATGTAATGTTATATTATTGATACCTGTTTCAGTTTTACATTATTTTATGTATCATATTTCATGAATTTTATTTGTTTTCTCTTTTAGTATCTATTTTCTGGAACGCTGGTGACACTTTTTCTTTTTTTATGTAAGACACTTTAAAAACAATTTTATTCCACAGTTATTATTAAACATGTAGACAAAGAGACAGAGACAGTGATGTCAAAGTTAGGCAGAGTAGCTAGTTCAGCGAAGAGACTTTATTCCTGAAAGATAGGTCTTCAGATGACGTTAAAGTATTGCAGCTGGTCCGACGCAGAGAATTCATTATTGAGACAATGTCTTTTTATTACAATTAAGCACAGCTACTGGTCCGACGCAAATAATTCATTTCTTGACCGGAACTTTTAATTAAGTGCAGTTACAAACTCTCAATAAAGTAACAAATACTAGAAAAGATGTTATAAAACCCCAACCAGTTGCAGCTTTCAGATTTACGGAGTACGTAGATTTAGTAAAAGTCATATCTGTTTCTCAGGATGCCGAAATTGTAGTTTCGTGTTCATATTTTACCAATGAACAAAGTCCAAAAGTTTTTTTTTCGATAATACTCTTAGATACAAAATGTTGTTTTCATGATTATACACCCTTTATCAAATATCTCACCAAGATATTTCATATATACAATTCTTCTTTCCGGAACATGTTCTGAATGTTTCAATTTATTACATGTTTTAAATAATCTGAATTTTTCTTTAACACCTTATTAGTAAATTCCCATTATGTCTCTAAATACTTTCGTGTCGATTCATTTCATCAATTTATTCCCGATTTACCGTTAATACATGCAGCTCCGCGTACTATTTAGATTATTTTGTTAAATAAAACACGATTTAGCGTGTCATTTCTTAATGGGGTAGGGGTAAAATATCGTCAAATATTTAAAATAAAAGTCAGTGACCCCTAACTATTTATATGTCTACTACACGTACACATACTGGGAAACAACATACCAAAGTTATACGTTTTTTCATCGAGCCAATTTTATATAAACTGGATTTTAAGGCAAAATTTGTAGCAAAACTTGATGTGGATTTTTTTTTATTCCATACCTCATGTTTTTATTCGGATGTAAATGAGATGTGAAACCAAAATTATTAGTCCTGTTTGGCTCCATATAACCTACTGTGTTGGTGCGCCGTAAAACCCAAATAAATAAATAAATGATGTGGATTTGTCCGTTCTGACGTCATAATATCGTCTCTTACGTCTTAAGCGTTAATCTTATTTCGCTGAATTTGTACCATTTCGTAGCATTTTCTGAATGCAAATTGACAATTGTTTTATATTTTTCATTAATATGACATTCAGAGCGCAGGAAAGGAAAAATGCCGAAAACACTCAGAAATGGGCGTTGCACGAAAAGTGACGTTAGGGGCCATGTTTCTGACACAAAAGCAAAAATCTCGAACAATATGGCGACAAAGTAAATTCGGAACTCAATCGCACGTATCCTGAATTTTGTACAGTATAAATTTCAGGACGAAATTCGGCAAAAACATTTGGGGCCCATTCTACCTTAAATACTGAAGATACCAAACTTTTCCAGTGTTTTCCTCATTGTTTACATATAGTGACCTTGTTTGGAACGATTTTATTTAAGGGGACGCATACTTTGAAATTAGAAAAAAGTGGGTGGGGTATGATAAAATTTATCTGCAAAAAAGTACAAGGTTTTGGTACATGAAATGGATACTGTTTCAACTGTTATAAGTACACAAAGGATTGCTCACTAAAATTAAAATGAGAAAAACTGAAACAAGAAAGTTATTGTTGAATTACATAAGACTTATTGTGTACATTCAAAGTCAACAATTAATACTTTTTTTGTGCGAAAATAATAGTGCTTCATCTTGTCCAAACATTTATCAATCTCCTACAGATTCTAATTTAAAGAAAAAAGTGAAATAAGTTCACTGTCTTGCTTTTCATTTTGCATATGTAAGCTAAAACACATTATTTAGTTTGTTTACAAAGTAGTGCATAAAAAAAGATACGGTGGTCAAGGAATGCCACATTCCAAAACTAAAAGAGTATATTCTCCTTAATACATTAAACATTTATCGTTACAGAAGTCGAGTGGCTTACAATAAGGGCCTAGAAATGTTGCCATTATTAATTTTCAACTTAGTATTCATGAACTACAATGCACTTAAATATCAAAACACATTCAACAAACTCTTGAAAATGTGTTGTCTTAAAAATCCCTAAAATTAGGTATGAAATTTGGTTGAGAGGTCCAATCAATGTGTATATGTGCAAAAGTAACATTCTAATCTTGTTCACAAAACTTACTAATACACAGCAGGAATGTCAATGATCAAAACTGGACGAATATACAGTTATCCTCACTTTAATGTCATTTATAATTTGTCCTTGAATTCTCCACCATACTTTTCATAACTCTGTTTGCACGAGTTGCACGAGAATGCTGTCATTCACGTAAAAAAACGGGATCAGATAAGTTGTAAATGCAATATCATCTAAACGTAATTAAGGTATTATGCAGTTCAAGATAAACTTTATCTCATAACGTAATGAACAAGTATAACGTTGTAACAACAGCTATACTTACACTGATGTATAGTAGTCGCAACTTGACCGCGATGGTTGACCTTAGGCTGATTATTCATATC
The DNA here is from genome assembly GCF_021730395.1 of Mercenaria mercenaria. Classification (NCBI taxonomy): domain Eukaryota; kingdom Metazoa; phylum Mollusca; class Bivalvia; order Venerida; family Veneridae; genus Mercenaria; species Mercenaria mercenaria. Next base: position 95,600,705 of record NC_069365.1, read on the forward strand.
GATTATTTCATTATAGTAATCAAGAGTGCTTAGGATAGCCGTGTATAATTATATTGAATAAGTTTGTATACATTGCAGTATCAAAGTATATATATTTGCCTTTGATCAGTTAAAACTTTCCAATACACTATTTATATTTACATAAATTTATATTTCCTTTTTCTCGTGCAATCTGTGTTTTACCTACACTCCTTTTCATTAATAGGTTGTGCCTCATTATGTATTATAATACAAAGGTCAACCATCGGGGTCAAGTTGCGTCTACTATACATGTAAGTAGCAGTCGGTTTATAAGTGACTTTATTGATTCATTTTGTGTTTTGTTATTGTTGTCAAAAAGTATAACGGAAGTGCCTCACAACTGAAGCGGAAACCAGTTTGATGCGCAAAGTAGTCCACTGTAAGTAATATTTTTTGATAAATATCCACAGAAATTAATAATTTTTTAATATTAAAGACTAATATCTGAATAGGATTCATTATTTGATAAGAAATTATAATCATCGACATGTTTTTTTAAAAATCATACACGTGCTGGCACCTAAGTTGTCTCCCGTTGTTTATTAGAGTTACCTTTTGTCCGGCGCAGTAATACTTTTTGCAGTGAATCGCCGAGAAGTCGTGGGAAAATGAAAAACCATGTAAATAAACTAAAATTACCCACCTTTTCAAGATGAATTTCAAGTGATCGACATTATGCTTTTAACCCGCCTGACCTGTGTAGCATCTTAGATATCTGTTCTAAGGTATTCATTGTGTAGAATGTCATGTTATGCCCTTGCAATGCTAATCCCACTCTGATTTTTTTTGTTTACATTTTTATCAATGAGAAATATGGCGTCCATCCCGAGCTGAAATGACGTGGCGTTAAATTTTTACATGTTTAAGCAAACCTGGTGTGTTAGAAAGAAAATTTCATCCCTTCAACATTATTTGTAACACTGTTATTGTAAAAAAAACCTGCCTTTTCCTTATACAAAAGCTTAATATTTTGTGTTGAATGTACTTTCACAAAGACCTCTGTTTTCCTATTACATTCATAGTACAACATCCTTATCCACAAAGTACTGAATATTACAGGTGTCCATCAGTATTACATCAGTTTAGGAATATGTTTTTTATCTTCCCACCATCGATTTCTTGAATATGTACCCCTTCCTCATTTCTGTATGAACTGTGAATGTAGCAATATGCGTCCCCTTAAGTTAATCCGACACAGACACACATGCTATTGATGTCCATCCACTCAGCGCTTAATAATCTTTCCGGTCATATACATATTATTACCTGTCATGGACTTAAAACAGCAAATGTCTTCTTTATTTCCATCTCACGCAAGTAACTTTTCGTTTGCGACATCAACTCTCCGTTGAATTGTCCGTGGTACGCGGCTGACATGCACATGTTTTGACAACGCAGAGTGAGGGGAACCAATAATGCATATGTGTAAACACATTACTCAATGAACTCGCGTAAATTTTTTGCGCCAATCAGTCGAGAATAAGTTCCATTTTATTACCAGTCGCTGGCTGTTGCAAATGAGCAGCGTGTCACTCAAAAGAACAAAATGCTTATTTGCATTTGGATAAATTGACACGTCTGTCACCACGATATTTTATCAGGAATGCAAAAAGAATACTTTATCAGCACTTTCTACTGCGTCAGTATGTATGTGCATATAATGTAATTGTGCACCTGCTTATCTGATGACATGTCATTCTCGGTGTAAATTTATTTTGGGTATTCTAATTTCTTCAGTATGAGATAATTCACGGAGAGATTATACAGACCAAAACGGTTGAAAAAAACGTTGCAGCTGAGAAATGTGATAATTTTACAAATTTTGCGCCTCATTAACGCACAAATTAGAACATTTTTTATTTATTACTCTTAAGCATATAACAGCTTATCGACATTAGAAATAATTTAGAAAGAAAACACAATTATTGTAATATATGGCTCATGATTTCGTGCTGTATCCTACTTCCATCCGTGCTTTGAATTAACAATACAGCTATCTTTTTTAATATTACATGTTAATGGTGAGATAGATATTAGTACTGATATAAAGCTTGAAAAGGACTGAAAGTGAAAAACAATAATTTTTCAAATGCAAGCTGAATAGGACTTAAAGGGAGTGACATTAATATGGAATACATAAAGGAGGAAGTAGCTGTACACTATGGTATCAGTTACGCATAATAACCAGCAGCTATACCTATTCAATGACAACAAACATGGCAAGTTTACACAAATTTATTCTATAGGTCCTTTGTAAAACACGTTCTGCAATTTATATAAATAATTCTTCTCACCCTGTTTTCATTGTAATAATGGCACAAGGTTTTGAAGGAAGAGGAGTAGGTGAAACTAAACGATGATCGCTTTTTAAATAATAATCTTTCAACAACAGCACGATCACATAAAATTCGTGAATGTTGCATTATGTCGACGCGCCAGATGGACGTCGACGTTTAGACGCCACAAATGGCTGATAAAAGTGCATAATGAAATAATACGTCTATGTATGTTAAATAATATATATTATTATGCTATTTTTCAATGTAATAGTTGTAGACGTGATAATTTAGATAAAACACATAAATTCATCATTAATTAACTGGATGAAATGATCCATGAATTTCCACAGAGACTCGGCCACTAAAGATTGCTATAAACATCTATTATTCAATCTCTCGATAATATCTGTATGTGTTGAAACAAACCTTCATGTCATGTTATGCTGTAGACATATGGCTGATTAGAAACTGTGTGCAAGTTTTATTAATCATATTATTTCAAGGCTTTTCCATGAAATTATTTACATATAAGGTAATGAAATTATTTACATTTAAGGTAAATTATTGTAGTATGCGGTCAGTTATAATGTACCTAGTATAAGAAAAAAGAGAAATTATGAGTGTTTAAAGTGCACTGAACCTTACCTATTATATTTTGGCACTGCACTTACCATGAAAATTCAAAACAGAGTTTTGAGGAAATTTAGATATTTTTAGCACTAGACAGGTATCTTTGAGCGTATATTCAAAATAGAAACCTATAGTTATGATACAAGTTTAAATATTTTTAAATATTTTGATTAAAGTACTAAGGAAAATGTACTGAACCTTACCATACGATTTTATTTACATTTTCCCTTAATTTGAATCCTATGACCAACATTTTGGGAAAACTACAAAAGCTTGTCAACAAAGACTTGTATGTTCCAAAAAGTGTATGGAGGTTTATATCTAGGAGATTATCTCCAGCATGTTTAAAACAAACAATATTTAGGGAAAACACCTTTTCGTATAGTGCTGAAATATTTGTCCACCGAAAAAGATTGAAACGGGCGCATGTATCTCGATTAATTATTTGTAGCACATGCCGTGAAAAACGTGCAAAAGATTCATAACACTGCCAAACTACCCTTATAAAAAGTAGAAAATCAACAATTATCCGAAACCGACATTTTTCAATAAGAAAGCAGAAGAAGATGTGGAAACCAAGCTTTTTGTACATCTTGGTATGTATTGGTGATTATGTAATTATATCTCTCCCCCTCCCCCAACCACACAGGGGGAGGGGGACATATTGTTCTTGCCCTGTCCGTCCATCAATGACACATCATTTCCTATCAATACTGGAGAACCATTCGACATAGAACATTCAAACTTTATAGAGTGACATGGCTTATGACATACACGAACCCTTTTGTTTTAGGTCGCTCCATGTAAGGTGAAGGTCACAGGGGCCTGAACCTGGAAAGCTATTTCTGATCACTAACTGGAAAACCAGTTGACTGAGATTGTTGAAACTTCATAGGCTGACTGATCATGCAGAGTGGACGACCATTATTGATTTTGGGTTCACTCTCTTAAAGGTCAATGTCACAGGGGCCTGAACATATAAAACATTTTCCGATCAATCACTTGAAAAACATTTGACCAAGAATTTTGAAACTTCATAAGATGATTGGTCATATGGTCCCTATGTAGAGTAGATGATCCGTATCGAGTTTGGGGTCACTCTATTAAAGGTCAAGGTCACATGGGCCTGAACATGAAATACTATTTCCAATCAATTACTTGAGAATCACTTGACCTAGACTGTTGAAACTTCATAGCATGACTGGACATGCAGAGTAGATTACTCCTATCGAGTTTGGGATCACTCTATTAAAGTTCAAGGTCACATGGGTCTGAACATTGAAAACCATTTCCAATCAGTAACATGAGAACAATTTGACCCAGATTGTTGAAACTTCATAGGATGATTGGACATGCAAAGTAGATGACCCCTATTGTTATTGGGGTCACTCCATCAAAGGTCAAGGTCACAGAGGTCTGAATATAGAAACTATTTTTCAAGAAATAACTTCAGAACCACTTGACTAAAAATGTTGAAATTTCAGAGGATGATTGGTCATGCAGAATATATGATCTCTATCTAGTTTAGAGTCACTCTGTTAAAAGTAAAGGTCACATGAGCCTGAACATGAAATACCATTTCCAATCAACTGCTTGAGAACCACTTGACCTAGAATGTTGAAACTTCATGGCATAATTGGACATGCAGAGTAGATTATCTCTACCGAGTTTGGAATCACTCTATTAAAGTTCAAGGTCACATGGGTCTGAACATGAAAAATCATTTTCAATCAGTAACTTGAGAACCACTTGATCCAGAATGTTGAAACTTCATAGGATGATTGGGCATGCAAAGTAGATGATACTTACTGTTTTTGAGGTCACTCTGTCAAAGGTCAAGGTCACAGGGGGCTGAATATAGAAAACTGTTTTCAATAAATAACTTCAGAAACACTTCACCCAAACTGTTGAAACTTCGAAGGATGATTGGTCTTGCAGAATAGATGACCCCTATCGGGTTTAGGGTAACTCTGTTGAAAGTCACATGGGCCTGAACATGAAAAACAATTTCCAATCAATAACTTGAAAACCACTTGACCTTCAATGTTGAAACTTCATAGGACAAGTAGACATGCCGAGTAGATGACTCGTATTATATATTTTGGGTCACTCCATCAAAGGTCAAGGTCACAGGGGGCGGAACATAGAAAACTCTTTCCAGTCAATAACTTGACAACTACTTAACCCAGAATGTTGAAACTCAATAGGATGATTGGACATGCAGAGTAGATATCCCCTATGTTAGTTGTTACTGAACGAACGAAACAGTTGTTTCAAATTATTAGCCAATTGATGCAGCACATAAAGAATTGCTCTTGCAGAAATTTTCAGTGAATTATGTATCTTTATACTAAGTAAATGTTTTGATACACTTAACATTTATGTCTGTTACTACTAAATATATTTGACACATGCTTAATGTATTATTCAATATCTTCATCCTTACTGGAGTCATTCTACACTCCAGTGATAGTTTCTGCTTCGATCCTCAGATATTCCAAATTTTACTATTCGGGTTCGAAATGGTGGAGCACGCTGTTTCCTATGACAGCGCGTGTTTCAATATGCAAGTAAAGATCACGATCATGAAGTGAGAAATTTTTGTTAGGCCATTCTTAACAAGTTTTAGGTACAAACATATGTTGAATGAAATATTGTTTTATTTTGTAGGTTACAACAGCGTTTTCAGGAAGACGCCACTGCTGAATTCAGCCTAAAGTCGGTTTGTGCTCAATATGCTAACGAAGGCGGAGAACTTGGCAAACTGACTTTGTCAAAATATGTCCAAAATATGTTTCCTAGTGTTCAAAGTTGCAAAACATGTTTCACAGAAGATAAGAAATATGGTACAATGTATAAAGGACTTAAAGGAAAAGCCTGTGTACATGAAAGCTACTTGACTGAATTATTATCGGAGCAAGCACCAAAACGTAGTTTAAGGTCTTCGGACTCTGTTACAGGTTGTTACGACGTACCATTTAACAAACGTAAAACATTTGGCGACAGAAGTTTTCAAACTGTAGGGCCGAAACTATGGAACAAACTACCAGTAGAAGTGAGAAATTCTGATTCGGTTTTTAAGAAAAAGCTCAAAACACTGTTTTTTAAAAGCTTTGAATCATGGTTCTGATTATTTCTCTGTTGGTGGACTAAATATGGTAGAGACGCTGAGTATACTCTATTATGTAGTGTGATCGACGTATGCTTTATACGCTATGTTGTAATTTGCACTGTACAGTAATTTTGTCAAATATGTCGTGTTTCATTGTTTGATACCATTATGTATATAGTTTATCATGATTTTTCTTTTTTAATTTAATGTACATCGCCAGTGAATATACTATATGTAAAATTAGGCGTTTAATCAAATAAAACAGTTTCAGTTTCAGTTAGCAATGAGTTCAGTGTGATTAAACAGTGGGTTCCCTCGCCGTTCTTTGTGTGCAAGAGCGATTGCGAAAACATAGAATGCGGAATGCTATGTCAGTTAGTAAATGGAAATCATTTAATGAAAAGAATATGTTTAAAAAAACTGGGAAATGGGAATTGTATGTTGGGGAAATGCAATTAAACTTAGAAAGTTTTTCTATCGAAGACACCTTTGTTGTAAGTAAATCGTCAATTGAAGACGTATGTAGCATTGTCCTTAAACTGCGAACTTGTCAAGGTAAAGAAAAGGAGAATGTTTACGTCAGGCTTGAGAAAAACGTTGTTTTAGAATATATAGGTGAAGAGAAAATCCCAATATACAGGTCACTGTCTTGCTGTCCGTTAGTTCCTCCAACAGCATACACACTCACTTGCAGAAACTGCCAATATAACATTAGAGCTACTAATGCAGAAAAGGATGAGCTTTCGAAGAAAAAGAAAGTGGAAGCGGGTAATCAAAGTTCAACTGCTGCTACATTTGATAGTGAGGACGATTCTAACGATGACCTCACCCTTTCTAATAGTACCCATCAAGACATGAGAGATATTCTAGAAAAGGTCCTTCCAGAAGCGAGTGGCGAAATGCTTGATCTGTTTTGTTAACCAGAAGTCAAATTTGGCCCGTAACCCTACAGGAAGACGATGGGACAAGAAAACAATAAGCCTTTGTTTGCCTCTCTGGTGCAGAATCAGAAAGACTTACGAGCAGCTTCGTAACAGCAAGGTGCTTATATATCCTTCTGGTGAAACTTTACGTCTCTACAAAGGTATTGTAGACCATCAAGCCGGTTTCAATAAGGACGTGTTTCACTGGATGGAACAAGAAGTCAAAAACTACAAGCCCTTTGAAAAGAAACTTATTGATGGGATATGCATTGACGAAATAAGCATACAAGAAAACCTATGTATGGTTAAATCTAACGGGGAGGTAAAGCTAATAGGATTTGTGGACATGGGTCTGATGCTGACAGTTTACGTATACTCTGCACAGGAGACAAAGAACGACCCCTTGCTACACATGTCTTTCAATTTCTCTACCTTGGCCTGAATTGATTCAGATTCCCTTTTGCCTGCTTTCCTGTCACACAAACGAAAGAGGGAAACCTGCATTTCCTCTTCTGGCAAGCTGTAAAATTTCTTAATATGTATAACTTTACAGTTTCGTTTGTGTCTATGGATGGTGCTCAAACGAACAGAGATTTTATGAAAATGTTCTTCCAAGAGTCTTCACCTTTACTTGAAAAGTTTTCAACAAAGAACATTTGGTCACCGTTTGATCCCGATAAAATATTCATTATGGATTTTTCCCACGTCATTAAACGAGTACGAAATAACATTCTTGCATAAAAACTACTTTTTTTACTGGATCCGCCCATGTATAAACGGGAGAAAAATCGTGTGCAAACAAGGCAATTCACGTGCTGTTAATACATGATTTTTATTTTTGAAATGCTTTGCCAGGGACGTATGTATGTATTTCTGCGCAGACTGATATTTGGCATTTGCATCTTGTTTCTTCCATAATAACCTCTTCTTGTAGCATTATAGATACAATGTAATTCGTAGTATGTTTAGCTGTATCAGTTTCCAACCCCAAACGTACCGCCCCCATCAATGTACGCACTAGCTTCTCTTAGAGTTTACTCCCTTTACAAAGCGTCTGTTCAGTTATTGAAAATAACTGTGAATAAATAAGTATCGCGTGTAACTTGTGCTATTTCCCGTGCTTAGGTATTATATTAATGATTTTTGTTAGTATACGTCGGTTTGTTTTTACCTGATTTTTCGCAGAATTCATATAATAAACATCGAAAGCAAGTCACTAGCTTCGTACTCATCCGTACTCTGTTTGTTCGTACTCAAAATAATTCGAATGTAAAGTTGTTATTCTTAAAACAATTGTGTTCCTGTTTATCAAATTTTTAAGTTATATGCAAAATTATGTGTAATGTAACGTTTGTAACAACTAAAAATAAAAATAAGATGCTCAAAAACCTTCAAATCACGCTTTTAGTAGTGTTGTTGTTATGTGTGCCCCGGTTATGGATATTTAAAACATGTTTACCGTTTCCAAGAACAACAAGAATGATAAATAAAAAATGTACCGGAATCGTCAAGTCATCACATATGAAAACAATGCATTTAGTCGTCGTGTAATGTTTTAATGCAAGAATAGCGACAATACACGTTTGTTTTGTGTATTAACGCCTGCAGAAGCCCTTGGGATATGTTTGTGACCGAGACCGAACACAAACTATCCAGCGGGCTTCTGCAGAGGTTAATACACAAAAAACGTGTATTATCCCTACATTCTTAAAATCGGTGACGGAAAAACTTATAAGCGTCATTAGCGCTTTAATGAACCTATTTATTGGCAATATTGGGTAAACGCATTTAAATTGGATCGCGATACAAATGCGTTTCCACTTCATCGGAAGCTTACCAATGATCATTTGTTCCTAACTCAAGAGTCTAAGATGCGAAATAAACTGGCCGAAGACCTGCTTGATGAAGAGATGCTTAATCTCATGGAAAATTTCAAGACGTCCGTTGGAAGTGATGGCCACATTTTAGACGATAGTATCGCGCTTCTAAAGGCATTCTTGTACAAACTTTCCGGGATGGAAGACCAATTGTAGATGTTGAGGACTCACGTGTGGACTGTCTATTAGAAGTACTAGAATGGTTCAACAATTGGGAGTTGCAGGTCAAACAAACAAATGAACTCACAGCGCCTGAAAAAGAAAAGAGGCTTATGTCAGCGCAGACAAGAGAAGACTTAAACTCTTGCATAGTTGGGTTTAATCAGCTTTGCCAAAACACTTTAAAGCAAGACAGGTATTCTATCGTGCCGGCACGTGTAAATAGAGACGTAATTGAAAACATTTGTTGCCAACAGAGAGGTGTAATAAATGAAAATAACACTAATACAACATTCTATCAATTCGTCAAAAAATGTCAATACTGTCGTAATTGGACAAAATACCATGTCAAAAAATGCAAATGCCCAACAGAGCGGCTGTGAACCGCTTTGTTTTAATATAAAGATGCCGCTTAAGCCCAAAGAAAAGAATGTTAAACAGAGAAAACAATTACCAGATTAAAGCAAATGATCAGTGAGATGTACTAGATAGTTTCTGATTGTTGAAACGAATATATGGAAAGTTAACAAGCAGATGGATCCTAGCGCGTGTGGACTGTCCATACAGCTGGTGAAATCTTGTTATTATTATTATAACTTTAATCATTTCAACAAATGATTGCTAGCATGCAAAATTATTTCCTACATATGGCAAATTTAGGATAGAGGCTTTGTTTAAGCGAAAACAGGCAAAATGTTGTATTGTGCATTTGTACAAGACAATAGCGCGTGTGGACTGGCCGTACAGCTGTCGGTACAAAAGTAACAATCATCATTTAAATTTCAACGTACTGTTTTCATTTTTCATCAAGTAAATTGATTTTCAATAATATACATTTAATATGGAAAGTCATTGAGCACTTTGTAAATACAACAATTTGTTTGTAGTACACATGGTGAGTCCCACTGGTACATTTGTCACGCATGCACGGACAATACCAAATTGAACGAATATGTAGAAAATTAACAAGTAGATGGATCGTAGCGCGTGTGGACTGTCCATACAGCTGGTGAAATCTGCTTGGTTATTGTTATTATGTAACTTTTATCATTTCAGCAAATGATTGCTAGCATGCAAAATTATTTCCTACATATGGCAAATTTAGGATAGAGGCTTTGTTTAAGCGAAAACAGGCAAAATGTTGTATTGTGCATTTGTACAAGACGATAGCGCGTGTGGACTGGCCGTACAGCTGTCGGTACAAAAGTAACAATCATCATTTAAATTTCAACGTACTGTTTTCATTTTTCATCAAGTAAATTGTTTTCAATAATGTTCATTTAATATAGAAAGTCATTGAGCACTGTAAATACTGTAATTTATTTGTAGTACACATGGTGTGTCCCACTGGTACACTTGTCACGCACGCACGGACAATATCAAATTTACATGCCCCACCACACATATTAGGCACACAAAAATATCTGTAGTTACTAGATTCATATTATATCTGACAAAATAATGAATGCATTCAACTTTGTAGCATTTCCTCAATCTGATATTATATATATATATGTTTTTAAAAAACACATCGATCCGTACTTATCTTGTTATTTTGATAATACGTAAACTATTGTAAATACGCATATGTGATTTTCAAGAAAAATGGAATGAAAATTATAACTTACCGTCAATGGAAGAAACAAATACCTTCAATCTGTTATCATCGTCAATACTGGAGTTGTGGGTAACTTCTGGTGTAACATGTGTGCCGATCGACCATTTACGAAAACATTCAAGTTTTTTTTTCACGAGTCAAAGCCTTAAGTTTTTGATAATTAATATCTTCCAGATATCTTTTTACATTGGACATTTTACGTAAGTATTGTGTAAATACAGGAAAAACTACATTGATAATTTATAAGTAAAACTAAAACCATAAAATCAATGATAATTGAGCAAATGTTTATCTATTTTCACTAAAGAAGCATAACAAAAAAACTAAGAAATGGACAATAACAATACTATTTTTTTCAACAGTATTTCAGTCATGTAACGGCGGGCAGTTAACCTAACCAATGTTTAACCTGGATTCTGTACCAGTACAAACCTGTTCTCCGCAAGTAACTGCCAACTACCCCACATGAATCAGAGGTGGAGGACTAATGATTTCAGGCACAATGTCGTTTATCAAATAGTCACGGAGAACATACGCCCCGCCCGAGAATCGAACTCACGACCCCGCGATCCGTAGACCGACGCTTTACCTACTGAGCTAAGCGGGCGGGCTATAATTACATAAGAAATCTAGTACTATAACAACTATATGTTCACAGTTTAATTATCTGCGTGGTAAGTCCGCTTGCGCAATAATAAATTGATAATTGAACCAATTTCTACTTCTGCAACTTTAAAATAACTAGAATACGTCTGTAGGACACAGGGTGTATCCCAACTGGCACATTTGTCACACATTAAGGGGTAATAATTCAAATGTTTGCAGTCTTAAGAGGGTGATATAGCCTCATAAAACATTTTACGAAATTGATTCATTATTCTAGGCCATATACTTTTTGAGCTATGAGTACCTCAAACAAAGAATCCACTAATTTGGCTATTTCAAGGGCCGTAACTCTCTAATAAGCACTAAAATTCTCAAAAGGAATGCCAAGTGTGCAAGGTTATCTCATGATAAGATACACGCAAGGTTTCATGAATTTACATCAACTTCCTTTTTGAGTGCGCAATTTCATATCATGATAAAGACTCTGGCAAAGTAGCATCCATTTATATGAAACGCTTTTTGAGTTAGATGCGTCACAAGGTGAAAATATGCATTTTTGACTATTTCAGGGGCCATAACTCTATAAATTTGGGGCAGAACCAGATAAAAATAGTAGGTGCGCAAGTTCATATCATGATTAAGACTCATGCAAGGTTTCATGAATCTATATAAAATACTTTGTGAGCTAGGCTCGTCACAAAGTGAAAATATGCATTTTTGACTATTTCAGGGACCATAACTCTAAAACTAGGGGGCGGAGCCTGATAAAAAGTAGGAGTTGCGCAAGTTCATTTCATGATAAAGACTCATGCAAGGTTTCATCAAATTATATCAAATACACTTTGAGCTAGGCGTGTCAAAATGTGAAAATATGCTTTTTGGACTAATAGAGGGGCCATTACTCTAAAAATAGGGGCGGAGCCAGACAAAAAAAAACAAAACAGATGGTGCGCAAGTTCATATCATGATAAAGACTCATGCAAGGTTTCACCAATTTATATCGTACACTTTTTGAACTAGGCGCGTCACGAACTTCAGACGGACGGACGCACTTCCAGACGGACGCACGAACAAGACAGAATCTATATGCCCCCACCACTCATGGAGGGCACAAAAAGTTGAAACTTCACATCTTCATCTATTTCAAATGAGAACTATTCGTTCTCGTTATACAGTTTACGTTTTCTATGACAATTAAAAGTATACAGTTATTAAACTGTACGGCTAGTCCGCACACTCAATAATAAACTGATAACAAAAAGTACATTGAAAAAATGTATTTCTAGTTTTGCTTGTAAGAAAGTACATATTTACATAATCAAATCAGATTTTTCAAAAGAGTACTGCTCTTTGTCGTATTACACTTTACGAAGTGTTACACAGTTTATTAAGCTGTAAGGCCTGTCCGCACGCGCAATAATAAACTGATAATTAAAACTATTTCTAGTTCTGCAACTTAAAATAACTATCTCAGTGATAAAACTTTACATGATCAATTCACTTATTTCAAAAGAGCACTGCTCTTTCTCGTAAAACTTTTAGGATGTCGAACACTCAAACTATGGCAATTACGAATATACATTTTTAAAGGTGTACGGCCAGTCCGCACACGCAACAATAAACAGATATTTAAACTATTTAAAGTTCTGCAACTTAAATCTAACTTTTACAATAATACAACTTAAGATGATCAATTCTGCTACATTTTTTTTTTGTATTTCAAACGAGTACTGCTCTTTATCATAATACAGTTTACGAAGTGTTCTACTCAAACTATGACAATTATAGGCATATACAGTTTTATTAAGATGTACGGCCAGTCCGCACTTGCAATTAAAACTGTTTCTAGTTCTGGAGCTTAAAACTACCTTTTTAGAAGTTTCAACTTTAGATAATCAATTCAGCTATTTGAAATGACTACTGCTTTGTCTCGTAATACATTTTACGAAATCTTACTCTCAAATTATGGCAATTCATGTGCACAGTGTATTAAGCTGTATGGTCAGTCCGCACGCGCATGAATAAACTATTAATTAAAACTATTTCTAGTTTTGCTACTCAAAACTAAATTGTACAATGAAACAACGTTGGATGACCAATTCAGCTATATCAATAGGGTACTGCTGTTTCTTATTATACATTAAAAGAAATCTTACACTCAAACTATGACAATTAATGTTCACATTTTATTAAGCTGTACGGTCTGTCCGCACTCGCAATAATAAACCGATGATTAAAACATTTCCTGAAACTTCAAACTAGCTGTCTCAATGATAAAGCTTTAGAAGATCAATTCAACTATTTCAAAAGAGCACTGCTCTTTCTCGTAAAACTTTTAGAAGGTATTACACTCTAACAATGACAATTATAAATTATACAGATTTGAGGATGTACGGCCAGTCTGCACGCACAATAAGAAACTGATAATCAAAATTATTTCTAGTTTTTCATCGTAAGACTAACTTGTAAATGTTACAAATTTAGATTATCAATTCAGCTTTTTCAAAAGGGAACTATTATTTCTTGTACTACATTTCTAGGAATCTTATACTCAAACTATGACAATTATAAACAAGAGTCATTAAAATTTGCCAATAGTACGCACGCGCAATAATAAACTGATTAAAACTATTTCTACATTTGCAACTTTAAACTGACATGTAATAAGTTACAGCTTGATAATCAATTCAGCTTTTTCAAAGGAGTGTTGCTTTTTTGGTAATACATTTTATGAAATATTATACTCAAACTATGACAATAAAATGTAAAAGAGTAATAAACGTCCCCCGCCTAATGCTTTTCAGCTCACCAGAGCACGAAGTGCTCAAGGTGAGCTATTGTGACCAGTCATTGGCCGGCGTCCGTCGGCGTCCGTATCGCGTCGTGCGTCAACATTTGCCTTGTAAACACTCTAACGGCCACATTTGTAATCCAACCTTTATGAAACTTGGTCAGAATATAAGTCTTGATAATATCTAGGTCAAATTTGAATCTGGGTCATGTGGGGTCAAAAACTCGACCAGTAGGTTAGATTAAAATAAAAGCGTGCGAACTCTGTAAGAGGCCACAGTTGTGACCCGATATTTATGAAACTTGGCCAGAATGTTTGTCTTGATGATTTCTAGGTAAAATTTGAATCTTGGTTATGTGGTGTCAAAAACTAGATCACCCGGTCAAATCAAAGGAAAAGCTTGTGAACACTTTAGAGGGCACAGCTGTAACTCAATCTTTATGAAACTTGGTCAAAATGTTTAACTTGATGATTTCTAGGTCAAGTTTGAAAATATCATAAGGGGTCAAAGTTGGCAGTTACTTGCGGAGAACAGGTTTGTGCTTGTACAGAATCCAGAAACATTGGTTGGGTTAACTGCCCGCCGTTACATGACTAAAATAATGTCGAAAAACGGCGTTAAACCCAAAACAAGCAAACAAGCAGACAAACAAACAAACAAACAATTTATGTTTAAGACTCATGAGAATTAGTCAGAATATTTGTCTTGATAATGTATAGGTCAAGTTCGAATTTGGGTTATGTTGGATCAAAAACTAAATCACCCGGTCAAATCAAAGGAAAAGCTTGTGAACACTCAAGAGGCAACAGCTGTGACTCAATCTTTATGAAACTTTGTCAGAATGTATTTCTTGATGATTCCTAAGTCAAATAGGAATCTGGATCATGTGGGGTTAAAATATAGGTCAGTATGCCAGATCAAAGGAAAACCTTGTGAACATTCTAGAGGCCACAGTTGTGACCCATTATTAATGAAACTGTCAGAATGTTTGTCTTGATGATTTGTAGGAAACTTCTGAAACTGGGTTATGTTGGTTTAAAAAGTAGTTCAGTAAGCCAGATCAAAGGAAAAGCTTGTGAACACTATATAGGCCATTGTTGTGACCCGATATTTATGAAAATTGGTCAGAATGTTTGTCTTGATGATGTCTAGGTCAAGGTTGAACCGGGCTATGTGGGGTCAAAAACTAAATCATAAGGCAAGATTAAAGGAAAAGCTTGTGAACACTGTAGAGACCACAGTTGTAACTCAATCTGTATGAAACTTGGTCAGAATGTTTTTCTGGATGATCTCTAGGTCAAGTTTGAATCTGGGTCATGTGGGCTAAAGGCAACAGTTGTGGCTCAATTATTATGAAACTAAATCAGAATGTTTGTCCTGATGATTTCTAGGTCAAGTTTGAAACTGGGTCGTGTAGGGTTAAAAACTAGATCACCTGGTCATATCAAATGAAAAGCTTTTGAACACTTTAGAGGTCGCTGTTGTGACCAAATCTTTATGAAACTTGGTCAGAATGTTTGTATTGATAATCTAAGTCATATTCGAAACTGGATCATATATGGTCAAAACTAGGTCAGTAGGCCAGATGAACTCTGGTGAGCGATATAAGGTCATCATGGCCCTCTTGTTTATTAATACATATTGCATGACAATGCAACATTTCTCCTACGAAAAGGGCTAATTGTAATTAGGAAAGAAAATAGAAAGTATGATGTAATATTTCATATCATTAAAGATAATTAAATAATTAATACAATTACATCGTACTTATGAAACTTGTTTAGCTTGTTTTAAGAAGAATTATAGCTATTGCCCTCGCAACATTGTCTGCGTCAGCGTCGTCGTTCTTTAAAGTTTCGGATAAACTTGAAACTTAATCATTTTATACTACCAAAGTATACACCGGGACAAACAATTCCCATAATTCTGATTTGAATTTTGATAGAGTCTAACATAAAATTTAAAGCCTTATGGAACTTTATTATCCATTCTGGCAAAATGAAATTGTCGTAAAAATACCTGCGTAATTATACGTTAAAATAGTAACAGAAGTGGCCCAGTTCCAGAACAAAAGTCACGTAGGATAGCCGTATTGCAATGCCATAAATAACCATTGTAATGTGTGACAGTACAATTAATTTTGATTAGACTGAGATTTTCTTACATCCGAAGTCATAGCTCAGTGTCATTTATTAGGATAAACTTGAAAACAAGACGGGCGTGATAGTTATAGATCGCACTCCTAAGTTCACATCTTAAGTATATAAACTTTGGAGTGTTCTGCGAAATTGCTTTGGATGCAGAGGAGATATACTGTTTTGTAGAGCCACGCAGGGAAAAGTAGCCCCCACCAGCAGCCATGTTTTCGACAATGTAAGATAGCTTTAACAACTTTAAAAGAGAACTCGACCAGCAGGTTAGAAGGCTTCTTTTGAAGATTTCCCCTCTTAGCTTGACTCCAAGTCCTTGTGAAATTCTCTAAAACAACTAAGTTTACCATCTAAAAAGGACCAGTCTTCAAGCAATATTGGTATGAGTATTGACAATGAATAATGCTTTGATAAATTGAAAGTTGCAGAAAGATTTAACTCATTTTATACCTCGGTTGCTGCCAAACTTGTTGAAAAACTGCCGAAGTGTATAAATAAGTTCAGAAGATACTTTGTTTTTAATTTTTACTTGTTGTAATGTAACAGGTTTGAAAGGTTCGGAATATTGTATATTCTATAAATCATTGTTTAATATGCTACGTAGAAAGATGATAAACTATCATACTTGAATCTAAATTGAAAAGCTGAATTGTCAAACCTGTCACAAAACATGTAGCCCAAGGGTTAAACAGGTATACTTAGTCGTTTATATCATTTACTTCCGGGATCAAAGTTAGATATGTTAAGGAAAAAGGCACGAGGGATTGTGTAATTTTACATAGCGGCTAGACTGCTTAATTAAATATATATGCTGAAATATAATTATCTAGAGTCAGAGAGAGAGAGTTAGATTTAGAGTTAGAGAGAAAGATGGGTTATAGATGCTAGATTGATAAGGTCACCTTTACTTAATAATATCTAGCTAAAATGTTATGTTTAAATATTAAAGACTGTTGCTATGATAAATAAAACTGGTTAAAAGGTTATGTTTGTTGTACTAAATGGCCACGCTACGTTACAACGCGCGTTTCTGGAGCCGCAGACCAGGATGGACCTTTGGAATGTTGTCAGGGCACTACGATGAAGTACGCAATACCACTAGATGATCACGCCGAGAAACAAGGTTAGAAAACTGTCTATTCTATTTGCTTGTTAAATAATTTATTTCAAAATGGCAGACAACGCTTCTATTCAGCAAATTTTTCAAGATTTGGCTATTCAATTAAAAAATGTTTCCACCGCAATAGGAACTCAGAGCGTACAACATATGATTTCAAAATTTGATGGTAAATCTGAAGATTTTAAGTCGTGGGTAAAATCAATAGAAAAATATTCTATTTTAAATGATTTAAATGATGAAAAAAAGAAATTAATTTGCTATCAGACTGCAACAGGGCCAGTGTCAGATTTCATACATAGATTTATAAACGAAAATCAAGATTGTACTTGGGCTGCTTTAAAAAATGCTTTATTCACTAGATTTTCTACAGTACATGACTCACAGCATGCTTTATTTCTTTTGCAAAGTATAAAACAAAAACCTGATGAAAATGTAAACGTCTATGCTGAAAGATTATTAACTCTGGCAGAAGATGCCTATGAAAATCAAGATCAAGGTCAAAATCATACTGTTAATTTAGCAATTATTCAGAAACAGTTAATAGGTTATTTTATTGACGGATTAACAGAAAATTATCTGAAAATGAAAGTTATGCGTGATTCGCCGGAAACTTTACAGGCTGCAGTTAAATCAGCAATGGATGAGCAAAATTTAAGAGATCGGTTTAATTTACGATTCGGAAATGTTACTAGCCAGCAAAATTTTTCAGAAACTTGTCAAAAAGCTAAAGACTTAGATCACACTCAGCCACAAATTCGTTGTCAATATTGCCGAAGGCTAGGTCATAATGTCAAGCAATGTAGGACACGTCAGAAATATGTTCATGCAATATTATTACGAAAGAAAGCCACTAGACATATGCAGAAATTAAGCCAAAGTAAATTTCAAAACAATTACGATTGGAAAAAATATATTGATTGCTGGAATTGTGGGAAATTAGGACATTTTATGAGAGAATGTAAGAGTGTATTGAGACCTAAAAAGAACATATTTAGGCCTTTAAACTAAGATCTTCCTGTCATAAAGAAGTCGATGGTAGGAAAAATGATTTATCAACGTATTTTATAGCGCTAGCAGGAAATCCAAACTCTTGTACAATTAGAATAGGGAAACAGAAGATTAGGGCATTAGTAGACTCTGGAGCAGAAGTCTCATTAATTAATAGGAGGACATATGAATCATTAAATAGGAAACCAAAACTATTTAAAAATCATAAAGTTTCATTACAGTCTGTAAATGGTAATTCACTGCATGTAGATGGATACACCAATCTTATTTTTCGAATAGGTGGTGAAAAAATAGAACATAAATTTTATGTGGTCTCAAATATGAATAGAAAAGCAATACTTGGAAGGGACTTTCTCATTCAGAACAAATGCAGAATTTATTTTGATCTTTTATCAATGAGAGTTAAAAATAGCTATGTCACATTACAAGAAGATGTACATATTGCTTCAGTAGTTAGGTTGCAAAAAGATACTGTAATTAAACCTCAAACAGTGCATATTTGTTCAGGACAATTACGAAAAGACTCTAAACTAAAGAATTTTAAAACCTATGAATTAAAAAGTGTTGAAGATGGTTATCTTAGTACAGAACCTGGTTTAATGGTAGCTAATTCAGTCATAAAGTTACGAAAGCATCGTAGGTTTCCTGTTATGTTAGTAAATTCTACAAATAGAACAATTAAACTAAGAAAAGGATGTGTCGTTGCAACTGTTGAACAAATTGATGAAAAATGTATAGCTTCTGTTTCTGATGTCAATAAATTATCACACAATAAGGGTGAAAAATCAAGTATAAATACAAAAGAAATAGTAGCACCTAAAGAACACTTTCAGTATGTAGAAAAATTAGTTAAAACAAATAGGGACGTTTTTGCGAATAATGACTCAGAATTGTCACAGACAGATACGATTACAATGAAAATTCCTACTGTAGAACATGAACCGATAAAACAGCGACCATATAGAGTGCCATTAAATGACAGAAAAATTATGAGTGATGCTATAGATGAAATGCTTAAGGCTAACGTAATAAGACCTTCTCAAAGCCCTTATGCAAGTCCTGTTGTGCTGGTTAAAAAGAAAAACGACAACAGTACCAGATTTTGTATAGACTTTAGGAGGATCAACGCCCTGGTGAGACCCACAGCATATCCTCTACCTCATATCGATGATATATTGGCTCTTTTAGGTGATTCAAAATACTTTACTACCCTAGACTGTCGCTCAGGATTTTGGCAAATACCGATTGATGAAAAAGATAAAGAAAAAACTGCATTTACCACATTCAGAGGTCTATTCGAATTTAACGTTATGTGCTTCGGATTAGTTAATGCCCCGGGGGTGTTCCAGGAATTAATGTCTAAAGTCTTAGAGGGATTAGATTTTGCTGTGGCATATTTAGATGACTGTCTCATATTCAGTAAAACATTAGAAGAACATAAACGCCACTTAGATATTATTTTTCAAAGGTTAAGAGAGCATAAACTTAAACTTAAGTTGAAAAAGTGTCAATTCATGCAGCCTAAAACCGAATACTTAGGATTTGTCATAGATGAAGATGGCATCAGACCAAATCCTGATAAAGTTAAAGCCATTAGGTCACTTCCGGTTCCAAAAAATGTGCGTGAAATTCGAAAAATAATTGGGGCATCCTCGTTTTATCGTCGATTCATCCCCTCATTCTCAGAAATAGCAGAACCTCTTATTAACCTTACAAGGAAAAAGTCTCCATTTATTTGGACAGAAGAATGTCAGAAAAGTTTTGAGAAAATTAAAGAACAATTAACAGCTATTCCTTTCTTATCTTACCCAGATCCAAACAAGCCTTATACACTGTATACCGATGCCAGCGATAGTCATGTGGCAGCGTGCTTAACTCAAGCGTGTAATTCACCAGAATCAGATGAAAATAAAGAAAGGCCTATATATTTTCTATCTCATAAACTAAGTGAAACACAAAAGAAATACAGCACTATTGAGAAAGAGGCATATGCCATTTTTTATTCTTTGCAACGTCTAGATTTCTTTTTACACAATGCTGAATTTACAATCAAATGCGACCATTCTCCGCTTCAGTATTTATTAAAAAGTCCAATGCAAAACAAGAAAATTCAGTTATGGGCATTGTCTATTAGTGGTTACAACTGTAAGATAGAGTATCTTCCAGGAAAGGCAAATGTTATTGCTGATTTCTTTTCACGCCCACCAGAATCTGAAAATAAACAAACAGAAAGTGAGCAAGAAATTGAACCAGATATAAATGACAATACCTACAAAATTTCTGACAAAAATACAGTGAAAAGCATAAATGTTATAAACTCTACCAACTTAAACCCGAAAGAAGTAGCTAACAAAGAATATCAAAAACAAGATTCTTTAGTAGAAACTGTCCCAGCATTTGCAGATTTAGATATGAGATTAGAACAAGATAAAGATCCTGCAATTGTTCAGATGAAAATGCAACTTAAGCATGGTGACCCAAGTAAGGCTGAATTCAAGAAGTATTTAGAAGTAGACAATGTTCTATACTATATTTCAAACCCAGATGAAGAACCAGTTATGAGACTGTATGTCCCTAGTCATTTGAAATCATTAGTTATAACAGAATATCACAACAATGGTCACCCCGGTACACAGCGTATGTTTTCAACTATAAAAACAAAGTACTACTGGCCAAATATGTTTAAAGAACTTCATAGATATGTAACAACTTGTGTTGATTGCCAGTCTAGAAATTTGACAAAGGTTAAAGCGCCCTAGAAAGGAAATTTATAAAAAAATATAAATGTTTTCGGTGCATACAAATGTATTTATAAAATGTATACTCTATACAAAATGTATACTCTAGATACAAGTCTCTCAGAATTTATACTTTTAATAAATAGATATCCGATTCGGCGTATACACTTGTAGCATGAGCGCAATAAAAAAAATACATGTTCAAGGCATATAAATACCTTGATCTTTAATCTGTACTTTATACATGTGCGCGTATTTAATTTTAAAATATTAGCATGTTTCAAAAGATATATCGTATCTATAGAAGATGTGATTTTACGGCTGTTGATATCTATAAACATGTACATGTAGTATTTAAAAACCAGATATGTAATTTTGCTTTCTTATTTCAGAACCACTTATGTTTTATATGTATGGCAAGCTCTGATAGATGCATCAGAAAGACGGAATTTCCACAAAATGAACGAAAAACGAAACAAACAGACGTTCATCTGACAAACGTGATACTTTAGAGTTATACATATTATATCTATATTCTGTTATATACATGTACTCGTGAAAATATAGACAGATGTGATTCGCAAATGAAAACTGTTTAATTTCAATGTATAATGTAATATTGTAAAACTACAGACGAATGTTTTGAAAAGATATATAATGCACTTTATTTGTATGAAAGAAATCATCACGTTTTAAGAAATTCCTCGATTATATTTGTATTATGCTTGCACTAACTATTCTGATGCCTAAATACTGAGAAATTGTATCTATCTGTAATATTATTTACTTTAAATTGTCTTTTAATATGTATGTGTAAAATTACCCAACTGTTAAGTCGTGCATTCAAAAGCTAATTACGTTTACTAAATTATACCTGGCGAACCCTCTGCAACAATAATCTAAACGATCAACATTAAGGATTTGTTATAGCTTAGATTTACTATTAATCTTTTTTATTATTTTGTGGAAGAAATGAAGGGATTTGTAATGTAACAGGTTTGAAAGGTTCGGAATATTGTATATTCTATAAATCATTGTTTAATATGCTACGTAGAAGGATGATAAACTATCATACTTGAATCTAAATTGAAAAGCTGAATTGTCAAACCTGTCACAAAACATGTAGCCCAAGGGTTAAACAGGTATACTTAGTCGTTTATATCATTTACTTCCGGGATCAAAGTTAGATATGTTAAGGAAAAAGGCACGAGGGATTGTGTAATTTTACATAGCGGCTAGACTGCTTAATTAAATATATATGCTGAAATATAATTATCTAGAGTCAGAGAGAGAGTTAGATTTAGAGTTAGAGAGAAAGATGGGTTATAGATGCTAGATTGATAAGGTCACCTTTACTTAATAATATCTAGCTAAAATGTTATGTTTAAATATTAAAGACTGTTGCTATGATAAATAAAACTG
The DNA here is from genome assembly GCF_021730395.1 of Mercenaria mercenaria. Taxonomy (NCBI): domain Eukaryota; kingdom Metazoa; phylum Mollusca; class Bivalvia; order Venerida; family Veneridae; genus Mercenaria; species Mercenaria mercenaria. The sequence continues at coordinate 95,623,160 of NC_069365.1, forward strand.
GTTAAAAGGTTATGTTTGTTGTACTAAATGGCCACGCTACGTTACATTGTCTAAAGGTGTTAAGCCTGATAGTTATGGGCTTTCTGTTGTAATTGAAAGTAAAATTTTTAAATACTTAAATGGTCGTAGTTCCAATAAGGCAACTGGGCTTGATGGTATCTCGTCTCGTTTTGTCAAGGATCTTGCACCTGTGATTGCCAGTCATCTGTCACACATTATTAACCTGTCTATTATTCCGGGTGTTGTGCCGGATGATTTGAGGTCAGCATGAGTTGTCCCTTTGTACAAAAAAATGACAAAACCGAAGTGGGTAATTATCGCCCAGTCTCTATATTGAGTATACTTTCTAAAGTTTTAGAGTTGAAGAATATCTTACAACAAATAATCTTCTTCTTAAGGTATTGGACCCGTAATAGAGTGTCTACTTTTTGAAGAGTATTCAATTCCTACCATAAACCTATTTTGACTGCAATATTCAGTGGGGGTGGGGGGGGGGGGGCATAGGTTCAAACCCCACTGGGACCAAATTCTTTTTTCCATGTTTTGCTTTTTTCCTAGTAAGTTTTTACTTCTTCCAAGACTAACAAGACTAATTATGGATGTATTGTACAAAAGTGTAAATTCTTCATTTCATAAGTGACTTTTTGCTGTTCAGTGTGAATTTACCTCTGAATCAGGAGGGGTAGAGTTAGACATCTTTAAAAATACTGAGTTACTGCGGTAAAAGTTCTCTATTTTGCCTTCATTCTGTAGATTACATATTGTGGAAGAAATGCAGGTAGGTTTTACTTTTGCCCCAAGGTTATTTTTGAATGAAGTGAGCAAACTTCAAAACACACCCACAGGATTCGACCTTAATTTTTCAATGTTGGAGTTAGAATTCTGTCTCATTAAATCTGTTTACTTGAGTTACCCTAGAAAAAAAATGATTTTTACAGTTTTATTTTGTGTTTTATAATTGTTTAACAATAGTTTGATGTTTTTTTATCAAAATTAATGCTGTAATGAATTCTCTGCAAACGTTTTAGATAGTGGCCATCACATTAAATTTTGTCTCTTTTTGAGCGCGAGGAAATACCATAAATTATACAAAATTTACAAAAAACGGCATGGTAAAAGTTGTTTAAAATTTGCAACACAGTGTGAAACATGGTCAACTTTAAGAATATACCAAGCAAATGCCATATTTAAAACACTACTATTAGGGGTCCAATACCTTAACTTCCAGTCTGGTTTCAGACGCAAGTTCTCTGTTGAGACTTGTCGTATACATCTAACTGACTATATTCGGTTTCAGATGGACAAAGGCAACCTTGTTGGTATGGTTCTTCTTAACTTACAGAAGGCATTTGACACTGTGGACCATGCAATCCTTTTGATGAAACTCGAAGCCCTTGGTCTTACAGAGTCCGCCGTCAGGTGGTTTTCCTCTTACCTGTCTGACAGGCACCAGTAAGTTGATGTGTCGGGATCTTCCCAAGCCAGTATTACATGTGGTGATCCTCAAGGCTCTATTTTAGGGCCCCTTCTTTTTCTCATTTATGTAAATGATATGCCAGCTGCGGTTAGGCATAAGTTGCTTTTGTATGCAGATGATTCTGCGATCTTAGTCTCAGGTAAACATACCAGTGAAATTGAGACTAATCTTAGAGCAGAACTGGAATCTGTTAGTGAGTGGCTCATCTATAATAAATTATCATTACATTTGGGTAAAACTGAGTCTATACTTTTCGGTTCCAAACACAGGGTAAAATCTTGTTGTCACTTGTAAAGGTCATCCTATTGAATCTAAGGACACGGTTAAATATCTAGGTGCAAACCTTGACCAGATTTTATCATTTGAGTCTATGGTTATGTCTGTAATTAAGAAAGCCAATGCAAGATTGAAGTTTCTTTATAGAAATCGTGATTTTCTTACCCACCATTCGAAAAAAGTTATTGGTTATGTCCCTTATACAGTGTCATTTTGACTACGCATCATCTGTTGTTTGGTTTTATTCTGTTACGCATGAATACAGAAACAAATTGCAGGTCACGCAGAATAAACTTATAATATTTGTCCTAAACCTTGCCTCCAGGGCACATATAGGTAAGGAGCAGTTTTCTAGCTTGAATTGGTTACCTGTGGCCAGCAGAGTTGATTTTTTAATTCTGTGTCATGTATTTAAGGTATCTTCCAATTCTGCACCATCTTATATGATAGAACAGTTTACCCCTGCTGCTTCTGTTCACAATTATAATACTATATTTAGAGTAACATCCACATCATCCAATGATGATCTATCTCGTACTTTTGCTGACAGTGGTCGTTTCTCTGTACCCAGAGTTAAGAGCTTTGGTAAAGGGTAATTTATGTACCGTGGATGTTCATTATGGAATGAGCTTCCATAACATATAAGAGACAGTGCTCAGCTCCTTAGTTAGTTTCAAGTTCTGTTTAAAGAAGTACTTGATGGAATAAGCCTTTCCTTCTCTTTTTGTCCATTTTCTAGTCATGTTTTAAGTAAACATAGGTTTTTCATTTTAATATGTAGTGATTATCTTAAATCTGTGATGCATGAAAAGTCCATGTCTAGTATTTAATTTTGCACCATACTGTTTCTAACTGCTGTGGTATTTTTTAGTTAATTTTTAATCCTGTTAAAGAACTAGGTTTCATTTTCTAGTCATGTTTTTGATTTATAGTTAGATTTTTCATTTTAATATTGTAGTGATTATCTAAAATCTGTCTAGCATTTAATAATGCACCATACTTTTGCCAATTGCTGTGGTATTTTTTTTTAAAATTGTCTTCCTATGTCAAACTGTTTTGTATTTAAAGGACCACAATGGAAATAAGAGATTCCATGTCTCTTTTTTGTCTTATCGTTTGTATATAATGTAGTTGACATGGATCATTATCACATGTTTGTTTGTTTTCATGGATAATGTATTGTGATGCCATGTTTTATACATTTTATACAGAAATAAATTTATCTATCTATCCATCTAGCTCTGACAAATACAAATAATATATACAAACTTTAAGTCACCAACTGAACATCTATGTTGTACATTTTGAAATATTCTAAAAACTGTTATCGTTGTTAACATTTTCTCGGTTAATTCAAAATTTGTTAAGGAGATCAAATGCTTTTGAGTGTAGAGAAAGTATTGACTATTTGATCAGGTGACCTTAAAAATAGATAAAGATCATATAACGTCAGTTTGAAGCAAAGAACGCAGTCTATCAAAACTGTACTCTGTACTCGGTTCGGACTGACAGGTAAAGAAATGTGCAGAACGCTAGGAAGAATTGCAAATTACTTGATTTAAACATATTTTATTTCAAACATATGTGCATATTACATTTTACAATTTACAATATCAATATTATACATGTTGAAAAAGGATAAGATCCGAAGGCTAAGCTTATAAAGGTCTTCTCCTATATGGGATAACTTACAGTAAATTTGGCGGTATTACATAATTTGTTTGAAATGTATTTTCGAACAAGCATTTAGCTAATATGCATTGAATAGAAAAAATGACATGAAAAAAAATATTAGTATCAAGTTAGGAATTAGCAAATTTTGAAAAGAATCGAGATTAGAAATCGAAGTTTATAGTATATATAACAATTAAAAAATAGATAAATTTTATGTATAAGAAGATTCCGTCCGTTAATATGAAACTGCATAGACAGATAATATTAGTCAAATATAAAGTGTCCTATAGAAATGAGAGGAAAAAGAAATAAATATATGAGATTTGATTTTATTTGGATTGATGAAGGTTAGGAGCAAACTGGAATGTTAGTTAATGTAGTTTTAAGCTCATGTTTACTTTCCCTGATGTAATTTTCAACTGCTAGGAATATGCTGTTATTGATGTCGTCGCTAAGATTCTGGTCACCATACAGGAGTGTGTACAGAGTGACAGAGCAGAAGCTGGAGGTTTCTGGAGGAGCCTTCTACGGATATCATTGTAATCTGGACATGCAAAAAAGAAATGCTGATTGCTCTCAGTGCTTCCGCACTGACAAAGGGATGAAGGAAAAATGTTTTGCATGTAAAAATGTTGGTTCAGAGAGCTACACACAGTACGCAGCCGGGCATGATAAATTTGCCATTTCCTTGCACCAATGTAGAAGTGTTTTGGACATGTGGAGGTGTTTCGCTTTAGCTGTGATTTAAAGGAAGTCAGGGTTGGTGAATTCTGTATTTCTGACGGTAAACTATTCCATTCTCTTAGAGCTTTTGTTTGTTTGTTTTGGGTTTAACGCCATTTTTCAACAGTATTTCAGTTATGTAACGGCGGGCAGTTAACCTAACCAGTTTTCCTGGATTCTGTACCAGTACAAACCTGTTCTCCGCAAGTAACTGCCAACTGCCCCACATGAATCAGAGGTGGAGGACTAATGACACAATGTCGTTTATCAAATAGTCACGGAGAACATACGCCCCGCCCGAGGATTGCCTCTTAGAGCAGATGGTAGAAAAGAGTTGTAGTAAAGAGAAGTTCGAGTGCGTATACCCTGTATATCAGCAACATTGCGCAGGTTGTATCGGGTTGCTTCACCAACAGACGGAGGAACTAGAGCTGAAAGGTAGCACGGAGAAAGGCCATTTTTCATTTTGTACAGTAGTATGAGTTTATGTTTTCGTCTCCGGGTTTCGAGAGATTCCCAAGGAACTTCTTTATGAAGTTCACGAAAAGAAATTAGCTGTGTAGTTCCAGATACAATTCGAGATGCTTCATCTTGTATTTTGTCGAGTTCTTGTTTCTCATACTGAGTGCAGTTTGAAAAGGTAACATCAGCGTATTCAAGAAGTGGTCTGATAAAAGAAAGATATATTATTTCCAGAGATTTCCTATCAAGCTGAAATTTTAATTTGCGCATAATATGGATGCGTTTCCATGCCTTTTCTGTAATATAGGTGATATGCGTGTGCCAAGAACCATCTTCAGACAAGCGAACGCCAAGGTGTTTATGGGAAGTAACAGAGGCTATTGGTTGACTGTGCATACGAAGGGGTGGATGGAAAGGTTTTGATGTTTTACGTGAAATTATCATTGTTTCTGATTTAGATGGGTTGAATGTGACTAGCCATTTGTCAGCCCAATCTGAGATTGTGTTGATATCGGACTGAAGAATACCTGCAGCAGATACCGGGTGATCAACAATTATGTGAAGACTAGTATCATCAGCAAAGAGGTGAATATGAGTACCCATGTTTTCCGCTATGTCGTTGATATACACTAAAAACAGGAGAGGACCAAGGATAGAGCCTTGGGGAACTCCTGCCTTTATTGTAGACCAACCAGACATGGTACCTGGTAGAACAACAGCCTGACGTCTATCAGAAAGGTAATCATGAAACCAATTAAGAAGAGGTCCCTGCACGCCAGCTTTTTGGAGCTTGAGAATTAAGCCTTGGTGCCAAACTTTATCGAAAGCTTATATAAAAAAAACTGTGCGAACTTCAAGGCCATCATCTAATGCCTTACAAAAGCTATTATATAGGTATGTGAGTTGGTTAACTGTTGAGTCTCCAGGTTTGAATCCAGACTGGACAGAAGAGATTAAATTGTTTTCATGAAGAAAGTTAAAAAGATATTTGAATATGATACGCTCAAAAACCTTTTCAATACAGCAAAGAAGAGAAATCGGTCTGTAGTTATTAGGCAGAGATGGGTCGCCTTTTTTGAAGATGGCACAGACATGAGCATCTTTCCAGATCTGAGGCACCTTAGCATATTGTAAGGAATAGTTGAACAAGGAACAGAGTGGAAATTTTATTTCTGAAGCTGTTTCTCGCAGGATACGGTTGCTTATTTTATCAGGCCCTGAGACTTTGTTAATTTTTAATGATTTGAGAGCGTCCTCAACGTCTTGGTGTGTAATGGAAATAGATAGAAGCTTATGTAAGGGTTCCTGGTAGTAGTTATTTGGCAAGTCTTTATCTGAGTTGTTAAGTGACGACTGACTACTAAAAATCATTTAAGAGTTCAGATTTTATTTTCTTATCAAAAACGAGTTCTTTGGTGTTAGGTTGTTTTAGTACAGGTATTTTTGTTTATCATTAGAGGATAAAAACTGTTTAATTAGTTTCCACCAGTCCTTTTGTGAAGTAGACTCTGATTTGAGCGACTCTGCCATTTTGTGGAAGTGATCATGTTTTGCAGTGCGAATAAGTGTTATAACTTCATTTCGGATTTGTCGAATTTTTTGCCAGTGAGATGGATTTTGTGTTCGCTTTGCTTTGTGATATAATTTCTTACGTTTACGAATTAGTTTCTTTATATGTGTTGTTATCCATGGATTGTCATTAGGTTTCACAGTGATGGTTCTTGTGGGAATACATTCTTTTGAGAGTTGAAGAAGTTTGTTAGTGAATGACATTGTGTAGATATTAATGTTATCATCCTTTAGAAGATCCCAATTAGTGTTCCTGATTTCACGTCTTAAAGAGTTGTAATCACCTCGGTCGTATAACCATACATGCCGTCTGAAGGTATTGGCTGGAGGTTTGGAGAAAACAAAAAGGGCATAGATAGGGCAATGAAATCGTTTATTCTGGTCAAGTATTGGCTCTCCGACCCCAGAAGTTACAACATGGAGACTACACGAGAAAAAGATCAAGTAGAGAGGAAGAGAACTCTGTGAAGTGGGTTGGCTCAGTAATGAGTTGGTCAAGATTGAATTGTTGGCAGATAGAAAGAAGTTTGCGATACAAGTTCGGATTGGAGGGATTGAAATTAAAATCGCCAGTTACAATGATGTCTGGTATATTTGTGTCGAGTGCCAATCTAAGAGATTCTTCAATCATGGTAGTGTAATGTATATCTGCATTTGGAGGACGATAGAAGACTCCGAAGAGAATTCGTTTGGAGTGGGAAGGCATTACTTCTACCCAAATGCACTCTAGACCTCTGAGCTCGAGGTCAGGCCGACGCTTGTGATACAGAGTATGTTTTAGATATACGATTACTCCCCCGTGACTGTCTCCGGTTCTGTCTTTTCTTTCTGGAAAGTGAAAGTTTGGAATCTTTATATCGTCATTGGAGGTGTTTGAGTTTAGCCATGTTTCAGAGAATGCTAAGATGTCAAAAGAGTTAAATTCAGTCCCCAAGATATCGATTTTGTTTAATAAACTTTGTACATTGTAATGTAACACAGACAGACTGTTGCCTCTTGTCATGAGCTCGGATAATGTATTAGACATGGACGATGTAGAAGAACATGTAGAGCTGGTAGAATGTGATGAAGACGGACCGGGATTTGGATGGATATCTCCAGCCGTAGCAAGTAGGAAAATAAGCCATGTACTGCACACTATTACTGCCAAACATATAAGAATTGATTTGGTTAGAATAATGTTTTGAGTACATTTGATCCCTGGAATGGCACGTTTGTGTGGGTAGCTGATTCTATGTCGAACTTGAATCTGTACTTCAGTGTATAAGGAGCAAGTAAAGAAACTGTTTGAAACCGTAAAGATTAGTATTGAGACATGTAAGAGTAATGTGAATTTCCACGGGCATATATAAGACTGCATGATCGATGTGGAAGAAGTGTTTTTCATTATGTTACTGATGTTAAGAACATCAAGAACCATGTAACCAAGATCATGCAATCACGCACAGTGTACATTATCCAGTTCCTACCGTTCATACAAATCCAAACCAAAAAAAAGAAGAAACAAATGGTAGAGGGAAATCGAGAAACTAGAGAATTCAGGAAGTACAAAACAAAAAGAGATTGGAAGTGCATAGTGCAAGTTGAGTGCAATAATAGGAAAATGAAAAAGCGAAATATGAAGTTAACTAACGTGTGAAGCATTATTTAGCTAGAAACTATAAAGAGCATTCAAACCAAGTACATGTATATGATTCCGTATTGTTTTGAAGAATTTTCCAAGAATATATACAAATTATTAATTTTCGTAAAGGTTTTGCTACAGTAAATATCGTTGCTAAAAGACCTGAATCATGATAATAGTACCTCTTATTCAGATAAACGAAGTATATGATTCCGTATTGTTTTGAAGAATATTTCCAATAGATGTACAAATTATTAATTTTCGTAAAGTCGTTGCTAAAAACCCTGAAACATGATAATAGTACCTTAGTTAAAGTCTGTTGAACAAATCATAAACCACATAATCAATGGTAATACAAATAGTTTTGAAAGGAATTGTATACATTTGGGGTTTAACAAGAATAGTTTACAAGTAATGTTAAACATTGAATAGAGCATGTTTAAATAAATCGATTGTTGTATTGTATGTTAGAGATCTGACATTTTTTTAACAAAGTGCAAATCTACTATTCAGTTACTACCTTGACCATAATAACACGCACGCACGCACGCACGCACGCACACACATGCACGTACACTCACAAACGTACATACGCACGTTCGCACATACGTACGCACGCACGCACGCATATACGTACGTACACTCTCACACACATACATACATATATACATACGTACACACACATATATATATACGTACGTAAATAAACGCTTTTTAAACTTACAACTGTAGGTTGAAAGACATGATAACTTATCAAAATCCTAAGTCACAGTTCAAAATGTTACAAAATTTAAACTGTATGCATGATATGTGACAATATATTTACCAATGTCAAAGATAAAACATGGACTCATATTTACACAGTCTTAACATACATATGTACATGTGCGTCTTTAAGCTAACAACTAAAGACAAACAACTACTAGTAACTGTTTAAAAACTTGAGAGTACATAAAGAACTCTGGAAAAGGTTTCAGATTAGAATTATGCAGGTGCGCAAGGGACTGCACATAATAAATTAATGCGAATCGTGGTTGTTTCCCTTGCGACCTCACAATCTGACAAAACTGTGCTCGTTCTAAAGTAACAACACGGTCATTTTATACCGATCAAACGTGTGTGGTTATATAATAGCATGAAAAATAATTCATGCTTATCAAGTTATAACCGTTCCACTGATAATTGATAAAAACTTGATCATTATATAGATTTCATTATCAGCCTAGGCCAAGTACACATATTTATGTTAAAATAATACACCAATAAATAAATTTCGCTCTACGTTTGTGTCTGAAAATTAAACTAAGTGCATCAAAGTATAGGCAATGTCCACCTGTGTCTGGTTGTGTGCAGTAAATAACAGATATCATGTCATACAGGTAAAATCATTGATCGTTCATTCCATCATGCGTAAAACTTAGAATATCTGTATACTGTTCAACAAAACAAACAGTGCTATAATTGGTAGTCAATTTATTGATCAACCCCAACGAATAGGCGTTGGACTTTTTATCTTCATTAATTCGGCCTCCGAATTTACTCTATGGATTTTGCGATTAGTGTCCTTTACAACGACCGCACCGTCATAGGTCCATGCGCCTGCAAGAAAGCGATCTCTAAGCAGTTGCCTATTTGCAAATTACTTTATCCATGAATAAGAAAAGAATCCGTTTGTAAGCCAAAGTTCGCACTGTGATGCGTGGTAACTGTGGAATGTTTTAGTGTTTGTATCAAGCTCTGCTGTGATGTCCGGATATTGTAGCCAATCAGATGTATCCGCCTTTCCCGAGTTAACGAACGCTATGATTTCACGTTGTACACGATCTTCCCAAATAGCATCACGTGATCCACGGCCTTGTGCTAAGGCATACTCCATTGTGTTGAAAAAGTCATAAATATCAAATACATGGTATGCATAATTTGCTTGATATCTAGCGCCGAACGGTGTTGCTGGTTGGTCTTTTGTGTAATATGTAGCGATACACAGGCTGTATACCCGCTGTTAAGATAGTCGGCAAGTAGTCCGTTCCACAGGTGACTCCTATATCAGTCATCATTGTGGTTAGCTGGAACTCGGGAGTGGAAACATTTTCTGGGTAAAAATGCTGAGTTTTCTATCTACTACATCTTTAAATGTGCCCAACACTTTAATCACGTGATCTTTGTAACTGCTTGTATTCCAATTCGATACGATGACGTTAATTGGTGATGGTGATATGTCCGATTCTTGCGCCGTTGATCCTACATAAATATAAATTGAAGTTCCGGAAATGTTCATTATTGATCTAAAACATATCATATTAACACACAAATTTAAGACATTACACAAGATGAAATATAATGTTAAAAAGTGAAGTTCGGATACAAAATACGTGTACGTGTCTAATTTCTGAGAATTTCAATTTTGTTTTCGATTAAAAGAATGTAAACACACAGTCATTGAACCTTTAGAAAACTAATGTGTAACAAGTTTCAGTTTCGTACTTTATTTCAAAATGATTCCATATCAAACTAATATTTGCATTGACATATTGCACAATTTAAAGCCTATTCTACAGATGAATGAGTGCATATTTGTCGATGCGTAGTTACACAGAGTCCCGTATCTGGTATACATCAACAGTTAGTACTGTAACAGTTTCTTTTTTATAGAACAAGTCTGTGCAGAATTTGATATATCGATCTTTGTGAATTTTTAACACAGTCAAACACATAAGAATGACGTCAAAATGTCAAAATTGACATCCTCCTCCCGAGATGTTCAAACATACTGTTTCTAGTTCCACATAGTATAATAACTGGTTGTATAAATAGACATATTTATAATTCTGTCAGCCCTTATTTAAATGAGTTTGGAAAACGAATTATTACTCTGACCTATCATCACAGGAACGTCCATTCCCTTTCCACGTGCCTATGCTTCGAATGGCGCCTCATGAAGAGCATGAATAAATTAAAGAATTGCTTTAACAATTGTTGATGACGCTGTTTTTCCCTGTTTCTGCTTTTATGGCTTGCGTGAGTGTTGCTTTACACAGACATGCTAAAAACTGCATTCTGGTGGGTTTGTCATACATGTATAACAAATGGGTTGGGTGGTACCTATGGTGAACTTGAGTTATTGTTTGCAGTTTTTCAATTATTTAAAAAAAACAAAAAACTTTGTAATAAAAACCGTAAAGACCTGCATTTTTCATTTACTTTAATTCATTATACATTACTTAACATTGCACAACTGTTCCAAAATACCTTAGAAAACGCCACTAAATGTAATTGGTAATACGTTATTTTACACTCTTAGAATCAGGAATAAGTAAAAATAATACCGTCTATTGTAGACTGTGGGATAATTGATCATGTTCTGCCTTCAATGCCTGTAGCTCTTCCTCGTAATCCGAAGGAATATATTCAATCAAGCTAGAAGACGAAAGTCGTGCTTCAAGTCTTTTCGCCGGATCAACATATGGTGGACTGATACCTGAACTATGTGACGGTTCAATATCCAATTCTGCGCCTCCTTCATACATCTTGTATTCTATTTTGGCGCCTTTTCGTAGATTTGACTTTGGCATGTCCACGTTTTAAATGTTGTATCAAATGTTTGCAATAACACCAAATTAACAATAATTTGTTCAAATAAACGTTTATGAAGTGTATAGCCCAAAGGGCTTAGGTGTCTCTACTCACTTTCCTCTCTACACGAATTCGGATATTCTGTATAATTTTCGCCACAAAAAGGTCTTCTTTGTCCTTTTCTAAACTATTTCTAGAAATTTACATCTTTTCTGCACGATACTGACATGACACGTACTATCAAATACAACAAGTGGCGCGAAATCAATCGGTGAGTCGTTAAATAAACTGATTATTAGATTAACCTAATCTTATCCACTTATCCAAGATTAACCAATCAATAGCCAGGATACTGACATAGGCTAAAATATAAAACGACTTAATCAAGAAGCGCGATTGCCGTTAATTAAATATTTTAAATGGAACTAAAATACACCAAATATTCGCGAAAATGTTTAAGATGCCATTCATGAAAACTTGGTTGAGGTTCATTGTTATCGTGATATAAATACAAATACAAATACATAGCATTTATATAGCGCAAAAATTTTAAAATATTCTATTGCGCTTTACAATTACAATTACATAACACACATTTAACATATATACATACAAAATATGAACAGGATTCTAGAACTTAGATTTGGACATGTATAAATACTATTTTACACCACTTCTGATATTTTGTATTTTAGCAAGACTACACTCATTGTTCATGAAAATGCCTAAATAAATGTGTTTTCAGTTTTGATCTAAAGCTGGCTTCAGACTGAATGTTTTTCAGATAGCTAGGCAGATCGTTCCATCATTTGGGACCAACGACTGCCATAGATCTGTCTGCTAATTTTGTTCGCCGTCTGGGGATGTTAAAGTTAGTGTCACTTTGTGAGCGAAGTCTGTATCGTTGTTGAGTAGGTACAAACATTTCCCTCATATATACTGGAGCTGTACCATTGATTACACGGAAGACTATTACTAAAACTTTGAACATGACTCTAGCCTTAACTGGAAGCCAATGTAATTCTTTCAGAAGTTCGGCACTTGGTTTTTCATAGGAAGCATTCTTGACTATTCTAGCGGCATGATTTTGGACTCGCTGTAGTTTATTGATTTGGTAGACTGGAATTTCTGTAAATAAACTGTTGCAGAAGTCAATGTGAGAATGAACCAATCCATGCACTAATGATTCAGTTGACTTTTGTGTGAGCTGTTTCCGTATAGCCCTAAGGTTTCGTAACTGCACATAATCTGTCTGACACTTTTTTCTGAATGTGATGGTCAAAGTTGAGTGTATTGGTCATAGTTACACCTAGGTCTCTGACATGATCGACGCATTTTACGTTACACCCACCAAAGTTTACACTTGTGATGTTCAATTTCGCTAACTGTTGTCTGGTTCCATACATAATAATTTCAGTTTTAGACTGATTCATTTTCAGTTTGAAGGTTGTCATCCATTTTATGATTTCATTGAGACAACTGTGGAGTTGTTGAAGAACAGTTGTCTCATTTTGAGAACTTCCCACTTGAATTTTTAACGCAATCTTGTGGTCGTCCGCGTATCCATAGAAATCAGCTGGATATTTCTGCACCACTCGGTTGAGAGCCGATATATACAGGGTAAAGATCACAGGTCCGGCACAAGAACCCTGCGGGACTACAAACCTCAGTGGCTCCGTGTCAGATGCTGACTGTTCGACTAAAGTCAGGAACATCATGAAAGCATTTTGACGTCGTCGTGCATGAAATGTATATTTTTGTCATTTATAGATATTATGTAATCTGACACTAATTTGACATCAAGAGTCTATATAAAATCTTTTAATGAAATTTAATTAATCGTATATTTTTGCTTTCATCACTGGTCGTTTACCAATACACAATGACGTAACACTATAACATTGTATGTATCACAGCAGTTCTAATATATATCAAACGTGCTATTGTAATGGGGATTGTCCAACCGGAGTTGGTGGTTCAAAATGCTTCGTACAGGCCCAGTAATCAGTTTGGGGATTCTGTGCTATTTTATTTCTCACCCCTGTAATTTTCGTATGCCTCTGTTTGAAATAATTGACAATTTTTTGTAGTTTAGTTATATTATTTCCAAATCAGTATGTCTAAAAAAATGTTTAAGAGTGACACTCATTTCAATAAGAATTTCACTTCGACAGGCATGAGATAGGAGAAAGATTGCACCAGAAAAAAACCCAGTATTTCTGAGGTAAAAACGTTTTCGGCCTGTGGAGGCCTTTTTCAGTTGCTATAAAGTTCTGTATAGCGTTGATTTAATAAACACATTTATTTAAACGGTGATAATGAATTTTTTATAACAGAAGTTTGTGATGCACTTATTGTCTGTTTAAGATGTTTTATCTATTCTACTAATTCCGTGTTTCACATCGATATTTTCTTTTATTTCTCTCATTATCAGCAGTTGGCTTTAATAAAACCAGTAAATATTCTATAATTTGTCATAGGATGTTACGGTTTATGATAACTTAGGAATAAATTGTCAATAAATTGTAAGGTACACGAACCGGGTTAAATTGCCAGTTTGTTACAGTCATTTAACTGCCCAAAAGGAAATATAATGTTACGGCATGGGGTAGGTTCCCAACTGATGACTCTTTAGCCGACGTAACTATCTATAAAATTTGATCTGTTTCTATAACTTGTGGTACGTTCCCATGTGTGATCATAGCTCTTCGGCTAACGTAGCTCTATTAATATTTCGTTAAAGTTTTAATACACGAGACTGGCAGTGCGATAATAACCTAGTAAGTTAGATTGTTGGTAGTCTGAATGCAAGTATCTTTTGAGCTGTCCAGATTAAAAAACAACACAGATTATAGCAAGTTTGCACTGATATTAGGGATACACTAAGGGGTAAATTGGTATTTTTTGGACATTTTTGTTTTTATTTGATATAAATTCACCATAATTTCATCTACCATCCAGTTGGCTTACGGAAAGTCGGTGGTTCTACCCAGGTGCCCGCTCGTGATAAAATAATGCACGGAGGGGCACCTGGGGGTCTTCCTCCACCATGAAAGCTGGAAAGTCGCCATATGACCTATAATTGTGTCGGTGCGACGTTAAACCCAACATCAACAATAAAAAAGTTTTAGACACAGTATTTCTGGACCATCAGCTTAGCATAATAATGTGGTCATCCAAGTCTCTAGAGGGAGCATTAATAGGAGTTATATTTGCTATGATGTACCGAAATTATATAGATGATTTTCACCAGATAAATATAACGGATTGTAACTGGCTGTCTTGGTGGAGAAGCCTAACTATTTGTGAACTAGTATTAATAACACGGTAACCTATTTATACATGGATCTAAAGCATGAAGTATTCTGATTCGTTGGCATAACAATAAAGGAAGTTCAGTCTTTGAAGAAGAAGGAGCCTAAGGATAAAGTTTATATGACAAATTTTTGCCTTTTTCTCACAACAGAAATTCACAACTATGAATAGTGTTTGAATGATTCAATTTATTTATGAAGGGAAATGCATAAAGAATTGCAGTCTGGTCTTTTGAAGAGTGATCTATATAATTTTATTCCATTTTTTTTAACAAATCAATCCGTTCTTGAATTATATCATTCATATTTCAGTGAGGAAGGACTCGATGATCCGGACATAATTGAAATCTTTCTAACTCTTTTTTCCCTCGGACAATTTAGAGAAAGTTTGTGACAAACTTTTAAAATTTGTGTGTGCGTGTGTGTGTGTGTGTAGTTTATGGGACTGCCACATAGCACACAAATGTTTGGCTCTCATTTAAAGTACTTATAAGAGAGTTGAATCTGTTTGAAGAAAACAAAAGAGTTTTACATATTTTATAATCTTAACAGAATTTTAAAGCATCAAATCTTATAAAAATACCCTGGTATAGCTTAATCTTTCTGCTTCATTTTAGTATTACTACAAATTCATGTTTATTCTTTCAAAAGATTGAAGAAAACCATGTTAAAGTAAGGCACCTTCTCACTCCGTAGTGTATCATTAATTAAACGTTTACATCATCCTAAAGTAGTTCAATGCAAGGACTTTTTAAAAATAAAATGTCAAACCAAATGTTTAAATTATACTGGACAGCAAAAGAAACTATCCAGTTTTATAACTGGGGTATTTTTATTTAAAATCTTTAATTTATAAATCACTTGTGTTTTTCATATCACATTACACTTGAAGAACTTCACGTGTAAAATTTAAAAAATATCAATCAACCGTGCAGTCTGTAGTCCCACAATAGCCGTTTTGCACGAAATTCACGTGCGCCTGTAATTAACAATTTTCTTTGTGAAATTTTATTGTCATTGGAAATATTGATAATGTGCTAACTCGAAAAAAACAGCATAAAGTTTAAAAAATATTATTGGTTGCACTGCAGGACTGAATCAAATTTAGCGCGAGCGATCAATTGGGATGTTACAATGCAACTGACGCGCAGAAGATATAGCCTTTCAAACGGCTATTGTGGGACTACTGACTTCACGGTTGATTAATTTTTAAAAATTTGTCACGTGAAGATCTTCAAGTGGTATGAAGAAACAATTCAAATATGAAAAATGAATTTTTTTTTCAAAACATACTAGTTATACATCTGGATAGTTTCTTTTGCTGTTCAGTATAGTTATCTTGTACTAACTAGATAAAAGATAACATTAAGTGCTCTATATATCTTTTGCATGTTCTAATACTTGTTCTAAAATTTAAACTTTTGTATCTTTATCTTTGCATATCTTCATGTCCAGAGTACATTTACAAGTGTAGCATTTTTTGAAATGTGATATTTTCAATATTTTTAGATATTAGATATATGTACAATATCTTAATAAGTGTGACTTCCCCTTTCATATATAATCAGTATACAATGAAAACTTTAGCTTTACACGGCACCATGTCTTTACACAAAATGTAAGTGTCGTGAGGTGCCGAAAGAACAAAATTTTGTCAGTTTCATTTAGTCCCTAAAACTTTTTTTTAAATGTCAACATTAGATCGTGTATTCTAACACAACCACCGAATAACCTACACAGGTATACAAATAAATTAAAAAAATATCAAATAAACACCTTCTGTTCATTAAACGTTAAATAATTATGGAAAAAACTTTCAAATTTAAAAGCCTTTCAGCTTTGTTATGCTTTACACAGCATCAGTAGTCTGCATAGATGTGTAAAGTAGACAGAAACATGTATAAAGCTTCAGTGTAAGATATAAAGTAAGCATGTCAACTTTCTCGATTCAATTTAATTTAAAAAGAAAATTCTAAATATTTTTGACATTCATTTTCAGGGATCAAATCGCGACTTTGAGCCAAATGCGCGTACATGTATGTATGATAACAATATTATTGAGTGTCAATGCATTACATGATGAAAGTGAAACAAGGTTGAAAGTGATATTTAGTGAAACGGTAGATGAAAAAGATTTTGAATGTTTCGGACCTTTCGTATTCGACTAAAACTGATTTGGTGTTCATTTTTGTCTACGTTGGACCCATAAAAGCATATCCGAAACGTTCACCAACAGCGCGTGCTCACGAGAATCACCTTGTTTGTACACGTTTTCCCCTGTTTGTGCATGCCAGAAATCAGCAAAAATCGAATTTAGATTTAATGCGATAATATTCATCTGCTTACTATTGTTTGGTAGATTATACTGGCGGCAGTACATTTAGCTGGTTATTGTCTTAGTTATTTATCACAAGACCTCGTTCATCTCAACATTACGTAAGGCTAAAAAAATCTTTGTTTCCGGTAACATTCTCCAATATATTAGGGTAGGTAGGTCGGAAATTCTTTTTGTTTTCTGGATTTTTTTTTATTAAAGGAAACTTTTCGGAAATTATTTGTGTGTCAAAAAATGAACACAAGTAAGGGGGCTAAGCCTTTAAAACATCAGTAAGTAGATTTCTAACATCACTGGTCATAGCATAAAACGTGCAGTATTGCAAATTTGTGTTAAAAGTTTAAAAAAAAGGAGAAAATTCTCTAAGGCCATAAAAACAATTAGGATCGGGCCAAAAATTTAGGGTAGGTCGGGATACCGGGCACTTTTTCGTCGAAATGCTTTCCCAGCAAGTTGTCCGAGTTGTGTGACATCCCAATTTTGCGACATAATTTGTTATTCTATATTGTATGTCACTGATAGATCGAAAGTTTTGGTAAGGGTATAGGGGTACGAGTGTGCAAGTTCCTTTGAAACTCTTCATTAGGTACTTACTAGAGGTGACGTTTCGGCGGGGCGCATAAAACGTTTGTTGTTGTGTTGTTTCGACATAACGAAATGGCACGAATCAGCCACTATAGAGGAGTGCATTTAAGTTAAAATTGTATTTCTGGGAGAATAACGCCATTTGCAAAACTTATTTAAAGCAGAGTTCTATAAATGTCACTTGACGCGACTTCTGAATGTGATGTAGTGTATTTGCGTCTGTGTTACAAAAAAGAAATATTTTACTAGGATAGATCGCGGGGTCGTGAGCTCTATCCCCTAGCTGGACGGATGTTCTCTGTGACAATTTGTTAAATGACATTGTGTCTGAAATCATTCGGCCTCCACCTCTGACTCATGTGGGAAGTTGGCAGTTACTTGCGGAGAACAGGTTTGTACTGGTACATAAACTAGGAACACTTGTTAGGTTAACTGCCCGCCGTTAAATAACTGAAATACTCTTGTAAAACGGCGTTAAACCATAATTCTAACACGATCCGATTCATTTTCCTATTAAACAGAGAAGCTAGAAAACAGTGAATTATTATACAACAAATCACTGTCCTGACGTCACAATTATTACGTCATAGCGTCAAACGGCATAGCGGCGCGCTGGAAAAGAAACCGATTGAAAACGGGCAAATATTTAATGAATGTCGTCAATGATGTACTTAAAAATCCTTGGTTACGTGTTAGAATCGAAATAATATATCTCATTTAGTGATTTGCTCTTGAATAAATCATTGTTTGTCCCTCAGATGCGAATTATCATATATCACTCGGGCTGCGCCCTTGTGATATAATTCCCTCGCATCTGAACTCCAAACAATGATTTATTCAACGACAAATCACTGGATGAGATATAGAGAATAATAGGTTAGTGCCGTAGATGAGAAAGTTTATCTGGCGAGGTGGAGGAGGTTATCGGGTGAGCCGAAGGCGAACCTGATAACGTCCGGAGCCGAGCCAGATAAACTTTCTCCATCTTAGGCACTAACCTATTATTCTATTTATCTTGTCATTACTTCATTTTCCGATATTTGGCAATTTATTTTACAAAAATAAGTGTGCGACAACCGCTTTAATGACGTCATATTCGTAATGACGTCACTTATATAATGACGTGATTACCGGCAAAATCGCAATAACTTCTTCGTTTTTGAATAAAAACTCATTATTTGACCACTCATTTTCTTAGTTCGGACATTTCCAACACAATGATGATGGTTTCGTTGCAAATTTTCTTATGACAACAATATCGATCATAAGGTCACATGATCAACTGACCGTATATCACTGGTCACATGATCAACTGACGGTATATCAAGAAAGATATACGGCACCCTGATATCGGGTCGAAAATGCTGCAAGTGACAGGATAAATATTATTTCTTAAACAAACAAAAATTTTGGAATTGCGTGATAGATTACATTATTAAGACGTGCAGCATTTAAGTTTGTTTTTTGAGTCATGTGTGATTGTCTTAAAAGTTAAAACTGATTTTAAATTCTAGGAATAATTTTACTGTAATTGGCTGTGAAATGAATTTGTTGTTGTTGTTTTTTATTATTATTAATATTATCAGAGATAGATATTATAACCTAACTCACATTGAAACAAAAAACATTTGAAGATGTCAGAAAGGGATCTCCGTAAGTCATTTTGGCCGTTTTCCGTTTGCTGGCTGCTGTCTGTTTGTTAAAAATAGCAGTTGTCAATCAAAGATGGTTCCATGTAAGCTGGACACGAAAATTATATTGCACAGTAATAAAATATTTCCCGTTTGTTTTAAATACCATTTTTATATTTTCTACAAACAATATACATGTTATCTAAAAGGCACAGCTCGGTTTTTGACTGAGTTTCAATAAAACAGCAATTTATCCTTTTCTTGGAATGTTTTAACAAGAGTATTAACTTGTAATAACTACGAGGTCCTTGCCACTACATGTACATACTATTGAATCACAATTTTCCCTACGCAATTTCAATGGCAAATCTAAGCAATGAACTACTTGTGTTAGTAAAATATATATTACATACTTATCAATTAGCAATAAATCATGCAATAATAGCTAAACAAGTATTCACTACCCTTAGAAAACATAAAATTTCATAAATACTGAAACGGAGTTACGCTGACGTCGTCAAACAACGTTGACATTAACGCCAGTTTATAAACATTTTATCAAACATATCAATATGATTATATTTAGCATTTGTAGAATTCCTCGAGATAATCTGGTGCTCGCGTAAATTCTTTCTTAGACTACTGGATTCTGTACATATTATCATAAAAAAGCAAGCATTACATCTTCACAAGAGTACAATTTCAACTGCTAGAACTGTATTTATTAGCTTACTTCTAAAGCGTGATCGACATATTCTAATATAGTGGTCCTTGGTATTTATATACATCTTCGAGAAAATTAAGGATCAGTATATCATGCCGACTCTCCCTAATCAAAGATAAAGGAACATAAGTTTAAATTTCAGAACAAATAGCAGAACATGCAAAAGATATAAATACTCACCGAGATAAATGATTAAATATAACAAGATCATAAGTTCTAAAATTAAGATGTCTACCATACAACTGCTGGTTTTTGGCTCAGCTATTTTGGCTGCAGGTAAGCTGTCTTTTCTTCATACTATTTTAATTGCTTTAAGCTAGGTGTTTTTTCGCGAATTATTGCTTTAAGCTTCTTATATATTCGCGAATTATTGCCTTGAACTTTATTATGTATTTGCGGATAATTGCTTGAAACTATATGCATTCGCGAATTATTGCCTTGAACTTTATTATGCATTTGCGGATAATTGCTTAAAACTATAAGCATTCGCAAATAATTGCTTTGAACTTTGGTAATTATACGTGTTCTTTAATTCCAATGTGAAATATGTATTATATTGTTTATTTATTAGGCGCTCACTACAGCATATAGATTTCCTAGCGCGTGTTGTTATGCTATTAAATAGAATATCAGATTGTAATTTCATCTTATTTTAAAATATAGACTAGAAACTTAAAGGAGGTCTGCAGATAGCCGCTAAGGCATATCTACCGATCTTGCATTTGCATTTACAGAACAATCACATCACAATACGTTTTTTTGTTCTATTTGTAAGGTTGTTTTAAACTTGAAATATATATTTATTATTACAAATACAGAATAATGAAGGTCCAGCAAAAATGAATATAAATAATTTACCTACATGTATCAAAAAAGACTTATTGTCCGTGAGCAATTTCGGATTTCCCAGCTTTTTATGAAATGTCATGTGCTCGTTCAGCCTCTAGCTTAGACTGCAATTGAAATATTCAAACACGTTTAAAAGCTGTATTAAACTCCTTAAACATTTTCATAAATGTTTAATTGTGACATAAATATCATTTTAGTATACAGTGCGTGTCCTTCTGGGTGGCGCCATCATGGTGGAAGCTGTTACCTGTTTCAGAAGGAAATACAAAATTGGGCAGACGCTCGGGTATGCTGTTCACTACAACAACAAATACAAAGTTAACAGAGCCTTATTTTACAGTAGTTTAAGTTTAGATTTAAATACAGAATGACTCTAGGCAAGAGATTACCAAATGTCTTTGTAAATCACACAGTACTTTGTATGTTAATCCAGCAATCGCGAATTTGCTTGATGTATGCTATTTCGCGTGATATAAAAACAAAAAAGAATTTCAACAAAACTCAAAAATGTTTTGAAAAAGGCCTATAATTCGAATAAAATTTAACAGAAAGACTATCTAATGCACATTTACAAGAAAAATGAGTAAAGTCGTGTGACAGTTTGCAGACGACATCTCGGTCACGACGGCTTTGCACAATATTTCTTGATTCTTTGACGAGTATTCCCGTCTTTATTATCAGAGACTGTCTGTAAATGAAGTAATATAACAATCAAATAGAAATGGTAAAGTCAGTGTTAATGGAAAATGACAAGGTTCACAAATAAGATTTATATAGCCTACATTATCTGTAAAATTTATAATAATAATAAAAAACAATACATTTCTGTTACCAGAATGTTTATATTCTACATTGTCTTCAGTTATTTTTGAATAGAATTATTATTCCGTTCAAATCATGTCACTGAATATAGCAGAAATAACATATACGAGGGAACGGGCATGTTTTGCTATGTTTAGGTCTTAGATAAATGTTTTTCAACTGAGCAGAGCCACGGAGCACAAAAGTATTTTGTCCATAGGTTCAGTTTCTTTCACAGAATTCGTGGTCAGTTCTTGTTTTGTTGTGGTCAACAACTTTGTCAGTATTAAAAATTTTAGATCTGCCCAAAACTGAATGTTTTCCGTAACCATAACGTTGAAAACGTTTTCACTTACACCAGAATCTGATTTTTTGTCAGTAATAAAGTAATTGCGAAAATCCGCATTTTGATAAAAGAAGTCTTCTTGATAAAAAAAAAACCCAACAAACTTGACATTTTCTCCATTTAGAGACTTTTCACCTTATAGGCCATTTTAGGCAAAATTGAACATTCTCTTTAGTTAAACAGATTATAAGTTAATCCTAAACTTGTTACTTCTTTAATGATCGTTCCTTCACCACGAATATATTGATATAATGTCACATTTAGCAGTTCGTAAACATTGGTGTGAATCACTACCTTTTCTTTTATTGCAGATTATGTGTAAGTTTCACGGGAGCGATCTGATCGCCATTGAGACTCCTGCAGAACAGCATTGGTTTGTAAAGCAGGCTTTGACATTTAACCGTGAGTAGTAATATAGCACAGTCCTGATGGATGGTGATTTATTTTAGTACGTGTATGAAAAGAATCCATTCCAAAAATGGCACAAGCGCTAACAGCGCTTTGATAGTTAGAAACCCAATACATATTGGATTTGATTCGGCTAACCATATCATCATTATGATACTGCGCTTTGTTGACATTCATAACTCCTGTAAAGTAAAAAGATATGAAGAAAAGGCATACAGCCAATAGTAATTCGTAGTAAATTTAAAATGCTGC
Organism: Mercenaria mercenaria; assembly: GCF_021730395.1. NCBI lineage: Eukaryota > Metazoa > Mollusca > Bivalvia > Venerida > Veneridae > Mercenaria > Mercenaria mercenaria. The sequence goes on from NC_069365.1 coordinate 95,645,783, forward strand.
AACACTGGTGTATATATTCAAAGTATGTTGAACTACTTTTTACTGGGCATGAGGTTGTAAATTATTCTACATTGAACTGCGACTTCTGAGGAATTCATCCAAATTCCAAACCTAAATACTTATTTAAATTTGAATGGAAATATTTAAAACACTAAACTGTCTATATAAGAATGTGCAAAAATCCAGTTGAAAATGTGTTTGGAATGTATACATCAGCGGCATATTTGATGATAAATATTTGATTACATACTAAGTGATAGAGTAAATGAACTGTAGTGAAAAGAGAATAAATTGAGTTTGATGACAAAAATAACCGCCAATATCATGATAATGAAAAAGAGCAAGAGAGTAGACGTGATCTTACCTTTATGCTTATATGCATTACTTTCCAAAATATAAAAGAATGAAGAAAAAAAAGAAACCTGTAAATTGATTATTTTCGTAAAGATGTTACATAAGGGGATAAAAACAAATCATTGTGTGTTATCTATACACTGTTACCAGGGTGTCCATGTACAATTATTCAATGTGCGATTACTGTTAACGTAGCGTACAGTGTAACATATTTTCTCAATGATCCTATAACCAACGACAGAATACATGCGGTATAACCAACGATAGAATACATGTGGTAACATTGAAGAATATTTTGAGTGTCACATTATTAAACAATAGTATGATTCATCTGTGATTAAGTATTACTTGTGGTTGTACATTTTGTTTCAGAAACAGAGGGTGATGATGGTTTCTGGCTTGGTGGCACCGACTGGGAGAATCAAGATACCTGGATTTGGGAGCCAACAAAGCAGCCAATGACATATAAAGTATGGGGTGCTAGTCCTATTCCTCAACCAAACAACAGAAACGGCAGTGAAAACTGTCTAGCTGCAGTTAAATTCTTTCATTATTTGTGGAGTGATGAGTTTTGCAACTGGGAAAGACTTGGATATGTATGCGAGATGGCGTAAGTAGTAATCTGTAGCAATCTTTATTTACATCCTTTCATTGTACATACTATATATTTGACATATCATTACAGCCTCAACTTGCATTCAGAGACCGCTAAAGAGAGTACAAATATGGTCTATGAACACAACTGATCTCTTACATTAACATAATTTGCTATTAACACATATAGGAATTGAAAAAACATGGTCTCTTTAAGAAAGTATAGTGGACGCAACTTGACCCCGATGGTTGACCTTTGCATTATAATACATAATAAGGCACAACCATACTATTGAAAAGGAGTGTACGTAAAACACGAGCTGCACGAGAAAAAGGAAATATAAATTTGTGTAAATATAAATTAGTGTATTGGAAAGTTTTAACTGATCAAATGTAAGTACATGTATATATACTTTGATACTGCACTGTGTACAAACTAATTCCATATAAATATACACGGCTAACCTAAGCACCCTTGATTTCTACAATGAAATAATCGACATGAATAATCAGCCTAAGGTCAACCATCGCGGTCAAGTTGCGACTACAATAGCCTCTTCATAGTCGTGAACTATCGGGTTTGACCACTGGCACCAGATCAGAAAGAAAATGCCTCCGTACGTGTTATACCCTACCCCTAGGTATTCTATAAGAACCATGGTCGTGAACGGGAAAATATACTAACCCATTTCAATCGGGTATTTCATACCTAAAACACGCAGTTCAGTAAATGTGTACTATTAATATTAAACAAGCAGTAATTTATCTTCCGTTGTGTACCGGTCACATTTCTTCAATACTTCTTATCTTAGAAAAACAACGTGTAGTCTACAGTTTTTTCAAAGGTTCACAAAAAACTTGCTTGAACTTCCCTGGTGAAGTTCCGTTCTAGATTACAGACACACTCTGATTGGCTGATGTGAAAATGTATGTCAGTCGTCATTTTACTACACGTGTACGCTAAAATGTTTATATGCAGCATAAATGTGCAAAATGAATTAAATAAACAGAATAGATGTATACCAATGTATGATTTCAAATTCAAAATCATATACAAGATGAATTTCATTCATCATTTCGAGTCTTATCGTAAAACTGTGAATATATTGCATTCTGTTTTTGTTTGTTTACATTTCGTTTAACATGTGCACACTGCCGTGACCTCTAGACCGGATGTTCATTAGGGGAGTTCACGCAAGTTTTTTCTGTAACGTTGACTAAAGCATAAAATATATGGAGCATCTCTGCAATATGGAATATTGAGACATGTGACTCTTGCACGATGGAAGATAAATTATTGCTTGTTTGATATCAATATTACACATTTACTGAACTGCGTGTTTTAGGTATGAAATACGCGATTGAAATGGGTTAGTATATTTTCCCGTTCATGACCATGGTTCTAATAGAATACCTAGGGGTAGGGTATAACACGTACGGAGGCATTTTCTTTCTGATCTGGTGCCAGTGGGTTTGACTGTATAAACAAAGTTTACGTCACTATATAAAAGTACACTGCCCCTCAAACACGGAGTTACAAGAGATGACAATCAATTATCATTATCATAGAATAAAACGGAAATCTCACAGCTAATCGGCTATTATATACTGCTTTCTTTAAAACTATGGTATTTCTAAAACTATGATAATATAACAAATACTATAACGCATGACTTAAGAAATGGTAAATAAATAAATATGAAATGTAATTTCGCTTTTATCAAATAAGTGAATAGAATTAGCAGCGGTATTCCAGGCGAGATAAAAATGTACTTCAATATTGAACTTGAGTAAGAATTATTGACATTAATGTTAACAACATTAAATATGAACATATTTCTACGTAAAAATTATAATTATGGGACTTAGTAGAAAAAAGTAACAGGCTCTTTTGTTCGTGCATTCTGAAAACGCATGCTCAAAAGTAATTTTGCATTAGAATAATATTACAATTATTGCAAGAGAAAAGTGTGTTGACAGTTTACGTTAAAAGGAATATGTAATAGTGCATTTGCCCTTACGGGTTTTTAGTACAAGATAACGAATTTAAACAAATCAAATGTATAACTTTGTTTTAAATAAACCTTGCATAAAACCATTTTCAGCATGAAGTAAGCATTTTATGTTGTAGAGACAGAACCTAAAGGTTCAAAATCGTCCTTACTGGTTTGTTGTTCGGTGTGAAGTGATAACTAAGTGCACCAATTAACTAAATATATTTATGCTTTTCCTAATCTTCATGTGAAAATAGAAATACTTTAACATCTTAAAAATGATTGAATGAATGGTTTTTCATTCCAGGGAACCAACACAACCAATTGTCGGATAGGAAGTAGCTAACAGTTGTCGGATAAGAAGTAGCTCTCCTGTGCAATATAGATATTTATAAGCAATAAAAGTTAATGGTTTCTTTTGTTATTTTATATTTATAATGTTTGTCTAAAATTTAAATTGATTCGTTACCCAACCCTGAATTTCAACGACCATTTTAAATTGCGAGACAAAATGTATTTATGGATATTTCGAGCATATCTACGAGTACTTGGTAGTTAGGCTTCAACCTCAGTAAATGTTAAACTGTCAACGTATGCTTAAAATCGCTTGTTTTGTGAAACACAGATAAAATTGCATGTAATGTAGCATTGTGGACCTTATTAGATCTCGTAAATTCTTGATATCATTAACGTGTAATGCAGTATACTCACAATCCACAGTCGCTGAGTAAGTTAAGCTGACTGAACTCAGCTGACAATTGTCAGTACAATCAAGAGTGTCATGAGTGCCTTACGTAAAAACCGTTGTTATGAGTTAATGTTCCAAAACTGTATTGAGCGACCTGAAGAGTTTCCACATTTTTATTTCATAAATAGTTAGCCGACAGCACAAAGGGAAATTGTGCTGTACTATATATATATACATGTATCATGTCTCTTGTATTCAAGGTTGTTTCAACATTTCAGACATATAAAACCTTTCTTATCTTCAATGGCGGACTAATTTGTCCTAGTAGAACAAAAAAGCAAGGATAAATATCAAACAGGGAATGCCACGTTCCAGACACCCAGTCTCCCTAAAATGAAACTTACGGCACGCAGATGTGCACACTTCAAATACGCAAACACACACACACGCACGAACGCTCGCACACACACTCGCATACAAAGCAAAACACACGAGGGCAAATCTAACAAATAAAGGGAACGGTCAGTGGCAAAAACACCACTGGGAAGCTTAAACCGGTTTATGGTGCGCATCTGACCTCACTCTTACCCCCCACCATGTTCCAAAGTTACAGGATAGTGTAAATAAAAGCAATCACCGCCAAGTGAACTCTACCACACGCAATGGTTACATACGGCATGGCATGTAAAACACAAAAATACTCCTGTATAATTATGTAAAAAGCAAACCTTAAGAACCAAAAACATATGTACTCAGTGCATTTGCAGAAGACAGAGCATCAAGAGAAACAGCCTTATGGGCCCGACGAAACAAATAATTGGACCAGGTGTCTGTCATTTTGAAACATTTAGAAAATGATTAAGGTATACCATTCGGTTTATTACAAAGAGTAATACTCATTCGACTTTTATTATTACTGTTTAAAAATATTTTTTCTCGTTAATACATTCATATAAGCAATTGCATTTGTCATCACTCATCTGCTTGTCATCTGCAATTTGAGAGAATAGTGATAACTAATTTACGCGGTACAAACTACTTGAAACAAAACTGTAGCTAACATTTTAGCTTTACAACTATTTCTTAAATATGGACAATCATTGAAGTATGTTGTTTTAATTGTCTTTCTTATTAATCAATAAATCGCCTGCTTTTACCTAGTATATAGAATCTGTCATTTAGAAGTTATTACATGCAGAAAGTCATTACACGCAGTATATAGAATCTGGCATTACACGCAGAAAGTTATTTCAAAATTAGACTGCAGTGCGGCCTTTAGAAGCAATTACTTTTGTGAAGTTTGTACAGTTAATATAGTGTGTGTAACAGACAGCTCCAAACAAAACGTACAAGATCCTTTAACAGGCACGGTTTGATTGAGTCTGTTCATGATAGGTGATGAAAAGAAAAAACACACCTCACGCCCCCTAGTGCTGGCTTAGGCGGAATTTAATATAATAGTCAAAATGAATATACTCCATGAACAAACCAGAAAATTCAAAACGATCTGATATAAGGCTTTGATTTAAAACTGTAAACAATTAAATTCTTTTATTTAAAAATGGCATATTTCATGTCCCTAAATCTATGAAAAGCCACTATTAAGCTATTTCTTTTCATGATATTTTCCCTACGAAGTCTCGGGGAGAATCCTAGACGGAAAACAGCACTAAGTGTCATGCTTGGTAGACAATTTAATCTATATAATGAATACTGTACAATACTGCCGGTTTTCAATTACCTAAATGTTAAGAAATAGCATTATTGCAAATATGTAAAAATGCATAGTCAGTTCAGTATGAATGTGAACATTAGACCCAAGGGCGATAATCTGCAAGCTCCACATACAGTGAACATCAGACCCAAGGGCTATAACCTGCAAGCTCCATAAACAGTGAACATCAGACCCAAGGGCTATAATCTGCAAGCTCCATATACAGTGAACATCAGACCCAAGGGCGATAATCTGCAAGCTCCATATACAGTGAACATCAGACCCAAGGGCGATAATCTGCAAGCTCCATATACAGTGAACATCAGACCCAAGGGCTATAATCTGCAAGCTCCATATACAGTGAACATCAGACCCAAGGGCTATAATCTGCAAGCTCCATATACAGTGAACATCAGACCCAAGGGCTATAATCTGCAAGCTCCATATACAGTGAATGCTAAATACGGTGTGCTCCCTTCACCTTCGAGATTGGTATTCATTTTTTAGATTTAAAAGGATATCACGAGTATATGTTCCGAATTTAATTTCTTTATATTTGAAATTATCTTTCAAGATGCAAAGTATAAAGATGCACATGGTCCAATCGCTTTGTTTTCTGTAGGTCGATATTTAGAATTATTTCGAAAGTTCCATATCACAGATATTAGTATCGGACCTGGGTCAAAAAGTATGACCAGACTGATAAAAACATTTGTTTATTTTTGTTTTTACGAATGCTTGCGAAAACAGTCCATTTCACGTAACTGACCCTAGAAACTCAGCAGATAGCAACGAAAGAATTAATGAATTTGGATAAGGAAATTCTCTATACAGCAGAAAGCTAACATATAGCCCTAATCAGGAAAGCTCGCCTATAAAATGTTTTGTCACCAACAATTCGGCATCTGTTTGTTCGTTCGTGTGTTATATGGGATGAAGACATGCATCTTGTAGTAAAGTAGGACTCCTTGTTTTGCTATAACTTTATTTTTTGTGCAATATTCGACAGAGAATGTGATAATTGATAATATACGGTAGTGTCGGGTTTAGTTTGAGAACTCATATCATTTGTAACTTTATATTATGTATACAATTTATGTTTTTTACACTATGTGTCTAACTATTTGAAAATAGGGCAAATGTGAAGTTTGCATGCCGGGTTCAAATCCCACGCCCAAACCCCCACCCCAATTTTCTTGTGCATAGATTACTGACCGATCCAAGGCAAAAGATTATTTCACTTGTTTGAGTTGTTATATAAGGTCAGTAAGTACATTAGCACGTTTGCACTAGTTTATACCAAAACACTTTTCGCGTCAATATGGCAGAAAATGCATGTAACTGATGGATGTTAGGGTATGGTTGTAGATCTATATTATTTTAGATATTTAGTATATTCAGAAAGAGTCTTGGACAATCCGGGTGTTTACAGGGAGTTAGAGGCAGAGACTTAGGAAATGGGTCTCGTAGATAGTAAAATATCGAGAGACAATGTAGAATATTAAGTTAGGTTTTAGATGCTTTTTAGATGTGAAGCTTGTTAAAATTACGCTTAAGAAGTTACAAAATGATTTACGAAAGTTATATACAAAATGCTCTACTGTGTGACTAAACATCAAAAACAATCAGACTTGTGTTGTGTTACCTTGCTTTTTGTCCGTTTCTTATAATAAGTTATAAATGTTGTCTTGTATATTGGTGGTGTTATTTTCTTTAACCTCCCTCCCCACCCAAGATCCCCTGTTTTACTCCCTCTTCCTTTTTTTAAAAGATATAATTAAGGTTTAGTACTGGCTGTACTGGCTGAAGCTCCAACTTGTGTTTTAGTCAACGGCATGTCCGTAAGGGTGCCCCAACTGTGTTTGCTCTGCATTGTCCATGCTCGTGTGTGCACGGGTTTATATGTGCATGTGAGGGTCTTGTTCGCGTCTATGCTTACAATGCTATGGCTTGTGGTCTGCAGAGGTTACGTCTCTGAAGCGTGGCTTTTCCTGTTGAATATTCATCCATGTTTTTCACCTTCTTCTTTCACCGCATCCATTTTTCTAGCCAATCCCCATTCTTGCATAAAACTACTTTATTCACTGGATTCGCCCATGGATTAACGTGAGAAAAATCGTGGGAAGAAAGGGCAATTCATGTGCTGGTAATACATGATTTGTATTTTTGAAATGCTTTTCCAGGGACGTTCATGTATTTCTGCGCAGATTGACATCTGGTAACTGCATCTTGTTTCTTTCACAATAGCCTCTTCTTGTGACATAAAACTTGCAATCTATTCGACAGAATGTTTTGCTGTATCAGTTGCCAATGCCAATTGCACTGCCCCCAACAATGTTCTACTCGCTTCTTCAGTTGTTTACTTCCCGTTCGGAAGTCGGCGTCGATTCAGTTTTTGTTGATAACGTGAATGTTAACTTGTGCGATTGTTTGTTTTTAAGAGTAATATTAATGGTTTTGGTGAGTATTAGTCGGTATGTTTTATCTATTTTCTCGAAGAATTTATATAAAACGTTTGAAAGTTTATCACTATGTTCGTATTCATCCGTACTCGAAATGTATTCGTATTTATAATAACTCGAATGTAAAGTAATTATTTTTGACATTGTGCTCCTGTTATCAAATTTTTAACTTATATGTAAAATTATTGGTAATGTCATGTTTGTAACGGGAGATAAAAAAATCGCTTAAAATATCTTCAGTACGTGCTTTTAGTAGTGTTGTTGGTTTTTGTTGGTCTCTGTGCCTTGGTTTATGGATATTTACCGTTTCCAAGAACAACAGAATGGTAATTAAAAAATGTATCGGAATCGTAAAGTCATCACATATGAAAACAATGCATTTTGTCGTCGTGAAATGTTTTTATGCGAGAATAGCGACAATATACGTTTGTTTAATGTTACTGAAGGCTACGGAAGCTCGTGGGATATGTTTATGACCTCGACAAAGACATTCCAGACGTTAATACACTAAAACGTGTATTATCCATACTTTCTTTGTATCTTTCATGTAATTAAAATAGTTTCACCATTCGTACAAATCAACGTAATAATGTACTGAATATGTAGTTACAAAAGAAAATACGTGTGCCATACATTATAACTAGTCTCCAATATTAAACTTCTATAAAATATCGAAGTCCAATTAAGTCCAAAGTTTGTCATAAAATTAGTTTCAAATTTGTGGATCTCTTAAACAATTTGCAAATATCTAAAAAAAAAGGTACACAAACATATTATACATTTTATATAACCATACACACGCTTGCACACACGCATGCACGCACGAACTAAGAAATTATGTGGAATTCGTGCGACTTCAGCCCTTTCTGGCCCCGATTAGATGCCAATAAAGGAATTCTCAAACTCTCAAAATAAGTTAACAGTATATTCAATTATACGTCAACTGTTCATAGTTCATAAATGCTAGACTTTAGCGATATAGAGCTTTTGAACGTCCTGAACCATTTTACACAGAATTACCACCCTTAGTGTTGCCTTGCAGAATTATCTGGATTTAATTTCTTTTCCTTTAGGTTATCGTTATATACGCCTAAGCGACTGGCGTATTTGGCTGGAAAGTGTAAATTGACCCGATATTTAATCATGTCTGACGACAGTATCAATCATCGGAAGAAAATTGAAACATTCGAATGGAGCCAGTTGGCTTTACGATGTGCCAAAGAGATATAGCGGTAATTACTTTCAGTACATAAATCATATATTTCTCAATAGAGAGAAAACATAAAAACCACCTTTACAATTAATTCCACACTTGATTTTTTTAAAAAAAGCATCTTTAAAGCAATATATACACAAGCTTTCTCGAAACTTTATATAAGTCATATGAATATATTCTATCATTTTTCTGTATCTGTATCTGTAGGGTATACGACGCAGGACCACTTCTGGTATAAGGCGTCGGGGTGAGTGGGGTCGTTCAGTAACGATGTGTTAGAGCTGTTTTAAAGCTCTCTACTGTTTCTGCGCACGCGGTATTGTCTTTCAGTTTATTCCAGTCCTGCACTGCCTTAATAAAAAAAGAATGTCTATATTGATCTGAGTTGGCGTTATTTACTTTGAAACAGTTTGAGTGATTAAAGCAGAATTTTTCAACGATGTTTGAGCTGATGCTGTCACTTATAATTTTAGGATGTATACGTCTTTTATTAAGTACTGGTGTTAAATAACTGGTCTTGTTGATTGCCGGCACCATACCCCTGATGATTTTATAGATAAAAATTAGTCTTGCCTGTTGTCTTCTTTCCTGCAAGCTGTCCAGGTTGAGTCTTTGTAACATGTCAGTAACACACCCATCTTCTCTGGAGTGGTAGTCTTTTAAAATGAACCTTGCTGCGTGGCGTTGAGTTTTCTCCAGGGAGTTAATATCCTTAACATAGTATGGATCCCAGATAATTGACCCATACTCAAGTGTAGACCGGACAAGTGAAATATATGCAAGTTTCCTACAGTCTTGGGAACAATTCCTAAGGTTCCGTTTTAAAAATCCCAAAGTTGAATTTGCTTTTTACCAATATTGGTGATATGTGTTTCCCATGTAAGATCCTTTGATATAGTTAATCCAAGGTAGGGATTTGAGTCCACTTGTTGTAAGATGGTTTTATCTAGCTCGTAGATGAAATTTGACTTCTGGCGGACACTTAAAAATATAACACTTCTTGGCATTAAATTTCATGCCCCATAAGTTCGCCCATTTTTCTAGTGCGTGTAGATCATTCTGTTGAAGAAGATGGTCATTATGTGAACGGATGGGTCTGTATAATAAACAATCATCAGCAAACAGGCGTACTGTAGATTTAACAGTTCTGGAAGGTCGTTTATGTGACATAAAAACATAAGGGGCCGAGGACTGTACCTTGGGAAACTCCGGAATCAACATCTACACTAACCGAGTGTTCACCTTCTACGACAACGTATAACTCTATCTTTCAGAAAGGATTGTAGCCAATGTAGTAAATTTCCACGGACACCGTAATTTTCTAGTTTTTGTAATAATTTATCGTGTGGAACAGTATCGAAAGCCTTAGAAAAATCTAATATTGCTATATCCACTTGGCATTTTTTATCATAAGATACTAATAAGTCATTCATAGTTACTAATAACTGAGTTTCTGTTGAGTATCCTGACCTGAAACCATGACTTCTATCTGTGAGTATTGAATGGTTTTCAAAGTGCCTTAGTAAGTGACCACATATAACATGTTCTAACGTTTTAACAGTTGTTAGGCTCACAGGACGGTAATTTTCTGCAAGGTGTCTGTCCCCTTTTTTGAATACTGGGCTAATGTTGGCATTTCTCCAGTCTGTCGGTAGTGATCCACTGTCCACAGAAAACTGAAAAATTTTGGTTATTGCAGGTGCAAGTTCTTGAGCACAAGTTTTCAACACAATATTAGGTATTTGGTCTGGTCCCATAGCTTTAGATATTTTCAAGTCTAAAAGTAATTTCAAAACTCCTTTTTCAGTAATTTTCAATACTGGGATGGATGGTATGACATTTTTACCATATTTTAGTTTACTTTCATCTGCTGTTCCCGTTATTTTACAGAAAACTGACTGGAACTGTTCCACTAGAATATTTGCTTTGCTTTTAGAGTCAGTAATAAGGTTACCACTATTTTTCAGTGGGGAAACACCAATATTTTCCTGTTTCTTAGATTTGACATATTTCCAGAATGGTTTAGAGTTTTTATTATCAAGGCCCTTTTGGATGGTGTTATTTTTCTAAACCTATTTTAGCACAACAACATATTTAGGCATTAGAGAATCGGAAATTATGTTCATGTATATTTTTTCTCTACTCTGTATTAAATCTGCGATCATTGTACATCATTTCATGCTCTCGTATTTAGAGCTATTTTCGGGCGTACATTTTAATAGGACACAAATGGAATTTTTAAATTCCAAAAAGACAGTTCCGATACTGATTCGTCTATTACTCATGTAAGACCGAGACATGAAATTATTTTGCATGACTGAATAAGGTTGAGATAGGATCAATAAATATTACCAGCGATTTTAGTATAACGATTCCAATCTTATCTACTCATTTTAATTTTCTCATATAGTCGTTTGGAATCGTTAAGACCATTCAATTTTATGTATAGCAAAATTTCACTGAAGCCGGTTCTATATTACGTGAGAGATGTTGCATAACCATTCACGAACAGACCAAATCTAAAATAGTGCTTTTATTGCTAGGTTGTAGTCTAAGCTTCTCATAGATTTTATTAACTAACACAACCTTAAAGTGCGGTATGATGGTACTTTTCTCGTACTTTGACACGGTGTTGTTATATTTCCTGGTGATGGGATTAGTATCATTGTTCAAGGGAAGGAGATTGGACAGTCCCGGCTAGAAGTATTTTCAGTACATCCAAAAGTACTAACATACATCTGCGCCATATTATAACCATGACGCCTGACTAATAATTCATGACAAATAACGTAATTAATTATGTTTGGTTCGTTTTCATTTCTTTTTCTATTTTCTTAATCAAATAAATGCTACCGTGCTACACTTCAAAATACTTATAGCAACTCCCCAAACCACATATTAAATACACTGATTCGAAATATGGCATCCTGCGTTCCTTCAAGCAGACGCCAGGCGACCACTATGAAGTAATTTTGATGTCTTGCAAGATCGGCAAGGGAAATATCCTACATTCAATTTCAAAAGAAAAAAAACCCAGATGATTAGGTGTTTAAAATAAATTATAAAATTCCCTTCTGTAACTTAGAAGGATATAATTTATAGTACTAGAAGCAATTTTCTAAACAAGACTACATTTCATTTCATTTCAAGGATAAATCGAGTATAAACATAAATGTAGCCCAAATTTATGAGACCAAATTCCATATTCTAGTCCGGAAACAGGGAAAATTTATTAATCATTCAGTGGGTGTCTCTGATTGTCTTTGATATCTCCAGTACTTAAAGCATTCTGTAGCAATTGTTTTTTTTTTAATAAAGATTCTCTACAAATTCAAAACGCCTCACACTAATTAATGTATTTGGAAGGAAACAAGGTCATAAAACACATATCAATTTTTTTCCATTTAAGTATAATTCATGTATATAAATAATAATAAATTAAATTAAATTACATAATAATATATACATATACTCTAAATCGGTAAATTTTGTACATGTCAGGTTGGATATAAAGCAGCATTGAAACAAAATTTCATTGAGTGAGCGGATTTGTTGCTAGACGCCACTCTGCTTTAACTGGTATGGTGTATTGTGGTGGTAGTTTTTCAGGTCATTTTTATCAGCATATCAGCTTCGTGTTGTCCAAATATAAGATGTAAAATCCGAACATTTTATTACCGCGGGTAATGTTTGATGGCGACATTTGTTGGTCAAATATTGCTCTGTAACTGAATCAATATTTGAAATTGAAATTTGTTTAAGACTTATACTTAATATGTTAAATATAGACATCACATTCCGTTGAGACAATATTTGTTTACAGCCCACTGCTACATGGCTAAATACTGTTGGATGAACGGTGCTTAACCAAGACAAAACAAATAATTATTTTGTTAACCTGTAACAATGCATGGGTTCTCCGCATATCTAGTAATGTGTATAGGTCTTTGTTGCACCTTTGTGTTCTGTATCTTTTATGAGTTAAGGGGTCTACAAGAGAAAGTCGCATTTGTTATTTCAGTGTTTCCTGGAGTGCCCTTTTACATTCTTCTTACTTAACAAGAATTAAGAATTGCGTGTACATGTGTCCACGCAAGGTGCTTATGCATATTCCAAATGTGCATTTATCCTCCCTCGATACGTGTTTAAAACTCTTATTGCCTCGGCAGTTAGGTTATAGAGCGTCCGCTTTCCAGTGACTGACTTTCCTGACGGAGTGGGAATTGGTACAACAACCTTTGAGTTAAAGGTGGTTAATCAGATTTTGGTAAACTAATAGACTTCTTCAAAACTTGAACAGTTGATCATTTACGCTTATCTGTGTTCACTGAGTACTTAATACTACATGTAGTCAGATTTATTGTGTAAGTAGTTTTAAAATTTGATTTTCCTATCCTGATTGCCCAACCAAGATAGCTATATTTTAGCAAAAGTATAAATTAAAGAAACATACTTTGCCTAAATATAGTATAAATATAAGCTCTACTGTTTTAAAATTGCTAAATATTTGCATTTTAAAGTACATATTTTGCCACAATTAATTAGAAAGGCAAGTTTATAAAAATGTGATTACCTCCCTTTTTCTGTCTCGGTTGCGTAAACAGTGAGTTTGTGGGTCGCGTTGTACGGCGAATCGACACAAAATGGTCATATATCGACGAGGGGATGCGTAAACAAGATAGATTGAAAATAGATGAATTTCAAATCTACATGCTGTATTTGAACTTGCCTTTTGTTTCAGGTAGTTGAAATATCTTAAAATTTATCAAATGCTAATATAAATCTAGAAAGTATATTGAAATCAAAAGAAATAAATCACTTTTTAAATACTTTCATATTAAAGGGAGGTAATTACAAATTTTCATTTAAAGTAATAAAATATACATCTTCAATAGGGATCTAACTCTGTGTTATGGGTATGTTTGTTCCTTTGATAAATCTCTAACAGAATATATGGAAATTGAAAAATGTTATAAAATGTCGCTCAAATGTGATTGGCCACTTTTAAAGAAGATGGAAAACAAACAAAATCTTTATGACACTCTTTCTTCTTTTTACGGTCACCTCTTCGCAGCCACTGTTTGCTGTCAACGCGACGCTTTGGCTCATAAACGAATATCCAGGTCTCATCTCCTGTTAGAAGCTGTGACATTGTGCGATCATTTAAATTTAAGAACCTTTACAGCGTTCTATCAGCACGTTTCATCCTATTGACTTTTTACTCCTCCGTTAGCATGTAAGGCACCCATCAGGCACAAACCTTTCTTAAACTCAAGTGCTTTGTGACAATCTCATGAGTTCTCCCCTTTTACATTCCCGAAAACGTCGCTCTTTCAGACACCATGTATCTGGCAGCTTCATTAACCTGACGTCTGACAGCAGCAATACTTTGACGTCACTGCTGTTTTGGGCCTGCTAGGACGAATCCTGTCTTAAGGGACTGCCTGACCATTTACGTATTCGCTTATAAACAGTGTTCTCTGATATTACATACCCCCCATATTAAGTATGCAGTTCCCTAGTTTAATTTCAACATATTTTGTAGCATTAAATACAATAGAGTTATTGTAATAGTAGCTTGAACTGGGATGCTGTATTCGGCTCAAGTGAATTTTGCGCGCCTCGTGTTATCAAACCTGGCAAAATCCACTAAAGCTGAATACAAAATCCCAGATCTAGCTACTGTTATAATGACCCGTTTATTATATGCCTCAACCTTTTGGTCTGTCGTTTTGTTATCGAACGAAACCTGCAATATTTGAACAGTTTACGAGGGGTGTTCAAATATGAATGCAACTAGGTCAATATCTCGCTTTTAAACACGATTTGCACGAAATAGGTACATGTATCGCATAGAGGGTTGTGTAAGCTCTCCATTGATACAATACATGTTTAAATCCGTTCAGTCTAGCTTTGACAATATCTCGATTAAAACTATCTACTCTAAATGTACACTAAAGCTAAAATGGTTGGGAAAAGGTCTCCTTTCAATGACAAACACGGTCCTATATCAAGAAACGCTGTATTCTTGATATACAAGCGAAAGACACATTTAATGAAATATGTCGTGTTTATGGGAACAATGAACATTCTTTCTCATCTGTCACACGGTGGTGTAAGAAATTTAAAAGTGGTGTAGATTCAGTAAAAGATGCGCCTCATACACGCCGCCCGAAAACTGCAACTTCGCCTAAAATAGTTGAAAAAGTAAAGGTTTCATTGCTACCGATGCAAGATTTACAACAAGGCATATATCTAAGTGCGTTGGTTTCTAAGTAGGAGCTGCTCATACAATTCTTAGACATGATTTAAAAATGAGAAGGATAAGTGCCACATTGATACCCCATCTCCTTACAAAATATTAATCGGGTAAGAATCGCCAAACAATGGTTGAAACGGTTCCCTAAATACAACAATCGATCTTTATGAGCCTAAGCGAAAGATACGATCAAAATATGGGCAACCAAAGGAAGCCAAAGACCTTGTTTAGCAAAACGCACCATGAGCATCAAAAAGGTAATGTATGTAATTTTCAATACAAATCAAGGTCGTGCTATTCAAATTGCCGTACGAAAGGGTAAATGTGTAAATGCCAAGTTTTACAAAGGCAAGGTCCTTCATAAATTAAAGAAATATTTCGCAAACCGTCGGGCAGCAACTGGTCTGCGTGGTGTCAGATTATTACATGACTTTGCTTCGTCACACAAAGCGGCCATTGTACGCGAATATCTGAAATAGGAAAAGGTTGTCGAGCTTCCTCATCCTCCTTATTCGCCAGATCTTGCCCCTTGTGACATTTTTTTCCTATTTCCGAGGCTCAAAATAACCTTGCTGGAAGAAAATATCAAACGCGCAAAAATCTCGGTTCGGCTATTTTCCAGTGTCTGAACAGTATACCTCGAAGAGATTATGAAAACGCCTTTAAAACTTGGACCGAAACTTTGTATATCACATGGTGGTGAGTATTTTGAAGGATTGACGTAATTATTTTGGCATTGTTTGTTAAGCACTTCTGAAAGTTGGCCTAGTTGCATTCATATTTGAACACCCCTCGTATTAATATTAAAATAGAACTGAGTGTAGTTTTTGCATGTTTTGTCTATAGAACAGTGTCATGTCATGTATACTAATTGAAAGTAGTCCGGCAACATAAAATCCAAAAGGTACAATACGAGTTTTGTTCGTGCCTGTTCACTATTTACTTGTGAAATACAGGCCATTTTTTAGACAAAGTTTATGTATTTATGTAATCACAGCACACGTATAGATTAACAATCAAGTTACAGCACAGGTATAGATTGACAATCAAATTAAAGCACAGGTATAGCTTAACAATCAAGTTACAGCAAAGGTATAGATTAACAATCAAGTTACAACACAGGTATAGATTAACCAAGTTACAGCACATGTATAGATTAACAATCAAGTTACAGCACAGGTATATTTTAACCAAGTTACAGCACAGGTATAGATTAACAATCAAGTTACAGCACAGGTATAGATTAACAATCAAGTTACAGCACAAGTTACAGTAACAATCAAGTTACAGCACAGGTATATCTTAACCAAGTTACAGCACAGGTATAGATTAACAATCAAGTTACAGCACAAGTTACAGTAACAATCAAGTTACAGCACAGGTATAGATTAACCATGTTACAGCACAGGTATAGATTAACAATCAAGTTACAGCACAGGTATAGATTAACCAAGTTACAGCACAGGTATAGATTAACAATCAAGTAACAGCACAGGTATAGATTAAAAACCAAGTTACAACACAGATATAGGACTGATTATACCAAACCGGAAGTGACTACATAGTGTTACATGTGAAGTAGTCCAAGAAATAGTTCCATGCTGTTGATAAAATATAACAGAAACAAGTGAAATATGATGTGACAGTTACACTTTTGGTTTAGTTTGATTGCAGATTATATTGAGAAAAGATCTAACCAACTGTCACAGCGCATTTCCATGTTTTAGTATATTTTTTTTTATTTAAATGTCTACCTACGCGTACTTGCTCGATTAACATTTTCATGGAAGCATTTTCAGACGGTGTTGTTTTTCTGAACAAATTAATTTTCTTATATTCAACATAACATCTCAATATTTTTTCATTTCTGGTAAGTAGACATGTTATACTAAAAGGCTATATATGGTTTCCATACCTTTGAAATGCTCTAAAGTACTGAAAATGGTGTCTGAAAATTCAATTCCCTATATGAAATAAAGAATGAATCGAATTGGTAGAGTGAAACCTAGAAGAGTATTCGGATGTAACATATCGTCTGCTGCTACAATCATGGAAGGTGATAATTACAGAGAAATTGAAAGAAAAATGGAATGAAACTCCATCCCAGATGCTGAAAAGGGCTGTATTGTTTGGACAGGGGCATGCTATTGAAATTTAGGGCCTAAATATGGCAAGATTAGGGCTAAATTTCCAGAAGATGCCCCTTCTAAAGTACATTTTGTTCACCGTTTGGCATATATGCTTCATTTTAAGTTGATTTTGACATCTAACCAGCCTCTCTCACACCTGTGTGGCCACTCTCTGTGTTTTAACACAAGTCACCTATCCCTAGAACCCATGGAAATTAATCATGACAGGAAGACTTGTGTTGCCAGAGGCATATGCCTTGGGCATACCGGCTACCCAAATTGTATTATTTAGAACCTGAAAAAAATCCCTGAAAGGAAATGTGACTTAAATCTATTTTTTGTGACAGTATCTTGTTTATTTTATTAGTATGTATAACCTAGACCACTGAAAACATAGAAATATGTAGAATATACAGAAAACGCACTTTATTTGAACCAACAGCATAACTTTTTATATATACATTTGTCACACATTTTTCTATATATACATCTAAGCTTCTGTATCACTTATCATGCAGTCTTATCACTAAATCATGCAATTTTAGGCACTAAATTATGCATAGCAGTGGTCTTGCAAGTGTTTCACTTCACTATAATTTGGTTTAGGATCTGTAAGGCCTGACGAGTAGTGTATTTTTTCATGAAGTTTGTACCATCGAGCCCGAGCAGCATACCGAGCTCTTTTCGCTTGGCTTTCATGTCCGACCGAAGCCGGGTACATCTGATTTTTTCAGTTCTTACAATTTGTTTTACTACTTTTGAACCTATTTAAATGTTAGCCTTAAAGAACTCAGTTTTTAGTAAGACAGATTCAGCATAACCATGGTTTAACTTAGTAATTTGCCCGTGTATGCGTCCTGACGAGGAACGGGCAAATGTTGTCTGTTTGGGAATGACTGCTTGATATGAACGATTGACGGCTTCACATTTTTGTGTTGATGTCATAAGTTTGGTTTTACTGATACTGTCAGGACCAATGAGAATATTAATGCACCTTCGCAAAACATTTTCATCGCATTCAGTCATTCGTACCTTGACATTTGCCGGCATATAACTGTAAGCATGTTTGAAGTTACCGCAACAAAACAGGCTATCATTTTTACATGTTTGTCCGCAGGACCCTTTAAAACACATAACAATGGCAGATATCACTTTTGGCATTTTTTTTTAAATTTTACTTATGTCACCATTATGTACTTTGTGAGTTTTTCTGAGCTCAGCAACACATCTCTGCTTTACAGAAATAGCAAACCTATTTTTTAGATTTGATTTTTGTTTACTACCGCATTTAAACATTGAGCTACTGAATGGGGCCTTGTACAATTCACGTCGCATTGAATTGCTAAGATGCCTGACATCTTTTAAGTGTGTTACTTTATTGTTTTGAGAGTTTTCAATACCGGCATGACTCTTTGAGTCACCATCTCCAGTGTAGGAAGCTATGCGCATTGACAGTTTACTTGCTACCTCTTGACTCCATCTACCCACATCACCAATTGAATCAGATTCAGGAACATTAGCACTACAATGTCCTGCATGATTAGGACATTCTACATTTCTACCATTATTGCGAAGTCTGGCAGCTACTACTCAAAGTTTACTGCCAACATGAGCCCCTATGGTTTTTTTGATTTCGTATTGTTCTCGCATAAAGTAGTCGCAACGATTGTACCCGCCTGAAACGGGGTTGAATCTGAGTTAAATATAGGATTATTATAACAAGAGTCTCCTTCAACATTCACTAAATCAGGCTCTTTTTGACCTATTTGTTCATTTACTGTTTTAAGATTTGTTTGAATATCACTCATGCTTCCTGTAAACCCTGACCAACTTTTAATGCGGTTGTGTGCATAGAAGGTACACACGATGGAATTATGTTTGCGTTATTTAGTATCCGGCAAGCGCCAGTATTACTTATTGGGGTGGTGTATAATCCTAATTGCAAACCTGTTTTAGCTGTGGCAGCTTTTCTGCCACGTTTACCAGTATCCACCTCATCATAAAGATTGTGAAACTGACTCAAAAACATGCATTTTGTACATCTGAGTCTTTCACGCCACACTATCCCCCACTTTCGTGACGCCTCACCATCAAACACAAGATCACCTTCACATTCACTGTGTACAGCTCTATGATTTCTCATTTCAGAATTGAACATAGCCTGTACATTCACGGGAAGATACAGTTTGTTAGTTCGCAAGTCCGGGTGAACAGACTCAGTTTGAGCAGTACCATACTTATCGATAATCCCAACACTATCTGGTTTTGGCCTAAGTGGTTTTGTCATTGTGGCATTGCCATCAACATCTTTAAAGGTTAGTACTTCAGAGTTCTCATGAACTGTTGCATTGTGAACCTGTTTTTCTAACCTAACATACTTATATTCTAACTTATCAGTGTTATAGCAATGTTTCATACCTTTAGTTGTGCTAGGAGCACCTTTCTTGAACCCAACACTGCGGCAGTGCTTTACTTGTTTCTTCAAGCGAACCATTTTGTGCAATTTAGTGACAAAAAATAGATAAAATTTTATAACTAATAAACATGCATATACTGTTAAATTTTAACATCTTGACCTATAAAAAACAACAGGTTAAGTGACTATGAAGAAAACAGGTGATAGTGTAGAACCCTGTGGAACACATGAGAAATTTCACACCTTCACAGCCAGATGCAAAGACATGGCAATATACCTTAATAAAGCCCCTAGCATGGATCATCTTGTCTCTAAATTATTGTAATCACCAAATGACACTTTGCTTTTTATCAAATAACCAAATTTAACATGTTCTTTGGTTATATAAAGTCATTTGTATACCTTCTTAATTGCAAAATTTGGAAAATATGGTGCATTTGTTTATAAAAAAGTATGTTTCAAGCCATATTAAAAGTAGGAAATATGATCATATGTAAAATTTTTTACTTTTTATTATTCAAATGTCATCCCAGTAATAGCCAATAGCAGTTAGAGTCTTCAGTTTTAAGAAAATACAAAAAAATATATACATTTTCCTATAAGACATATTTCTGTAAAAAGTCAGAAAATAGCAATTGACCGAGCCTGAAAAATATCATCATTTAAAAATGCATATTTTGAGAGAATGCATGCATGGATTCCTTTCAAATTTTAACATGTTTATGGTAAAAGGTGAACCTAAAGGTCAGTATATCAGTTTCAAATTTTTTCTACCAAAACGTTCCTTAAAGGACTGATTATACCAAACCGGAAGTGCCTACATAGTGTTACATGTGAAGTAGTCCAAGAAATAGTTCCATGCTGTTGATAAAATATAACAGAAACAAGTGAAATATGATGTGACAATTACATTTTTGGTTTAGTTTGATTGCAGATTATATTGAGAAAAGATCTAACCAACTGTCACAGTGCATTTCCATGTTTTAGTATAGTTTTTTTATTAAAATGTCTACCTACGCGTTCATGCTCGATTAACATTTTCATGGAAGCATTTTCAGACGGTGTTGTTTTTTCTGAACAAATTAATTTTCTTATATTCAACATAACATCTCAATATTTTTTTATTTCTGGTAAGTAGACATGCTATACTAAAAGGCTATATACGGTTTCCATACCTTTGAAATGCTCTAAAGTACTGAAAATGGTGTCTGAAAATTTAATTCCCTATATGAAATAAAGAAGGAATCGAATTGGTAGAGTGTAACCTATAGATTAACAATCAAAATACAGCACTGGTATAGATTAACAATCAAGTTACAGTACAGGGATAGATCAACAATCAAGTTACAGCACAGGTATAGATTAACAATCAAGGAAATTATAGCAATAGGGTCAGTAAACGGCCCTTCCCTTGAAAGGTTAATTATTACATATCATTAATTATTTTTACGAAATAAATATCTTAACATGTTTTACAAACAAGATGGAAGAAAAAGACCAAAGTGAGACTGAAACTGAAGAAAACGAAAGATAAAAACAGCTAGTTTAATGTTGGATATGATGTTGATATTGCTATTTTTACATTCTAATAGATCAGTTTCTCCAGAAGCTAAGCGAAGTGCAGGAGTAACTGTTATTCAATTTGGAAAAATTGAGGTTTAATTAATATTTAAGATTACATTCTAGAAATTGGTAAAACTAACAGGTTGCTATTAATCTCGCTGAAAACGATTAGAATTCATAATAAATGTATGTACTGCCAAAGTAGGTAACGAATTGCATTCGTCCAAAGATCCGAATAATTGTAGGGTGTCATTTAAAGGATTAAAAGTTCTGGTTCCTGAAATAGTTTGATTCTAAAAATCTTTGTTCTGTAAATTTAATACACAATCACAACTGGGATTATCTCTTAAATGGTTTCAGTATAAATCATCATTCAGATTACTGCATCTGTTTCTTAACCTTGCGTGTAATATTGCGGGCAATCTTTTATATATCAAGTGTTGGGGGGGGGGGGGGGGGGGGGGGTGCTTTGAACATGTCTTTTAACCTTGATTTAGATATATTGAAGGGTTCAGAATTTCTTTTATTAAGGGGACGCATATTGCTACATTCACAGTTCATACAGAAATGCGGAAGGGGTGCATATTCAAGAAATCGATGGTGGGAAAATAAAAAACATATTCCTAAACCGATATAATACTGATGGACACCCGTCATGTTCAGTAC
The DNA here is from genome assembly GCF_021730395.1 of Mercenaria mercenaria. Taxonomy (NCBI): domain Eukaryota; kingdom Metazoa; phylum Mollusca; class Bivalvia; order Venerida; family Veneridae; genus Mercenaria; species Mercenaria mercenaria. The sequence goes on from NC_069365.1 coordinate 95,667,838, forward strand.
TTTGTGGATAAGGATGCGGTACTATGAATGTAATAGGAAAACAGAGGTCTTTGTGGAAGTACATTCAACACAAAATATTAAGTTTTTGTATAAGGAAGAAACAGGTTTTTTACAATATCAGTGTTCCAAATAATGTTGAAGGGATGAAATTTTCTTTCTAACACACCAGGTTTGCTTAAACATGTAAAAATTTAACGCCACGTTATTTCAGCTCGGGATGGACGCCATATTTCTCATTGATAAAAAATATAAACAAAAAAATCAGAGTGGGATTAGCATTGCAAGGGCATAACATGACATTCTACACAATGAATACCTTAGATCAGATATCTAAGATGCTTCATAGGTCATGCGGGTTAAATGCATAATGTCGATCACTTGAAATTCATCTTGAAAAGGTGATTAATTTTAGTTTATTTACACGGTTTTTAATTTTCCCACGACTTCTCGGCGATTCACTGCAAATGTATTACTGCGCCGGACGAAAGGTAACTCTAATAAACAACGGGAGACAACTTAGGTGTCAGCACGTGTACGAATTAAAAAAAAAACATGCCGATGATTATAATTTCTTATCAAATAATGAATCCTATTCAGATATTCGTCTTTAATATTAGAAAATTATTAATTTCTGTGGACATTTATCAAAAAATATTACTTACAGTGGACTACTTTGCGCATCAAACTGGTTTCCGCTTCAGTTGTGAGGCAATTCCGTTATACTTTTTGACAACAATAACAAAACACAAAATGAATCAATAAAGTCACTTATAAACCGATTGCTACTTAAATCAGTGTAAGTATAGTTGTTGTTACAACATTATACACGTTCGTTACGTTATGAGATAAAGTTTATCTTGAACAGCATAAACCATTAATTACGTTTAGATGATATTGCATTTACAACTTATTTGACCCCGTTTTTTTACGTGAATGACAGCATTCTCGTGCAACTCGTGCAAACAGAGTTATGAAAAGTATGGTGGAGAATTCAAGGACAAATTATAAATGACATTAAAGTGAGGATAACTGTATATTCGTCCAGTTTTGATCATTGACATTCCTGCTGTGTAATAGACCTTTCTAACGTAAACGTAATTACGAAACGGAATACTGAATCCTTAAAATTTTAGGCTAATTTGTGGTCTATGGGAGACAATTTCATCCAATAGTAATGCAATAGTATCTCCCTTAGACCATTATTTGCAAATAACATTTACGGATTCAGTAATCCGTTTCTGATTTACGTTTACGTTAGAAAGGTCTATTAGTAAGTTTTGTGAACAAGATTAGAATGTTACTTTTGCACATATACACATTGATTGGACCTCTCAACCAAATTCCATACCTTATTTTAGGGATTTTTAAGACAATACATTTTCAAAAGTTTGTTGAATGTGTTTTGATATTTAAGTGCATTGTAGTTCATGAATACCAAGTTAAAAGTTAATAATGGCAACATTTCTAGGCCCTTATTGTAAGCCACTAGACATCTGTAACGATAAATGTTTAATGTATTAAGGGGAATATACTCTTTAAGTTTTGGAATGTGGCATTCCTTGACCACCGTTTCTTTTCTTATGCACTACTTTGTAAACAAACTAAATAATGTGTTTTAGCTAACATATGCGAAATGAAAAGCAAGACAGTGAACTTATTTCACATTCTTTCTTTAAATTAGAATCTGTAGGACATTGATAAATGTTTGGACAAGGTGAAGCACTATTATTTTCGCACAAAAATGTATTAATTGTTGACTTTGAATGTACACAACAAGTCTTATGTAATTCAACAATAACTTTCTTGTTTCAGTTTTTCTCATTTTTATTTAGTGAGCAATCCTTTGTGTACTTATAACAGTTGAAACAGTATCTTGTACTTTTTTGCAGGTAAATTTTATCATACCCCACCCACTTTTTTCTAATTTCAAAGTATGCGTCCCCTTAATATCTACACTGAGTATCTGTGATGTACGTTATAATTTCAGATTTTTGTTCGCTTTTCATAGCTGCATGTATTTTGCATAGCGTAATATGACTACACCTGATGCAAAACTAAGCATCTCCGAAACGGTACGATTATTTTCAATAAATTAATGCGGGGTTAAAAAGGAGTCATTCATGTATCATCCATGTAAAACACGAGTTTCTTGCAAGTCAAACATCTACGGAAGCGCGCGATTGTCATTATTTTGATATTTTGAGGATAGCCCTCGCATTCCTCTGACAGTAAGTGTAAATGTTACTCCATACAAATATATATTTAAGACTGTAGGCAATTAAAAACTCTTATTTCATATACAAAATCATTCAGATGTCTGCCGAACTAGAGAAGACTATACCTTCAGATGTCTGCCGAACTTGAGAAGACTAAACCTTCAGATGTCTGCCAAATTTGAGAGGACTATACCTTCAGATGTCTGCCGAACTTGAGAAGAATATACCTTCAGATGTCTGCCAAACTTGAGAAGACTATACCTTCATATGTCTGCCGAACATTAGAAGACTATACCTTCAGATGTCTGCCGAACTAGAGAAGACTATACATTCAGATGTCTGCCGAACTTGCGAAGACTATACCTTCAGATGTCTGCTGAACTAGAGAAGACTATACCTTCAGATGTCTGCCGAACTAGAGATGACTATACCTTCAGATGTCTGCCGAACTTGCGAAGACTATACCTTCAGATGTCTGTCAAACTTGAGAAGACTATACCTTTAGATGTCTGCTGAAGACAATATGGGTACTCGGTACATAACCTTCCGGAAAAGGGTCATTGCTAAGGAAAGCGTTTCACTTTCGTTTTGAGACGAGAGAAAACAAACATCATGTCAATATATCTGGAGAACTGGAGCTGTATAGATGAAACACGTTAATTTGATTTTTATTCTATTCTGTTATATTCCCAGTAACACTGGTTGCATGTTCAAATTTAAATCAATATATTCTGTGTTGTTTTTTTAATTACATAAGGGAATTAATTAAAAGAACTTTCAACGCAATTCACTTGATTAAATTTTATTTTACACTTTATTTCCGATTTTTGAATTTGATCTTGAAGACTTGGCAGACTTATTGGATATGTGACATTTAACAACAAATCACAAAACCACTTAATTGATTTAAGAAAGGTTTTACTCCAGCATCTCCAAAACTAACGACAGAAAGCACAGTGTTGGGAAAACTAATGACAGAAAGCACAGTTTTGGGAAAACTTACGACAGAAAGCACAGTGCTGGGTGTACTAACGACAGAAAGCACAGTGCTGGGTATACTAACGACAGAAAGCACAGTGCTGGGTATGCTAACGACTAAAAGCACAGTGCTGGGAAAACTAATGACAGAAAACACAGTGCTGGGAAAACTAACGACAGAAAGCACAGTGCTGGGTATACTATCGACAGAAAGCATAGTGCTGGGTATACTAACGACAGAAAACACAGTGCTGGGTATACTAACGACAGAAAGCACAGTGCTGGGTATACTAACGACAGAAAGCACAGTGCTGGGAAAACTAGTGACAGAAAGCACATTGCTGAGAAAACTAACGACAGAAAGCACAGTGTTGGGAAAACTATCGACAGAAAGCATAGTGCTTGGTATACCAACGACAGAAAGCACAGTGCTGGGTATACTAACGACAGAAAGCACAGTGCTGGGTATATTAACGACAGAAAGCACAGTGCTGGGAAAACTAATGATAGAAAGCACAGTGCTGGGAAAAGTAACGACAGAAAGCACAGTGCTAGGAAAACTAACGACAGAAAGCACAGTGCTGGGTATACTTACGACAGAAAGCACAGTGCTCGGAAAACTAACGACAGAAAGCACAGTGCTGGGAAGACTATCGACAGAAAGCACAGTGCTGGGAAAACTATTGACAGAAAGCACAGTGCTGGAAATTATTTACGTCTAAAATTCTGAAATGGAGTATTCAAGCTAATATCTTATTACAAACATGCATTAATTTCCAGAACATATTATTAGATACCTTCTATATGTGTCACTTTTAAGATATTGGTGTGAATTACAGAAATACAGTAGATATTATATTATAGTGTCACCCCTACACAGGCGGCCCTCAAAAAGTGATCTCTTAATAAAATGGTCTTTTGATAGATTTTGGTAAATTCATATGCTGATATTCCATGTGCAAAAAACTATAAATATTGTTCAAAATTTGTTTTGTTTGATGAACACTTCTCCCAGTCCACTGATCGTTGATCTTGGTTATTTGCTTAACCATTTAAAAGGCTAATAATCATGATAATATACATGTGCAAAATAAGACAGGACTGTTGCGGAAGTTGGCTTAAACATATTTTATGTTTTAAATTATTTTCACAGCATGAATACAAATATATAACAAGCAAATTCGATGAATTGGTATCCCCCGCCGAAAGGGACTGAGGTGAGGAATGGCAAAAAAATATATCTTGCAAAAATTCAAGGATGTTACTAAGAAGTAATAGTTTCATAAGTCAAAATCATTTTAACAGAAAATGAATGTTACTTTTGATGGTAGGGGGCGGGCAACGGGGGTGACCGGGTGAGGGTGCAAAATTTCACATGTTGATTATAAATATTGATGAAAAATTAAAAATGAAAAAAAAAAATAATAAAAAAATAAAAAATGGGTGGGTGATGGGGATACATGATGGGTGGTGGGCAAGAGTGGAGAGTTAGGTGGGGAAACGGTACAACTTTGCATGCTAATAAATATTCATGGAAGGTTTGAAAAAAAACTGTGTGTGTGGGGGGGGGGGGGGGGGGGCTAGGGGGTGTTATCAAGGCAAGGTGGTGACCAGGTGTGGGTACAAAACTTCACATGTTTATGATAAATGTTCATGGAAAAGAATGAAAGAAGTTTAATGAAATTCTACCGATTGGTTGGTTTGTTATGTACAAATCTGTAGATTTTTAAACAATTAAAGGTCAATAACTCTAAGGAGAATTGGCCAATTAAAAAAAATGACAGGCATCATCGAAGTATGTTGGTTCATATTTATTTGAAGTTTCATGACATTCTGCCAGCTTGTTACTAAGAAATGACTTCAGACGTAGATTTTTCATTACATCAAGGGCAATAACTCTAAGGGAAATTGACCAATCCAAAACAAACTTGACGGGCATCATCACAGTATGTTGGTGTATGTTTATTTCAAGTTTTATAAAATCCTCTTTGATAGTTACTGAGAAATAGTTACGGACGGATATTTTTGGGCATTTTTCATTAAATCAAGGGCAATAACTCTAAGGGAAACTGACCAATCCAAAACAGAACTTGACGGGCGTCATCGCAGTATGTTGGTTCATGTTTATTTTAAGTTTCATGAAATTCTATCTGCTAGTTACTGAGAAATGGCTGCGGACGGACGGACGGACAACGCCGTTTCAATACCCCCCTCCCGATTTCATCGGCGGGGGATAATAAACGACTAGACAGGAAGCTAATGCCCTCTCCCTATTACAAGAATGTGCATACATAGTTTATGGCAATATATTTTCTAAAGGGTATTTCCAAAGGGGAAGCGAAAGTTGTGTACATAGTCGTTTAATAGATACTGTTGCATATGATTTTATCTACGGGGGCCGGTTTCATGTGGTCACTGGTTGCGTAATGACGGGGTATACTTACCATACATAGTAAAACTATCGGGTGCGTTTTTAAGCGTCGTTTAATTGAAAAGTCGCTTGATACAGCTGGTCGCATGTAAGATACCGACTATATACGTTTAATCAAGACATCATCTACGGATTGCTTTACTGATTGAATTGGTTACCATACACCAGTAAAGGTGCCACATAGCGAGTCGTAGAAGTAGAAACATGACACATTTGCGTGTGTAATATGTATTTTCCAGGAATCAATATATACAAGTTTGAGTGTGTAACATGTATTTTCCATGAAACAATATACAGCAATCTGAGTGTGTAACATGCATTTTCCATGAATCAATATACAGCAATTATGAATCAGTATACAGCAACCTGAGTGTGTAACATGTATTTTCCATAAATCAATATACAGCAATTTGAGTGCGTAACATGTATTTTCCATGAATCAACATACAACAATTTTAGTGTGTAACATGTATTTTCCATTAATCAATATACAACATTTTGAGTGTGTATCATGTATTTCCCATTAATCAATATACAACAATTTGAGTGTGTAACATGTATTTTCCATTAATCAATGTACAACAATTTGAGTGTGTATCATGTATTTTCCATGAATCAATGTACAATAATTTGAGTGTGTAACATGTATTTTCAATGAATCAATATACAACAATTTGAGTGTGTATCATGTATTTCCCATTAATCAATATAAAACAATTTGAGCGTGTAACATGTATTTTCCATTAATCAATATACAACTATCTGAGCGTGTAACATGTAGTTTCCATGAATCAATATACAACAATTTGAGTGTGTAACATGTTTTTTCCATTGATCAATATACAACAATTTTCGCGTGTAACATGTATTTTCCATGAATCAATTTACAACAATTTGAGTGTGTAACATGTAATTTCAATGAATCAATACACAACAAATACAGTTGTCTTTAGACTCTAGAAAATGTATGAATTCAATTGTTCGCAGTGAAAGAAGCATGTTATTAAAGCAATTATATAGAGGATATGATTTACAGTTGTCTCCAGTTATTACGTTACAGGTTTGTCTGTATATTCAGAAACACATTATTTATAAAGACAGTGCTCTATGACGGAGCACAAGTTTATTCATTTTAGGTAAACACTGTTCTTTTGTATTTCAAATGATAAATGTTTTGGTAATAACAATAACAATAAGTCTCACTAAAAACTACTTCGATGAATATCTTAGATTTCTTTTCGAAATGAATGATCAAGTGTATAGTTATATGCTTGCAATAAAACATGAAGCTATGGTGATTACCGCTACATGTAAGTCTTCTTAAAACTTGTTGATTCGTAAGAATGTTTATCTACTTTGGTAGAATAATCGTCAATACTTTAATTTCCTTTCTAACACCAAATAATTCAACATTGACGTTACCCAAAAGGTAGTTTGTGTAGAATGCATTACATGTATTATCGTTTTCTATGCAAATGTTATAAATTTCCAGACTTGTAACTATTTAAAGCTAAAGGACTTTGTAACAAATACAAACCATACGCTGTGCTATGCTGCCAATTACGCGGCGTTTTGATTTATGCACCGGGATAAAAAAAATCACTGTTTGAAATAGTAATCAACTAATTCCTTCTATTATGATTAATAACTCACTATCCCTTTCTTTGCGTAAACAGCGTGTTAATTTGCGGCGCTGCTATATTCGAGAAGAACGTGCATCAATCATATCTAAAGAGTTTTACCAGCATTCAAAGTATAGAAATGGGGCGACTAGAATAGACAAAGGAATCTATTTTGTATTTTTTTGTATTTTGACTTTTGAGCTCGTACATTTGTATTCTGAAACAAATAAATTGTACATATTGTACACATTTATCAAAGCATATATACTATAGACAGGAAGGAAAAGGAACAGACTCGTTTATTTTTTATTAACTTGTATAGTGTCATAAGTCACAACGTACTGTCATACCATTGCACAATCGTTGTACTGGACTATAAGTAAATATTCAGTAGTCCTTATTATTAGTGAGTACAAACATAACGAATGAATGCTCAGTGATACTGTTTAAATACATCATTTGATAATAATCAAGTGCCAAAGTATATTGTTGGGCAGGTGTATATTGTGTTACTGATACACTTTAAAAGACAATGTTTTCAGAACTATAAAATTATTGTTTAAATTTAGACAGCGCTCCCTGTCCCTACCGTTTCTCTAAATGTAAATAGGATTGTTTTGTTGTTAATCATATCTCACTGTTGGTGCAGGTTAGAAAACTCATACTCTAAGCAACATGCAAGAGGGAATCTTTGGCGATGAAAAAACCTGGACAAAACTATTTTTCTTTTGTTTTATCAGAAAATTGCCGTTAGCTTGTCTCTTATAAAACGTAGAAAGGCGTTGTCTGAATATTTTCTTGTTATAAAAATTAATACAATCACTTAATTATTTGTGTATACGTCAGTTATCTGACTGCAACATTGGACTGAATTTGAGCAAGTAGGAAGACTGTTGAATGCCAAATAAAGTAAACCAAAACCTAATACATGCAGTACGTTATATCCTATTGATAGTTAAGCTCTAGAGGTCCTAGCAAAGTTGCTTTTCATTGCACGTGTTTTTTGGAACGTCTTGGATACAACTGCCATAAATATATGACGGTAGTTTGTCGAGTATACAACTTAATATGAGATATTGAATTATTTATCTGCTCTTCGAAACACTTTATACAATATGCAACTGACCGCTGATAACTTAAAATATCATACTGTAAATATAACATAATCGAATCCTTTCCTTTAGATTTTACCTTTCATATGGTGGCAATAATTTAGTTAATCCTTACACTGCGAACGTCTGATGTCTATTTCAAATGTTAAGCGCGGTAATAATGAATGTGGCTTTCTGATGAAGTCCATCTTCACGCACATGCATTAACAATGCATCTTCGCGTATAAAACAACGTCATATCTCGAATTCTTTACACTTTACACTGTAGTTGGACCATATGTTATCTGCTAGACTAAGTACTGGTAAGCAACATGATGCGTCTTCAATTTACGATATGTAATTTACTTCAACATTTCAAGCGTAGCTTGTAGGTAGCAGAGTAGTAAAGGAAATGCTATATGTTCTATATAAAAAGCAATCTCATCAGAGCTGTCACATACATGTATAGAAAGGCCCATTTTAAACAAGCATCACTACAATAAAGCTCTTTTTCATATAAAATAAAACAGCCAAGTCTAAAATGAATGTGAAACATTGTTTCTAAATTAGATTTATTTTTGCTGGATCAAGGTATATGATTCTTTAGCGTAAAACCTATGACTAAATTTATATTATGTGTAATCAGACACCACGATATTACAATGCTGGTCTTATTACATTGTTTTCGTGCATGCATTCTGTCTTGTGCTAATCAATGTTTAAGTAAAATACATGAAGTTATTTATTTCAATTAAACGTAAACGTTTTTTTCTTTCGAAACGGAAATACTGGAATGTTATACGTTTAAAGTGAAACACTCTAGGCATGTAAAGTGAAATAAAGCAACTTTTATAAGGACAAGAACATGCAAACAAAATAGGAATACATGTGTCTTTATATAGGTCTCGCTTTTATCAAGGAGGAATATCAATATTACTTTACATGCTTTTTTCGAAGTATTTGGTCCTCTTTTAATGGCGGAATTTAATGTTTCAAAACAAAAGGAAATGCATTTATCTAAAGAAAATACGAATTTCGTAACATCATAAGCTTAAATAATGTTTTTACCTGTCATTTACTGAAATGTTTTATGTTTTTAAAGAAACAATATTTATATATTAACCGAGGGAATCGATAATCAAAGTATAAAATACTCCATATTTCTCTTTGTAAGCCAGTTTGTAATTTGGAGCCAGTGATTCTTAGAATGATAAGAATGAAAACGATCCCCTATGAGGTTAAGCAGGGTGCTTTTAAATTTACTGGATGCATATCTGTTAAAATAGTCATGAAAACTTTAGGGTCTAGTTAGAACCTTTTTAGTATATACATATCTTAAATAATGAAAAGTTCAACTGGTTTTAACAGATAAGGGATACTCAGGTGTTTTTAATAACAAGATAACTAATTAATTAATTTTATTTTAGAAAGTTATTCAAAGAAAAACAGAAAGAGGCCATTGTGTCGGATCAAGTCTTACTATAATCGTTGTATTTGCCCGGGCTCAAAACTTTGTCAGTCTGAGTTGATCATAACGTCTGTGCGTTCTGATTGGTCAGTCATGTAAACGAACCCAAGAAGTGATTTTTTCTTTCAAAATGGAATATTTTTACAGCCTTTACAGTATTTCATAATACATTTTGACAAAATTTGCTACATTTTATGTGTATTAAAAAAAGGTTTTATCAAATGAATTTCTCCCGCCATGACAACGATGTAAACAGGGGGTCATCTCATTCACACGAAAATTTCTTAAATAAAGTAACACTATTCATATGTTTTTCGTCTGATATTTTGGTGGAACTAAGATAATTCTTGAAAAAAATGTGATTGGATATATATGTTTCGATTAATGGAAGGCCGTACGCTCCATAATATTATAATGGAAGTCTATGGGAAAACAATTGGTGTTCTCTAACCAATAATGAAAATACAAATCACATTTTGAAGGCTGTGAATGTTAAAAATTAAAGCGCTGACAGGACAGAAAGGTTGAAACCCGCAAACCACTTCGCTGTAAAAGTTCAAGTCACTTCCATGAAATAGTATAACATTCCAACCATATGCATCCATATTACATTATATACTTCAAATTCTGCTCTGATTAAAACCATCAAGTGTTTTGAAAAACACTGACGAGCCTATATCGGCTTAACAAACATTTACTTTAATGATACCAATGAGAAATACAGTGTCTGTTTCATTTAAAACACAACTATTCACAAAGAGAATATAGATAATAGAAATATTAGATACTATTATTCAAATTTAACAGCTAAAGGCACTGGCTGGCCTCCAGATCGTTTGACAACAAAAAAAAATGCTATATTTCTTAAGAATGCTTTGAAACATAATTACTGGCAGACTATATGTTACGGAAACACATGAGAATTAAATGTTTTTACTACTTTTTACAATGAAATCGGAAAGCGTTTACTCCGAGTAAACTGTCTCCATTATAAATATCTATATTTAACACGCGTCAAATACTAAAGCCTTTAGCTCTATTGGTGACCACAGCCGGAAAACTTCTTTATTGCCGCGACAGTCCGGATTCGATTCCCGACGCGGTCATCTTTTTTCTTGATTTGGCCTTTTTAGAATAACCCATATTCATAATATGACAAAACTTTTGAAAGAAAGATATGAAAGATATTTTTAGCCAAAATCTTGAGGTCATGTTACTTTACGCTAAAATCTATAGAATTTGCTATTTTTAAACTGCAAGTGTATCATAGTTTCTCTTGAGAAAGCTTGCGATCAGGGCTTTTCAAAGATGTATCATTTCATATATTTTCTCTTATCATGTGCATTGAAATAATTGTTAAACTTGACCAGGAACTTTAACCTTGAAACTAGGTAGAGAGATAAGCGGTCAGAATTCTCGTAAATAATCAACAAAAGTAGTGCGAAAATAGAACGGCGGATTAATCTGCTTCAATGAAAACTGTCATTATTGAATTCTTGCAGTATCCAGAATACGGTTATAATAGGTTTCAACCGCTTCGCGGTTTCAACCTTAAAATAACATCAGCTATTCAGGAACTATAAACGATTAAAAGCTTTACTTTCTTTCATTTCTAGAAAACATCTGGTACAGCTAGGTAATTTGAATTAGTTTAATTAATCTTGTTGCCGGTCAGTTTATGGTGGCTATTGACAGCTGGTACCAATCACTCTCGAAGACGTCATATAACCTCGGCGTCTGTTGAGATGAGCATAGAGAGTAAAGGGTTTTCTGAGAAAATATCAGTGTCAGTATGAAGAAAGAATAAACTTTATTAGAGAGACTCTCGTCCCTATGTTTGTTCTGTCATATTTTTCATACATACATTTTCTTCATTAACAAGGGAAGTAACTCCAGCAGGCAGTTTCTCTTTTGACATTTTTATTGCCCCTGGCTCCGACCATACACTGGCTCCCGTCCCTATGTTTGTTCTGTCATATTTCTTATATATAAATTTTCTTCATTAGCAGTGGAAGTAACTCCGGCAGTGACATTTTTATTGCCTCTTGCTCCGACCAAGTGTGCTTTAGCAACCAGATAAAATGTGCTAATTTAGAGGCTTAAAATTTACTTATAAAAGGTTTGCAGTATTAAAAAAAAAAACAAGCAGCCAGGAAGCCAGGCTAAAACTTTATTACGGACTACTTGGTCTCAACATACTTTGTAAGTCTAGTTTTTTCCGTATGGCCTATGGTAAAAGAAGTTACCAAATAAGCTATTCATAGAAACAACAAAGGGAAATAATTTGAAAAAGAAGTTATAAGTCCACAAAAATATTCATTTGCCCGCAAAAAAAAATTATTACAAGGTACAGATATGTCAAAATAATCTACAAATTTGAGGCACCACAGGAAAATGGTCTCGGTTTTTCGCTATGGTGAATAATAAAAAAGATTTATAGTAACAACCAACAAAGGGAAGTAATTACAAAAACAAGTCCACAAAATGGGATCTGCAAAATATAAAAGAGATCAATGCATGTTATGGCCTTAGATCTTATTCACTTTTGACCCCTTAATGTGTCCTTGACAGTTGAGACAGGGGCCTGTCACTCCGTCCCAATAAGGCAAACATTTAGCAAAATAAAAGTTGGATTGGTCAATGCAAAGTTATGGCTCGAACAAGCTTTAAAATGCTTTTGACCCCTAAGTGTGACCTTGACCTTTGAGGTAGGGGCATGGGAGGTGTGCGCGACTCTCTGTTTGATTGAGGCTAACATTTATGCTAAATAGAAAAAAAAAGCTACAAGTTACAGCCTGGACATGATCTTAAATGTCCTTTGACCCATAGGTGTGACCTAGCTTTTAAGATATGGACCTTGGGTTTGCGTGCGAAACTTCGTCTAATCGAGTTGAACATTTATGCAACAAAATGAAAATTCTCCATACTTATCAAAGTTATGGCCCTGACAACCTCTAAAATGATATTTGACTCTAATTGTGACCTTGATCTTTGAGCTATGAATCTAGGGTTTGCGTGAGACACTGTGCTTTACAGAGGTTAACATTCATGCCAAATATAAAAAAAGAGTCTTTTATGCATGTCAAAGTTATAGCCTGGACAAGATCTGACATGACCCTTGACCTCTAAGTGTGACCTTTCCTTTGAGATAAGAACCTGGGGTTTGCGCATGACACTACGTCTTATTTAGGTGTATATTCATCAAGATTGCTCCATGCATATCAAAGTTAGCACAGAAGCACAGAGCACCCCAAACACAGCCATAGAGTCATGCATCGCAAAGTAGGCCCGCAACAAAAAGAAACAGTAACGGAAAAATATAATACACGTGTTGCTTAAAAATCCAACAAGTACATTTTAATTATATGCAAAATACAAAAAGATGGGGACGGGGTAGACAAGAGTTGGAGTGTTGGGGAAAAGAGGAAAAGGAAAGGATGAATTTTCAACAGGGAAGGCCAAGTTCCTAAAACGCAGAATTGTTACATTTTAAATCAAAGTAGCCCAAACTAGCACACATACTCGCACGCACGCACACACACACACGCGCGCAAACACACAAACAGGCACAGAAAAACAAAGTGACAAGCAAGAAAAAGCAACACAGCGGGGCACCAGCCAAGGACGGCCTGCAGCCAAAATTATGTGGGCACGATAACGCATTCTCAGAAAAAGGAGATGGGGCGCAAATACGAGGGGCGATAGGGGCAGATAGATAGGGACAGAGTGGGAGGAAAGAAACGCCAACAACTAAAATACAACATACGCAACACAAAATTCGAGACAGACAAAGAAAAAAAAACAAGCTTAAAACAGGGGCATCGCCTTGGAACAGTCAGTAACTTGTATAAGGAAAACAAGCTAAATAATGGTTTTCAAATTTATTTACCCTAAACAGAAGTAAGCATCCAAAGTACAAGTATATCATCATAAGATAAAATGTGACAACAAGTAAAATCATAAATATTGTATTCTGTAAAATAAATCAAAAGATAGGGATCCACTTGGAAACCCAGGGGTAACAATTAGACTGGTCTGAAATTAGCATCAAAACAGATTTATAAACAAAAATAGTTTCTCTAATATCATAAATACAAATCTTTTTGTGTAAAAGATACGTTAAATTGCCGTAAAAATTAATATGCTATTTCAATACAATATATTATAATTAAAAAGTAATTTTGAACTTTTGTGAATAAAAGGGAATTAATTGATGCCATCAGTTACTGTACTTATAATTAGCATATAGAAAAGTCAAAACCGTTTCATGCCTTCCCTCTATATACACAAATATGACTAAGGAATGTATTAATGAGTGATGAGTTGTCACGCAGCAAGCTAATTAACACTGTACCTATGTTTTTTAGTTATGCTAACATGTCCAACAATGTAATAATAACATGAGTTTTTAAGATTAAAAGTGATGCATATCTAGAAACCATAGCCTAACTATTAATAAATAGTAAAATTGTTTGTTTCCGGTTTCCCGACCTACCATAAACTTTTGTGTTATTGTCTTGGATATTTTATTTTTCAACTTTTTACTAAAAATTGCAAAACTGCACATTTTATGCTTTAAACATGGACAGTGATGTTAGAGATCAACTAATTGCTCTACAGGCATAAACCCCTTATTTGTATTCATTTTTGACACAAAAATAATTTCCGAAAATTCTCACCTGATAATCCCCCCACCCTTTTAATAAATCCGACCTACCTACCATATTTTTTGACCATATAACCGGAAACAAAGAATATTTTTAGGCCTAGTCAAAAATGACCCAAATAGTGCGAGATCATACTGGACCGGTAAAATTCCTAAAAGGAACCTGCGGAGATCTAGGGTTCAATCAACTGAATATAAGACATAATTATCTGATAATCAGCCGAAGCCGACTCTACAGTACTGAAACCAATATGACCTAGCACCTGTTTAACATAAAATATTTACATTTTGTCAAAGCATCGACCGCTCAGCACTAAGATCATACTGTCCGGCATAATTTCTACATGGAGTGAGGAGTTTAAACAGTCAACCAACCGAATGAATATAAGACAATTATCAAATAAGCAGTCCCAGCTTTTTTCAGTAGGCCCTATCCAAAATGACCACAAGCATGTGACTTTTAAACTTTACCCTGCAATATTTCTAAAGTGGACTGGTCCATCATTCAATATGGGCAATAACATTTTTTTCGAAGGGGTACTGACTGAAAATTTACTGACTGCAAAGTAAACAGTGCAGACCATGGTCAACCTGCACAGACGTGCAGGCTGACCTTGGTTCTCCACCTGACGCAAAGGTAGAATCACTTGCCGCCAGCAAACTAAAGATTAAGCGGACATTTGATACAGTTTTAAAAGTGGGTCTCTGTTCTCCCAAATATCATTCAGATGTCGTGACATCCTGATATTATGTTATAAGATGTCGGCACTTTCTGATATTACTTTATAACAAACATATATCATTTCCCACATCCAATCCCCGAACTTACATTAAATATATTGATATCATTTAAACAACTATTTAAAATTTGTAAAAATCCATATATTTTACGTAATAAGCGAAACAATGAAAACATCTGATTTTACATTAAGTACGTTAAAATTACTTTAATAATTGTTTAAAATTATAGATATCAATATATTGAACATAATAAGCATGTAATGAAAAAACTCCTTATCTTATATCAAATATATTGATATCAGTTTAACAACTGAAAAACATGCAGATATCAATATATATAACATAATAAGCAAAGCAATAATTAAAATATATTCATCTTCTTGCCATAACTGAAAAACAAATCAAACAAAATAAGAATGTCCATATTGCATTTTTTCCTCACAATCTGACTGGGTCTAAAGACAGCTCCATAACAGATTTATAAACATGAATAGTGCAATATAATAATTACAACTGCCTTCTATCCTTCTGAAAATACATTATTTTAAGAGTAAGAATGCATTGTTCCAAAAATCTGACAAATTTACTGCGATAGTAACACAATATCAACGTCACTTAAAAGGGAGATAATTAATGCAACTATAGAGTAATAGAGTAAAGGTCAGAGTTAGTCAAAATTGTCTAAATAAAACCTGTCCTTTCAAGAGAAAATCAATACATTACTTTTTCATTTAAATAAATGCTTTATTCATAATCGACACCCAATCAGTTGAAACGTACATTTATATCAGCCCGCCGACTCTCCACAAAGCTAGGTCCGGATACCGGGTGCCTCGTAGAACGGCACACATTTTTGCGCCTTTTGTGGTATGCGACAAGGTGGTGAATTCTGGTATCAATATATTTTTCGGAACTATATTTATTGTTAGAACAATGTACCGTCCAAAACCTGGAATGTCGATTTTTTCAGAATTCATCTCTTGTAACTGAACTGGAGCTCCGTTCAATCGTAAGCCTTCAGTACCATAACACTCACTGATGTAAACGACGACTGTGTTGAGGTAGTTGTAGATTGGAAGGGTAAACGAGAATTCACTTTCGCATTGGGTCAAGGCTGGTAATGCTACAACACCAGGATCACCTATTTTAACGAGATCAGATGGTGAAGTTTCATACTGAGTGACGAGGATACCCTGATCTGCAACTATTGACTGCAATGTGCTGTTTATCTTCTGTTGTACGTAAATTTGACGATATTCCCCTCGATCTATACTTAATGTTTGTAAGATGTCCCCTGTCTCATCTCGAATCTTTACTCGAGTGTTATCATAAGCACCAGTTATACGATAAACGAACTCGTCACTCGGTGCAATAATGGATGCGATGTAGACTCTTCCTAAAGTAGCAAGTGGAGGCATTTGCTCAAAAAATGTCCCTTTACCGCTACGAATCAGGCCGTCATAGCTGTTACCGGTAAATACGGCTATGTTTTTATCAGCAATCACGACAGTGCCTGCAAGATTGTTCTTGCTACTCAAAAAAAGTGTTTGACGTCTATCAATAAGAGCGTTAATTGCCTCTGCCGACGTTAAGACCGTTACATTTGTCCCATGCTCAATTCCTACTACCGTGATATCATTATAATAACTATCACCCGAATTGCGATAAGCGTCAACTACATATTCATTTGACATACAGTTTTCCGGATAGACAAGTGTTCCATCAGATTCCTCAATATCAATATCTTCCTTAGTATTTTCTTCACAAGCTGCAACAGCAACGACTGTAATTTGATTGTCGCTTGTAATTTCAATGCCATAGTTGCTTGTCTTTCCACTTGAAATTAATTTTGGGTAGACATTTTCAGGAAAGACAACTCTCTCGGAACCATCCACTAATACGGTCAAGTTAAAATTTGGTCCAGCGATTTGTGTAGTTGTAGGCTGCATTGATGTTAAGTAAACCTGAGGCGTTAGATCATCGCACTCACCTTCAAGTTCAACTAAATTGTTGAAACCAACGACAAATTGTTGTCCCCATGAACTACAACCTAAAAAAGAAGGCAGCAACTGAATAGTAAGTTTATCGACGATGTATTAGAATTTAAGGTTCGTTAAGTTAAAGATTTTGAAGTGATGTGATACTTAAGAAATAACTTATCCCAATCGGTAATTTTGTTGTTGAATAATAACATTGTTTACAGTTCAGAGCCGAATGAATTATAATCAGAACGATGTAATAATATGCATCAATCTGAACGACAAACAATGAATATACATTCAATTCTAACCCGATATCTAGGATAACTGCTATAATTATCATTGACGGCATCCACAAAATATTAAGTAGTTTTGAGTAATTTATTATAATTTCCAGTACACCACCATAACGTATGACTCCTTGACGTTGTAACTGTGACGTACACATTGTTATTTTGTTGCAATAAGATAAAATGAAATTACGTGTTTGAGTGTTTTGCTTGATATACCCCAGTAAAACTTTAACCAAGGCATAAATGTCATAATACATATGGCGGACAGAGTAAATAGAACGAAACAAAAATGTCAATGAAGATGGAAATTATTCGGTTTTAATAAGGTATCAAATGTACATGTGTATCATATGACTTTTTTTGCTTCTAATTGCTAGTGAAATATCTTACCACAAGAATGTTCGTCCTCTCCTGAACATGGACAGTCCATTTGACCATCGCAAACTTTAGACTTTGGTAAACAGGTTCCATCCGAGCAACGATATTCCGAAGGATGGCATGGGATTGGCTCTGAAAGGTTAATCATTTTAATCTTATTTGCACTAGGCAAAGATAAAAAAAAAAGAAATTAAAGAAATGAAATCTGTTTTCCTAAATGCATAGAATAAAGAAGCTCGATTCTTTAAATATGTAAAACACAAAAAAGTCGAAATGAATCTTCAACACTTCTCATCACTTTAAAGTTTCGACATGCTGTATTTTTTTTACTTTCAGTTTCTCGTGTTTTCTAGTAATTAGTTCTTAGTCCCTAACATAACACCCTCAACATTATCCCTTTCCCTACCAACATCCAACCGACCACGACTTTCAAAGTAAATTTCAACTTATTTTTCCCTGACGGACATGTACATTTCAGGTCATCGGATATCTTATTATATGGTTTTGTTCAACTCTGTGAGATAAACGAACAAGCAGCCAAGGTATACGTTTATTGTAATTAGTTTAATTAATATTTGTAATATAATTTCTCTACATAAAACGCAATGCCTTGCAACTGCATTTTATCTATTAAATATACCATGTGTGTTTCATAGATACATCTGTTTTATAGAATGCAATATATACCTTTAAGGACTGTACGTGCCCATGTCTTGTATTTCGTCACATCCACTCCAAGAGAAGGGTTGTCATAGCAGGTTTTAGACTCAAGTGTAAGTCCCAACAAACTCCATCGTTTGAAATTATAAGACAATATAGGAGATCCAGCAACATTCTGAAACGAGCGGCGAAAAAAAGTAGACATTTATTATTGTGTTTCCATCTTTGATGAGAAATAATGGTATAGACAAAGTTAAAGATATATTATGTCCACATTTCATATATTAAAATATGAACAATAACTAAATACACATGTAGCATTCTCGTTAATATAAATTGACTTATTATATTTTGGTGTATCTACAGTATTGCATGTGTTTTGTTTGTTTGTTTTGGGTTTATCGTCATTTTGTTTTCAACAGCATTTCAGTTATGTAACGGGGCAGTTAACCTAACAAGTGTTCCTGGACTCTGTACTAGTACAAACATATTATCCGCAAGTTGCTGTCAACCTCCCTATATGAATCAGAGGCGGAGGACAAATGATTTCAGACACAATGTCTTTTATCAATTCGTCACGGAGAACATACGCTCCGCACAGGAATCTAACTCACAACCCAGAGATCCAAAGATCTGTACTCTCCCTATATAGCTAAGCGGGCGCGTTTATTGCATGTACGTTTGCTAGACATGTATAAGTAAATACAGTATGAATATGTAACACCACGAAACGGTGGAAGTGTTTTCGTAAATGTCTGCAGATAACATTAAATTGTTATAGCAACTCTATGTGTTTTTCAAAGTAAGTTTATACATTTAGTCAATTGAATATATCTGACGAAGATTTTCGAGATTTAAATCAATATCTAATAGAGAAAGATGAACAAAGTATATCTTTAATAGGAGAGGACCTTTATAAGCTTAGCTTTCGGCTCTTGAATTTTTGAAATAAGATATGTTTAAACTAAAGTATATATTTAATTGTCGTGTAAAAATATATCAACTCCCCGAGAATAACAATAATCTCGTTTCAGCTTATCGATTTGTTACGGTTAATTATTTTTGAGGGGAAAAGACGCTTTTGTTATTTCATTAGTGATACTAATTCCACAGACCAACCTCTTCAAAGCCAGCATGCATTAAGAGAATACATATTTAGACGTAACTATACGATGAGTATCGGTTAAATCATTGAACAGCAAAACATTCAAAGCATATTGTGTATACTTAAGGTATGTTCCATTTTAGCAGTTTATGTTTTTCTTACCGTATTTGATATGTGAACTATACATAAAAAGAGATATTGCTAAGATACATACACAAATTAAGCAGTAAGCCAAGGAAGCGATATAGTCTGTCTGGTAGTTTCTAATAAAACAAACAGTTACCTTACTGACTGCTAAAGGCAAGTGAAAACTTAATGCAGGTATCCGCTATAGGCAAGTGTAACTGTATAGTTCTCTTATATGGTTTAACATATTCATTTAAGCACAGTGCATTTAATTGACAATTCACTTACGGAGCAACGCTTCTGCACATCAACTGGGTTAAAGCACAAGTCCCGTCCCCTCTTTCTGTTGTAGTTCTTTTGTTGTTCACATTTCTTGTTTGGTATGATATCAATGTCGACTGAAAACATGTTTATTCGGATAATATAATAAAGATGTTAATCGTAATATTATCAATTGTTATTCATATATTCAAAGTTCAACAAGTGGCAATACTGAAAACATGCAATAGAATTTATAATGACAATTTGACTCAGTTGTTCTGGCCAAAACGAATGTTCTTTTTTTATTTCATTAGCACATTAGACCATCCCTTTAATACTTTCATTTAAAATAATAATTTAGTACTTCTAACTCACTGTTTCCATGTACATTTGCATAGTATCGCTACCTCTTTTGAATATAGAAATAGCTAAAAGTCATGATTGTGTTTTCATATAATGAATCTCGACCCCTGACTAACTTGAAATAAGAAGACAAGTTTCTGCTATGGCACGATGGCTTAGGATCAAACAGTTTAGAGAGGAAAAACATTGTGGCATCATTATCCCACCACAGGTATTGCATTTATGCGAAAAAAGTGTGTAGGAGTATCTGATTCCTAGGTTACTGCATGAGTCTAAAAAGCCTTCAAGTACCTATATTCGCATGGAGCTCATTTTATGTCACATTAGAAAATGTCATTAGTTTCAATTTTAAAAGGGAGTACATTAGTTGATGTATCTTACACTTTTATTTTGGTAAGTTTAAATGCTGTAAAATGTGTATAATACGACATATACAAGAGTACTTTTGTATGACATACTTATTTACATTCTGTTTGCTTTCATGGAATGTCGTCTGCTTAAAAGGTAAGTGTCAGAGTAGAAAACGTATTTGTCTAATATCCAGTTTTTACCATAATGTAAGTAAATATGAGCGCAAACTTTTTGAATGAGGGTTGCGAGGATAGAGACTTTTGCATAAACATAACGTATCTTACACAAGTAATACCCCAGTCACACATACGGCGCGGATAGCTACGTTTAGCCACGGATAGAAACGTAGTTATCAGTATCGATCCGTACCTGTGCCGTACCTCAAAGTAGTAATCCGTATCAATCCGTATTGACACTTGGTCAAAACGTATTCAAGACGTACTCCCAACTTGCAAGTTTCTCCAACTTTTGAACATGCACAAAAGTTTGAGCGATCCGTAGCCATTTGAGCGTGACTTAGTCCAACTTGGCCGAAACTTATTCATCCGTAGTTAAACGTACTAAACGTAGTTATCCGTACTCAAACGTACCTTGCCGTAGCTTGACTTGATGTCAAAGATAATCGTAATGAAAACGCTGGCTAAACGTGGCCCAATTTATATGAAACTTACCGACCCGCTACTAAACCTTAATGCGAACGTAGTAATGCTTATTGATCCGTAGCTTAACGTATTTATCCGAGGCAGTCCGTACTAAAGCGTAGTTCAACGTAGTTCACCGCAGATCCGTCCGCGCGCTGGGCAAGTTGTCAGGCGCAGTAAAACGTAGTTCAACGTAGTACGCCGTACCTTTCCGTACTTATTCGCGTCCTGTGTCTTTTTGTTCCCCGTTTCTCACCAATTTTCTCGTACTAAGACTTACTGCTCCGTACTTATCCGTGTCCAATCCCCCACAGATCATTCCCATCCGCACCGTGCCTCAACGCACGGACATATCCGTATGTGTGACTGTAGCTTTAAATAAGTTTGCTCCTGAGATATTCCAGGACATTCGCATCAGTTAAAGAATATCATTTTTGCGGCTTTTGAGCGACAAAATTAATCAGCGCAATCAAATAAATTTTTGAAAATCGTCAAATAAAGTATCCGCCAATTTAAATACGCATACAGTAACTGAAAATCAGAAACAGACTTACCATCGTCTCCAATAATCTTGGTCATACTTCCGGAGAACTTGACCTTGACTAATTCTCCAGGTTTTGCAATGACAACTGGTGCAACTTTAACCTTTTCCGACAGACTAAGTAGTGCGACACTGTCTCTGGAATCCATCTATAAATTGAAACAATTCTTATGTATAAGGTACGCTTGATCACATTCTATCTTCAATATTCAAAACATTGCTTTTTTAAACAGCTTTGCACGTAAACGCGGCTGGTAGAGCAGCCGGATATATTGTTGTTAGGCGCCGACATCGAGTTGAAGCGGGCCGGAAATAGTTTGTATCGCTGTTCCTTCCTAACTTTCAGTTGATACTATTATCAATGCTGAAGTACAACCTGAACAGTGTACCAGTACAGCCAATCAGACTATTTTGACATAAAATCTGCTGATTTGTCAAATGAGGGTAAGACATTACTTTTGTCACATGTTTGTTGTCGTGTGAGTGAAAAAGGCCTTTATATAAATTTGATATCACTCTTGTGTAATAAATCTTTGACGTTGACTTCATTTTCTGTATAGGTAACGTTGGTCAAATTAACATTGCATAATAGCTAAAGAAAGAGGAATTTTGATGTTTCAGTAGGAAAAGCTTACATATGGCATAAAGAATATTACATGTGTGTCTTTCCACATTGAATTTTTTAAACTTGTTAAATTAAATTGAGAAGATGCTTAGCAGAGCCTCGCTCGTTAAATAATTCAATATGAAAAGACACTCATGTAATATCCTCTATTTATTGATCTCCATCTGAATAAATACATTAAAATTCAGCATTAAGGGAATTCTATACGCCAAGTCACTGTCTTCCATTCTTATCTTTTCCTGTGTTGCTTTTACCAAAGTATGAGATATGTAGATATGTATTAATGTATACAATTATCTAGGGAACATATAATTATGTTTAAACTACAATAAAGAGATCACGGCAACATTCAACCATAAAAATTTCTTTTTTTGGTTTTAAGAAATATTAAGATTGCAGTCGATCATTTGCTAATGGAAATACAATAAAAAAGGCCGGGTCCACTCGAACTAATCGAGTCAGCCCTGATGTAGTTATTGAAACATGTATGATGATCTTTTGGAAGCGTAAACGCAAACAAACAAAATAATAGCAGGTTCTGTTTGTACGTATTATATAAACCTGTTTCTGTGCGGCAAAATTCACGTTTACTCTATCTCATCTCAAAATGCGAATTTTCGTGTTGGTGGGGCGAATATACAACAAAACGGCGACATGACCATACAAAATTATCACACGAAAGAACAGAAAATAAAAGTCGTCAACTTTGAACTTGCGGAATTGAAAATGTCCTTCTGGTACTAATTATTTTTCATGTCTTCTTGTCTTTGCGTCACCAACACGATAAACTCATAAAGTAGAAACATGTGCGGTCGTGTTGGCTAGGCAAAGGTCGAAGATAAGAAACAACGATAGCTAAAATATATGAAAGGCACCAGAACGACATTTGTATTACCCGCCAACACGAAAACCTGATAACAATATTTCGGTTTCGGCGACTTTTATTTGTCATAATTTCATGTAAAAATCTTTCAAGCTGTCGTATTGTCGAGTTTTCGCTCCGTAAACACATCAGCATGACATTAATCGCATCTGTCAATATTCTTTATGCTAATGAAAATTTAATTTTTCTGGTATTGCTAATATGTATTCCAAAGCACGACAAATGAAGGGCACCAGAACGATATTTTCCTACCCGCATACATGTACATGTTGAGATGAGCCATCATTAGGGTAGACCCCATTCTAACACGTTCCATGTCAACTGTTAGCGAACATCCATCAGCATTTTAAGACGGACTGTATATAGGTGTCGATCAAGGAACATGTTTTGCTACAGTTTAGCATGTTTTAAAAAATCACTACCCTTCTTACTGCAAACAATAGTCGATACAACTTCTAAATTAGCATCTACATTTTACTCTCTGGTATCTTAAACAATTCCATCAAATCACACCTGTACTGACGATTCAAGTTTCGATGAGAAACATTTTTTTAAATCAATCAATTTTGTCAATGCCAATGGATACATGATTTATATTTGCCACAGACCAGCGGAGCCGCGTACCATAATTTATACACTTTTAACTTCAACGGTATGCATTAGTTTTGGTACTAAGGGAATGCGCTATGAAGAGCATACATTAAACTTACAGAAGTGTTCCTAGTGTCAAATTGCCAGTATTCTAATAGAAAGAACATTAATGGCAAAAAGTGCATTTTAAGAAACGCTAACATTGTACTGAGACGTGTTCTAAGATAACCATCAATGGATTGCTGAAAAATATTGGCTATAACAGTTGACAGCGGCGGAGGATAAGAGGGTAGGGTTCTTGACACCAAGAACACGTAAACTTAACAAATACATCTGTCGGTTTGTCGACTTTTATTTGTTGTTATTTGTGTAAAACTGTCGTGCTATCGTGTTTTTGCCCCACCAACACAACAACTCGACACAGAAATAACTTCTGGTATATGAGTTCCAGTATCAATCAGCTGCTATAATGTCTGGAATATCAGAGCCAATATTCATCAGACGCTCTAATTTCTGGTATATCAGGGCTAGTATTAATTAGCCACTAAAATTTCTGGAATATTAGGGCCAGTATTAATCAGCCGCTATAATGTCTAGTATATCAGGGCCAGTATTTATCATTAGCTATAATTTCTGGAATATCAGGGCTAGTGTTCATCAGACGCTATAACCTCTGTTATATCAGTTCAAGTATCAATCAGTTGCTATAAGTTCTGGAATATCAGAGCCAATATTCAACAGACGCTATCATTTCTATAATGTCTAGTATATCAGGGCCAGTATTTATCATTAGCTATAATTTCTGGAATATCAGGGCTAGTGTTCATCAGACGCTATAACCTCTGTTATATCAGTTCAAGTATCAATCAGTTGCTATAAGTTCTGGAATATCAGAGCCAATATTCATCAGACGCTATCATTTCTAGAATATCAGGGCCAGTATTTATCAAACGCTATTATTTCTGGAATATCAGGGTCAGTATTCATTAGACGCTATAATTCCTGGAACATCAGGGTTAGTATTTATCAGACGCTATAATTTCTGGTATATCAGGGCCAGTATTTATCAGACGCCATAATTTCAGCTATATGAAGGCCAGTATTCATCAGACACCATAATTTCTGGAATAGCAGGGCTAGAATTCATCAGACGCTCTACTTTCTGGAATATCAGGGCTAGTGTTCATCAGAAGCTATCATTTCTGGTATACCAGTGCCAGTATTCATCAGCCACTGCCATTTCTGGAATATCATATACTAAGGGCAGTATTCATCAGCCGCTATAATTTCTCGTATATCAGGGCTAGTATTCATCAGACGGGCTAGTTTCTGGAATATCAGGGCTAGTATTCATCAGACGCTATAACTTCTGGTATATCAGTTCTAGTATCAATCAGCTACTATAATTTCTGAAATATCAGAGCCAATATTCATCAGACGCTATTATTTCTTGAGTATAAGGGCCAGTATTCATCAGAGGCTATTTTTTCTGGAATATAAGGGCCAGTATTCATCAGTCGCTATAATGTCAAGTATATCAGGGGCAGTATTTATCAGTAGATATAATTTCTGGAAAATCTGGGCTAGTATTCATCAGACGCTATAACCTCAGGTATATCAGTTCCAGTATCAATCAGCTGCTATAATGTCTGGAATATCAGAGTCAATAATCATCAGACGATCTAATTTCTGGTGTATTAGGGCTAGTATAAATTAGTCACTATAATTTCTGGAATATGAGGGCCAGTATTCATCAGACGCTATAATTTCTGGTATATGTGTGCCGGTATTCATCAGCCACTATAATTTCTGCTATATCACGGCCAGTATTCATCAGACGCATTAATATCTGCTATATCAGGGCCAGTATTCATCAGACACTATAATATCTGGAATATCAGGGCTAGTATTCATTAGACGCTCTTCTTTCTAGTATGCTAGGGCCAGTATTCATCAACCGCTATAATTTCTGGTATATCAGTGCCAGTATTCAAAGAGGCTCTATTTCCTGAAATACCAGGGCTAGTATTCATCAGATGCTCTACTTTTTGGTATACAAGGGTCAGTATTAATCAGCCGCTATAATTGCTTCTATATAAGAGCTACTATTCACCAGACGCTCTAGTTTCTGGTATATCAGGGTCATTATTTATCAGTAGCTATAATTTCTGGAATACCAGGGCTAGTATTCATCAGACGCTATAATTTCTGGTATATCAGGGCCAGTATTTATCAGATGCCATAAGTTCAGCTATATCAAGGCCAGTATTTGTCAGATATTATAATTTCTGGAATAAGTATCAGGGCTAGTTTTCATCAGACGCTCTACTTTATGGTATACTAGGGCCACTATTCATCAGCCGCTATAATTTCTTGTTTATAAGGGCTAGTATTCACCAGACGCTCTAGTTTCTGGTATATCAGGTCCATTATTTATCAGTAGCTATTATTTCTGGAATACCAGGGCTAGTATTCATCAGACGCTATAATTTCAGGTATATCAGGGCCAGTATTTATCAGACGCCATAATTTCAGCTATATCAATGCCAGAATTCATCAGACTCTATAAGTTCTGGAATATCAGGGCTAGAATTCATCAGACGCTCTACTTTCTGGAATATCAAGGCTAGTGTTCATCAGAAGCTATAATTACTGATATACCAGTGCCAGTATTCATCAGCCACTGCAATTTCTGATATATCATATACGAGGGACAGTATTCATCAGCTGCTATAATTTCTCGTATATCAGGGCTAGTATTCATCAGACGGGCTAGTTTCTGGAATATCAGGGCAAGTATTCATCAGACGCTATAACTTCTGGTATATCAGTTCCAGTATCAATCAGCTGTTTTTTCTCGAATATCAGAGCCAATATTCATTAGACGCTATTATTTCAGGAATATCAGGGCCAGTATTCATCAGACGCTATTATTTCTGGAATATCAGGGCCAGTATTCATTAGACGCTATAATGTCTGGAACATCAGGGTTAGTATTCATCAGACGCTATAATTTCTGGTACATCTGTGCCGGTATTCATCGACCACTATAATTTCTGCTATATCAGGGCCAGTATTCATCAGACGCTTTACTTTCTGCTATATCAGGGCCAGTATTCATCAGACACTATAATATCTGGAATATCAGGGCTAGTATTTTTCAGGCGCTCTTCTTTCTAGTATACTAGTGCCAGTATTCATCAGCCGCTATAATTTCTGGTATAGTATTCAACAGAAGCTCTATTTTCTGAAATATCAGTGCTAGTGTTCATCAATCGCTCTAATGTCTGGTATATCATGGCCAGTATTTATCAGATGCTATAATTTCAGGAATACCAGGGCTTGTATTCATCAGACGCTATAATTTCTGGTACATCTGTGCCGGTATTCATCGACCACTATATTGTCTGCTATATCAGGGCCAGTATTAATCAGACGCTTTACTTTTTGCTATATCAGGGCCAGTAATCATCAGACACTATAATACCTGGAATGTCAGGGCTAGTATTCTTCAAACGCTCTTCTTTCTAGTATACTAGGGCCAGTATTCATCAGCCGCTATAATTTCTGGTATATCAGTGCCAGTATTCAACAGAGGCTCTATTTTCTGAAAAATCAGTGCTAGTATTCATCAGACGCTCGAATGTCTGGTATATCAGGGCCAGTATTTATCAGACGCTATAATTTCTGGAATACCAGGGCTAGTATTCATCAGACGCTCTACTTTATGGTATACTAGGGCCAGTATTCATCAGCCGCTATAATTGCTTGTATATAAGAGCTAGTATTCACCAGACGCTCTAGTTTCTGGTATATCAGGGCCATTAATTATCAGTAGCTATAATTTCTGAAATATCAGGGCTAGTATTCATCAGACGCTATAATTTCTGGTATTTCATGGCTAGTATTCATCAGACGCTATAATTTCTGCTATATCAGGGCCAGTATTCATCAGACTCTATAATTTCTGGTATATCAGGGCTAGTATTCATCAGACGCTCTACTTTCTGGTATACTAGTGGCAGTATACATCACCCGCTATAATTTCTGGTATATCAGGGCTAGTATTCATCAGACGCGCTAGTTTCTAGTATATCAGAGCCAGCATTTATCAGACTCTATAATTTCTGGAGTATCAGGGCTAGTATTCTTCAGACGCTCTACTTTCTGGTATACTAGTGGCAGTAATCATCAGCCGCTATAATTTCTGGTATATCAGGGCTAGTATTCATCAGACGCGCTAGTTTCTTGTATATCAGAGCCTGCATTTATCAGTAGCTATAATTTCTGGAATATCAGGGCTAGTATTTATCAGACGCTATAATTTCTGATATATCAGTGCTGGTATTCATCAAACTTTGAAAGTCTGGAACTAGAATACAGAACATCAAATACTCAGCTTGTCGTAACTATTTATAGTTTTGAAATTATGTTGCGAATGTAAAATATTGTAAACTAACTTAACTTTCATGAATACGGTCCTGGTCACCCAGACCTTTACTCGCTGATACACAGCGACTTATGGTTATAGGCACTATACATGCTTGTGTATGTAGACGGATTGAAAAATGAATCAAAGCACTGAACAAGCGACTTACCATTTGTTTGCTCGTGATTGTCCGTTTAAATCTTCCATCAATTATAACTCTGTATTTTTCAATTTTGCTGAAAATATAACACAATAATTTTACTGTTACAGTAGCTAACTAAAAGGAAGAATATTGAACACTATACATTTTGTATATTGTAATTTCAAATTAGAACAGTACTTAGAATGTATTCCTGTCATTAGTGAAGTCAGTATTTTTTTGAATGAAACAAAATAGATGCAGCGTTTAGAAAAATTAAAAAGCAGTATAGTTGAAATTTAAATTGAGCCGCGCCATGAGAAAACCAATATAGTAGGTTTGCGACCATCATGGATCAAGACCAGCCTGCACATCCGCGCAGTCTGGTCAGGATCCATGCTGTTCGCTAACAGTTTCTCTAATTCCAATAGGCTTTGATAGCAACAGCATGGATCCTTCCAGGTTGCGCGGATGTGCAGGCTGGTCTTGATCCATGATGGTCGCAAACCCACTATGTTGCTTTCCTCATGGCACGGCTCAGTTGATTAAGTAAGTCTGATTACTATAATATGCTGTTTAAATCATTTAATTTCCTTCATAACATTTAAGCTTGAAATTGTTAAGGTTATATTCTTACCCGCTTTCAATACAGTCAGACAATGTAAGCACCCACTGCGAATCAATAAGGACGCCATGACAGACGATCTTGTCATTTCTTGTTATATCAGCTATAACTTTACTTGGAGGGTTGTTGTTTCCAATAGCCACAGATGACCATGCGACTACACAAGCTGCAAAATAATCATTTTTATTGAACAGCCACACATGTACGTATACTCGACGTATAGTTTTTTCTTGTTTTTTGTTTGTTTGTTTTTTAGAAATTAGATAATGCTGTTTTACTTCATAATTATATCTACTTCAATGAGCTTTTTCTGTTTTACTTACAGCCCATTATGTATCTCGGGGATTCTCATGGTGGGGATTACTTTTGTTCGAAACAACCCTCTTCCTATCTAATCTACTTTTGTCCTATTATTTTTGTTTGTTTACCTTTCATATGACACTGATCCGTTATTGTTTTTATATAATTTTGTTTATGAAAAGGCAAGAATACTGTACGAAAATAATTATCGAAACGTTTAAAGACCTCAGTCTTCTACAACATAAATCATACGTCCATAGATCTTATCTAATATTTTATTCTTTCATCACCAAATTATATAGATTTTGTGCTTTCTTTCCTATTGACAGTTTTTGTTTTAAAATGACAACTGTCACTTCAGTGACATAAAACATACATTTGTTTTAATAAATATGCTGAAATATACAAATGCACAATCCGAATATATTTATTCGAGAAATTTTCAACCCATGATATTTTCTGTTCGCCGGCATTAATTCGGAAGAATTCAGTTCACAACACATTTTTAAGAGAATAAATGCAAATACAAGAATGCCAAACCTTTCTTCCTCAAAGCAAATACAATTTTACTTTACAGATAATATTCTTAATGATCGGACACTCATTTTCTGCAAAATTTGACCTATTCAAATTGCCATAACTCTAGGGGCTTTCCAGATTTTATTTATATTTGAAGATTAAATACTGCTTAAGCCGGTGCTAGGGGGCGTGGGCAGTGTTGCGTTTTCCATTGCTGCTCATGAGCAAACTCAGTCAAGCCGAGTCTGCAAGTTTCACTGTTTGCCTTGTTCTCGGTGCTTTCAGGGGATCTGCTTTACAGATTTTATTGTAATTGATCAATCTTTGCCGGGATTTTATATTGATACACAGTCCGTACAGGTATAAATTCCTTTGCTTTAATTCCAAGAAAAGTACTATAGTTATTAAGCAGACATCTCAATTTTTTTCCAGAATTTTGAATAGTTTAAGGGCCATAACTCCAGAGCAACTTGAACTCCAACTCATTATCTAACTTGGCTGAAATACTATTTTATGAACATTCTGTCTAGATTTGATGTATACTGGAAAAGAATTGCTCACAATAGATAGCGGACAATTTTTGTGGACGCCGCGACCGCAGGTAGTTTCATAGTATGTCCCGTTTCGCGCGTATAAGAAATAACGTCTTTACCTTTTAGAACACTAGCCCCGTGTTCACAAAACAATTTCAGTCTCAGCTGAGTTTGATAATGAAACTATTTGTCATATATGTCTAAAAAGCATGATTGAAATTAAAGTATAAGTTAATGGTTATTTTTAAATGACTATTCAGAATTGGCTGAGAGTCTAAATTGCAATTTAATCTTGTCTTTTGAACATGGGGCCAGGTAATTAAAATGTACGTAACTATATATTATATAAAACAATACTAAGAGTGTCCATAAGTAAGTGATTTGTTATATACCTCCGGCCAATACGACTGGCGACATAATCATAAGGCAATTACAAAATTTTGATAAAATCATCAAGTTATTGAAAACAAATGTGAAGAAATATACTAGACAAATAAAATTACAAAATGTCCCTATTAGAAATTTTCGTATAACACCGATAGTATCTTTAAATGAGTCAATATCAAAATTATTATTATTATTATTTACCAGATTTTTATAGCGCTCGTTCAAAAGCGCTGTACAAACTACATATCACAGAATGATATGGACACACAATACAACACAAAAATATATCAAAAATAAAAGGTATTTAGCCTGAATCAGGTTTTACTCTACATTTTAATTGTACTAGATATTTTAAAGAACAATAAACAACTGTAAATGGTTTCCATTGCAAAGTCATATAACAGCTTGTTTTCCAGTGCAAAGATAGTTTCAATAGACCTTGAAGAAAAAGTGTGTTTTCAATGATCTTGTCAATAATTATTGTGATTTCAATAATTTGAAATTATGGACGGACATGTTATTCAAATTGAAGCTTAAGATTGAAATCAGATATTTCAAACTAATCCGTTGAACTTCAAAGAAGCGCACAGGATAGCTACAAAAACATCACACCTATATAAGACAATGTGTATTTAAAAGTTTAGAGCAATATTATTATAATTATTATAATTATAATCTACACTTGTTGAAATGTGACTTTATTATATGTATTGTATTTGTAAATTTGTTTTATGGTGGTGTGCCTGTGGTACAAGTCAAATAAAATATCTGTTCTGTTCTGTTCTGTATTTAAAAATAACTGCATGCGTTTATTTCCCCTTAAAATGACATATTTTTAATTAATGATAATACTTATTATTATACCTCACTTAAATGTCCAATGCAAATTTTCCGTTAGTTTAACTTGAATAATATATCATATTCCCCAGTGATTTTATATCACATGCGCAAAATCGTTATTTTCAATTTCTGCGCAGGTGATATGATCCATAATTTCATATCACACGCGCAACAGCGTTATTTTGTTTTTCTGAGAATGTGATTTTATTTTTTCATATCACCCGTTAAGAGATTGATACTTTCGCATTGATTAAATACCGAGTCGATAAATTTTCAGACGAGGCGATTATATAACTATACGCTAGGATTAAATTACCCATTTATGGTGCTCTTGCATGTGCGAACACGGCCGAATTTCCCTTTTTATGCTACGTGCAAAATATTTCGAAAACAATTTTTCATCAAATATTGAATCGAAACTACCACAATAAGTTTGGAAATGATCTAACTAAGAAAATGAGTGCTCACACTTGTATGTTATATTGAGAAAACAGAAAGGTATCGCCGTTTTTCGAATGCTACTGATTGACACAATGTTGAAATATTAGAATAAACATAGGGGTCAGCGATATTTAAACGTCTCGACTAAATCTATCAAAAAAGTCTTATTACACAGCAAAGTCGCCACAAATTATGTGTGCTAACAAGTAAAGAATCTTTAAATATGTCTTCATTATTTGGTTAGTAATTACTTTTTAATGTTAAATACATTATTAGGTTGATTTTCGAGTAAATGCTTTGACCCTTATACGTTTTCGGTATAATAAAATAAATATTGCATTCCTGAGAGGGTGATATGAAAAATGTTCACCCCTCGAAATATGAATATAGACCTCGGCTGGCGCCTCGGTCAATATTCATATATCTCGCGGTGAACATTTTTCATATCACCCTCTCAGGAATGCAATATTTATATAATGATACAGTTGCAACGAAATTGTTTAACTTGAGATGGGACGTTTTCGTTGAACTTTATTGAACACTAGCGAATTAAATAGAGTTTTTAAAATAAAAGTTATACTTCTCTGGGAATCGAAAGAATCGTGTTACGGCTGGACCATCTAGGAATTAGTGTTATACAGGAAACGTTCTATAAGACTTTGATCTTATGTTAACCCATATCATGCTATACACAATTCATTTTTCCTTTGCGACCAGTGTAGATCAAGATCAGACTGTACATCCGTGCAGTCTGATCAAGATATACACTGTTCACCATTCAGTCAGTATCATTTTGGTAAGCACCTACTTTAACAGTTAATGGTACTGTTCAAAATGAAAGATGGACAAATTTATTATAGAAATAAAGCAGAGTAAAGGTTAATTCGTGAGACATTGTCAAACGTTCAACTTACCTAGGAGCAAAATGTTCTCCATTTGTTTGTTGAATAGTCGCGGAATCTGATTTCACAACACGTACGCTATTTTCTGAAAAAAAAATGTGAATTGCAACTTAATTGGAAAGAAAATATAGTAATCTTAAAAATCTTGAAGCCAATAGTAATGTCTAATCGCTTTTTACAGATTTATGTTTTACAGAAACGTATAATATAATACTTATTCTCCGATTTAAACAGAACATGAAGAAGATAAATGTATTTGCAAGCGTACAGATCTGATGCACGAAATAAAGGTTACAGTTTCTGAAAATCTAAAAGACAAAATATCTATCAACGTGGCATATAATGGTGACCACACTTTAAGCACACATGATACATTCAGTCCACAGCAATTCTGTGATAGGAATGAAGTGGGACACGTAATATTTAAAGCTAAATCGTTTGGTGTTTCATTTTGTTTTGATTTGTAGATGTGGATTTTTGCATTTGTGACGCTGTCATATGAAGTACTTATTGTGTAAAAGTGCGTTTTCTCCTATAAGATAAATAGTCATAACTTTAGGTTATAGATAGACTAGGGCACTGGACACGAAATAATGTAGAAATACATAAAACCCCGGGAAAATGAATAAAGGTCAAATAACACAATATTGAACATAAAATAAGATAGAACTATACGGGACGATAGATTGTGAATGAATAAGTCAAATATCACCTTATTCGAACAGGATGAAAGATACAAATCTATGGTGTCATGAATAGAAGAATATCATAATATGAGCAAGGAAGAAGACTGACTGTATAGAACCATGATAAGGGTCGTTTTATATTATAATATATCTACATGAAAGAAAATAGAACTGTATGAAATCATGGATAAGGGATAAATAAGGTGGAATATCACAATATATGAGCATGTAAGAAGACTGCATAGAACCAAGACCAGAGTCAATATTAATGATAATTACACATGAAAGAAAACAGAAATACACGGACTAGTGTATAGGAAATGAATCATGGTCGAATTTTATAATATTTGAATATGCAAAGAAAAAGAACTAAATAAAATCGTTGGTAGGGAAGTAATTCATGTTGAAATTCATAATATCCAAAGTATATATACAATGCTTTACAGTGACAAAATAAACTAAAGAACATCATCAAAATTCAACAGTAAGCTCTAACCTAAGATTGCGATGGGATTTAGTGTAAGTGTGCCACGTCGACATTTTACTTAAGGTAATTCAGCCCATTCAGATAATTTTTTATCTACAATGTAAAATTTGATGAAACTTGGAGTTCTAAAAACTTCAAATACATTTAAAAATCAGCAATTAAAAACACACAGGTCTGTGTGCTTGGTTTTTGCTACACTGACCTGCTTGTTTTTGCAAGATTTTCCCATGAAGAAAGAGATTCGCATATTTCAAGCCAATTCTAAGACATTATTTGCAATTATTTAACGTGTAAAACATTTTAATATCATAAGTGATCTTAAGAAAGATAGCAACTTTAGTGTTGTTCTGTTTTCCGCCCCTTTAGGATCATGGAGTAGATTCGTTTTTGCTTCAAAAAGGTCTTTTCATCGGTTTTTAAAGCTAGGCAGACTTTCAGTCCAGGAAAATATATGAGGTCATAATTGAAACTTAATAATTTCAGTTCAATTGAAATAATAAAATTCTTTAGTTATATTATTTATACAGTGCAGTTTATACAAACTAAACTATGGGCCTTAGTAGTGTTTTTAGTCGCTAAACCTTGGAATTGTCATGCAATTAATGCATTTAACATATAGTCCTGAGGAATGCCTGAGCAATTACTATAATAGGATTTCAAAAAGACTGTATTAATACCTTGGAAAACCCACCACAACATTGCGTCTTACCTTTTCCTTAACATGAACTCGATGAAACACCTTCGGATGATACAGGTAAAATACAGATACAGTCAGGAGGACAATTTAAGGCCATCCCAAACTAATCTGTTTTCTCAACTTTATTCAGAAATGTACTCTGATCGTAATGTTTCATAAGATTGATATTAACAAATTAACAAGTTTATTTCCAGCCACTTTAAAGTTTTGTCTCTTCATTAAATCATGGCTGCTTAACTTAAAAACCATTCATACCGAAATCGTTATATATGCGTGTATAACTAAAGATATGAGACACATTCATGTATCGGATTTGTAAAAAAATACCTGCAACTGAATCAAAATTTTCGTTATTATGTTCTTTCTCATTTATGTCATTTAATACGTGCTTTTTGAAAAATAGTGCAAAAGATAGTTCTGTTTTTTTCCCCATTTATTTAATTATGGCGTCTTCTTAAGCTGACAAAGAGATAAAAAGAAAAACCTCATACCTTGCTAAATGCAGCTATGTGCAGCTAACCCAACGGAAAGAATGAATTTAGTTTTCAATTTTCTTTTACAAAGCCTACCGTTTATAATTACTTATTGATAAAATCATAATTCAATTTATTTAATTTTAGCTAGTAATGTATTGCGCCGCCGGTTGCTAATATATTGGAAATTGTAAAGATCGAAACAGAATGAAAACATTCAGGTAATACCTGGTTATAGTATAGTTAATAATATTGTTATAATATATAAAATGGAACAAAACTGAATCTCGCATGCCACAGAATACAAAATAATTTCATGGTTCATATGTTTTTTGTGCACATAGTTTTGCAACATTGTAATGATGAAGCCAAACTATCTTATAAACATAATTTGAGCCGCGCCATGGGAAAACCAACATAGTGCGTTTGCGACCAGCAACCGCGCAGTCTGGTCAGGATCCATGCTGTTCGCTAACGGTTTCTCTAATTGCAATAGGCTTTGAAAACGAACAGTATGGATCCTGACCAGACTGTGGTCTGGATCCATGCTTGTCGCAAACGCACTATGTTGGTTTTGTTCATGGTGCGGCTCATTTATAAAGACTTTGTGGACTATGTACACTTAGTACAAGTAGATAAATTGAGTAAAATATATATAAAATGACTGTATATACTCAAAATATGTTTATAATTGTATATTAATTACACCATAAAATGTCTTTACACACTCCATTTTACTATCAACCTCCATTTGCATAAGTCTGCTTTTTAAAAACCTTTTCTGAATGGTTTCAATGTTAACCCATGCAATAATGCTACAGCGATTTTCTCAAAACAATGAAAACGCGCATGCTTTACTGTCATAGGAACTCAGTTTATTCATGTCAAAAGGCAAGTTCCATCTTAAAAAGTTCACAATAGCCTCTTTGTTTTTCAGTAATATTCCACAATTAACATGTTGAACTTAAATTTTGCAGAGAAGAACAACAAATTGTAGCAACTTTGTCTCTTTTATTAACATTGGTTGGCAACAGAACACGGAATCGGTAAAGGAATGTGGAATGATTAGTCTTATTTTACGCGCAATTTATCTAAAGGTTTTACCTCTCTCTCTCTCTCTCTCTCTCTCTCTCTCTCTCTCTCTCTCTGATATTTTAGTATGTCAATGATAAAAAAGTATAAAGTATTCTGTTAGTAGCTACGCATCCGGTTTGATTCTGTACACAGCACAGACCTTACACTGGGATTTTATTTGCACATAGAAGGAGTAAGTTTACTCTTTTTAGAATTATTCTGATGCATTGTTACACAACTGTTGTGTGTTGGTCAAATATGTACTGCTAGGATTCTGTTTATCACTAGAATTTGTTACATTTTCTTTGCAAGAATTGTCTGCGTCGCAAATATATTCCTGTTGGTTATAAAAATTAGTTTCTACAACAAACTTTACAGCTATGAACTCGGGTGAATTTCCGTCTTTCATTTCATCAATGAAAGGTTTCTCAGGTTTTTTAGATACCGCCCCAACGTTCTTCTGGAAGTGTCATACTGAAATCAAGGTATACCAAATATACATTTATTTTATTACTTTTAATTATGTTTTTTTTTGTTGTTGTTGTTGTTGTGTTTAAGTTCCAAACCTGATATGGTCGAAGAGATAATGGCAAGTAAAAGCGCTCTTAAAACCAGTATTAAGAAATCTCAGAAAGTGATTTACAGTAAAATATGGACTTATACCGACCGTTTTGGCTGTATCCCCTCGAATTATGTAAATAACACATGCCCTCGTATACTTTTATATATACATACATGTTTTCGGTGGAACACCAACATGAGCCTGAAATAACCTGGAGGTCAGATATCAAAACAGATCAGTCATGGTTCCTATTGTCGTAGGGTGAAATAACAGCACATGTAAAACCCTTTAATGTGTTGGTTGTTTTAATTCAGTTTCCCGATTTATGCCCAGGCTGGTGTTCCGTACTTTTGCCAAAATACTCCAATACAAGGAAATAAATCATCGCCTCCTTTACTCATCTTACTCATATTTTGCCATCTGTCAACTCACGGTGTTGCGCGTAAAATTGACGAAATTTAGGAAATTCAAAGTGAAATTATATTTTTGCTCAGTATGACACAACTATAAATGTCTTCGAAAAAAAAAAAGCAAAATGATGTTCCATACAAATATGATAAAACATCATACGTTTGAAATATATGGATTGTAATGTATGATTAGGTCCTATTGTCACAAAAGCTCTGGCTATACGAAGCGTGAAAAGGGAATGAAATCAACAAAAATTGCCTATTTCTGGTCTCATGTGCATTATTTAAGGATATCTGACGTATTTAATGATAAAACAACTGTAATACAGTAGCGAATATCACATTT
This sequence comes from Mercenaria mercenaria, assembly GCF_021730395.1. NCBI lineage: Eukaryota > Metazoa > Mollusca > Bivalvia > Venerida > Veneridae > Mercenaria > Mercenaria mercenaria. The sequence goes on from NC_069365.1 coordinate 95,705,698, forward strand.
ATTTGCTTCAAATCCTGTTTGTGGGGACATTATTGTCTAAAACATCTTGGGGAATGGGGTTGCTCCCATGGAATGGAGTTGCTCGTATATATTTTAATGCCAAACCTTCTTGTCACGTATGAGACTGCAAAACAAGTTTGCACCTACATAGATACTTAAAAAAACTATTATTTCAGTGGATTAAAATGCCTAAATTATTTCTAGAAAAACAGGACCATGATTTGAACACAGCCAGAGGTAAAGAAATATCAGTATTGTTTCATTGTCTGTAACAAATTGTGCATGAACCCCAAACATGTTATAGTATTTATAATGCAAATATAGTCACGAGAAAAACATGCATAATTTCTACATTTTAAACTAGGCTGTAACACAATTAGCAGACAAACACACGTTTGCAATTGTGGACTGAACAGTAACCAATTGTCATTGACTGCGTTTACACAAACCTAATATTTCATGGTTACGAAGTGCTGTATGTGAATTTTCACTGCATTTCTCGGAGTATTTTGATGCAAGAAGCTAGATGCCTTTCTGCTGAACTGTTTCTACACATGTCGCGCATATGTGCGACAGTAATAATAGGGAGAGCGCATTTATATTTATCGCCAGGCCGTGAGTTCGATCCTCGTGCGAGTCATATGGTCTGCGCTGTGATAAAAGATATCGTGTGTGTAATCATTTATCCTCCAGCTTTCATTTATGCGGAAAACTTGATACTTATGAAAAACATGTTACTAGGGGTACGGAATCTCTGATTAGATTAACTGCCCACCTAAACATAACTGAAATACAGTTGAAAACGGCACTAAAGCCAAAAAAGTCAGCATCGTGTTTCCTGATCTTGTGTCGATTAAGACCAGTTGAAGTCAAATTCCTTGAGGCAAATGTTACATGTGTTTTTTAAAAGATACTATAAACCTCAATATGTATAGCAAACCAATCTCTGCTTTGATTGTATCATGCTGGGATCCCATTAGTCTTTCGTCGTTTCAATTTATGATCTTTATGTGTACGTTCTGTCTAACGTTTGCCGTAAATTGCTAAGGAAGCTGGCTACAAACGTGTTTTCTTGACAAAATAAATTCACGAATAAAAGCTAAGAAAATAAAGATAATATTGTTAAAACAATTGGGGACTGTCAGCAGCTCCACATGAATCAGAGATGGAGGATGATTGAGTTATTTTGTTATTAAATCGACACGAAGAACATACGTCTCCAATGTGTATCAGACTTATGACTCTTCTATACGTGGGTCTGCGCTCTCCGTCTTGAACTAAGTTAATGGGTAAATTTTACTATCACTGTAGAACCCCCGATATAATATGGCATTAACTTTCTCTAAGTAGCTAACCACATCTTTTTCAAGTTATTTTGAAGGTTCAGAAAAAATATGTGGAAGTGCTCAAATGCTCTTCAGATTTCATTAATGTGGTTTGCGCCGGAATTTTGCCTTTAACACCACACACGTGTCTTAACTTTTTACGATGACTGTACATGTCATCACCATTGACATCTTGTACGAACTATCATTTTTATCTTTCAACTTCCCTGTTTCAATCTTCCTTACTTTCAGCTCCCGAACCATTTACTTTATCTATTTGTTGTTTTTCCTGTTGTTTGTATCGTTTTTTTTTTTTGGGTTAGACTTCTGACTTTTGTTCTGACAATTTGGATCAGTGTATAGCATTTTAACAGTTTAAGGGTGGAAAGAAGTTAATTCCCTTCAAGTTTGTAAACATCCAACGATCATACATAATTCCGTATAAAATATGAATTTAATAACATAAACCACTCGTCCACGGATGTGTTTATAATATGAACATTTGGTATTAAGCTGTGCAACATTGGACCCAATATTACATACATTCATTCCTTTAACTTTGTAACAGTTTAGAAAAAGCTGGTTGCTTTACAAAATGTACTTATATATTAATTTAATTTATGTTTTCTCTTCATTTCATTTAGGCCAAACATAAATCATTTATTATCTCACTTAAATTCGTACCAGAAATAAACAAGCAAGAATGTATAGGATTGGTACAAACAGGTAGATGTATTTATTCCATTTTCGCACATTCAAAAAGCACACATGAATAATGGTTCAACAAAACAACAAAAATTGCCATAATGAAACGATGGCTGCACTGTCTCTTAACATATAAGAAAAGAAAAAAAATAGCACGTGAACATTAATGGTATCACGTGAATAGTCCTGAACCACTATTCCCACTCACTATGTAGTATATAAAATCACAACCACACTTTGCATGTCTCCCGTCTTTCGTACCCGAACATACTTCAATTCCCATGGCAACAGAAAATCACCATAACTGAAACATATAAATTCATGTAGAAATATATACATAACATGTGAAATATATTCGATCAAATTATATAAAACTTTTTATTTATTTAAAAAGTTTATGTGCGACATCTACTGTTCAGACCGTCGAATGAAAAACATTTTATAAATCCATAAAGCACGAAAACTTCGTGAATACACTTGACTGACCACTATCACGGTGGTCAGTCTAACATATCTCGGTACGGCATACGACCGTCAATAAATATATTTATGTTTTCTCTTCATTTCATTTAGGCCAAACATAAATCATTTATTATCTCACTTAAATTCGTACCAGAAATAAACAAGCAAGAATGTATAGGATTGGTACAAACAGGTAGATGTATTTATCGACAGAAAAAGAACGGGCCAATTGTTTAAGTTGATTATGCCTTAGCTTAAGAAATTTAAAACAACGAAAATATATTGTCATTGTAAATAATGTAAACAATATTTTTCTTTTGAAGAGGTCAAAATAATTACAATAACATAGAAATATAAATTATTTTAAAACAGTTATTCATAGCAAAATACTCATACTTTTGAGCAAAGAAAAACAAGTTATATAAAACGCTAAATTCCCAAATTTAAGGAAATAGATCTTTTAATATCGCCGGGTACACGCACGTAATGATCTTTGGCATTGTCTGATCGCCATCTAATGTGATTTTTAAACAAACGGTCATTGACACCAACAACTGCAGCTTTTGTCGCTCTACCGGTTCTAAAGGAATGAAGGCCGAAGTTTTTAGCGCCTAAACCTAACATGGTAAGCTTCTCCATAAAACCTCTTTAGCTCTAGTATAGCTCTAGTGTAAAACGTGCTTGTTCTCATTCTTGATATACTTGACCTTTCGAAAAATAATCTACACTGGACACGTAAAATTCCCAGTTCTTGCGATAACAACAGTTTGAATTTTATTTACAGATCAGTTTTACTTGAAATAATAGTCACTTTGACCTGTTTTTCGTCAAATTTCAAATCGCAACCTCTAAGTCTAACAAGTTCATCGAGGGGTAAAAATCCTTCGAAACTCAATAGGCACATAACTGTGAATCTAGCATCTATCAAGTCCGACGCAAAGCCAAAACGTGTTACATATTGTAAACTCGATAAAGAAACTTCCTGTTTCTCTCATTATACCATCTCTTGCCATATGAACCATGAACCAGTTAAGACTTACATGGATCAGAAAACCCAGCAATTAGATGTGCAAAGGTAAACCCCTAAATAACTGCATTGACCTAAAATCTTTTTGTGAACAATGCAACAGAAATACCAGAAGCTTGGTAAAGAACTTAATTTATAAATTTTACACCAATTAAACCTTTTAAAATAACTATTGTACTGTTTATAAATGTCAGCTTTAGATGTTCTCACTAACTATTTAATATCTTTGCCGAGCCCTACCATATCTGTATGAGTTATCAATAAAACTATCTCTTGCCAGATACCAGCACGAAAAACGTCTCTCAAATGTATACAATAAGAAAACATCTTTAAGAAAACATATTTACAGATAATTAAACTTAATTCCTGTTTAACACAGGACTTCGCCCTATATAACTGTGATGTAGGCGGCCTCATTCAATGAATTATAAATGTGAAAGATTTTTAATTCCTGTATAACACAGGACTTCGCCCTACATAACTGTGATGTAGGCGGCCTCATTCAATGAATTATAAATGTGAAAGATTTTTAATTCCTGAATAACACAGGACTTCACCCTACATAACTGTGATGTAGGCGACATCATTCAATGATTTATAAATGTGAAAAAAAAATTAATTCCTGTTTAACACAGGACTTCGCCCTACATAACTGTGATGTAGGCGGCCTCATTCAATGAATTATAAATGTGAAAGATTTTTAATTCCTGTATAACACAGGACTTCGCCCTACATAACTGTGATGTAGGCGGCCTCATTCAATGAATCATAAATGTAAAAGATTTTTAATTCCTGTATAAACACAGGACTTCGCCCTACATAACTGTGATGTAGGCGGCATCATTCAATGAATTATAAATAAGATTTTTTTTTTTTTTTTTTTCTTCTATATCACAGGACTTCGCCCAACATAACTGTGATGTAGGCGGCCTCATTCAATGATTTATAAATGTGTAAAAAAAATAATTCCTGTATAACACAGAACTTCGCCCTACATAACTGTGATTTAGGCGGCATCATTCAATGAATTATAAATGTGAATTTTTTTTTAGAATTCCTATATAACACAGGATTTCGCCCTACATAACTGTGATGTAGGCGGCATCATTCAATGAATTATAAATGTGATTTTATTTTATTTTTTTTTTTTTTCAGAATTCCTATATAACACAGGACTTCGCCCTACATAACCGTGATGTAGGCGGCATCATTCAATATATTACTAGAACAGCAACGAATTCGTTTCGTTGGCCCCTATGTTAAAAACTAGACATCGCCTGCACGATTTTGAAACACGTACCAAATCAGAATAAAACAAATAACTAGTTCTACATGTATAGTTTGGTTTGTAAAAAAAACTAAAACAATGTGTCTGAAAAGTCAGATTTGTTTTTCCTACATTGACGTCTCAATCTCGTACATGTATTTTACATTTATTTTTAGAAAATGAATCTATTTTATGCTTCCATCAAAGGGACTATCTCAAAATGTGTTTTACCTGTCAAAATTGACAGCTATATGAATGTTACGAATTATGAAAATATAAGCAAATATAAGCGCTAAAGAGAACAGAAAATAACAGGAATTTTGAAATAAACGTATTCAAAGTATCGAAAATGAAGACAATAATTTTCTAAAGCAGCAAATATTTATATGTTTATTTATTTATTTAAATGTGTGTTTATATAGGCTAAAGTTAAATTCTCACAGACAGAATTTTACTATCAAAACGTCTTGTTCCAAAGACTGACTGGCTGCCTCTGACGAAAATGTCTCGTTCTTTTCTTAAATTCCAAAATTTTACGACAAAAATCTTGTTTCTCAGCATTGTGCTTAAAGAAAACTGGACCTAAAGGAATAGCTGGGTCATTTTGGCAGGGACTATAGTAGAACAATAGTACTTATTGTCCACACAGAAACCTAGAAAATTTTGATAGGATAGATATACATCAATATGATAGTACCCATTTGAATATAAAACTGAACTGTCTCTACGGAAATATTCGGAAACTACTTTCCAATCATTGAAAGATATATTTTCATTACAAATATACTTATTTACAATTCTAAAGTATACTATAAGCCGCCCTTTCCTAGACTGTTACCTAACACGCTAAATGGTACAAAAGTGTTTCAACAATATAATGACAACTGAACATTTCGGATATTGATTCCATTACAAAATCCAATTTTTTAAGCGCAGACTAGTTAACAGAACGCAGAGGAGTATTGAAAAAAAGGAATCTTGTAGCCTTCAGTCAAAACATCAATTATTTCAGTAATGTAAGTGCTGTTTAAGACTACCTTTGACATTAATACTATTGTCAGAAATTTTTTCTTGAAAGTCAATTTCGTGAACTTCAAAGAAAGTATCGTACTCAAAATACTGAAAATAAAACTTATCATTTATTTGCGTTTGCTGCACCGATTCCTCTTCCAATAGACTTTGTGTTAGACTGGTTGTACGTGTTGGTGAAGTTGGCCCATAAGCAATCTTTTCGGAATGGCCTGTTTTCCGGCATGCGAAGTAGATGTCTATACCCGAGTCTCGTCTTTTCCCACGAAAACCAGTCAAACACTGGAAAGGATCCACCTTTGGTCCATCTTGACAATCTTGGGTCCATGACACCAGAACGCATGAAATTAAAAGAATTTTGAGCATTATTGACATGAGAAGTTTTAAGCTTTTTAATACCCTTAATTTCAGCAGATTTTAGTTTCTTTTCGTCTTCACTATCATCACCAAGTGAAGGGGTCCCGTATTCGCGAACCGTGGCCCAGCCCCCCAGGGGAATTTTCTGCGATCTTAATGAGTTTATTTCTATACTGCAATTTTTTAAGCAAATTCTTAGCGAGAAATTTAACATGTGCTGAATCCTCGGAATGAACAATAATTTATTCAACAAAGTTAAAAACGTCGCTGTTACTACAAACTGCTGCCTGTATGATTCAATCTTAAACTTAGGTACTTCATCTTTCACTTTGGTGTTGCTCGAACTGCCTGCACCGAAAGAAAACTGTTTCTTTAAATCACTAATTTGACAGTCAAAGTTAGATCTAAAAAGTCCTAAAGCTTCGAAAACATTTCCTTCACAATCCCCTGAGGGCTTACCTGTAATAGGGCCACGTGCGCCTCCTTCTAGTTGACCGAAATGCCCTCGAGTGTCACCACGTGGTCCCCTTTCTTGCACAAATTGCTGACTGCTTGAAGAACTTTGAAAAAACCGGCTGTCGCTCTTTTCCTAAACTGCCCTCGCCCGATGAGTCTTGGTGAACAATTTGAAACAATAAACTAGGAGTTTTGTCTATTTTGTGCGCGGAAAAAGAATGTCGTTTTCCCTTGACATAATGGTAGAAGAGAAAAGTTTATGTGCGACATCTACCTGTTCAGACCGTCGAATGAAAAACATTTTATAAATCCATAAAGCACGAAAACTTCGTGAATACACTTGACTGACCACTATCACGGTGGTCAGTCTAACATATCTCGGTACGGCATACGACCGTCAATAAATATATTTATCAAAGGAAAGGATCCGTTAGGATGAATTGCTTCTCTGGTCTGCACTACATTGTTTAAATACACCAAAAGAGATGATTGATGTATGTTCATTTCGATTAAAGCAGCAACTCGCCCTAACAGTTTGTTTGTGCAGCGAAAACGTTGTAAATCATTAATGATAAAAAAATCATACAAAATTTAATATGTCCACAAATAAATCGCTCGAAAAGTGCAATAGATTAGTCTGGCGCGATAATCAAAATACCTAGAATCGTCATCGACAAACACCCATTTGTATATCCTGCGTGTGTTTTAATATATTATATTAGATACAAAGCATGCACACTTATATTTTGGCAATTGATCAAATATACTCAGACAATCACAAGCTAGAACGAAAAAGTAATTGCATGTTAGTGAGACACTATGGCACGCGGTAATGACGTCACGGTGACACCGGTTTCCCATAAATTTTGCAACGTATGATATTCACTGTTATAGGTATGGTGACACTAAATGTAGACTTTTTCAAGTGAATAGGTTCTCCTGAATTCTTGTGAGTAGTGAATAGTTTCTTTGTGACAAATGAATGATGCATAATATTTTTAGCTAAATTCGATTTCTTTGAGCTCGCTTTGAGGCTTTGCCTTATTTCATATTTATTAATTTAATTGGTATTCTTTATTTTTGAGTTTGCAAGTTACAAGTTCCGGACGTGTGATAATCGCTTGTGAAAATTACAATATGTAGATAAAACGCACACCTTTTCGAGAGTATTCAGGGGAAATAAGCCATGTAATTTATTTTGGAGGGAAGGCACTATTTTTGCTGGTATGAAATATATTATAAACAGATAAACAAACATAAATTAGTACTTTTATGTTATTTTTTAGACATAGAAATGTGGTAATTGTCGAAAATAAAAACCATTCCTATGACCTTTAACATATGCAAAATTATCGCACGGTTCAGAACTACTGGCGTTCGTTTATTTTGTTTTATAAACTACGTTTGTATATACCCAAAATATTCAGTTCTGACCAGTCTGTTAACCTACAACAGTGCCTGTTTGTCTTACTGATACCCACAAACCTTGCAATTACTTCGTAAGACTATTTGATGTAGCAAAAAGCGAATAATAAATCATATAAGTCGTTGTCATGCTTACCTTGTCAATTGATTTATCCAAAAGTCAGAATGTAATTACATAGGCATTCGCCACAACATATAGGTTTGACAATTATTCCAGAAGTCAGGAGTACAAAACGTTACTTTTATCAAGCATATATTTAAATTCATTTCATTGAAAAGAAGTTGCAGTAAATTCAATAATAACTAAAGTCATCCCATGGCACGCATACAAACGTGTTATTTCCAATTTCATGTCATTGTAGTATCATTTCGTACCTGGGCAAGTCAGTTACATAGCATCGGGCTGAAAATTTTTCAGTTTTCAACTGTCAACTTGGTAACAAAGATGTTCTAATTTTTACATGTACAGCCATGTTCAAGATTTCAAACAACAAAGCTACCTGGATGGTTACGATAGACAAATTTACTTGCGTATGTTAGTCTAACTATTAAGCAGGCTAGGATGAATTATTCAAAATATTATGAAGAGTGGACACTGATAATGAAGCCTGTATAGAATGGGTACTATTAAGAGTTACTATTAGATATTTTCATCCAATTCTCAGCTATCGTACCAATCGTCTATCACAGTCAAACGCTATTTGCTTGCTCGAAATAGCTCTTGGACATTTCCTCATCTGTTGAGTTTTAAATGCTCTAAATGCTCATTTTACGTAATTTGCAATCTCGTTGGAAAAAATTACCAGCCCCTCAAAATAACAGATAGAAACAGTTACCAATATAGAACTCCAATCCTGGGTTTGTTTTAAATTAAGCGTGCTTCCTTTCCTTGTATCAATTTGCTATTGTAACAACCAGTGTTGCCCTACAGAACGCATTTTATATTTTGCAATGAAGTCAGCATTCATCGTCAACCAATTTTTTTTTTGCAACGGAAACATTCCCGTAGTTTAGACTCGTTCTTTGATCGGCAGGCTGCAGTGCAGAAAAATGCACTGACACAGATTGACAATCAGTTGATTGCAGACCCTTATGTCTAAAAAGATTACAGAATCATTGTTGTTTTGATCGGAAACGCATCAATAATGTTATCTTTTCTTTTTCATCATTCTGTATTCGCTGATACCTTGTCTGCGAGAGAACACATTTTAAACGCTTTATTCTATACGGCTCCGACTTGACTAATCTCTGTAGCCAGGTTAATGAAATTGTTGGATATTAATCTGCCATAAACTTGGAATCGAGTCAGAGGTTTTAATTAGTTGGAATTAGCACTTTGTGATAATCAGATGGGATTCGATTTAATGCAATTTATCGTGTAGAATTGCATTCACACAATTCTGTCACGAAAGGTTTATAATTATATGCTTTTACATAAATGTTTTAAAAGATGTTTTTTGAATTTGAGTTTTCGATACAACCTCTTCGCGGCGATATATGGCCTTTTTGTGTCAGTTCGTCGTAAAATCTAACTCACTCATGCACAATACAAAAGACCAGACATATATATTATTATGAATGTTTAACGGTATTTCAACATCTGCCGCCTCAAGGAACGGTGTCTTATATAGAACCAAGCATACCAGTCTGAATTGCGATGATGCTTTCCTGTCAAATTGTTCGAGATATTTCACGATATTAACATCAAAATAAGAGAACATCCTGACATACAACAATATCTCTTTTCTTAAAATCGTAAATACTGACGAAAATTGCGTTCAATAGTAGATGCTATGAATTACTATGCTTATATGTGTTTACATATCTTAGTTTCAAGGCTTAAAATTGCATAACAACAATTATGCTAGATATACTCAGTTTTAGCATGCCATCGACGACAAGAAGTTGGACTGTACTTTCCATATCAGCTTTTCTTCGGGCAACTGAGGCTAAAACTTTTTTTAATTTTCTCTATTATTGTCAATAACAACATATGTTTTGTCCGTTAGATAACAATACATTTTTATAAAGTGAAGAATATAGAATAAAAATGTATTTGCAAGCGTACAGATCTGATGCACGAAATTAAGGTTACAGTTTCTGAAAATCTAAAAGACAAAATATCTATCAACGTGGCATATAATGGTGACCACACTTTAAGCACACATGATACATTCAGTCCACAGCAATTCTGTGATAGGAATGAAGTGTGACACGTAATATTTAAAGCTAAATCGTTTGGTGTTTCATTTTGTTTTGATTTGTAGATGTGGATTTTTCCATTTTTGACGCTGTCATATGAAGTACTTATTGTGTAAAAGTGCGTTTTCTCCTATAAGATAGATAGTAATAACTTTAGGTTATAGACAGACTAGGGCACTGGACACGAAATAATGTAGAAATACATATAACCCCGGGAAAAATGAATCAAGGTCAAATAACACAATATTGAACATAAAATAAGATAGAACTATACGGGACGATAGATTGTGAATGAATAAGTCAAATATCACCTTATTCGAACAGGATGAAAGATATAAATCTATGGTATCATGAATAGAAGAATATCATAATATGAGCAAGGAAGAAGACTGACTGTATAGAACCATGATCAGGGTCGTTTTATATTATAATATATCTACATGAAAGAAAATAGAACTGTATGAAATCATGGATAAGGGATAACCAAAGTGGAATATCACAATATATGAGCATGTACGAAGACTGCATAGAACCAAGGCCAGAGTCAATATTAATGATAATTACACATAAAAGAAAACAGAAATACACGGACTAGTGTATAGGAAATGAAACATGGTCGAATTTTATAATATTTGAATATGCAAAAAAAAAACTAAACAAAATCGTTGGTAGGGAAGTAATTCATGTTGAAATTCATAATATCCAAAGTATATATACAATGCTTTACAGTGACAAAATAAACTTATCAAAAGAACATCATCAAAATTCAACAGTAAGCTCTAACCTAAGATTGCGATGGGATTAAGTGTAAGTGTGCCACGTCGACATTTTACTTAAGGTAATTCAGCCCCTTTCAGATAATTTTTCTTCTACAATGTAAAATTTGATTAAACTTGGAGTTCTAAAAACTTCAAATACATTTAAAAATCAGCAATTAAAAACACACAGGTTTGTGTGCTTGGTTTTTGCTACACAGACCTGCTTGTTTTTGCAAGATTTTCCCATGAAGAAAGAGATTCGCATATTTCAAGTCAATTCTAAGACATTATTTGCAATTATTTAACGTGTAAAACATTTTAATATCATAAGTGATCTTAAGAAAGATAGCAACTTTAGTGTTGTTCTGTTTTCCGCCCCTTTAGGATCATGGAGTAGATTCGTTTTTGCTTCAAAAAGGTCTTTTCATCGATTTTTAAAGCTAGGCAGACTTTCAACCCAGGAAAATATATGAGGTCATAATTGAAACTTAATAATTTCAGTTCAATTTTTTAGTTATATTATTTATACAGTGCAGTTTATACAAACTAAACTATGGGCCTTAGTAGTGTTTCTAGTCGCTAAACCTTGGAATTGTCATGCAATTAATGCATTTAACATCTAGTCCTGAGGAATGCCTGAGCAATTACTATAATAGCATTTCAAAAAGACTGTATTAATGCCTTGGAAAACCCACCACAACATTGCGTCTTACCTTTTCTTTAACATGAACTTGATGAAACTCCTTCGGATGATACAGGTAAAATACAGATACAGTCAGGAGGACAATTTAAGGCCATCCCAAACTAATCTGTTTTCTCAACTTTATTCAGAAATGTACTCTGATCGTAATGTTTCATAAGATTGATATTAGCAAGTTAACAAGTTTATTTTCAGCCACTATAAAGTTTTGTCTCTTCATTAAATCATGGCTGCTTAACTTAAAAACCATTCATACCGAAATCGTTATATATGCGTGTATAGCTAAAGATATGAGATGCACATCGGATTTGTAAAAAAAATACCTGCAACTGAATCAAAATTTTCGTTCTTTCTCATTTATATTATTTAATACGTGCTTTTTGAAAAATAGTGCAAAAGATAGTTCTGTTTTTTCCCCCATTTTTTTAATTATGGCGTCTTTTTAAGCTGACAAAGAGATAAAAAGAAAAACCTCCTACCTTGCTAAATGCAGGTATGTGCAGCTAACCCAACGGAAAGAATGAATTTAGTTTTCAATTTTCTTTTACAAAGCCTACCGTTTATAATTACTTATTGATAAAATCATAATTCAATTTATTTAATTTTAACTAGTAATGTATTGCACCGCCGGTTAAATTAGAAATTGTAAACTCATTAAGATCGAAACTGAATGATAACATTCAGGTAATACCTGGTTATAGTATAGTTAATAATATTGTTATAATATATAAAATGGAACAAAACTGAATTTCGCATGCCACAAAATACAAAATACAAAATAATTTCTTGGTTCACATGTTTTTTGTGCACATAGTTTTGCAACATTGTAATGATGAAGCCATACTATCATAAGTGCAATTATACCAAAAGTACAAAATCTTATAAACATAATTTGAACCGCGCCATGGGAAAACAATCATAGTGCGTTTGCGACCAGCAACCGCGCAGTCTGGTCAGGATCCATGCTGTTTGCTAACGGTTTCTCTAATTGCAATAGGCTTTGAAAACGAACAGTATGGATCCTGACTAGACTGTGGCCTAGATCCATGCTGGTCGCAAACGCACTATGTTGGTTTTCTCATGGTGCGGCTCATTTATAAAGACTTTGTGGACTATGTACACTTAGTACAAGTAGATATATTGAGTAAAGTATATATAAAATGACTGTAAATACTCAAAATATGCTGATAGTTGTATACTAATTACACCATAAAATGTCTTTACACTCTCCATTTTACTATCAACCTCCATTTGCATGAGTCTGCTTTTAAAAAAAACTTTTCTCAATGGTTTCAGTGTTAACCCATGCAATAATGCTACAGCGATTTTCTCAAAACAATCACAACGCGTATGTTTTACTGTCATAGGAACTCATTTTATTTATGTCAAAAGGCAAGTTCCATCTTAAAAAGTTCACAATAGCCTCTTTGTTTTTCAGTAACATTCCACAATTAACATGTTGAACTTGAATTTTGCAGAGAAGAACAACAAATTGTAGCAACTCTATTGTCTCTTTTATCAACATTGGTTGGCAACAGAACACGGAATCGGTAAAGGAATGTGGAATGATTAGACTTATTTTACTCGATATTTATCTAAACGTTTTACCTCTCTCTCTCTCTCTCTCTCTCTCTCTCTCTCTCTCTGTTATTTTAGTATGTTCACAATAAAAAGTATAGAGTATTCTGTCAATAGCTACGCATCCGGTTTGATTCTGTACACAGCACAGACCTTACACTGGGATTTTATTTGCACATAGAAGGAGTAAGTTTACTCTTTTTAGAATTCTTCTGATGCATTGTTACGCAACTGCTGTGTGTTGGTCAAATATGTACTGCTAGGATTGTGTTTATCACTAGGATTTGTTACATTTTCTTTGCAAGAATTGTCTGCTTCGAAAATATATTCATGTTGGTTATAAAAATTAGTTTCTACAACAAACTTTACAGCTATGAACTCGGATGAATTTCCGTCTTTCATTTCATCAGTGAAAGGTTTCTCAGGTATCTTAGACACCGCCCCAAATGTTCTTCTGGAAGTGTCATACGGAAATCAAGGTATACCAAATATACATTTATTTTATTACTTTTAATTATGTTATTTTGTTGTTGTTGTTGTTGTTGTGTTTAAGTTCCAAACCTGATATGGTCGAAGAGATAATGGCAAATAAAAGCGCTCTTAAAAACAGTATTAAGAAATCTCAAAAAGTGATTTACAGTAAAATATGGACTTATAACGACCGTTTTGGCTGTATCCCCTCGAATTATGTAATAACACATGCCCTCGTATACTTTTATATATACATACATGTTTTCGGTGCCTTTGCAAGAAACAGAGCATCAAGAGGAACACCAACATGAGCCTGAAATAACCTGGAGGTCAGATATCAAAAAAGATCAGTCATGGTTCCTATTGTCGTAGGGTGAAATAACAGCACATGTAAAACCCTTTAATGTGTTGGTTGTTTTAATTCAGTTTCCCGATTTATGCCCAGGCTGGTGTTCCGTACTTTTGCCAAAATACTCCAATACAAGGAAATAAATCATCGCCTCCTTTACTCATCTTACTCATATTTTGCTCACGGTGTTGTGCGTAAAATTGACGAAATTTAGGAAATTCAAAGTGAAATTATATTTTTGCTCAGTATGACACAATTATAAATGTTTTCGAAAAAAAAAGCAAAATGATGTTCCACACAAAAATGATAAAACATCATACGTTTGAAATATATGGATTGTAATGTATGATTAGGTCCTATTGTCAAAAAAGCTCTGGCTATACAAAGCGTGAAAAACGAATGAAATCAACAAAAAATGCCTATTTCTGGTCTCATGTGCATTATTTAAGAATATCTGACGTATTTAATGATAAAACAACTGTAATACAGTAGCGAATATCACATTTATTTGCTTCAAATCCTGTTTGTGGGGACATTATTGTCTAAAACATCTTGGGGAATGGGGTTGCTCCCATGGAATGGAGTTGCTCGTATATATTTTAATGCCAAACCTTCTTGTCACGTATGAGACTGCAAAACAAGTTTGCACCTACATAGATACTTAAAAAAACTATTATTTCAGTGGATTAAATTGCCTAAATTATTTCTAGAAAAACGGGACTATGATTTGAACACAACCGGAGGTAAAGACATATCAGTATTGTTTCATTGTCTGTAAGAAAGTGTGCATGAACCCCAAACATGTTATAGTATTTAAAATGCAAATAGAGTCACGAGGAAAATATGCATAATTTCTACATTTTAAACTAGGCTGTAACACAATTAGCAGACAAACACACGTTTGCAATTGCGGACTGAACAGTAACCAATTGTCATTGACTGCGTTTACACAAACCTAATATTTCATGGATACGAAGTGCTGTATGTGAATTTTCACTGCATTTCTCGGAGTATTGTTGATGCAAGAAGCAAGAAGCCTTTCTGTTGAACTGTTTCTACACATGTCGCGCATATGTGCGACAGTAATAATAGGGAGAGCGCATTTATATTTATCGCCAGGCCGTGAGTTCGATCCTCGTTCGAGTCATATGGTCTGCGCTGTGATAAAAGATATCGTGTGTGTAATCATTTATCCTCCAGCTTTCATTTATGCGGAAAACTTGATACTTATGAAAAACATGTTACTAGGGGTACGGAATCTCTGATTAGATTAACTGCCCACCTAAACATAACTGAAATACAGTTGAAAACGGCACTAAAGCCAAAAAAGTCAGCATCGTGTTTCCTGATCTTGTGTCGATTAAGACCAGTTGAAGTCAAATTCCTTGAGGCAAATGTTACATGTGTTTTTTAAAAGATACTATAAACCTCAATATGTATAGCAAACCAATCTCTGCTTTGATTGTATCATGCTGGGATCCCATTAGTCTTTCGTCGTTTCAATTTATGATCTTTATGTGTACGTTCTGTCTAACGTTTGCCGTAAATTGCTAAGGACGCCGGCTACAAACGTGTTTTCTTGACAAAATAAATTCACGAATAAAAGCTAAGAAAATAAAGATGATATTGTTAAAACCATTGGGGACTGTCAGCATCTCCACATGAATCAGAGATGGAGGATGATTGAGTTATTTTGTTATTAAATCGACACGAAGAACATACGTCTCCAATGTGGATCAGACTTATGACTCTTCTATACGTGGGTCTGCGCTCTCCGTCTTGAACTAAGTTAATGGGTAAATTTTACTATCACTGTAGAACCCCCGATAAAATAAGGCATTAACTTTCTCTAAGTAGCTAACCACATCTTTTTCAAGTTATTTTGAAGGCTCAGAAAAAAATATGTGGAAGTGCTCAAATGCTCTTCAGATTTCATTAATGTGGTTTGCGCCGGTGTTTTGCCTTTAACACAACACACGTGTCTTAACTTTTTACGATGACTGTACATGTCATCACCATTGACATCTTGCACGAACTAACAATTTTATCTTTCAACTTCCCTGTTTCATTCTTCCTTACTTTCAGCTCCCGAACCATTTGCTTTATCTATTTGTTGTTTTTCCTGTTGTTTTTATCGTCTTTTGGGGGTTAGACTTCTGACTTTTTTTCTGACAATTTGGATCAGAGTATAGCATTTTAACAGTTTAAGGGTGGAAAGAAGTTAATTCCCATCAAGTTTGTAAACATCCAACGATCATACATAATTCCGTATAAAATATGAATTTAATAACATAATCCACACGCCCACGGATGTGTTTATAATATGAACATTTGGTATTAAGGTGTGCAACATTGGACCCAATATTACATACATTCATATATGATATTTAGGTCCTTTAACTTTGTAACAGTTTAGAAAAAGCTGGTTGCTTTACAAAATGTACTTATATATTCATTTAATTTATCAGAGGAAAGGATCCATTAGGATGAATTGCTTCTCTGGTCTGCACTACAATGTTTAAATACACCAAAAGAGATGATTGATGTATGTTCTTTTCGATTAAAGCAGCAACTCGCCCTAACAGATTAGTCTGGCGCGATAATCAAAATGCCAAGAATCGTCATCGACAAACACCCATTTGTATATCCTGCGTGTGTTTTAATATATTATATTAGATACAAAGCATGCACACTACTATTTTGGCAATTGACCAAATTTACTCAGACAATCACAAGCTAGAACGAACAAGTAATTGCATATTAGTGAGACACTATGGCGCGTTTTGTTTCATATAATATAGTCGACTTTTTCTGGTCCGGCCCGACGTGTTTGTTTTTTGTTGTTAAAAAAGGCAACTAAAAGGACTAAAGCTTTCGAAATCTATGGAAGCATTTTTACCTTGCATTCTGAGCGAGCTATTGCAAATGCGGTGCCAAAATGGGAACTAGCTATTGCATCATGATATCCCGAAAAAACTCTTTCTAAATGAAAGTTGTATCCTTTTGCGTGACTGGGTGGTGGGTTGTATGGGAGCACGATAAAACATCGACACGACAAAACATTGACACGACCTTTCATAGACACGACTGAATATCGACACGACAGAACATCGACACGACATTTCATCGCATTTCTGAATATCGACACGACAGAGCATGGACCGATGGTATACCAGTATATGTACTTCGCAAAATTTCAGTCTCAATTACGTTTAACATTAGCGTAATAAACGGTAAACTGACAAGTTTGTTTTTGTTTTTGTTTTTTACTTTAAGCCTACCTTGTCATTGTTGTTATGGAACAAACACGTACTTTAGGACCGTTGATAACACAAACAATTGGCTGTTTTTCTGTAAATTCTCACTTTTTTCAGATTATCGAAATATATGTATATTGCATGCTCAAGTAAAAAAGTCTGAAATGTTCTTAATATTACAAACAAAAGACTATATGTAAATAATAATCAGGACAAACTAAATGTAGTAGTCTCTTTAATATTTATATGATACTACTATATTATCTTTTCTATTTAATTTGGCTTTGCATGATCTACATACTGTGCCCAGCTTTGATTCGCTTGTCATTTCAACATCGTTCAAAATATATCATGATGGCTTGTGGAATGTCGAATGTTCCACTCCGGTATCTGAGTATACTTCAAGTAACGCATGTAAGGGCATGTTGGGTCTGCCAGCCAATCTATAAGCTGATAAAGCACAACACCATATTAACAAAACCAAAAAAAAAAAAAAAAAAAAAAAAAAAAAAAAAAAAGCAACGAAATAACCTAAAGACAGGAAAGTCACCAACCATTCCAAGTTAAGTCATAGTAAGTAAGAACTAATATGAAACCAATCGCTTATAAATGACAATTCTTTTACCGGCCCGAACACCTGTATCAAGGCCAATTTCAAGTCAGGGAACATTTCTGAAAAACGTTAGAATAAAACCCTAAAGGGACAAACAGTTTATTATTAAAGGTGCAAAATAAAGACAAATGAATAGACATAACAGTACTAAACATTATGCTAGCCGTGCAATATTCCCTTGAAATCAACACAAGAACAGAGAAACAAATGATTGTTTCTGTATTTTCTTAGACTGACCTGGGTGGTCATTTTGTCCTACTTTCATGTTTATCGTTTTTCCGTAATCTGTCGGAAATTCTTCGGGATCACGTGATTTTAAAATTGTTTCAAACGAATATCCGTTAAAGACGCGCGACAAAATAACTGTATTTCCATGATGGTAATTATACACGACTTGCACGAAAATTATGAAATGTACAAAGTTTATGTTTAAAATTGACAGTGACATATATTAGACCAAGACAATGTGTTTAATGTCTAAAATCTTATTAAATTAATGTAGCCATATGTACATAAATCAGTGTATTTAGGTAAATTTCAATCACATTTTGTTTCGGCAGTGTAAGACAGTTATTCATTTATATTATTAAAACTATACTGAAAAGAAATTAACTGAAAAAGTCTGCAGACGAAGTTGTAAAAACACTTTTATTCGGGAAGGGCCTGAATTGTCCTCCCGCAAACTTGTAGTATAGCTGTTTATTACCTATATTATAAGAATGATTTTCATGAAGGTTTTGTGAGTAAACAAAATTGTTGAATTCCATGTGCTAAGTTTGTAAAAATCACGTTATCGTTTAGGCATATAATATATTTTGCATCTATTTATAAATTATAGCCTCGTTTCGGAGGATTCTTCCGAAAAAATCCGAAGATGCTCGACGGGTTCGTAAGCAGTCGGAAAACATACTTTCGGTTTGACATAGGCAACATTTTTTGTTTATTTGTTAGTTATTCTTGAACATATTCATGACTATTTGGTCAGATCTGATGCAGTGGGCCATATTTTCAGTAAAAAGGAAGTCTCAGCTACAAAATCTGGTTTTCATATAATACTCGTTCGGGTTTTAGTAATGGACCTTTAAGCTGAAGAAATTCGGCATGCATCAAAACATCCACTCACTTATTAGGCGGCTGAATGAAAAAAAAAGTTTTGAATTAAACAAGCCCTTCTGACTTTCCATGTGAAAATGCGTCACTGAAACACACAAATACATGCTGAACAAAAGGAAAGGCTTGGCACAATACTTCAAAGCAATAGATGCATTAGTGACTTCAAAAGTAGACAAGATAACGTATTCTAGGCAGCTTTAACGCCAGGCTGTTAAGCTGCTAAGTTCAGGCTGCTAGGACGCCAGGCTGCTAAGTTCACGCTGCAATGTCACCAGGCTGCTAGCTAAAAGCTGCCTGCCTGCTAAGCTGCTAACTTCACGCTGCTAGGTCGCAAGACTAATGGGCTGCTAACTTCACGCTGATACGTCGCTAGGCTGCTAGATTGCTAACTTCGCGCTTCTAGGATGCTATACTACTCGGCTGTTAACTTCACGCTGATAGGTCGCTAGGTTACTAGGCTGTTAACTTCACGCTGCTAGGTCGCTAGGTTACTAGGCTGCAAACTTCACGCTGCTAGGTCGCTAGGTTACTAGGCTGTTAACTTCACGCTGCTAGGTAGCTAGGTTAACTTCACCCTGCTAGGTCGCTAGGTTACTAGGCTGTTAACTTCACGCTGCTAGGTCGCTATGTTACTAGGCTGTTAACTTCACGCTGCTAGGTCACTAGGTTACTAGGCTGCTAACTTCACGCTGCTAGGTCGCTAGGTTACTAGGCTGTTAACTTCACGCTGATAGGTCGCTAGGTTACTAGGCTGCTAACTTCACGCTGCTAGGTCGCAAGACTAATGGGATGCTAACTTCACGCTGATAGGTCGCTAGGTTACTAGGCTGCTTACTTCACGCTGATAGGTCGCTAGGTTACTAGGCTGTTAACTTCACGCTGCTAGGTCGCTAGGTTACTAACTTCACGCTGCTAGGTCGCTAGGTTACTAGGCTGTTAACTTCACGCTGCTAGGTCGCTAGGTTACTAGGCTGCTAACTTCACGCTGATAGGTCGCTAGGTTACTAGGCTGCTAACTTCACGCTGCTAGGTCGCTAGGTTACTAGGCTGTTAACTTCACGCTGCTAGGTCGCTAGGTTACTAGGCTGCTAACTTCACGCTGCTAGGTCGCTAGGTTACTAGGCTGTTAACTTTGAAGCGCCTTTCAACGTATATTACATATGAAAAGGGCGCTCAACAAATCTGGTATATTAATAATAACTTCACGCTGCTAGGTCGCTAGGTTACTAGGCTGCTAACTTCACGCTGCTAGGTCGCTAGGTTACTAGGCTGTTAACTTCACGCTGATAGGTCGCTAGGTTACTGGGCTGCTAACTTCACGCTGCTAGGTCGCTAGGTTACTGGGCTGCTAACTTCACGCTGCTAGGTCGCTAGGTTACTAGGCTGCTAACTTCACGCTGATAGGTCGCTAGGTTACTAGGCTGCTAACTTCATGCTGATAGGTCGCTAGGTTACTACGCTGCTAACTTCACGCTGCTAGGTCGCTAGGTTACTGGGCTGCTAACTTCACGCTGCTAGGTCGCTAGGTTACTGGGCTGCTAACTTCACGCTGCTAGGTCGCTAGGTTACTGGGCTGCTAACTTCACGCTGCTAGGTCGCTAGGTAACTGGGCTGCTAACTTTACGCTGCTAGGTCGCTAGGTTACTGGGCTGTTAACTTCACGCTGCTAGGTCGCTAGGTTACTAGGCTGCTAACTTCACGCTGCTAGGTCGCTAGGTTACTAGGCTGCTAACTTCACGCTGCTAGGTCGCTAGGTTACTAGGCTGTTAACTTCACGCTGCTAGGTCGCTAGGTTACTAGGCTGTCAACTTCACGCTGATAGGTCTGTAGGCTGCTAACTTCACGCTGATCCTTTGTTTATTTTTTGTAATGTTAACCTCGTTTATTTCGAAAACGTTTGTAAATATTTCCTTAAAACTTTACAGTCATGCGGTAAAGGTCTGTTGGAATAAAGCACCGTATACATTTGGTAATAAGTTCAAATCACAAAAGTAGAAAACCTGAAACCTGACAATTAGTAATTCTTATAGCAGAGAAATGCAATATAATGACTTTCATGGAAAATGTATTGCCTTAATATGATAATATGTGGACGTAGACTTGATTTTATCACTGTCACACTTATGATCATGAGCCAGTTGTTCGAAACTTTAACAGTTGATTAAGCTAACAGCCGATTAACTTTTAGATTTTAATATTTTGACACTTTAGAAAACTTAGAAAAACAAATGTATGACTTGAGGTTTATAAACACTAAAATGTCTTTACAGTAAAAATAAAACATCAAACTAGTGTTTCCCACCAAGACTAGTATTTTGAATCAAAATTTAACAGGTGATTAGTTTAACAGTCTGTTAAAGTTTCGAACAACTGGGCCCATGTCATTAAGTATAGAATTAACTATAATGACTGCCATAATATGATGAGAAAACCTCTGTCAATTATTCCCGTGACTACTCCGAACATTCCGAACATACACACAGTCAATAGAAAGAAAATGAGTAGTTTTCCAGGTTATCTAGAACGTGCATGGATTGTTCGAAAGAAAACCTGGTTGTCATGGCAGTCACTTATTCAATATTTACGACAATAGAAATCAGGTCTTGGTTCCTATCAACTTCGGATAATCTCAGTAGTGCTGGGTACCAGAGCAGAAAAGGGTACTATCCTTTTCCCTTGACAACAATTAGAGCATTCCTCTAGAATGTTTAGAACAACATTCCGGATAGTCAAAAGAATATGGGCTTAGTCTCTATTTCAGGGTTTCTTGGAAAAACTGGCTGTTTCTCATTATTTTGAGATTTGAAAGTCAACATTTCATTACTTGCCTGTGCAAACGAAGACATTATGGAAACAACTACAAATTTCTGAACTTTAATCCTAAAAAGGCTGTTCTTTTGGGATCGTGGACAACATTCTTTTTAATTATGATTGAACTCCGCTTAAGCCGGTGATAATGGGCGTCAGAGATGTTGCAAAAGTCATAATATCTCATGAACAGACTAAAAACAAATCGAGGCTGCTATTATTCAGATTGGTTGCATTTTATGCTTCCAAAGGGTTCTTTTTACATATTTTATAAAACATCACAATAACATATGAGCCGCGCCATGAAAAAAACAACGTAGTGGCTTTGCGACCAGCATGAATCCAGACCAGCCTGCACATCCGCGCAGTCTGGTCAGGATCCATGCTGTTCGCTTTCAAAGCCTATTGCAATTAGAGAAACCGCTAGCGAACAACACCGATCCTGACCAGACTGTGCGGATGGGCAGGCTGGTCTGGATCCATGCGGGTCGCAAATGCACTATGTTGGTTTTCTCATTGCGCGGCTCATATTTTAACTATCGCGTGGTGGTTGTAAAGGTCTGCCCGTACTTGGTGTTGATCTTTTTCTGGTACTTTAACATCATGGACAACATTCATTTAACAATAATAGAACACCACTTAACTCGGCGTTAGGGTGTGTTCGTGGTGTTCCACATTTCTATACCTCTCGTGAAAAGACTTATCCAAACCGTATCTGCTATTATGTTGCTTAGTTGCGGTCTATTATTCTTAAATATCCTTTCACAGACCAAATACCTATCACAGCAGCAGGCTTCAAGTGCCGTGTAGCGCTTGTAAAGTCTCTCTTTAGTTGGACCCAGTGTTGCATTTTATGGTCCTTTGTGATAATGGACACATTCACTTTTACTACAATAGAATTCCGCTTTACCCGGTGCTAGGAGTTGTGAGTGGTGTTGCACATTTTATACCTCTCATGATTAAACTTAGTCAGACCGATGCTTGGTTGCATTCTGTGCTTCCAAAGGATATTTTCACAGGTTTTACTGAATTTCGAACAGCTGCAATTAAACTTTCCCGCTTTCGATATGATCAATGTATTGTTGAATTGTAAAACATAAATGCACTGTTTTGGCTGAACAATGTAGATCACGCGTAAAGAACAGCGTTGGCCTACGTAATTCTTTTATAATATGCATGAAAGCCAGAATTCATTTTTCCCCCTCAAAAACTTAATTTGCAGTGGAAAACTTTTCCCGGATTTTGACATTGATTTTTGATTGGAATGTACAATGCAGAAAATAGATGCACAGGAATAAAGTAATGCTCGCGATCTGTGACGTCGACGTCAGACGCTTGATTGTAGTAAATTAAGTGGAAACTCAAAAGTAGAATTGATTTGATTAAACAATATGTCAAAAAGGCATTAGCTTTATTCCAAAAGCTGAAATTTATAATGCAGCTTATAAATCGAATAGGCAGGTAAATGAACAAGCATTCTCACAATATTAAAATACTTAATCTATGTTATAATACTGCTGCTTCTAGCCAGTCTTTTATTTTCAAGTTTTATTTTAAAATGTCATAAGCTTTTGTTTAAATTTCGCAGCCACGTTTTCCGTTATGAACATAACAATTATTAATTTTTGTTAAACCCTTTATCAGATATTGTTTTCTTAATATCTGTCAAAGGTTTGAATACTGCGAACCTCGGAAAATGTTTTTTTTGAATCCTTGTTTTTGATTATTTCCCCTTCCTGTCTCTTACTGTAGATCGTAGATCTACCATCTAAATTACATTGAAAATTGGTTGACCTGGCTTGGAGATCATAGATCAACAAATTGAAATGCGTTCCGCATAGGTTGACCTAAATGGTAGTTCGTAGATCAACCATCTGAAATACATTCACAATTGGTTGACCTAGGTCGTAGATCGAATATCAATCATCTAAATTACATTGAAAATTGGTCAACCTGGGTCGTAGATCATAGATCAACCATCTTAAATGCGTACCGAATCGGTTTACCTGGGTCGTAAATCGTAGATCAACTACTGTGAAATCATTAATATTCGTGGGGGACTAATTTTCGTGGATTTCGTGGTTGAGTCAATCCACGAATTTAATACCAACGAACAAGTAAAATTCCCATTCATTTTATGTTAAAAAGTTGAAATAAACGAATTCATATCCACACGAAATTGGTGTTTGGACCATAACCACGAAATTTCATGCCCACGAAATTAAATGATTTTACAGTATATCATTTGCATTGGAAATTGGTTGACCTGTTTCTTAGATCGCAGATCGACCATCTAAATTACATTCAAAATTGGTTCACCTGGATCGTAGATCAACCACCTGAAGTGCGTTAATAGTTGGTTGACCAGGGTCGTAGATTGTTGATCTACCATTTAAATTACATTGAAATTGGTCAACCATCTGAAATGCGTCTTGGTCAACTACTTCTGGACGCATTTGAGATGATTGGTCTACGATCTACGAGCCAGTTCAACCAATGTTCAATGCAATTTATATGGTTGATCTACGATCTACGACCCAAGTCAGCCAATTGTGAACGCATTTCAGATAGTTGAAATACGATCTACGAGCCAGGTCAACCACTTTTCATTGTAATTTTGATGGCTGATCTACGATCTAAGTCCCAAGTCAACAAATTAGATTTTTTGTCGATCTACGATCTACGAGCTATGCGCCAATTCAAAGACCTCATACGTTGGTAAGCGATAAAGAATGACTGTGAATATTTCAAACTAAAATTGTTCTTTTCCAGTGAATCACTTAGGTAAAAGGAGCAGTGAGAACACCGCGCATTATAAAGCTAGCGTATTGTAAGAATTATATACTGCCTCTAAGTAGGCTTAAAATCTGTTCTGATTGATTTTAACGGGGAGTACCTTTGAGATTATACATCATTCCTATTTATGAGTTCATCACTGTTGAAGAGAAGACTGCAAACGCTTTGATGTTGTAGAGTAGGCTAAAAGCATTTCTAGCGTAGGCTGAAAGCTTTTGATTATTGTAGAGAAGGCTGAAAGCATGTTTTCTGTTGTAGAGTAGGTAAGAAGCGTGTTATTGTTGTAGAGTAAGCTGAATGCAATTTATTGTTGTAGAGTAGGCTGAAAACGATTCATTGTTGTAGAGTAGGCTGAAAGCGTTTCATTGCTTATGATTAGGCTGAAAATGTTTCATTGTTCTACGGCATGTATCTCTGAAATACCTCGCACAGTCAATAAGTATCTCTGTAATACATCATACAGTCAGTATGTATCTCTGTAATACTCAGCACAGTCATCATGTATCTCTGAAATACCTCACACAGTCAGTATGTATCTCTGTAAAACTTCACACAGTCAGTATGTATCTCTGAAATACCTTATACAGTCAGTATGTACCTCTGTAATACTTCACACAGTCATCATGTATCTCTGAAATGCCTCACACATACAGCATATATGTCTCTGAGGTACTTCACAAAGACAGCATGTATCTATAAAAAATACTTCACACAGTCTGTATGCTTTCTCTTTAATACTTCACACAGTCAGCATGTATTCTGAATTACCTCACACGTCAGTATGTGTCTCTGTAATATTTTCCATAGTCCAGCTGTATCTCTGGAACACCTCACAAAGTCAGTATGTATCTCTGTAAAACCTCACAATGTCAGTATGTATCTCTGTAATACATCACAGTCAGTATGTACCTCTGTTATACTCCACACAGTCATCATGTATCTCTGAAATACCTCACACAGTCAGTATGTATCTCTGAAATACCTCACACATACAGCATATATGTCTCTGAGGTACTTCACACTGACAGCATGTATCTATAAAATACTGCACACAGTCTGTATGCATCTTTTTAATACTTCACACAGTCAGCATGTTTCTCTGAAATACCTTACACAGTAAGTATGTATCTCGTAATACTTCACATAGTCAGCATATATCTCTGGAACACATCACAAAGTCAGTATGTATCTCTGTAATACCTCAAACAGTCAATATGTATCTCTGTAATGCTTCACACAGTCAGCATGTATCTCTGACATACCTCACAAAGTCAGCATGTATCTCTTTAATACATCACAGTCAGTATGTATCTCTGTAATACTTCACAGTCAATATGTATCTCTGTAATACATCACAGTTAGCATGTATCTCTGAAATGCCTCACAAAATCAGTATGTACCTCTGTAATATATCACAGTCAATATGTATCTCTGTAATACTTCACATAGTCATCATGTATCTCTGGAACACCTCACAAAGTCAGTATGTATCTCTGTAATACCTCACAATGTCAGTATGTATCTCTGAAATACCTCACACATACAGTATATATGTCTCTGAGGTACTTCACACTGACAGCATGTATCTATAAAATACGTCACACAGTCTGTATGCATCTCTTTAATACTTCACACAGTCAGCATGTTTCTCTTAAATACCTTAGACAGTCAGTATGTATCTCGTTATACTTCACATAGTCAGCATATATCTATTGAACACCTCACAAAGTCAGTATGTATCTCTGTAATACCTCACACAGTCAGTATGTATCTCTGTTATGCTTCACACAGTCAGCATGTATCTCTGACATACCTCACAAAGTCAGTATGTATCTCTGTAATACTTCACAGTCAATATGTATGTCTGTAATACCCCACAGTCAGTATGTATCTCTGTAATACTTCACACGGTATGTACCTCTGTAACACTTCACACAGTCATCATGTATCTCTGAAATACCTCACACATACAGCATATATGTCTCTGAGGTACTTCACAAAGACAGCATGTATCTATAAAATACTTCACACAGTCTGTATGCATCTCTTTAATACTTCACACAGTCAGCATGTATCTCTGAAATACCTCACACAGTCAGTATGTATCTCTGTAATACTTCACATAGTCAGCATGTATCTCTGGAACACCTCACAAAGTCAGTATTGTAACGATCCGTTATTTCGTTCTAGCCCTACCCTCTTTAATAGCTGTACTTTATGTAATGTTTATGTTCCCCCACCCATGTTGAAAATAGCACTTGTTGTTGTTGATATTTGTTTCTAAATGTAAATTCACTCATTTTATTTGTAATATGATGTACATAGATATGCATACTTTTGATTACAGATTTAATTTTTACTGTGCATCGTCGTCCGCGATCAAAATATTCATGGAAGTTTGTGCTTGAAATCGGCAGTATTATTTCTGCGTAAATGCTAGATTTCGCTATTCAACTGATTAACGCTTCTTTCAACCGATAAATATTTATAATAAATTGATTTACTTACGAAATATTCCCGAAATATGCTTCCATAATGTGTTTGTTGCTTAAAAACCGTTAAATAAAGTGTAATTTCAAGTCACTTCTGGTTTTGGAGCCGCCATTACTGGGGCTTCCTCTCACGAGACGTGACGTCACAAGTATCGGAGTATAAAAGTGGGAACGGCGCGAAATTCAAAACAATACCGAACAAGGACGGTATTCGTGCGGTACGCTACCAACACTACCAACGAAAAAATTATATGTTAAATATACCAACTGGTATCAATACCCAAAGCCAATTTAAAAATTACCATCTAGTTCAGAAACCAAAACTGGTTTTACCACCATGAACAAGAAGAGGTAATATTCTTAAAATAATTAAAGTGTGGAATTGGTTTTCCTTGTTTTCCCTCTCCAGCATCATGTATACCAACTGGTATCGTATACCAATAAACCCCTGTTCTTTTCCGTACTACTCATCTATCAAACTTCATTAAGATTACTTATAGTATTATTTATCCTTGAATTGGTTTCAGTGTTAAACATTATAAATACCAAAGATCTATTGGTATATACCATTTGGATAAAATACCAGTGAGTTACAGTGTAAAATATCTTTGAATTTGGGTTTACAATGGAAGTCGCGCGCTATAGTGTTTATATAGTGATTGTAAATTTTAATAATCAGCTTATCTATCGTTGATACCAATTGGTTTTAATTGGTATCGATACCTGCGATACCCAAATACCAACGGTGTGTTTACGTGTAAACTTTATTATGAACTTATAATTCTAATCGTTGTGTTGTTACGCGTAGTGGTCTATTATGTTTAAGCAGCAGTGATACCATTTTGGGAAACAATACAAATTCACCTATTTACTTACTTCGATATTAAAAGCAAACTTTCGGAGTATTATATCTATACCACTGAACAGTGATAATTTATTTAACTTGATTCCTTACAGTGTATTTATTAACTGACGAGTAATACTTATGAATTTCATATTCCAGGGTTTTTCCCTGCGTTCCTAGTGCTGATTTCAAGTGTTACTTATTTCTAAGAAGTGTTATAAAAAGTGTGTTATTTAAGTTGAAGTGTGTGATTAAAGGACAAGCTAAAGTTATTTATGGTGCTTAAATTTTACAATAACGGATAAAAAGCGATGCACAGTAACATTTTACTGTTTAGAAATTGTCTTTATAGCATATCATTAAACTTTCGTTTAAAATCACTCTATGTATTAATACGTACATTATGTAATGTCATGCTAGTGTTCTTCTATAGTTAATAAAAGTTACAGTTAAACTTTAAAATTGCCTCCGTTATATTTACCCATAAATTAGAATATATATGAAAAACACTTTCGGTATTTGCCAAAAGCCAGGCCCAGGCGAACTCACGTAGCACCCTTTCTAGAGCTAACAGGCCAACGCTCGATGAGGGGGGTTCGCTACAGTATGTATCTCTGTAATACCTCACAATGTCAGTATGTATCTCTGTAATACATCACAGTCAGTATGTATCTCTGAAATACCTCACACATACAGCATATATGTCTCTGAGGTACTTCACACTGACAGCATGTACGAGGGATGTTCGAAATGAATTGCTTATTTCTATCTAGGGACTTCAAAATTTCAAGTTGCCAACGGGCTCTTTCATGCCTCGAAAATACTTCCCCCGGGGTAGAAATTCAAAGTTTCAGCCGATGTATCCACTTCTTGAAAGGGGTCACGGTACGCTGATTTGGGCACAGTAATAAGGTACTGATGAATGGCAGATCCAAATGCCTGTCGGGACTGGTATTTCCGCCAGCAAGGAATGATTTCAATTTTGGAAACAAAAGAAATCACATCGGGGAAGGTCTGGGGAAAACGGGGGGTGAGGCAAAACAGTTTCTTTTTCTTTCCCAAAAACGCCGTAACTATTGCGGAGGGATGAACGGGGGCATTGTCATGTAGAAGACGGACATTTTTAAAACCAAAGGGGAGGGCGTCGTTTCTGATAAAACTTTTTCAGTTTCTTCAGTACTACGTCTTTGTAGTACTTTCCCGGGGATGCTTTTGCCCTTTTTCACCGGCACTTTTTTTTGCGACTCCTTCACCAGAGAAGAAAATTGCATACAAAAACCCTTTTTTGCCCCCAAGAACGTTTGGCAATTATTTGGCGTTTGCTGTGTTTAGTGGCCAGATCTTTCTGACGGGCCCCAAAATAATGGACCCAAAGGGTTTTATCACCTGTGACGAATTGGTAAACTGCTTTTTGTCATATTTTGGAAACATTTGAAACAGCTTTTTGGCCACTTTAACCCGTTGCCTCTTTTGCTCATCAGTCAACAGTGTGACACCAATCTAGAAGAAATATTTTGCTTCAATGCTTCTTCAAAAATAGGTGAACCGTTGATAGTGATATGCCTACCTTTCGTGCAATATCACGAACTGTAAATCTGGCAACTCCTTCAATGATTTCCTTTATTTTGGAACGATTTCTTTACGAGATGCAGATTTGGCCTACCTGATTTCGGGCATTTTGATGGACTCTACCCAGACTCAAATTTCTTTTTCCACCGCCGAAATGTGTCATAAGACACACAAGAAGGTCCATAAGCAGTAGAAAGTTCAGTCGTCAGCTGCTTCAAGAACAACCAAGTTTTGAGCGAGCTTTGATGTAAGCCCGTATTTCATCTTTCTTGTCGACGCTTTACAAACCATTTTTACTACAGTGGTCAATGATTGCGTGTATTCAAATGGCAAATTTTATGTCTTACACTTAGTCTAAAATGTATGTTTATACACCCTTGTGTAGGTATTTATAACCCTATACAGGTAGGTATTGGTTTTTTTCGTGCCCCACGTGGATATCGAGCTAGAGGACAATAAGCAATTCATATCGAACACTCCTCGTATCTACAACACACTGCACCCAGGCTGTATGCATCTCTTTAATACTTTACACAGTCAACATGTATCTCTGAAATACCTTACACAGTCAGTATGTATCTCTGTAATAAATCACAGTCAGTATGTATCTCTGAAATACCTCACATATACAGCATATATGTCTCTGAGGTACTTCACACTGACAGCATGTATCTTGTAATACTTCACATAGTCAGCATATATCTCTGGAACACCTCACAAAGTCAGTATGTATCTCTGTAATACATCACAGTCAGTATGTATCTCTGAAATACCTCACATATACAGCATATATGTCTCTGAGGTACTTCACACTGACAGGATGTATCTATGAAATATTTCACACAGTCAGTATGTATCTCTGAAATACCTCACACAGTCAGTATGTATCTCTGTAAAAACTTCACATAGTCAGCATGTATCTCTGTAATACCTCACAAAGTCAGTATGTATCTCTTTGATACTTCACACAGTCAGCATGTATCTCTGAATTACCTCACACAGACAGCATGTATCTCTGAAATACGTCACACGGTCAGCATGTATCTCTGAAATACCTCACACAATAAGCATGTACCTTTAACATACTTCGCATAGACAGCATGTATCTCTGAAATACTTCAAACGGCCAGCATGAATCTCTTACGTTTTTCATTCAGACAGCATGTATCTCGGAAATGCTTCACACAGTCAGCATGTATCTATTACTAGGTACTTCACTCAGTCAGCATGTATCCCTGAGGTATTTCACACAGACAGCATGGACCTCTGAAATACTTCAAACTGTCAGAATGTATCTCTGTAGTACTTCACACGGTCACCATGTTGTATCTCTGAAGTACTTCACACAGTCAGCACGAATCTCTGAAATACTTCACACGGTCAGCATATATCTATGTTATACTTCACACAGTCACCATGTTATATCTCTGTAATACTTCACAGAGTCAGCATATATCTCTGAAATACCTCACACAAACAGCATGTATCTCTGAAATTCTTCACACAGTCAGCATGCATCTCTGAAATACCTCACACAGACAGCATGTTGTATCTCTGTTGTACTTCACACAGTCAATATGTAGCTCTGAATTACCTCACACAGACAGCATGTATCTCTGAAATTCTTCACACAGTCAGCATGTATCACTGCAATACATCACACAGACTGTATGTATCTTTGAAATGCTTCAAATAGTGAGCATATATCTCTGAGGTACTTCAAACAGTCAGTATGTATCTCTAAAATACTTCAAACTGTCTGCATGTATATATGAAGTATTCACTTAGGGGGAATGCCCTCTCTGAAATGCTTTTATACAGTCAGTTGTACTTAAAATTTCTTCAAGCTGTCTGCATGTATATATGAAGTACTTCACTTAGGAGGAATGCATCTCTGAAATGCTTCATACAGTCAGTATGTATCTCTAAAATACTTCAAGCTGTCTGCATGTATATAGAAGTACTTCACTTAGGAGGAATGCATCTTTTGAAATGCTTCATACAGTCCCGTATGTATCTCTAAAATATTTAAGCTGTCTGCATGTATATATGAAGTACTTCACTTAGGAGGAATGCATCTCTGAAAGCTTCATCAGTCAGTATGTATCTCTAAAATACTTCAAGCTGTCTGCATGTATATATGAAGTACTTCACTTAGGAGGAATGCATCTCTGAAATGCTTCATACAGTCAGTATGTATCTCTAAAATACTTCAAGCTGTCTGCATGTATATATGAAGTACTTCACTTAGGAGGAATGCATCTCTGAAATGCTTCATACAGTCAACATGTATCTCTGAGGTACTTCACGCAGTCAGCATGTATCTCTGAAATACTTCACAAAGTCAGCATGTATCTCTGAAATACTTCACACGGTCAGCATGTATCTCTGAAATACTCACAAAGTCAGCACGAATCTCTGAAGTACTTCACGAATCAGCATGTATCTCTTTTACACTTCACACAGTTTGCATGTATTTCTGCAATACTTCACACAGACAGCATGTATCTCTGAAATACTTCACACGGTCAGCATGTATCTCTGAAATACTTCACACGGTCAGCATGTATCTCTGTAATACTTCACACGGTCAGCATGTATCTCTGAAATACTTCACACGGTCAGCATGTATCTCTGAAATACTTCACACGGTCAGCATGTATCTCTGAAATACCTCACAAAGTCAGCACGAATCTCTGAAGTACTTCACGAATCAGCATGTATCTCTGTTACACTTCACACAGTTTGCATGTATTTCTGCAATACTTCACACAGACAACTTGTATCTCTGAAGTACTTCACCCAGTCAGCATGTACCTCTGAAATGC
Organism: Mercenaria mercenaria; assembly: GCF_021730395.1. Lineage (NCBI taxonomy): Eukaryota > Metazoa > Mollusca > Bivalvia > Venerida > Veneridae > Mercenaria > Mercenaria mercenaria. The sequence goes on from NC_069365.1 coordinate 95,738,129, forward strand.
TTCAGACAGTGAGTATGTTTCTTTGAAGTACTTCACACATTCAGCACGAATCTCTGACATACTTCACACGGTCAGCATGTATCTCTGCAATACTTTTCACACAGTCAGCACGAATCTCTGAAATACTTCACACGGTCAGCATGTATCTCTGTAATACGTCACATAGACAGCATGCATCTCTGTAATACTTCACATAGACAGCATGTATCTCTGAAGAGTGCGTGTTATTCCTCGTTATGTGATACAGATACAGTCAAGCTACACGATATCTCATAAGGCAAAACATAAACCATAAACACGTTCATGTAGAATATAGAAATCAACAAAAACCCTAAAAAGGGCTGAATTATTATATTACTCAGTGATTGTGCAAAAGGCGTGCTTATCGCTGTCGTGTTATCGACTTTTTTCTGCCATGAGCAAACAAAAGTAAACAATAGAAGAAAGCTTGGTTTCCAGTATAAGGCGTTATTTTGTCTAGGTACACATACATGAAAATACAGATGCTGCTGAGATCTCAGAAAGGTGGAAAGATACAAGGTACATAATAACTTAATGCTCGTTTAGAAGATATTGACTTTTATCTTGGCATACATGACCATGGCGATGTGACAATGTGCAGAGCACTTCAACCGGCTTTGTAGGTCAAATGTCAAGATCACAAATTGAGCTAAAAGGTCAATATTGTCCATAATTTTATATGTTTCGCAGCATAACTAAAAACCATGTAAGTGAAACACAAGATCTGTATGTATGTAATTATGTTGTGAAATTTTATGCAGTGTCTCATGAATGAAATAATCACTTGTTAGTAATGGTCATTTTAGACAATCCCTACCATCATTAATGTGTTTCTATCTAAAATGAGTTAATTGAAAAATGGTTATTAATTAGTTATCTCTTTTTATTATTCATATACCGATATTGTTTTGTTAAGCACCGTCCACTAGTGTTAATTTAGCGTTAATTAACGGTTCACTCCTTCGGCAAACTACAAAAATAATTGACAATATATATTCCAATTATTTTGTAGGACCTTAAGGATTCAACAGTTCCAAAATCTTTAACCACTTATCTTTGAAGATATGAATATGTCTCTAGGGCCATCCTACGACATTCCGTAATTACGTTAATCGTTTTGTTGTTTCATAACTAAATTTTAATGTGTATCCGACCTTAAAGGTCACGATAAGGAATCTTTTAGTTCTGACTTCCGATAAATGAGGAAAATGGTCACCAGATGTTAAAGGGTTTTGATTGAACAGAATATCTAAGTACCTGTCAATCTCGACCAAGACAAGAGGCTTTGGTACCGTTTATAAAAAAAAAAGAAGAAAAAAACCTGGATGTTTCACCTCCCAAAACCCAAGCTTTCTCCCCGTATGAATATAAATAGTATGATTGGTTAAATTGCAGCTTAAGATTAATGCAATTATGATACGTATTTTTAGTTGATTTATAGTGAGTAAGCCTTTGTAGATAAATATGACAGATTGCCATTTTAAAGAAAATGCACCAAAACGGCACATATATGTATCAATAGCTATTCTGTTAAATGATAAATTCAAACTGTTTAGTATTTCAGTTTTCAAAATAATAATAATAAATTTAAGAACACACAAATATAATTAGTTTAATGACATAATTTATTCATAAAAATATATATTTAACTGATGAAGACATGTTTGAATATAATATGTATCCTACCTTATTACAAAAAAGAATGTTAATTTATATGTGTACATAATCAAAGGAATAATTAAATCCAGTTATCACATACTAGTATCATGAGTAAAGGGTCAGTTTGCTGCAATGTGTTTGATGTGTATTTCCAACAAATAAAAATATGAAAAATGTGAATAATGTCATTTATAGCATAAGCAATTAATTACGTTAATTATATTTACTCCACTTTAAATTAGGATATGTTCTTTTTTTTCATTCAAAAAATAACTTTTGTTAACTTCATTGAAGTAACATCATACTCAGATAACTCAAGATATTTAATTTTTAAATTAATATTTCAATTAATATATTATCATGCCGCGGGCTCATTCTCCGCAGTGAATTTTCTGTCACAGTCCTGTGCATGCCCGGTATCTTGCTGTATCATGTGACATCTGTGAACAGTGGCACCACATCAAATGTGGAACCACTGGTAATTGTGTTAATTATGGTTTTATTTTTTTTTTAAATAATCACTGTCAATTTTGTTGAGTTTATTTAAAAAAAAAATAGTCAAAATTTTGAATTCCTCTATGTTTTCACTATTTGTATTTGTTGCTATAGGTAGAGGTGATGGATGTTGCGGTTAAACCAGTTAGAGATAACGTCAAGGCCACCTCAACCTATCCTTTACGGTACCAGATGTTGAGAAGTCCAATGTTTCAGCAGACCTCGATGTTGAGGCTGACTAGAGTATTGAGACTGAAACACCCCCCGAAATAATATTAGTCCCTGGCACAGCATTGCAAAATAAGCATGTACATGTATACACAAATTTTCTGCCGTTACTACATAGACGGATCCAGTGAAAAAAGTAGTTGTATGCAAGAATACGTGTAGAAAACCCGTGTTTAGCTAATACACACTCGGCCACAAGCGACACGACTTATTATCTACTGCTTACCTCGGACACAATTGGGGGCCTCCGTGGCCGAGTGGTTAAGCTCGCTGGCTTCGATTCACTTGCCCCACACCGGGGCGTTGAATTCTGCATGTGAGGAACAGGCTTACAGAAGGTCGATGATTCTACCCAGGTGCCCGCTCGTGATGAAATGATGCACGTAGGGACACCAATATAATATGTTTACAATACAATACAATATTTTATTTAAGGAGGTAGGTTACCTTCATATTTGTATGTGCGCACGTCCAACCGGAAGCTAACGTGACGATTTACGACGGCGTTTACGACAAACTAAATGTGTCTGTATATTCATTCTTCTGAAAATTAATCATGAACCTGTCTTCGATCTGATGCTTTATGGTTTAATAATGCAGAAATAATGAATAAATTGCCGCAGGAACGCTTCAAAACATTGTTGCCTTAAAATGACGTCATTGACGTCATGACGTTACGTGTCAGTTACCGCGCAAAATTAATAGCTTTTATCTTGAAAGTACGTAATTCTGTGCATTTTCTTTACTTTAACTATTTTCAAATAACCATTATTTGCTGAAATATTTTGTTATGAGTCTTTTGCTCTGAATAATAATCAATATTTTGCTTCTTTTTTGTAGATATATCGAAATGTTATGCGGAATGTAAGAAAATGGATGATGATAAGCAATGTTATTTGGAATATAGTTGGGAGAAAGGTTACTTGTTACGGCCATTTTCAAATAAAAAATCTAGCAGTTTGATTTCTAATACCTATTTTTCAGGTTCCGTTGATAATTTGTTACTTCTGTACTAAAACTAAGATCTAAAATTGTTGCAATTTTAGTAGGAAATTGTGGGTTCTTGAATTTAATTGCTGTTACCATGGAAACGAAGCCCGTGACCTGTGTATCTAAATGTAAAATTTAAAAGCGTTGACACTGGTCTATTTAAGAAATACAGCTTCGGCTTTTTATTTTCCTTTCAACAATATCCATGTGAATAAAAGCAGCATGCTGAACGATTTTTCTATGAAAAATTCCAGACGAGGGGTACTGCTGTAAGTATTCTAAGCTGTGAAATTTGTTTGAATAAATGCAAATAACACGAAAATATAACTTACGTTAGAAATAATATGATTTAAAGCTACATCAACTTGAAAGATAATCTTATTCAATACTTTTTATAAAAAGTTAGGACAAACAGCAAGATATAAGCTATTTTAAACATCTCTTTTGCCATTGTTACTTTAAACTTTAAGAAAAATAGGGTACCATGTAAAGTGCTTAGTATTTTGCTAATAATATTACCCAAATATTCCATGTTGGTCATTAACAGAATGGCACTGAGGCCGTCGAAAACCCCTATTTTTATACATAGTTGTTTAAAAATGAGAGAAAATGCGTTACCATGGAAACACGAGCCCCGCGACATATACATTTTAAGCTTATATTAGAAAGCTAACGTGCATATTAGTAAAATTATCAATTATGCAGACTTCTACGCATATCGATTAAACTAAAATACATTGAAAAGTGTTAAATATCCGTATTTTCCTTCTTCTTTCAATATGAAATACCTTTGGAGGGTCATGTTCTTCAAACCTGGATAAAAAATTAACTTGAAGGGACAGAGACAAACGAAATTGAGATTGTAGCAGTTAAAACTTCATATTACACGAAATACAAAAAAATGTTGCGGTTCAACTAATTTGATTTTACCCTTGTAACAAGGTAACCTACCTCCTTAAGTCTCACTTTTCAAGACACTACATATACATCCATATTCATAAAAAGCTTTCTAAAAGCAATATGAGAGACTATTTATTATGAAACAAACACACATTGACAAAAAAATAAAACATAAAATATTTACGTATTCAATGACACTGTAAGATAAGTATTCAAGGCTATTCTTTTCTAAAATCAAATTGATGACCATTTCATATAAGATGCTTGAATAGTTATATATGACCTACACAAAATATAAACAACAATTAGTGTCTGGATACTTTCAATTCTTACATTATAAAAAAATCCACATACGTTATACTTTAAACTAGAGCTGCTTTTGAGAAAAGCGCATATCTCCCACAACCACCTAATCATCTAAATAGTAGGTCAGTCCTTCTAAAGTGTCCACTCACTACAAACACACCTTTAAAGATTAAAATGGCTGCTATTGGGTAATTCAAGGGCCATAATTCTGAAGTGCCTGGGGCGATTTGGCTAGTTGATGAACTTGGCCGAGGAGTTATGGTCAAAAACATTTGGTAAAGATCGGATGAGAACTGTTCTACTTAAATCGCAGACAAGAGTAATAAAGCCGACTTTCGGTCAATCAAGGGCCACAACTCCGAAGTGCCTGGGCCGATTTGGCTATTAATCGAACACGGCCGAAGATTTATGGTCAAACACGCCCTGTTCAGGCCCTTTGAAGATCGGATGAGAAATGTTCGACTTAGAGCGCGGACAAGAGTTAAAAGGCCGACCTTCGGTAGCCCAAGAGCCATAATTCCGAAGTGCCTGGGCTGATTTGACGAGTTATCGAACTTGACCGAGGAGTTTTGTCAAACACATTTGTTCAGGTCCAATGAAGATAGGATGAGAATTGTTTGCGCGGACAGGATTTGTGCGTGTTTTGAACGTGGCTTTCCCTGTTGGATATTCTTCCTTGTGTTTTTTTTTGTGACAGACAGACGAGCGCGGACAGAATATTAATATGTTTCCTACACCACTATGTGGTGGGAGACATAACTAATCTACAAGAATCTCTGGGTAACAAAATGAACTACTTATTATCTGAATGATGTCATTTAATTATATATCAACCTACTCTACTTGTAGCACCTATCATACCTTAACATGACCTAATTAATTTGATAAATACCCAGCAGACCTTTGTATAGTACACCAAGTTCGGTCTTATATATACATTAATTATTGAAGTAGAGGATTATTCTCTAACAAATTTATATACCAGGTAAGGCCGCAATGGCCTAAAACCCACCAGAAATAAATGAAAACCATTTAATGTATACACAAAAAGTCTTTTAACTACCGTGACCTAGACCTAAGACAGCAGCAACAAACAGTAAATTATATCATTTATTAATACAATTAATATAATTCAGTGTTTCTGTTGAAAAATAAAAAAATAAAACTGACACCTGGGGTCTTCCTCCACCATCAAAGCTAAAAACCTATAATTGTGTCGGTGGGACATGAAACCCAACTAAAAAAAAACAAATCGGACACAGCTGAGATAAAACGCACATCAGGACAGAGTCAAAAGGGCTTAACATTATACCTTTAGCTTACCCTTGACTCGGTTGAGCTTAAACATACTCAGGAATGAATCAAAAATAAGTTTGAAATACGTAAGTCCATGGTTACGCATTTTCTCCCATTCTAAGACCATACAGGTTATTTTTTTCATCATCTAGTTATTTGAATATCTGGGTAGATTTAGGCTACACGAAGCAATTGTTTTGTTATATCTTCATTTATTTAAACAAATATCAAAGATAGAACACTTACAGCCTCATCTAACTTTTATAGGGAAAAATTATGTTTGCTTATTTTCACGAACCATTTTGAAATATAGCAAAAAAACAGAAACTGTGCTCTTAAAGAGACAGTACCAAATCCTTCTAACTTTAAAGTTAGATATACGGGATCCGTCTTTCGTCTTCATAGTATCAGTTTTTTTTATCTAGATTTCGCAAGGAATGAATGTACAGACATATTTAGTGTCGTAAATTCTCACATTTGCTATTTTTAATTAAGATGATATTTTACCTTTAAAAGTGATGGTGTTTTATTGGAGGAGTAGTTTTAGGAAGTGCTCGAATCGAATACATTGTGGACAGCCAATTTGAAAGTAAACTATTTCGTTCAGTAATGATGCAGCCGACTCCAAGTCAAATAAAATTCCAGAAAATCTTAACGTAGATATATCTCCTTCAAGTTCAAATGTGACTTCCTAAAAATGTTTTTATACTTTTTGTGCCCCATCCCGCATTTCACGTAGTAAGACCAGAGTTATGGCCCTTGATAGTCAAATTGTACATAAAGGGTCTAGACATTTGTGTCGCATGTACCTCAAAATTATATGTGCCAAGAGTCATAAAACCACTCAAGAATTAAATTCAGCATGCGAAGTTGTGCACCAGTGCTTTTATTTGAGGTTTCACTCAATAAAACAGATTTATGTCCCTTGACGTGGTCAAATATATACGTAAATGGGATGTGAAAGCTTGTGTAGCACGTATCTCAAAAAGTATTTGACCTAGAAGCATGCAACCTTAAAGGAGCATTATTCCGCATGTGAGTAAGAATATTGGTTAAGGAACTGATAATAACATTGTGCAATTTGTTTTGTAAGAAAAAAAAAATTCATAATTTTTAGGTGGGGGGTAATGAAAAAATACTTTTGTGGGTGGAGTGAATATTTTTTATTTTTTCTTGAAAACAAGCACGGGTTGATATTATTTTTTTGATTTAGATTTTTTGGTCTTAGTTCTTGCTTACATAATATAAAATATGGAAAAATTCTGTCCGCTAGATTTTTCTTATCATTAAGAAATACTTCGTGTTTTTCTCAGTTTCAGATACTTTCGACACCTGTCAAGAGTAATTTTTCTGAGTTAATATATCTATATGTTGACATTTTATGCATAGTTATAGTGGTGTTATAAATTCGGATGCATAAACAGTAACATCAGAGTGAAACTTCGAATAAATAATTGTTTGCAGTAGTTTTATTATGACATGTATGTACTGTTTCTTCAGACAAAAATACCGATTTGGTGTTCTTAATAAACTTTGAATATTGAAAAAAGAAGCACGGGTACCTATTATTTTTATTTTTTATTTTAACTTGTCATACATCAGTCTATAAATATGCAAAGTTACAAAAAATTCTGTCCGCTAGAAATAATTGTGAAAAACATCTTTAAATACATAGACTGTATTTAGAACGCATTCGATCAGTTCTAGGTTATGTCCATCTAGTATATATAGTTACTGTCTTTACTTAGAACGTGTTTTCGACCTGTTACTGATTCCAGTGGCTTTGAAATAACTTACGGTATGTGCATTCTATCGTTGTTCTTTGAATGAATATTTATATTTTCTGTGCAAAATATGTTACATTTAAAATTATACAGCCTAATGGACTAATCTTGTCTAATCTTCGTAGCATATTACATTTTGTTAAACAGATACCATGGTAGAAAAAGAAGCCCTTAGAACTGCAAATTAAAGTGAATTGTGTATAGACAGAAATACTTACTAATATGTTCTTGGAATTATACCCAGCTCTTAATTATAACATCTTTCCTTTCTAGGCATTAATAATACTTTTTGCTGTCATCTGGCGTCTGTTTGGAGAATCCCAGGAGACTTAATTACGAAATCAATGTTTAGAATGGCCTTGGGATTTCTTTTTTAACAAAAGGATGTGGAAGTTACAAGCATCGATTTAAATAAGAAAAACAGTCTGAAAATGAAGTGAAAAGCCAACATGGATAAAATATATTGCATGTTAACTTTATTGTCTGCATTTTGTTTTAGGTTTAAAGACAATGTTCTGATATTTTTTTATTAACATCGGAGTATAAGTACATGCCCCTGTACAGACTGCAACATTTTCTTGTCAATTTGACATAGAAACCGAATTCCTTTTAGATATATGTAATTGTTATCTTTCAAGTTAAATGTAAATCAAAATCGAATAGCACAAAGTAAAAGATCGTTGACTGCCTGTCCAGAGAAAGTGAAGCTGAAACTGGAATTCATAAGATTTACATTACAAGAACTCAGTATATGTAAAATTAGGAGAAAGCGTTTTAAGAATTTTCTGTAAATGATTAGTAGACCGATATGATTAGATTTTACTTAAACATTTAGCTACACTACTCATTTTCATTTCTTTGTTTGGTTTAACGTCGCACCGACACAATTATAGGTCATATTGCCAAATTTCCAGATTTGCTGGGGAAGGAAGACCCAAAGTGACCCATTATTTCATTACGGGCGGACAACAAGGTAGAAGAAACGACCTTACGTAAGCCAGCTGGACGGCATCCTCATATGAGAATTTAACGCCGCAACTTACGGTGAGTCTCGAATCCACATCGGTGAGTGCCATGTGATTTGAAGCGCTTGGCCACGTATCTTTACTAATACTTATAGGGTATTAGATTTTTATCGAGAAATATGCATGAGTTCTGCAGCGGAAATATTGCGCGACTTCAGGGACGCAATATTAGGGCCTATTACGCGAAAAAAACGAGTACATATTTCTCGATGCAAATCTAATAATCTTTTTATTACATACGCATCTATATCTAAAATCATTATAGAAATGATCCAAAATTGTTATTAAACCCCAGTGAAATTGAAAATATCGTTGTTAAAGAACTTTTAAACGCGACAGCATACATGAAGCTGACGTCACAAATGACGTCACACACCCGATATGAAATTTGAACGTCAATATGGATATATATTGACGTTTCAGTTTCCATTGAAACTTAACGGAGTTTTCAAATGAGTATGTATTAAAACAATATATGTACGAGAGATGCCAGCCTAGAGAAATGCGTTGCCCTTCAGTTGGTTTATGATTCCATTCCATCACCAGCATCCTTGTATGATCAGCAAGGGTATGTGTGTCACAAAGTAACACTGTCGCGCCTTAATCTTTATATAGACATACAATAAATTATTTTCTTGCATACCAGACGGGGATTTCCGGTATTTTTACTGGTGCTGGAAAAATCCATCTTACACCCCAGGGTGTAAGATGACTCTCGTGCTTTAAATGACGTATTATGCACTACATATATGTAGAAGATTTATGTAGTTATTTATATTTTATTTCGAAAAACGGAATAAAAATCCAATACCTTGACAGTTCCTCTTTGTTCCTGATAGTATATTTCTCGATTCAAAACACGTTATTTTATCAAAAATTCATAACGTTACGCTGGAACTGATAAAACAAAACCGGAACTAAACATTGTTATTTGTCTTTGAAACGTCATGACGTCTTTCCCGTTTACGGACGTTGATTTCCCGCGATTTGTTTAAATACGCTGCTACAAGAAATAGTTCTAAAAAGAAAGCCGTTCAACTGATTTTATTTTTATTATTATATCTTGATATCGGTATGCAAGAAAAAGATTCTGTCACTGGTTATAGGTGCAGATGGGAATATCCGGCTCTCGGGTAACTGTTTAGGCGGTAACTCGGTATGAACCTCGTTACCGCCTAAACAGTTACCCTCGAGGCCGGAAATACCCATCTGCACCTATAACCAGTGAAAGAATCTTATAGCATCATCTTTTGTTGCAAGTTTTCTGATTATTTTAAGACTAAGCGCAATGTGTTTCATATTAAATTGCTTCCGTTTTGGTGTAAATTTGTTCAAAATAGGTCAAATATTAACATCTATTAAAATTTATGTCAGATTTACTTTGTATTGATGTATTAAACCCATGGGTCAAGAATATTTTCACAGGCTTTTGTAAATAATTGCCCGCTTTCATGCAGTTGACAATAGAAAGTATTTTCTTTTCTTATAGATCTATGTAGTTTACTGCTTTTTTTGCACATAAGAACAGACATGTATTGTCGTACATTAATTTATAAGGATATTTTTGCTTTTGTAATTACTTTTTCGACGGCGTCGGCGAATCCAATCAGGGGTGCCTTGTCTTTTCAAAATGGTTAAATATAACAGTCGCGAAATTTATGCCTAGAATGTGGTATAGTGTTCCCTATAGAAGAAAAATACCACCAAACACGAAAAACTATTAAAATTTTAATATACCGACGTTCCGCCGAAAGACTTCATCAGGGTAATACATAAATAGCGAAACTGACGTAACGTCAGCGTGAAAAATAGCGCCAACGCGCTAAATAACGTTAAATACATAAGCGGCTAAATGCATTTTACAAAAATACAGCAAAAGGTTTATTTGTAATATCAGGCTATCGGATCAGTAAGATACAAAAAGTTTCTATAAAATATAAAATATTTATATAGTGTTCCCAAAATACATGTACATTATTTTTAAGGAGATACTTACCAGCCTTGTTATGTAAACCCTGAACATCAGTCTATTTGTATCTGCATTTTCATCGTAAGTAAATATTGTTTTTGCAACAATGGTCGCAACATTGGAAAATGTCAGTAATTCGGTCAAAATCATGCTTTCGTGGGGTAGTCAAAAAGTCCGAATTAAATACATATTTATATTTCAGTTTTGCGCTTATGCTTTGATATACCCTTATCCACCGTTAGAAGCATTCTGCATGAAATCAGATTGTGTATACTCCAACGATGGCTGGTTGTGCAGATTGAAACTGAAATCAAGGATCTACGGCGCGGTTAAGAGTCAAAGTGAATCCACTGGTAACTACCTAATCCTCTATGTTCTTCCTGTTTCTTTTTGTGAATTTCGGATAGAAGTTTCACGAAAAGTAGTTGTAGGAACAGGATGCTCATACTGACATATAAATTAGCACACTGATTGACATTTATTCCCTCGCTGTTAACTGTACCTTTGCAATAGTCTAGCATATTAACCATCGACATACTGGACATAGCAATTTTAAAGTCTAATACGTATGTCCAAAATTATTATAACTTTCACCAGTTGATATGACGTCAGTTGACCCGTAATGATAATCGGCAAATTACGTGTTCTCCGTCAGCAACTTCGGCAAAGTACGTGTTTTCCGAAAGCAACTTCGGCAAATTACGTGTTCTACACGTAATCCAAATTACGTGTAATCCGTCAGTAACTTTGGCAAATTACGTGTAATCCGTCAGCAACTTCGGCAAATTACGTGTAATCCGTCAGCAACTTCGGCAAATTACGTGTTCTCCGTCAGCAACTTCGTCAAATTACGTGTTCTCCGTCAGCAACTTCGGCAATTTATGTGTTCTCCGTCAGCAGCTTCGGCAAATCACGTGTTCTCCGTCAGCAACTTCGGCAAATTACGTGTTCTCCGTCAGCAACTTCGGCAATTTACGTGTTCTCCGTTTGCAACTTTGGTAAATTACGTGTTCTCCGTCAGCAACTTCGGCAATTTACGTGTTCTCCGTTTGCAACATCGGCAAAGTACGTGTTCTCCGTCAGCAGCTTCGGCAAATTACGTATTCTGCGTCTACAACTTCGGCAAATTACGTGTTCTCCGTCAGCAATTACGTTTACTCCATCAGCAACTTCGGCAAATTACGTGTTCTCCGTCTGCAACTTCGGAAAATTACGTGTTCTCCGTCTGCAACTACGGCAAATTACGTGTACTCCGTCAGCAACTTCCGCAAATTACGTGTTCTCCGTCAGCAACTTCGGCAAATTACGTGTTTTCCGTCTGCAACTTCGGCAATTTACGTGTTCTCCGTCTGCAACTTCGGCAAATTACGTGTTCTCCGTCAGCAACTTCGGCAATTTACGTGTTCTCCGTCAGCAACTTCGGCAAAATACGTGTTCCCTGTCTGCAACTTCGGCATTCGTCTTTGAGCTATATTTAAACACAAGGAATACTATATTACCTTACCAGAATACATCCTCACGTGTAATTTGCTAAAAATTGTTTAAACTGACCATTTTAATTATCATTTCACGTTTCTACAAGATTGCCGCTTTTAGAATCAATGATTGCTAAACAAGAGGCTGTCAAAGCTTGTATAATCTAGCTAGATGATATCATTTTAATGTCTTTATAATGTCTTTATGATGAAACGACTGTGCTGCCTATTGAGGTCACCTGATTTGTTTAAGTTAGATGGGAGACACTCAAGTGCATCTCAGAAATTTCCAGTGCCTGGACCGGGATTCGTACCCTTGACTTCTGGATTGACAGTCAAGCGTGTTACCACTAGACCACCGGCCCACCTATATGCACATGTTTGCGAGATTTCAAACAACAAGGCTACCTGGATGGCTACGACAGACACATTTACTTGCTTGTGATTTTACGGATAAAGTGGCGTGTAAAGTCCTAACCATGAACGAGGAAAGGATGAATTATTAACCTTTACCCTGCTAAATTTCTAAAATGAACTGGTCCATCATTCAATTTGGTCAATACCATTAATTATTCAAAGGGGTGTTCACTACAAATTTACTGACTGAATAGCGATTATTGCAGACCATGATCAAACTTCACGGATGTGCAGGCTGATCTTGGTCTGCACTAGCCGCAAAGGCAGAATTATTTGCCGCAAGCAGGCTAAAGGAATAAAACAATTATGAAAAGTGGACACTTATAATGAAGCCTGTATAGAATGGGTACTATCGAAAGTTACTATTAGATATTTTCATCCATCAGCTATCTTACCAATTGTCTATCATAGTCAAACGCTATTTGCCTGCTCGAAATAGCTCTTGGACATTTCCTCAGCAGTTGAGTTATGAATGCTCTAAATGGTCATTTTACGTAATTTGCAATTTCGTTTGAATAAATTACCAGCCCCTCAAAAAAAAAAAAACAACACTTATAAAAGCAGTTACCAATATAGAACTCCAATCCTGGGTTTGTTTTAAATTAAGCGTGCTTCCTTTTCTGGTATCAATTTACTATTGTAAAAACCAGTGTTGACCTACAGAACGCATTTAATATTTTGCAATGAAGTCAGCATTCATTGTCCATCAATTTTCCAGTTTTTTGCAACTGAAACATTTCCGGAGTTTAGAATCGTTCTCTGATCGACAGGCTGCAATGCAGAAAAAGACACTGACACAGATCGACAATCTGTTGATTGCAGACCCTTAATTGTAAAACAAAGTCACAGAATCATTGTTGTTTTGATCGGAAAAGCATCAATAATGTTATCGTTTATTTTTCATCATTCTGTATTCGCTGATATCTTGTCTGCGAGAGATCACATTTTAGCTGCTTTATCCTATACGGCTCAGACTTGACTAATCTCTGTAGCCAGGTAAATGAAATTGTTAGACATTAATCTACTATAAATTTGGAATCGAGTCAGAGGTTTTAATTAATTGGAATTAGCACTTTGTTGGCAAAGTATGTTTTATCATATGTGATTATCAGATGGGATTCGATTTAATGCAATTTATCGTGTAGAATTGCATTCCCATAATTCTGTCACGAAAGATTTATAATTATATGCTTTTACATAAATGTTTTAAAAGATGCTTTTGAATTTAAGTTTTCGATACAACCTCTTCGCGGCAATATTTGGCCTTTTTTATTTCAGTTCGCCGTAAAATCTAACTCACTCACGCACGATGCAAAAGACCAGACATAAATTATTATGTATGTTTAACCATATTGCAACATCTGCCGCCCTCAAGGAACGGTGTCTTATATAGAACCAAGCATACCAACCTGAATTGTGACGAGATATTCCACGATATTAACATCAAAATAAGAGAACAATTCAAGTAATATTTAATTCAGACGTCCTGACATATACAACAATATCGCTTTTCTTAAAATCGTAAATACTGACGAAAATTGTGTGCAGTAGTAGATGCTATGAATTACTACACTTACATGTGTTTACATATCTCAGTTTCATGGCTTAAAATTGCATAACAACAATTACACTAGGTCTACTCAGTTTTAGCATGTCATCGACGACAAAAAGTTGGACTGTTCTTTCCATATCAGCTTTTCTTCGTGCAATTGAGATTGAAACTTTTTTAAATTTTCTCTATTATTGTCATTAACAGCACACGTACGGTTTGTCCGTTAGATAACAATCTTTTTTAATAAAGTGAAGAATTTGGAATAAACATCGAGTAAAGTTTCTGACATTCTTTCGCACACAGAATAAAGAAGAAATCTGCAAATATTTCCGTTAAATCATGTCCGTTTTCTTTTTATGGAATAAATCTGATATCACGTTTTCGTGTAATGCTTTCTATTTAATATCTTCTTAACGCCAAGTACAAATTAAAAGCCCGTCTCTTATATATGTTGAATAAATGGAAAATCTCATAATACGATCACATATAACTGCACATCAATACATATGTTTTTCTGATAACCTTTGATCTGCTTTTAATTTCCGATACATTTTTACGATTTCATTCATCAAAAGAAAATACAAAAATCTATTGCTTTTCATGTGATTGAAATGGGTTATTAAAATCGGTATAAGAAGATCCGTTAGAATGCAACCAAGCAAAATAACATGACGATGTTCATGCCAAGTACACATCTTACGTGCCCTAGCACCTCTATCATACAACAGAACAGAACATACGTTTATTTTGACTTGTACGTAGTACATCATCACATCAATATCAATATCAAAATCGATATATATATATATATACAAGAGACGGATCATGCCGAAAAGCAAAGGCGAAAAAGATGCGACGTCTACCAATACCAGCACTAGCACGGAACCATTAGCAACACCTTTGGAGGATCGAGAAGGAAGGAAACTAAATGAGATAAGTAGGAAATTATCATTAATTCTTAAAGCAATTGAAACATTAACTGATACAATCAAAGAGAAAGAACCCCCCCCCCCCCCCCCCTTATCGTCGGAAAATAGCAATATTAATCCTGCTTTGTCCGAAATGACGAAAGCTATTAGTCAACTGTCAGAGAATACAAGTACTTCGAACGAAATTGTACCTACTGAAAATAATAACAAACGAAACCTCGTTGCCGAAGAAGAAGCTATTCGCATCAAATCTATTTTGTCAAGAACATGGAAATTTAAGATTCAGAAACGTAAGGAAGCCTTTTGGGGTATGATAAAAAACAACGGACACCACGAGGCATATACTCGTTGGATTAATGGTGAACCAATTGTAATACCCAAGTATCTTCAGAAAAAGAAATTTCGTAATGAACATCCAGATCAAAGAATTGTTAGAGAGAATGCCACTTTGAATGATTTTAAAACAGAAATACAACTACAAGAATTAAGAGCTCAACAACATGAGGAAAGATTTAAGAAGCTGGATCAAGAAATGGAAGAAATTATCAAATTAAAAAGTAATGGTTCAGTCCGTCAAATTCTTATAGAAATGTGGAGAGATGAAACTGCATACAACGAAGGCATTTCAAGAAAGAGATGGAAGAAAAACGAACGCTGGCTTAGTGAATACGAACAGAATTTCAAAGAAACTTATAGAGAAGAATCGCCCTATTTTAAACAAATGGACACAAGCCGTAAATTACAGCCAACATATGCCCAAGCTGCAAAATCTAAACCCGTCAGAGAAAACAGGGAAAATTATAACAAATTTCAACAGATTCCCACAAACAGAGGAAATAACAGAGCAGATAACAGAGGAAATAACAGAGCAGAAAGCAACCTGAAACAGAATGCATCAAGAAAAGATCCGATATGGAACATAAATAGAAATTATAGAACAAATGAGGGACAGATACGTTGGAAAGGCATGTGAAGTCATTTTATTTATATGATTTATAGACTTCCATCTTGTGCCGAGTCTTTTCATTGTCAAGTTTATATATATATATATATATATTTACTACATACTCATTTCTATTCCCCGTTAAGTTACACTGGTACCTGAAACGTCAATATTTTTTCATACACTGACGCCTGAATTTCATATCGGGTGCTTCACGTATTGTTGCACTATATATTTTTTTAGTTCAGTACTGTCAATCCTATATAGGCTATTGAACTAATTCATAACATTTACATTATATTTATACGTGTAAATGCGTATGTATTAAAAAGGTGATTATCTTTGCATCGGAAAATATGCACTCGTTCTTCAGCGGCAGAATATTGCGCTCCTAATGTCCTAAAGTCGCGCAATATTCTCGCTGAAGAACTCGTGCATATTTTCCGATACAAAGCTAATAACCTATAGATATACCGAGGCGATGTGTTCAAATTTAATCAGCACAACATACTGTAAAATTAATACAATGTATGGAGAGGTGTATGTGTTCAACATTTCAAGGTGATGCTTTTTGTAGTAAAAATATATTCAGGCATATGTTTGTTGCCTTTTCATATCTCGTCAGTGTATTTATTGTTAAATGTTGCTTATCATCAAATATAGCGCGTGTATAGTATAGAGCTAATTTATAAAGTACATTTTAATTTTGTGATTATAAACCTCGCCATACAAGGTCTAATGAAATAATATTTTTTTCTTTGATCTCAAATTGTATTCATCCTTCAGGTCAGCAGTATTACAACACTAGGAATATCTTTCATTTTTTATTCTATTAGCATATTTTCCAGTATGGATAATCCGAGCATGAGTAAATGAAATCATACATATAAATTCAATGTACTCAATGATCTCAGAAACAGAACAAAAAAGACATAAATCAGTTCCGTTTCTTGCACATCACAGCTAAAATAGATACATGCACTCTATATGTCGTGAAGACATTCGTTTTCTTACGCACTTTATATAAAAAATTGATAAAAACTTCATTTGGAGTCTAATAACACTATAAGCAGACAATGGACCAAGTTATTGGCAAGCAGAGTCACGTTTTGGTTTACAGTTGCTGCAAACGTCTAAATGTTGTTTTTGTTTGTTTATTTGTTTTGGGCTTAACGCCGTTTTCCAACAGTATTTCAGTCATGTAACGGCGGGCAGTTAACCTAACCAATGTTTCTGGATTCTGTACCAGTACAAACCTGTTCTTCGCAAGTAACTGCCAATTTCCCCACATGAATCAGAGGTGGAGGACTAATGATTTTAGACACAATGTCCTTTACCAAATTGTCACGGAGAACATACGCCCCTCCCGAGGATTGAACTCACGACCCAGCGATCTGTAGACCAACGCTCTACCTACTGAGCTAAGCGGGCGGACTCTAAATGTGGTATTATGACTTTTTTCTTTCAAATAATAATGCAGTATCGGTAAATGTGTAAAGTATATATAAAATATTTGGTATATTTTCATCATACTGAAACAATGTACAAGATGCTCATCTTTCACTTCATATTTTTAATCATCACCCTGAGATTATGTTAGATCTAGAAAATCCTCATCAAATGTTTGTAACGCCATTACCAACTCAAATGGGAGTGATAATGTGTTTTCAAATGTTAAGAGTAAACTTTATTTAACGTCGCATACAGTCAACACATAACAGCGACAAACTTAGCATCCAGTAACAGATATTTACCCGGGCTTGTTTTACCTCCTGGTAATACCCTTCTAATAGTTGGTGTCAAACAAGGGTACCAGTATCGTTTTACACGCCTTTGGTTGGTGTCAAGCAATGGCATCATATCATTTTTCACGCCTTTGGTTGGCGTCAAGCAAGGGTACCAGTATCATTTTTCACGCCTTTGGTTGGTGTCAAACAAGGGTATCATATCATTTTTCACGCCTTTGGTTGGTGTCAAGCAAGGGTACCAGTATCATTTTTCACGCCTTTGGTTGGTGTCAAACAATGGTATCATATCATTTTTCACGCCTTTGGTTGGTGTCAAACAAGGGTATCATATCATTTTTCACGCCTTTGGTTGGCGTCAAGCAAGGGTACCAGTATCATTTTTCACGCCTTTGGTTGGTGTCAAACAAGGGTATCATATCATTTTTCACGCCTTTGGTTGGTGTCAAACAAGGGTACCAGTATCATTTTTCAAGCCTTTGGTTGGTGTCAAACAAGGGTATCATATCATTTTTCACGCCTTTGGTTGGTGGAAATCAAGGGTACCAGTATCATTTTTCACGCCTTTGGTTGGTGTCAAACAAGGGTATCATATCATTTTTCACGCCTTTGGTTGGCGTCAAGCAAGGGTACCAGTATCATTTTTCACGCCTTTGGTTGGTGTCAAGAAATGGCATCATATCATTTTTCACGCCTTTGGTTGGCGTCAAGCAAGGATACCAGTATCATTTTTCACGCCTTTGGTTGGTGGCAAACAAGGGTATCATATCATTTTTCACGCCTTTGGTTGGTGTCAAGCAAGGGTACTTATATCATTTTTCACGCATTTTGGTTCAGTATCCGACTCTCTTATTCAGTTTTGGAGGTCGGGGCTCGAGCCCTAACCATGTCATACTTAAGTCAAAAGGCATAAGAAATGGTACTGGTAGATTTCAATAAACAAATAGAATTAGGTCTTTGGTTGTTGATTTTAATGTTTTTTCATTAGTGAAAAATTGAAACATATAATTATATTAAATACAAAGGGCGATATAAATAGCCTTTATGATACAAGGATTCTGTGAAGTTTTAAATTGCAGTGTATGAATATACTGATCAAAAAACATATTAAATTAAATGACTCTTTTTGAACATCTTAAAGAAACATATCATTCTGTCCCTCATACAGGCAACACGCATGCACGAATGAACGGACGCATGCACGCATATTTCGTAAGCATTACACTTGCAAAAACATCAGCAAGTTGCCAAACTGCAAACGCGTCTAGATCAAATTACATATCCAAGTTATGTAGAGAAATATTTTACACTGACGTAATTATCTGTCCAGGGAACAAATGCACCTTTGTACTCATAGATTATCTCTGAAATGTTACAATTTTCTCAACAGGATAATGAGACTGTCTGTGTTCGTCTGTCAAGAAAGGAAAGAGGTAAAAAATATTTACATCGAAAAAATATTGTAACATTTGGCATCCTAAGCGATTCATGAAAAGAAGATATCTAAAAGCATTTCTATTTTTAGCTTTAGCGGTCTCTAAAAGGAGCCAAGCAACTCAATCGGATCAAAATTGAGTGAGAACCTTTTAATGATGCTACAGACCAAATTTGATGAAGATCCAGCCAGCGGTTTATAAGAAGTCGTTTAAATGATTTTTAAGCGCAAGCAGCCCCTAAAAGAGGCCAAAAGCACCAACTTTAACGTGAGTTGCAGACATTATAATGATGCTATAAATCAACTTTGATGGAGATTTAAAGGCATTTCATTTTTTTAGTTCTAGTTGCCAGCGCCTCCATTTTAACAATTGAATCATTCGGAGAGGTCTTTGTAATGATACTACAAACTATTTTAGTTTAACGGCCCCTAAAAGGGGCCAACTGTCTCCACTTGAACTAACTTTGGACAAAAACCAATAATGATTCCATAGACCAAATTTGATGAAGATCTATCAAGCGTTTCAGCAGAAGTCGTAGGAAGTATTTTTCTATCTTAGCTCCGGTGCCCCCTAATAGTGGCCAAGGTAAACCTTTTACTAGTATATAACCTTGATGGTGGTTCATGCCAAGATGCTACTGACCACGTTTGGTGATATCTGGACAAATAGTTTCGGAGATGTTTTAGTAATAATGTTGACGCAGGACGATGGACGCCGGACTATCTACCTCTCCTAACAGCTCACCCTGAACAAAGTACATGTGAGCTAAAAATACAAGCGGGAAAAACTTCGAAAGTATAAACTGAAAAATATGACATTTTCAACAATAGTACGTTTATGAGTCCTACATTTTTGACAATCATGCTGTATTAAAACTTCCAGCGTTAATTTCTTACGTCATTAGTGCTGATGAAGAATTTTATATCTCTTTAACAATTTTGAGAACAAGAACGAAAAAAACAAAATTGTTGCTCTGGATACTTGTAATTTTACAACTGTACAAGTGTTTAATGGGTTCGATGCCTTTAGACATTTTACTCTTACTTTTCATGTTAATAAATCACTTTTACGGAATTAATAAATTTTATCTTGACAGAAATGTAAGAGTATTGAATTTTACGGTCCTGACAGCAATAAATTACAGTTGAATTCTTCATTTTCTCAAGTGAATATGCGCCGGGAATTGAGGCATTTTCTTAATTATAAGAATTTAAAAGTGTATGCACTCCTCGGTCTTTTTAGACATTGCATAGGCGCCAGACTGATTTTCTTGCATCCGCTGCGTAAATCAGAATAAAAAAGTGAGTCTGGGAGATGTTTTTTATGGTTGAATATGGAATATGCAAACGTTTAATTGACTAAGAAATTTCTTATTTTTTTGCTAATCCAAAACAAAACTAACTCTTATATATTTTTTAAATTCTGTTTGTTAAACACGTTTCTGCTTAATGCCTTCATCAGTATTAAACAACATAAATATATGCGGGCAGTGATTCAGAATATATTAAGCAATTATGTAACTGTTGAAAATATATTTGTTGTACTAGTTCAGAATTACTTTGATGAAAACGTTGATATTCTAGGAACTGAAATAATTTTCAAGCAAATATTAATACAACGATGCATATATTTGTTGTATTTCAAAATTTGACTTGTCCAAATGATATATGTTTACATGTATATTCTCAGTTAGAATACAAATGAGCCGCGCCATGAGAAAACCAACGTAGTGGGTTTGCGACCATCATGGATCCAGACCAGCCTGCGCATCCGCGCAGTCTGGTCAGGATCCATGCTGTTCGCTTTCAAACTCTATTGGAAGTAGAGAAACTGTTAGCGAACAGCATGGATCCTGACCAGACTGCGCGGATGTAATGTATATATTACTGTTTATGTTAGGAAAACAAAAAATGATTGATGGAGATATACGGAATATTCATGAGTGTCAGGTCAACACTTACATGTACGGACAATAATGAACCCTTTGTTATGTCATCCGCCATCATTGTTATTGTATGAACAATAAACATATATTGTCATGTAATATAATATTATATATATTTAAAGGTATATTCTAATGTTCTAATATTTATTGATATATTTTCATATTGCCATTAACTGATTAGCATTTGTTCCATAAGGAATTCATTACATGGTTGACAACCTTATCAATAAAGACTTCCAAAATGCCAAACATTCAAACAAATGAAATCAACACTTTTCCCGTAGAGACAGACATTGAAACCCAGACATTGAAACTCATTTTATAAACGTCACGTCTTGAGAGTAATTCGCGCGCCAATTGATTTTCTGAAAAATGCTTTATACATACTATTTGGGATATTTTTTTCAGCAGAATGATAAAAAATTATGATGAGTTTTAATTGCGTTTGATGACAGAGTACTTTGTAAAGACATTTACACGGATAAGACTAATGTATGACTAAAACTGTTTTTCTGTCAGTTCTTGAGAAGTCTAATATATATGTTTTGTGGAGACTGCTTATAATAGACTCGTTTATTTAATTACTTCTCTGATTTATTTTATCTGGTGTCATTGAATCTTTACTGAGGTTTATTAATTGCCTTTTAGTCAGTACTAGAATGGCTAGGTATTTGACCAACATATTAGAGCTATATATCAATGTACAGTGAAACTACTGGAAAAGCAAACATTGTCTCCTTACACAATGATCTCCAAATACAACTTAATGTGTTCTTTAACAACATAATAAGAATTCTTATTGCAAGAGATCTCTACCTAGACGTGGTCTGTCGAGCATGTTTGACTGTAATTTTAACAACATGATGACACCTTATAATGCTACTGCACTAAGTAGAAAGCAATCATTTTCGGTGCTTGAACACTTAAAATCAATTTGTTTTACCTCCCACCAGATTCTAGCCCTTTCATTGGTTGAGTAGTGTCACGTGGTTGCCCTCTATATTTCTATAGAGGGTCATTGGGTGACCCTAGATGAGAATTGCAATTCAAAATGGCGGAAATTGTTGAATTAAAGCAAAATATTTCTTCTTTAATTATGATTTAATGTTTCATTTTTTAGGTTGACTATTCAATGAATGAGGGAGCTATCCTACTTGCCCGGGAGAAGTAATTAGGTGGTTGATAAAACAAATCAATTATTGGGTTTGTTACTGACCCTCTACGGAAATTTGTTTTACCTCCCACCAGATTCTAGCCCTTTCATTGGTTGAGCAGTGTCACGTGGTTGCCCTCTATATTTCTATAGAGGGTAGGTCGGTGACCCTACATGAGAATTGCTACTGTTTTGAATTTTCCTTAAAACGACGCCATCTTGTTTTTTGAGAACAACTGCAAAAAAGACATTTTTATGCAATTATTTTTATAAAAACCTTTTATTAGGTACGTGAGACCATGGTACAAATGTATAGTGTATGCATACCGTGTTTGTTCAGGATTTTAGCTTTCTGCACTTCAATCTAGGAATAT
Source organism: Mercenaria mercenaria (assembly GCF_021730395.1). Lineage (NCBI taxonomy): Eukaryota > Metazoa > Mollusca > Bivalvia > Venerida > Veneridae > Mercenaria > Mercenaria mercenaria. Next base: position 95,760,771 of record NC_069365.1, read on the forward strand.
AGTGCATATGGAATGGAGTAATAATAATGAATAATATCATCGAGGAAACGGGTTGCCGATTTGTTCTGTCAAGCGGCGTTATGGCGTGTGTTTAAGTCACGTCAATCGTTTGCTTGGTGAGGATGGATAATCCGGCATGCAACTGACATGACTGAACTTCGGACAAAATTTCACTTGGCAGCAAACTATAGTTATTTATTAATGTTCAGCAGAAAAGAGAGGTCGGGCACAAAAAAAAAAAAACCAACAAGGTAAGCCTTTGTATTTCAGCTCTTATTTTATAATATTTTTGATTTGAAAGACCGGACGTCTGGAACGCAGGCTAGTCGTCCGGTCACCGGACGGCTAGACACTTCCATTTGTGTAATGGTTCGGCGTATTAATTTTTAGATTTCTATGCAAGAGAGACTCGGATCAAGTTGGTTGTAAATTTTGAATTTAATTAAAGAATGATTTTAGATCATAAGGTAGGATAAATAGAACATTAGGTTACTGTCTTATAAACCTAAATTTATTAAGTGAGTCGGAGAAAACAATAAAAGTCGAGGCTTTGCAGAAAACTAAAATCCTGATCACTGACCTGATAAAGCAAAATTTTTCTGACCCCTTGATTTTTGCCTTTATTTTGCATGTAGATATGATAACACCCTACTTGCCCGGGAGAAGTAATAAATTGCCTCGCCCTCTATAAAGCATACTGACCCTACACTTTTCCGTAGAGGGTCAGTAACAAACCCAATAATTAATAATGTAGGGGCAGTATGCTTTATAGAGAACTCGGCTTCGCCTCGCTTTCTATAAAGCATACTGACCCTACATATTTCCGTAGAGGTCAGTAACAAACCCAATAATGGTGTTTTTGTCGATATGAAGTCTATAGCTATATGATTTTATATGAAAACCATTCTTATTAAAATAATTATTGCGTGAATGCAATTCATGGCAGTTGTACAGTACCATCGGACAGAAACACATTCATAGAAGAATAGGATACTATCTTTTGAGTTATAAGATCGGTATAAGTCATACTGGTACTTCTTGCAAATCTTTGAACCGTGCAAGCTTCCAGGCCGCCCGTTTTAAGTGTAGAGGATTTCACCATTTGTACCCCATTTATTTCACAGGAATTGATATACCATGTCATTTGAATATGTGATGTCGTGTGAAATTAAAAGTCTTCTTGACAGAAACTGCTTTAATAATTTCCGATTTTAAGTTGTTCGCTCGAATAAATATAACAATGCGTTTTTGCATAAATCATAGCATTGTGGTGATAAGGCATTTAGAGGACGCAAATTAAGTGACTGTGTGGTCTTTTTTTTCTGATAATAATGATAATAAATAATTTTATTTTCAGAAGGTAACATGTACAGATATGGAAAAAGAACATTTACAACATCTTAGTTCAAACATGATCTTCTATAACATAAAAAAAAATGTGAAAACGTTAAGTTACACGAAAATCACTCGAAAAAACATAATCTAAACTCATACTTAAACATTATACATAAAACAGAGTAAGTTTAATTGCCAAAGGCTTCATATAATCTAAAACTTTACATGTACATTCATGTAACAAATAAGATTTCAGTTACTTTTGAAATAAGTTTAGAGATGTTAGAGAACGAATATTTGTAGAAATGTTATTCCAGTAATATGCAGAGATACATTCATGTAATTAGTTCGTTGTTCGGATATTACTTAATTGTTATTTAAAATCGGTCTAAGGCTATATGCGTTATTACTAGAAGAGTTGAGCTGGCGTGCCGATACGAAATATGCTCATATCAGTTTTGCTTATTTACGGAGTTACAATGTATGTTAGAGATACCAAGAAAACGGTATAAACCCAACAGCTTCGAGATAATCACAAACATACTCTTGAAAAAATCGTATGCCTCATATTGAGAACTAAATAGCTTGTTTTAACATAAAAAACCCAAATCCGATCACTGAGTACTTTTGCTCAGTGTTACATCCCTTCCCAAATTAATGGCAATGTTTTCTTAACTAGCACTTCCAGTATTGAGCCTAGTAATTTTTTTTAATGGACTGATTAAGATAGAGACTTTTCTGTCATACAAAACGTATTATTTAACGGGTACAAATCGTCTCTAATTTACCAGTGCGTATAGATATCAATCTATTGTTTTTTTAAGTTAGAAGGTAGTTGATACTCTGGGTCTGTATGTAGCACTGTCGATAACGCGTTAATACCAAAGCAATGCAACATCACAGTTGTTACATGTAACACGTACCATTGGAGTTTAGTTGATATAGTCATTGTTAAAATTATATTACTTCAAAATTTATGCTAATTCAAAAACTTACAATGTCCTGATTTTCAATATCCCATCCAGTTCAAACTCTGTGGATATGGGGGAATCAAGTATGCGCTGTGCTGAGCCAGAAGAATAGACAGATCAATTAAAATAGTAAAGTGGGAAACTATTTTGTTGCAAAGCATAACAATGAACTTCTATTTAAATGAGTTAACTCGGATAATGTAGAATGTAATTCAACGTATTTTGTCTAAACTCGGAGGAATTACTTTAGCTGTCTATTATTTGTTCATATTACATATTCTTAAAAGATCTTATCTCCTGTTTGACAACCTTATCAACAAAAGCTTTCAAAATGCCAAGAATTCCTTCAAAAGGAATTGAAACTGCTCCCAAAGGAACTCACTTGGCCTCTTTTCCGCCGAGAAATTCTGAATGTTTTCTAGAAAACATTCACGTCTTGAGATAATATCGTATGCCCTATATTAAGCCAAGTGACGCATTTATGATTTAGCTTTATGCATCATGTTTACGTACACTAACTTGTTTTCAGGTTATTGCAGTGCAAATTATATGGGATCACAATGGCAAAGCTGAATATCGCGTGTTCAGAATTTTGCGTAGGCTATTAATGCGCATCTATATTTAACACCAGATATTTTGGTTTGAGTAAATTTCCAACAGACAAATTGAAGAACGAATGCAATAACTCCCAAATGAGCTTCAAATCAAAATTCTTCCAATTATTGATGCTAGACTATAGACAGTCTAGTTTTCAGAGATAATTGCTGTTGCAGTCGGTAGGTAAATCACAAGCAAATAGGCCCAATAATCTATCTTGAAAAGTAATTCCAATTCTCAAAATTGATTATAAAAGCAACTCAAAAATATAGTTCAAAAGGTTTTGGGATGAGCAATTTTACAGTCGCTAAAGCTTCCGCATTAAATAATTATTTCACATTTAATTCTGTTCATAGTAAAACCGAAAAATATGTAAGAAGGAGCAGATTCAGTTTATTATCAAAGTCACATCTGTCCGAACCAAAGAGCACAATTACGTGTTAGACATGTCTGTCTTGCCTTGCTTGTTTTCTTTTAAAATCGTTGTTAAGTAATATTTGGATAAACCGTTCAGTTTACCTTTGTACAGTTCACATTGGAAACGACTCAGATTATCAACGCACACGCACGCACGCACACACTATTAGTTTAAAGACTGTACAATTTAGCTGCAGAGAATCTAAATTTGAGTAAAGCTTTATCTACCAGTATTCAAAATATATTTATCAATATATCTTTTAGGTAATTGCTTTAAGTGTACCTTTAAAAGAATTGAACTTTGAATTGTATGATAAGGAGTAAATGCATTAAATTTCTTCATTGTTTTCGTCAGTTGATATACATGTTTACATAACTGGCTTTATCCCCTGTGTGTTTGCTTTAGCACATGTTCTTAGACTAAAGTGGGTGGAGGGGGAGGGATCGGCTCCGTGGCCAAGTGGTTGAGGTCGCTGACTTCAAATAACTTGCTCTTCACTGCCGATGTATGTTCTTTGAATTCTTCATATAAGGAAGCTATTCCTTCTTGTTTACGGCAGGTCGGTGGTTCCATCCAGGTGCCTGTCCATGTTGAAATATTGCACGAAGGGGCACATTGGGTCTTCCGCCATCATCAAAAAAGAAATGAGAAATTTCTTCTCAGTCTCTCGAGACTTTGCGTAGACTTTATATTATTCATGTGACGTCAGCTTAAGTCACATAAATATACGTGAGGTGCTCAACGTATATTTGAACACAGTGCAAACGAAAATCTATGTTAAATATTTAATTTCTTAAAATGTTCGATTCTACATTCTGCAGCGCTCAAACCAATACGAGAATCTGTATTGGTCCAGTTTATTCCACGTGTCCTTAAAACCAATTTTAAGTCAATAATGTCCTTATCGAGTGCTTCTGCAGTGCTCTCCGTCAAAGTTTACCATAAATGAAAGGCCGCTGGGAATACGTACATTTTTTTTTTGAATTATTTAACATACCTTGGGAGTTAAGAAATTGATTTCCATAGAGTTAAGATAAACGCATGTCTGTTTAAATGTATTACTGGACGAGATGAATCTGATGAAACATCAAATATGAAGCTTTCTGGAAGCGAATAAGACATATATTTGACAACAAATGCCCATAAAACTAGAATAATTTCCATACAGTGTTTAGAAATCACTTTAGCTAATGTTTATGACAATTCTCGAATCTCGGCATTTCCTTGAAACAAAAGTCTAGCTTAAGCAGTAACTCTTGCAGCAAAGGTATCAACCCTAACGGTTATCAGTTTCTCATTGTTTTTGTCACCTTGGCCAATAAACACAACCACATATGCCCAAAGTTTTCACTTAAGTAAACCACAGCCGCATCAGAGATAACAAATGTCCACCATGTCCAATTTCCTACTTTTTATTCGGTCTCCAGCATCTTGCCGTTTAGATGTTCATTTGTGCAGTGTAAAGCTGATTGTCTTTCAATTTTCCGTACATTTTCCCTTTGAGGCAAAAGCACGGTTAAAAGTTTCAAGAGTTAGAGTCTTGGCTGATATCTAACAGTAAAATGAATTTTGAGATCATAGATATCAGCGATGCGCATAATAGCAGCAGATGTTGCTGCAGCAGGTCGCTTTGGGATCTTTTCATGAATTCCCCAAGTACTTTTTCAATTATACTTGTAACTCATGAATATTAAGAAAGTCTACACCCGAGTTCATTTATCACATTTTTACACTGTTATATAAATGGTAAGTCTACATTATAAAAAACCTATGAGGGGCTATCCAAAAGTTCGTGGACAAATGTTTTTGTAGTTTACATCGCAGACTTTTCAAATTTGATTTGCAATGATATATATTTATTTCCAGTTCATGTGAAAAAAAGTTTGCTTGTGTAACTCTCGGTGTTCGTCTGATATTATGGCTATGGCAACACGAGTAAACGCCAAGTACCACAGTACAAAGATATAAAATTATTGTTATGTTTCCATGTCAGAATAATACTCATTTCAATAGTGTTACGCCTGAAAACGCTATTTGCACAATTTGACGTCATTTTAGCGTAAGTCATCTCAATTTAAGGTAGTTCTGCACGTTAGATAAACCGGAAGTGATGGCGTAACGTCATTTATCCGGAAAACGTAGAATAAAGCCTGGATTCGTCGTACGGAAAAGAAAATAATTTTATAATTTAATCGGAACCTGTGAGTAAATTTATTACAATGGCACTGTTGCTATATTTCTAAAGTCAAAATATGATATTAAAACATATGACACGTTAAAAAAATTAAAAATATGTCTTAAAATTAGCGTGAAATGTCCGGTTCACTTTAATCTTGGTCAAATACCTCAAAAATAAGCACACGGACCTATAAATTTTATTTCACCAAATTATAGGTCGTGTGGTTATTTACAACTGTGAGAAGTTTCATCAAAATCTACATTGTAGAACAATTTCTATTCGCGAAAATGTTATGAAAGTTTTGATTTTCTCAAAGACTCCCATTATGAAATATTGCGTGAGGTCCAAATTTTTTAAATCAGTCTAGCACAAAATCAAGCACACGACCCTATCCTTTTTATTTGCTGAGTTTTCTAGGTATATTCTGAAGTTTTAAAAAATCAGAGTTTAATCAAATTCTACATTGTAGAAAAAAATACGATCCAAACGTGCAGAACTACCTTAAAATTTCACGCTTGCATTACGTATATGCATCGCAAATTGCGCTAACACTAAACATACGCTAGAGCGAAAAATGGCGCATGAAGACAAGTTGAAAATGTGGGCGAATATATAGTTTTGTGTAAATCTGCAGAAGACGCCATTGGAAACAATCGAAGTGCTGGCGGCAGCATACGGAAAAACTCATGTAACAAGATCACTTGTTTACAAATGAGATGTAGGGAAGGAAGAAAAACAATTTCGGACGATGATAGAAGCGGGCGACCAATAACGAAGACACGGAAGTGCGACATATTATTCAAAGGTACGTATAAAGTTTAAATAGTTAATATAAATAACGATGTTTTTGTTCAATTAAAATATTTAAAATAGAAAAAGTGGAAACCATTTTAAACAGTGTAACTACAAATAGATATGAAGTATGTTTTATTAAGGGTTTATTTTCTTATTTTTTTATTGTTAAATTTCCATGTGATTTGACAATACCTGACACGTAGAGACCGGACGGATATGATGACGGACTGATCTTTAATCAAGACAGCGCCCCCGCACATGCGTCTGTCGAAGTGCAAACGACACTGTCAATCCAACTCGAGGCTGAGGTTTGCAGCATGCGCCTTATTCACCCTATCTGGAGGCTAAAGAAGGGCTTAAAGGGCGTGCTATTTGATGGGCTGAAAGACCTTCAAGAGCCTGCACAGACTTCTATAATATTCATATTCTAAGGAGTGGTATCAGGGCATTTTTCAACAGTGGGTAGAGAGACACCGCCGTTGTGTAACTTCAGGCGGCGTCTACTTTGAAAAGAATGATGAAAATGACGTTACGCGTTTGAAATGCGACATCGGTGTGTACAAAACCATTTTGTTACCATTTTGTTAACTTAATGTAATAATTTTGTTATTGTGTAAGGTATCTCGCTAATATTTTTCAAGCGTATGCAGATATGGTTGAATATATATCATTATTTTCACATCAATATTATGTAGTTTGTCCACGAACTTTTGGATAGACCCTCGTATGTTCTCTGTAAACTTTGAAATCACGTGCACATGAGAGTGTGATGATAACACAGATCAAAATGTTCGCTGAACGTCTGTCAAAAACTTCAAAGTTGCACACGTCTCATATTTTTACATAAAGATTGTTTCAAAAGTCGTCTGTAAGTAATTGAAAATGGAATATGCGTTAACAGCATTTAAACATGTTTGTTTAATAAAACGTTGAAATTGCTTCGCAATGAGTATACATGTATATGTAACCAGTTTACATATTATTGAATATTACACACTTAAAGCAGAGTCGCAGGTAAACGCTACCGTGTTCAGCATTTATGTACTATCTCCTTCTTACCCAAAATCTACACATTAAAATGCGGAATGTGTGTCTCTTCAGTGATGTCATTGCATATATTTGATGTTTTAATTCATTTAATCACATTCCGAAGTATTGTGAAATCATTTAATTTCGTAGGCACGAAATTTCGTGGTTTTGACATTAACGACTATTTCGTGGGGTTATGAATTCGTGCATGAAATTTGGTTGGAATTTTAGTTGTTTAATGGGACTCACTTTTGATTTGTTGATTACCTCCACTACGAAATTAATGAAAAGTAGTCCCCAGTGATTATTATTGATTTCACAGTAATGTGTAGATGTTTGTTATTACACTTCTGTGATATTAAAATATGTACTATTTGTATTTATTAGTCATTTAATTTTGAAATACAAATGTACTGGATATACGTGTTTGGTAATATATTTTCCATTTTGTGAGCAAAGGTATTCAATATATTTAGAATAAATGCGTTCGTTGTAAAGATCCCTATTTAGAGTAGTACATTTTAAGTGTCACTCATAATTTGGAAAATAATCCCAGTGGAATCTATTGTTAAAAATTCTTAATTTTATGATATTACATTTTCCAGACTAACTATACTGTATATTGTTCGCCGCCAGTCGCTATCCCGGGAGGCTTTATTTTGAAATCAATATTGCGCATTTGTTGTTAATAGTTAAATACGTAACTTACTAACAGGCAATAAACTTAAAAGCAACCAATCAAGTTCTAATCTTGTTGACATTTGTTTTTATATGTTTCTTGTTATTTCAGGCTTCAAAACAATTATATGGAATCGATGCCTGTGCATTTTCTAGATGAACAAAACTTGTTTATTGGAGATGAGTTCAACGACTTTTAAGCACTGGAGAAGAAAATCTATCTAAATTAAAATAAACTCTCTTTTGTCTGTCTTAATTACCATTAGATATTGCAATAACTTTTAACCAGATATGATCTTGAAAGACTATTTGTCACACTTATTCGTCCACTTTTCGAATACGGTAATGAAGTCTGACACAACTCTCAGAGAGTTTAAGTCAACTAGAGTCCTTGCATTAAGCATATTGACGGATGCAACAAATTACTGTAACTTAGGTAAGCTTTATAACGAATCCAGTTTAGAGCCCTAAGTTAAGAGACGTAGAAAACATACTTTGTAAAAAGATCTTGACGTGTAATTTAATTCCTTAACGGGTTGGTCATATATTCGAGTTTAGGCACCCTTCATATCATGCAGAACAGTTTCATTTTTGTACCTTTCCTAAAACGTGAATGAAACGGTTTACCAGCTTTCAGCACAGAACAAAGAATCTTGTGTACTTTCAAAATATTTGAGCTGCGGTGTAACATGTTATATCATGGGTTTCATCTGTTAGAAAGTACTTTAAGATTAATTTGATCTAATTAATGAAATAAGTTACGTTGATTTGAGATACATCACAACCATTGATAGGGACTTCCACATGCAAAACTGATGTTTCCATACAGGATGGGGCTATCGTAACGGTAACAAGTTTCAAGCGGGTTTCAACGTTTGTATCGTGTAAAGAAACTGCATGTACATGAAAGTGTTGCTACTCGACTTTCAATGAAAGAAAGGTTGCTGTAATTAAGCTTTTCAGAAAACTCTCATATACATTAATGTACACACAATGCCTTGAGACAGTACGTTTCCGTGGAAAAGCATGTATTCACCAATCTGGCAGGCTACAGAAAATATAGGCTTCTCAAACAATTATATCAGCCGGTGTGTCAATCACATCGCAAACGAGCCATAAACTGTCTTTCACATAAATGCCAATTCTCAAAATATTTTCCCAAGGTAAACGAAAAATAGAATTCACAAGTATATACTGTGAAATCATTAATATTCATGGAGGACTAATTTTCGTGGTTGAGTGAATCCACGAAATTTAATCCCAACGAACAAGTAAAATTGCTCTTGACTTTATGTTCAAGAGTTGAAATCCAAGAATTCATATCCCCACGAAATTGCCGTTTTGACCAAAACCACGAAATTTCATGCCCACGAAATCAAATGATTTCACAGTAAGTGGTGTTTAAGTCGATAAAGCTTCAATATATGGTTCATTCTGCTTAGAATAATTACTGCATGAATGTAATTATTGTCAGTTGTGTAATACCATGGGACGGATAACACAAATATTAAAACAAAATAGTTAGTTTGATTACATGTAAAAAACCCTTTTCACTTGCTTTCATTTGATATCTAATGTTGAGGTGTGTTTTAATGGTTACAGATTAACTGGTTTATATCGCATGTGTGATATATGTGTTTTAATGGCTACAGATTAACTGGGTTATATCGCTTGTGTGATGTGTGTTTTTAATGGCTACAGTTTAACTGGGTTATTATTTACATAACGTATATCTTAGCGATAAATGAATCAAAAGTTTATCAAAATGCTTTTTTTCATGCTTTATTTCTGGCAACATATTAACAGATAGACTATAAATCTTATTTGTTACTTGAAATTATGTACATAATACAGGCTATGATGTGATCTCTGCATGACTCAAAAAACCAATAGAGAAGGAGTACAGCGACCGACACGTCTTGTTGATGACCATTTCACTTTGTAGCCTCTATCAGACTTTAAGTTAGTATTTGTTTTTTTTCAATGTAGCAGTAAAGACCATTTCACTTCATAGGCTTTACCCAACTCTTAAGTATTTATATTTTCTCAACGCAGCTGTAAATAAAAAAGCCTGCTTATAACCCTCTCTACACAAATAGTGTACGATTAATATACTGTTCATGTGTAAGTATTAGGGAAGTTGCAAGATGTAAAAGTAGGGTAAACACTAAGTTTAACTAATTTTTCTGCAGAAATATCGCGGATTGCAGTAATACGTCAACAGGAAATTTGTTGTTAGAAGTCTGAAACTGTAAGGAATGTGTATCAGTTTTTGAAGATTAAAATGACAAGTAGAAACTACGAACTGTAATGCCAATGTCCCTCCATTTATTAAAAAAGGAATACTAACAAACGTACAATATAGTAAATAAAATTTCACTCATTTTCTTGGCAGATCCATACAAACGGTCATAATAAAAACTGAACCATGTTAAATTTTGACGTTAACAATAGTATATAATTTGATTTATGCAACATACATTTGTTTATCAGTTTGTATTAAAGTAACTGTAGAGCGTATCTGTGCTTCAAGTCTCAAGATTTTAGAAAATTACAAAGAAGACAACTTAGCTCTTACCACACCGTCTCTCTCTCTCTCTCTCTCTCTCTCTCTCTCTCTCTCTCTCTCTCTCTCTCATTGTGCAGATTTTAAATATTTGCTCTTTTTCATAAACGGACAATTTTCAAATTGCTGTAATTTCATTTTAGGAGGTTGTAGAAAGAACGCAGTAATTTTTTGGAGAATTATAGTACTTTCTTTCTTGTAGGATATTAAGTTTGAAAAGTTTTCATACAAATAAGTATGGCAAAAGAACTTCATTTTACTGTCTTCTATTACTATTTAGCAATTTCTTTCTTTTTCTTGGTCTACATGTTTCTGTCGTATAATGACTTTATGAATTCATTATACTTATTTAGATAAGCACATTTTATCATCTTGTTTTTCGGTCAGCAATATGTCATCGGTCAGTAAAAAGTCATACACAAAGAACTTCGGAATGCTACTTTAAATAACTTCAGCGTTTGTTTACATCTGGAAAATGACAGGTTAAGATATCTCGTCCAGGTTAATTACCCTCTGGCCACGTTATTCGCTGCGTCATGATTGTTGTTTTGTTTCTAACTAATTGTAATGACAGATGACTAAATGAAATAATGACATGTTTTTATTATTATGGTCAAAATGCGTGCCCTTTTGGAGAAAAACAATTTAGTCATCCCTACGAAGTTTTCCTTAAATACCGCTAAATTCTAGATAGAACTTCAGTATCAATCTGCCCGTGCTAATGTTAGTAACGTATGCCGATACTCCATACGATTTAAGATAGTTTAGAGCCGGGGCAATTAACAATGAATTATTATTGTTAGAGTTTAGACATTAATGAAATAATAGAGATTATGTTAGGGAATTGTGAAGAAAGACATTGTTGTATATATTAACTCAGAACATAGTACTATATTAAACAGTAGTTATTATAGAGAACAGAGTTGTTGTTGTTGTAGTTAGAATAGTGAACTTTAGACCCTGTTACACCACACGGGACTTATTTGGTGCCTTAAAAGAACAGGATTCGAACGAACCTTCGGAACGTCGCGGCCACAACACAAAAGAAGTACTACCAACTACGGTTCGGTTACCCGGGGAAACTGTGACGATCATATCCTCTGCACGGGTGAGTGAAAATTTCTTTGCTTGTTTTTGTTGGCTTAATTATGGCAGATCAAGATATCGCAGCAATTTTCGAAAATCTGGGGCGTGAATTGTCTAATGTTTCGGCTGTCGTAGGTACTCAAAGTATATCTCAGGTTATTCCACAATTTGATGGGGATCCGAAACAATTTAAATTTTGGCTGAAAAATATTGAAAAATACGGTGTTCTTACGGGTTTACCTGGGGATAAATTAAAACTTGTCGCTTATCAGTCAAGCAGAGCGGCGGTAAGTGATTTTATACAAAGATATTTAACGGAAAATGTTGATAGGGACTGGAATCATTTAAAAACAGAATTGTCTTCAAGGTTCGCTGAAATACAAGATCCTCAGCATGCATTTTGTTTACTAAGAACCATCAAACAGGCTCCAGTGAAAATGTTCAAATTTATGCCGAAAGACTTCTTACTTTGGCAGAAGAAGCTTTCGTAGGTCACAATGGTGATTTAAATTTAATTGAAAGACAAATGATTGGATTTTTTGTGGATGGGTTGGCACACGATTTTTTAAAAATGAAAGTTATGAGAGATAATCCACAAACTCTTCAGGCCGCCGTACGGTCTGCCATGAACGAACAAAATTTGAGAACTAGATTTAATCTACGGATAGGACGGAGTGTGGATTCGTCCTCACATAATTCCGCTCAAGAAAATGAACCTATGGAAGTAGATCATTTAAGGCCACGCAGACCTTGCGCTTACTGTAAGAAACCAGGTCACCACATAAAACAGTGCCGACACAGGCTTCAATCTATTCACTCTGTTGAGTATGGACCTTCAAACGTTGATCCTCGCATTCCACCTAGATTTAAAGATCAAGGTCAAAATAAAATCGAACAAGATTATAATTCTCATAGATATCAAAACTCATCTAACTCTGACTGGAAATCTAAGATTACTTGCTGGAACTGTGGTAAGTTAGGGCACCTTGCCAGAGAATGTAGAACTAATCCTAACCGTTACGCTAATCATCAAAATCCAAATTATCAACGTACATATAGCAATCAGGGAAACTAACAACCTCCTATCACAACGAAGTCGGTGATAGGAGAAATCGTATGTCTACTTTTAATATAGCAATTTGTGGCAACCCAAACTCTTGTATAATAAAAATTAGAGAAAACGTTTAAGATGCCTTGTAGATACCGGAGCTGAGGTTTCGCTTATATCATATAGAACCTATGCGTCCCTGCGACATAAACCAAAACTTTTAAATAATAAGGCTAATCTTCAGTCTGTAAATGGACAATCTTTGGTCGTTAAGGGTAGTGTAAATTTAACATTTAAAATAGGATCAGTTAAAAAGTCCCATTTATTTTATGTGGTAAGCAACATAAACAGAAACGGTATCTTGGGCCGAGATTTCTTATCACAAAATGGTGTTAGATTATATTTTGATTTAAATTGTTTAAAAATAGATGATGAATATATTGCTTTAGAGGAGGACATACACGTAGCTTCCGTGGTTAGACTTCGCCAAACTACGGTCCTGAGACCTAATACTGTAAATATTATAAAGGGAAAAGTCAGATATACTAATGGACTGAAACATAACAGAGTTTATGACCTGATGGGGATGAACAACTCCTTTTTGAATACGAGCCAGGCTTGCAAATCGTTGATTCTGTAATTAGATTACATGGCCACAGGCAATTACCAGTCATGGTTATCAATAAAACACATAAAACTATAAAGTTAAGAGAAGGTTTTCCGATTGCTAGGTTAGGTGATTTAAGCCTAAGGGACATCTCGTCCGTAAAATTAGATACTAGCAATTCATCCAGTGAAGAGGACATCTTTTCAGAAATTAATGTGCCCGAGGAACATTACGACTTAATACATAATCTGCTTAAAAACAATAGAGATGTTTTCGCGAAAGATGACTCAGAACTAACATTGACTGATACCGTTACAATGAAAATTGATACCGGGTCACACCCACCCATTAGGCTCAGACCTTATCGCATTCCTATAAATCACCGCCAAGCAGCGGATGACGCAATCAAAAAAATGTTAGATGCAAATATTATACGTCCATCCCATAGTCCATGGCGGTTTCCTGTTGTTATTGTTTCCAAGAAGGACAGCAGCAAAAGGCTTTGTCTGGATTTTCGTGCATTGAATTCTATATGTCGTCAAACGTCTTATCCGCTGCCTCGTATAGATGATATCTTACCATTATTAGGAAAAAGTTGCTGGTTTTCCAGTCTGGATTTAGCTAGCGCATTCCACCAAATACCTATTCAGGAACAAGACAAAGAAAAGACCGCCTTTGCCACGCCATTTCATGGGCTCATGGAATTTAATTCCATGGCATTCGGGCTTTCCAACGCACCAGGTTATTTCCAATCATTAATGAGAGAAGTCTTAAAAGGCTGTGAATCTTTTGCTATCGCATACCTTGATGACCTCATTCTATTCAGTAAATCTTTTCAGGAACATATTGATCATATTAAGATTGTTTTCCAAAGGTTAAGACAACATAAGCTAAACTTAAGTTAAAAAAATGTCAATTCCTACAACAGGAAACAACCTATCTCGGATTTACAATTGATAAAAATGGTATCCGTCCGGATCCGAAAAAAGTAGAAGCAATCCGAAAATTGCCACGCCCACAATGTGTGCGCGACGTACGAAGCTTATTAGGAATGGTAAATTTTTTCGTCACATGATACATAACGGTAAACAATCATACACGGAAATTGTCGAGCCACTTATCGATCTAACAAGAAAGAACGTCAAATTTAATTGGTCAGTAGCTTGTCAGGATAGTTTTGATCAATTAAAAGATAGCTTGTCCATTATTCCACAGTTATCTTTCCCAGATCCAAGTCGACCTTATAGGTTATATTGTGACGCTAGCGATACTGTGATTTCTGCAATACTCACACAAAAATACGATGATGAAGATTCAGGTCATTATGTTAACGAAAAACCAATTTATTTCATTTCACATAGACTCAGCAGGACACAAAGGAAATGGCCCATCGTAGAAAAGGAAATGTACAGTATTCATTTTGCTATCTCAAAGCTTTCTGCATACCTTACGGGTGCTGAATTCGTTATATATACGGACCAGAAATCACTCATTTACCTATTTAACTCCCCCATGCAAAATAGAAAGATTCAAACATGGGCATTAAATATTTCTAGTTATAACTGCAAAATCGAGCATATACCTGGCCGACTAAATGTCATAGCGGATTTTCTCAGTAGGCCACCGGCGCTTAAAACCAACAATACAATTAATTCTGATGTCGACAGCGACCCTGTCTCTGATGTCAAGGATAACACGTATAGCTGTCAACCTAACAGCCCAAATTCAGCGGACATACCGGTCAAAACAATTAACGCTATTAATTCACACCAGTTAGATATTAATGACCTGGCGATAAACAGTTTATTCCGCAACAATCACACATAGAACCGGTTCCTTCCTTTTCGGATTTAAATTTGGTCATGGAACAAGATAAAGATCATACTATTCTTGAACTTAAAATGAGATTACGGCATGGAAAACCATCTAAAACTGAAGCTACCAAGTATATTGAACTTGATCAAACACTATATTATGTCTCCAATGTCGACGAAGAGCCGAATTTTCGATTATTCGTACCCAGTCACCTTAAACATTTGGTTATTAAACAATACCATGATGATAACGGTCATCAGGGATGTCAAAGGTTATTTGCAACAATTAAACAACACTATTTCTGGCCCAGAATGTTTAAGGAATTGTATGATTATGTTTCTCAATGTGTTGTTTGTCAGACAAGAAATCTTACTACCATTAAAACCCCTAGTAAGGAAACTGGTATACCCCCGTTTTCCATTTTCTATTGTTTCAATTGACGTTTGTGGGCCATATCCTCAAACTTTATCGGGAAATAGGTACATCATTTGCTTTGTAGATAATTACTCGGGTTACCCGGAGGCATTTCCTGCTCCTGATAAAAGTACTAATACCATCATACATCTGTTTTTAGAGGAAATATACAGCAGATACAGCACTTGTTTAAGAATCGTAACTGATAATGGTTCGGAGTTCACTAGCGGCGCAATGCGTGACGTGCTTCAGGAATTAAACATAGAGCACATAAAAACTACACCCTACCTTCCATCTTCTAACGGAATAAATGAAAGATCTCATAGCACTATGAATGATATTCTCTCGAAAAAGGTACAAGATGATACACGTCAATGGGGATCTCCACTTAAATATGACTCTCGCCGCCATGCGATTCACCGTTTCTACCAATTCTAAACATTCTCCATTTTTCTTGCTTTTTAACCGTGATCCTATTCTACCAATTGATAATTTACTTAAACCTCGACGGAAATACCATGGTGAAGAGTATCACAAAATTATATTAGAGGAACAACATAGAGCCTTTTTAAATGTGCATCGTACACTGAAAAAGATAAAACGCAAGCGTGTTTTAAAAGCTAATGAGAATATTAAAGAGACAACCTTCCAAGTTAATGATCCTGTATATTATAAAAATTTCAACAGAAAAAGTAAGTTAGACGGAAAGTGGAAGCCCTATTTCAGAATAATTGAACAGAAAACTCCCTTAAATTTTATTATTAAAAACCAACTTGACAATTCAACGCACAATGTCATGCTAACCAATTCGTCTGGCTAAAATAAATGAATGGCCGATTCCCGCGCCTCCATCTGGAAGGCCGCTAAGAAAGGTTAATTATGCGGTTCCCCCTGCGAATTTAAGCAGCAGAGATTCCGACTCTGAGACTACTTTAAACGACCCATTACCCCCCATAACTAATAGAATACGCCAGGAGCGCTTAGATTCTGATGAAACAGACGATATTCCCTTAGCAGAATTACAAAAACAATTACGCAATAAAAACCATATTTCAGGTGAAAATATTAAGTCCTCAGATGACGAGATGTCTATTGATAATAAATCAGATGTTTCTCTCCCTTCGGGCAGTCAATTACCTTCCGAACTGTCATCGCCCGTCACGGAAACAGACGGAAACGTATTCGCAAATTATGATTCAGACTCGGACATCGCCCTTAGCTTGTCCGACAGTGATAAAATGCAGCTCAATGCCATTACTGTCAACCCGACTAAACGTCGGCGAACTAATCGTAAACATACGGTTAAACATACAGACTCCCCTACTGCTAAGTCGGGTGAAAAACATAAAACTATCAATCACATGCTCTTAAAGTGTCTTGCTACTGTATTGTAAAACAAACATAAAGAATGATAGTCATCTGCTCTTGACAGCTTGACCCTCAGTGACTTATGAACCCTTTTTACTAATTGTTTTTTTTGTTATTCTTGTTTCAGTAAGGATGCATTACCTGCTATTCCTGTGCTCTTTTACATTGGTCGGTGCTACAGAAACTTATGATAATGTTATTTTTCAAAAGATAAATGAAGTCTCTACCACACGTTCGCATTGGAGCGTGGCTCTAGTTTTAGACACTTCGATTTTTAGTTCCTTTTTGGATCAAATTGACAAAGAAATAGAAACTGTTAATTCCACCACAGAGAATGTGAGCAACCACCTTAAAAAACAACCCTAAGAACTTAGACTTATTACCCTATCTTCTATCTATATCAAATGTGAAGCTGGAATTACAATACGTCCGAAGCACGTATGCGAAAATACTTAATAGTTACTCTGACTACCTATCGTTACACGTTAGAAACAAAAGAAGCATTCTGGGATTAGGGTCTGTCTTCAAATTTCTTTTTGGCACTGCTGATAATGATGAAGTTCAAGTAATTAAACATAACGTAGTTAGATTAGCTAATACACAAAAATCCATCATACACATACTAGAAAACAATTTGTCAATTTTAAACATTTCACGTTCTCACATATCAGAGAATAGGCAGTCTATTAACGAATTAATACAAGCTTTACAACAGGTCGATGAGAAAATGAAAAAATGGCAAGGTCGCATGGAAAAACAGATTGAACAAATTCAAGTTATACTATTAATTATAACAACCTCCAGCTTATCATTGATGAAATCAAACAGACTGTTTTTTATGCTAAGGCTCATCTCTCAGAATTTAAATCCCAGCTCGACATATTAAGTGCTGGCAGGGTATTCCCTGGGCTATTATCTCCCTTTCATCTGAGGGCATTATTAGTAGAAATACAGAACCAGGCGCCTAAAACTTACGCCCTGCCGGCGGATCCTAGCACGGATCTGTGGAAATATTATCAATTCTTACGCAGCTCGACTATGATTGCTGAGGACAAGATTATCATTAATATTCATGTTCCCTTAATCGATTTCAATAGTCGTTTTGATGTATATCGTATTCATAATTTCGAACTTCCCTACAGTAACATTAATCGATCATCGATACCTCAGTCATCTCAGGTACATCTTGTCGCTAAGTACGATTTAGAATTTTCAGCTCTACTTTTTAATCGTGAACGCACAAAATTTGCTGTCATTCTGCCCAGTGAATTAGAATCTTGCAAAAGTAGCTTTACGCAATTTTGTCAAGTCAGATCCCCATTTTATCAAGCAAGCATGTCTGAATTATGTGTTACGGCTTTATTTCTACGAAACCCAGCTAAAGTTACGCAAAACTGTAACATTATTATTAAACCTAACACCAAGTTACCTTACGCCGAAATATAGATAATGGTCTATGGGCAGTCACCACTTTAATTGATTTAAGATTCGTCATCGTGTGCCAATCTGACACTAAAATCTAACCATGAATTAGTTGTTAAAGCCCCTCTCAGTTTAGTTCAACTTGAGATGAACTGTCAGGCCTTTAATGAACATTTGAACTTAAGTCCATGGTACTCTCAAATTTCTAAGAAAACACATCACCTTGATTATAACCCTCTACTTCCTCCTAATATTTCTACAAATCACCTATGGAAACAATTTCACTACAAACTTGAGAATTTTACAAATGTCAAGCTGCCCCACGAATTAAAAACTATTAAGCAAATTCCGCTTGACATTCTCATTAACAAATTAGAGAATCTAAGACACTCTAAACTAATTGATGATTCGATTTTCCCCACCTGGATTATAGTACTTATAGCTGCTGGTTGCTCAATTACTCTAGGAATTGGGATTTTTATTTATTGTAAATGTAAATTACGAAATTCTAAGCACCGATCTGCCATAAAGTCACGAAATACGGGTTCAGAAGTTATTCGCTACAAATTTGTCTCTGGAAACGACGCAATAATTACTCCTGCTGTCAAATCCGGACCATTTCAAGCTACTGCACCGATCAAGGAAGATAACAGTTGTTGCCGAAGGCAGTATACTATCTGCCTTGTATCCGAAACTTTAAGTCTTTAAGTGCACATCAATGTCGAAAGTGTCTATTGTTCTGAGTAATGACTGTATATATTTTTTTGACTGTTCGTAATTTGGGTGACGGATACATCTACTATATAAGCAACTTAAAATGGATTGAGCGGTCCACTCGTTCACAGAGACTTGAGATTCTGTTTACTTACAAATTTCACTTGTATTTAATACGTAAGATCTAAGTATAACTATGGAATGTATCAGAAAATTCACTATTGCCAGGATCTTTATATCCTTCACTTTGGAGTACTTAGTCTGTAAGATTTGGCACCTGATCCAAGACCAGGCGAAAGCAAACTGTGATGAATGCTGGGGGACAGATGACGACTGTTCCCACAATTTTAGAGCCACAGACGTCATCCAACGTTTTGACAATGTGTATACGGCCGTGGTAAAAACACTGGCCGACGACCAGTTAGCCAGGCACGTCTTCATTCGAAAGGCGGAGCGTCGAGTACTGGACCTTTCCAGAACCAGACACCAGTACGTCTGCCAACATTGCATACGTACTGAATTGAACGACTCAGCGCTTCAGTCTACAATGGAGGACTGTGCAAACTATGAGGCGGTGTTCCGGGCGGTACTTCAAAAGGTTCCGAAGTCGGCAACGTCACATCTTTTACCAATCTGGCCGTACCAGCTACCGTGCGGAGAGACGTCTGCAGCCGACCTTAATGACGTCGACTGATTGTGTCGTTCATTAGTATTTTATACTTATATTTTCATTATATTATTCAATTACAAAAAAAAACTTTTAGAAAAACAAAATACGGAATTTATATAATCGCATATACTCGCTTTTTAATTGTGTTTTTGTTATATCTATAATATCCTTAAAAAAAAAAAAAAAAATTTATATACATATTAAGTAATGATTTCATTTAAATAAGTAATGATTTTTTTTAGTTATTGTACTATATCTATCCTTAAGAAAAGTAGGTCATTAAACACTTATCACTATGTATACCAATTTTATGTTTTACAATTATTTTTTTCCCTCACAGAAATACTGTTGCAGCCAAGATCAACAACAATTTTTCTAGTAATTTTTTTTTTATCCAACCAGTTCTTAACGATTTTACACTAAGAATGTGAATACATTAACCTTACTTGTTGTTCTTCTTCCATAATCCTGTTATGATGATAAATTTAAAATCGATGTTTATTTATTGTAACTTTTAGCGGAAATTTTCACTCTTAATTAACATATTCAGAGAGTAAAATTCATATTTTTCTTATGTCATTTCCTACTAATTGTCAGTTTATCCTTTCAGATTGCGGAAATTCCAGTAAATTATATATTAATTACCGTACTTAAAAACCATTACTTGTCATGATGATTAAAGCATTTTTCTTATTCTTTCTATTTCAGTCACACTCTTGAAGGCAAAACCCCTCTGGGCAAGGGAGGAAAAAATGGACTTTTAATTACGGAATTTATTGTGAAATCGTGTTCCGCTAGCAATTTAGTGTTTTATTAAGATTTAGAGTAATTAAATGGGGTTTTGACTTCAAACGCAAGAAAAAACAATCTAGGACTGAAACAAAAACGAAAACGAATTGAAAATTCTAGGACTAAATCAAATCGTGAAAATTGTAAAAATTAAATCTACGTATTCCATGTGATTTCCTATTCATTGATTATGTATATTATATCATGTGTTGAAACTATATATTCTTGATTTTGTATTCTGTTGTATTCTATCCTTCTCAAATCATTAATCTTCAGAAGTACGGCTAAAAACATTTAAAATAAATTCTACGTATTACTTATAAAAATCAGCCGGTTTTATGCATTGCCTTGTGTTAAATTGTTAATTGCCTCGCTTGAATTTTAATTTTTGCTTATTTTTTTATTTTTCTTATAAATAATTAAAAAAACAAAAAAAACTCACGAGTAAGAGACGAGTGTCGTATAATGACTTTATGAATTCATTATACTTATTTAGATAAGCACATTTTATCATCTTGTTTTTCGGTCAGCAATATGTCATCGGTCAGTAAAAAGTCATACACAAAGAACTTCGGAATGCTACTTTAAATAACTTCAGCGTTTGTTTACATCTGGAAAATGACAGGTTAAGATATCTCGTCCAGGTTAATTACCCTCTGGCCACGTTATTCGCTGCGTCATGATTGTTGTTTTGTTTCTAACTAATTGTAATGACAGATGACTAAATGAAATAATGACATGTTTTTATTATTATGGTCAAAATGCGTGCCCTTTTGGAGAAAAACAATTTAGTCATCCCTACGAAGTTTTCCTTAAATACCGCTAAATTCTAGATAGAACTTCAGTATCAATCTGCCCGTGCTAATGTTAGTAACGTATGCCGATACTCCATACGATTTAAGATAGTTTAGAGCCGGGGCAATTAACAATGAATTATTATTGTTAGAGTTTAGACATTAATGAAATAATAGAGATTATGTTAGGGAATTGTGAAGAAAGACATTGTTGTATATATTAACTCAGAACATAGTACTATATTAAACAGTAGTTATTATAGAGAACAGAGTTGTTGTTGTTGTAGTTAGAATAGTGAACTTTAGACCCTGTTACACCACATTTCACGACGTTAGCTTAAGGCTTGTGTGATATGTGGTTTTAAAAGCAGTCCCTTGAATGTCATATTTTGTTTGATTACAAAGCTGCCCACTTAGCTCAGTAGGAAGAGCTCAGATCTACGGATCCCGGGGTCGTGAGTTCACCTGGCGTGGATTACTTTTATTTTTCACTGTCCTGTGACTTTGGAACATGGTGGGGGGTAAGATTGAGGTTCGATGCGCACCATAAGCCGGTTTAAGCTTCCCAGTCGTGTTTTTGCCACTGACCGTTCTAAGGCGGTGTCCCACTTAGTTCCTATATTTGTTCGTTTTGTCCTCGTGTGTTTGCTTTGCTGTGGGTTTCGTTTTGAGAAGGCTGCGTTTTATAAACGAGGCATTCACTGTTTGATATTTATCCTTGTTTTCCAATCCATGTTCTCCATAACGGTTAATAAAATAATTATGATTGCAATCATTCGTCCTCCACCTCTGATTCATGTGGGGAAGTTGGCATTTACAAGTTTGTACTGGTACAGAATCCAAGAACACTGGAGGTTAACTGCCCGCCGTTACATAACAGAAATACTGAAAAACAGTGTTAAGCCTAAAACAAACAAATAAAAATAATACACAATGGGAAATCTATTACATATGATATTAAACAAGTTTGCGAAAAGACACATACATCTAGCTGTTGTATTGACTATACTTGTCTGGAATATTCGTTTGGAAGTCCAATGATACGCTGACATAAAGGAGAGAGCTTTTGATTAATAATATACGGTAGTGATTATTAATTTTCAGTATATTTTACCTAAACTGACTTAATAACCTGTTCTGAGAATTGGAGTACTTTAGTAATTATATGGTTTAAAAGTGAAAACATTTATTCACAGTCTCCCCAGTAATTGCTAAGACGCATTATTTTCATTTTACGTCAGCTGGAAGCAAGCGTAATGGGATTACTGTCATAACATTTCTTTAAAAGTACTCCTGGGAATTATGTAAAACATTTGCAAGCGTCTATTTGAATAACGTATTGCCTAAAGTAAGCTCGGAAATTGTTAATGCGGATACAGATAATAAGTATGTTTGATAATAAGTATGTTTGAATTTCACTCGAGAAACAAGGAATTATTGTTCCTTCTTTTGAGAAGGAACAGTTTGATTCGGTAAGTCACTTGACTGAGCAACTGACCTCGAAAGCTGTTGTCATTACAAGCCGGCCAATCAAACTCCGTGACCTTAGAAATAACCTCTGACGTTAAGATTATTCTTTCCTTATTGAGGCCACGCTCTTACTGAACGTGCTCCGCGGATTACATATTAGTAAACCCGAGGATGGTTGATTGATTCTTTTTTTCCCTCCATTCTTGAAGAACATTACCTATGTACAAACAGATAGACATATATCAGCAAATTTACATGTGAACGTCTAAATATTATCGTTACCTTCGAATGCATGGTTAATATGTGAAAACAAACCCCATTGCGACCCACTAATTATGCGCAATAAGTTTACGCATCGAATCGTCCACTACATGTGGAAATGGATTGACCGGGTCAATGTCTTATTGCCGTATTTACTCAACTGAAAGTGGTAACGGATTTATTTTGTTGTTAGATTTAACATTTTATGTTAAATAACTAGCGTAAATACTTACTTGACATTTCTGGCAGTATAAAACAACATAGTTCAAAAAAAAAATTATTTTGGTACAAAATATAACGCCCCTTGGGGAGCTATTTAACATGGGTAGACGACGAAAGTCCCCACCTGGAATGAAACGGATGGAACAACTTATTTCCAGCCGAGCCCAGGGCAGGCGTCATATTTAACTTCTCAGCATCCAGTCTGTAAAGTAAATCACCAAGCACTGAACACTAGTCTGGATATCAGCCGCAACCGGGAATCAATC
Organism: Mercenaria mercenaria; assembly: GCF_021730395.1. NCBI lineage: Eukaryota > Metazoa > Mollusca > Bivalvia > Venerida > Veneridae > Mercenaria > Mercenaria mercenaria. The sequence continues at coordinate 95,784,285 of NC_069365.1, forward strand.
CAGGTCCGGGTATCGAATCCGGATCGCTGACGTTGTAGTCTAAACTACTAACCACTGCGCCATTGACTCCCTGATTAAAAACAGGGGGCTACGGAATGTCAATAAGGTAGAATGATCTTGTCCTTGTGTCCGATCCTGGGGCTCCACACACTGATGACCAATATTTAAAACAAACACTGCAACCAAGATGTTACAAAATGATCATTATATATTTATATAGATGTGCCCTAGAAGGAATTTTTGCTATGCTTTAACTTGTTAAATAATAGTTCTTTGCCGTGAACTATTAATTGTTTTGAGACACCTTAAAGTCGCGTTTTGCTTACCATACAGGAATCATTTGTTTTATCGATTTTCTTTTAAAACGAAACCAGAAATATGTTGAAATAAGGAAAAAATGTTACAATAACATCCTAATTTAGAGTAAACTGTGTCCAGTTGTCAAATTAGTTTACATTTCTCCATCAAAATGCATGCGCATAATCTAAAAAGATATTTGACTAAATGCAGTAGTTTGGTTCACAAATGACCATGTGAGTGAGTGAGTTAGATTTTACGGCGAATCGACATAAAAAGTTTATATATTGCCGAATAAAAGTTGTATTGGAAGCATCTATAAAACATTTATGTAGAAACGTTAAGTGTTAAGATATCAGCTGCAAACATAATATTATTGCCAAAGATGTCAACAAAAATATGTGTTGTTCAGACTTTGCGATAAATGCCTATCTGCTTTAATTAAAAAAGATGAATTATTGCCGATACAACTATTTCAAGAATTGAAAGTCATAGTATGTACTGCTCTGTGGTGCAAAGTCTACCCAATTGATTAAGATGTGTTCAGTAGTATGCGTTTTTGACATGGTACACATTCAGGTTGATATCGTCCTTGTTCAGAATATAAGAATGAGTCAAAAGGGCATGATATATTCGACAATAAGAAAGAACAACTTCCTCCCTGCGAATAAATTTTATCCCTTAGTGCCATTTACCTAAAGTACGTTTTTTATCATGAAGCTTATTTGTAAACGTAATTTTGATCGATAAAGATGGTTGACGGCAGCACTGCCATCTTTACATCAACTGTGTGTAAACTGGGAAAGAATCCTTGTAAGTTTGATTTCATTATATTTTGATTTGCATATTGAAGGGTTCATTTAAGATTTTTTCATATCAAATCATATGACTCGAAGTATTTGGGTTTTAAAATGATTTTACGAGCAGAATAAGATTTATTTGCAGCCACCCTCAAAGCAAACTACAATGACAGTTTGTCTCGGCGTGTGTAAGGAGAGGCTTCATTTGCTTCGCAACGGCGATGCACCTAATACACCAGGAGCAAAACGAAGACCTTGCTAATGGATGGTATCTAACATTAGTAAATAAGATTTTCTTGCTAAACCATAATACACAACCGTAATCTAGCTTGGATCTAATCAAAGCTCTATAGAATCTTAACAAAATCTTGTGTCAGTATTTGAAATTAACTTTGAAAGATTCGATGGGTTCAAACATTTGGCTTTTACATATTTTATCTTTTGGTATAAAAGGAAGTTTTTTTTATCAAAAATACCACACCACGTGTTTATATCAATACCATAGGTATACCATAGATATACACTATTGAGAGTTAATGCGATGAATTACATACATACACTACCATATATACTAGGCATTGTTACAATAACTAGAAATACAAACTTCAAGTAGGCACTATCTATTTTAGAACTGCATCGAAGTATACAGTCTGAAAAAATATTTCAGATATCATTTTCTGAAAAAAAGAGTTATTTGTATGTATGTATGGGAAAGATATCTAGAAATATAAGAAAATCAAAGAAAACAATTTCAGGACTATTAGATGCATGACTGTGTTAACATGTAAAGCAGGTAACGTAGACTGCTTACTTTTCTATTGCCAGTTAAATCTCTAACATATTTGATTTTGTGAAATGTTAATTTGCCTTAAAGGAGATAATTGCGCAAAGTAAAACTGCAATAGCATGACGCAAAAGAAGTTGTACTCGTCATTTAAGTGAGATTTCCTAGGACAAGCCATGACTAGTCAAAAAGAAAAACGTCTACACCGAATTGAAGGCCAACAATGTGTTTTGGCACCAATTCCTGAAAAGGGATGCACACATGAAAACAAACATGCCTCTCCTCCCAAGGGTGCTGTAGGGAACCTCAACATCCAGGACCCTCCAATCCAGCTTACGGACCGCCACCTACGGCAAACGGGCGGCTCCGTTTTTAGGTGAGTTGTACCCCCCTACATATAGATACTGTCGGCATTTTTTTTCTATCCCGCGCCGGCGGGGGGCGGGTTCACAAATGAAGTTCCATACTATTTCATATCATCCGCAAACACTCATACGTGTTTCAATACATACACGCTGATAGTGTAAATTGACTTCTTTAGAAATATATCATAAATAATAAATATAGACACACAAAGAAACATTTACTTGAAATATAATTTAGTTCTTATTTAAAGGATCTTTCCCTTTTCAGTCGTAAAACTGACCATTCCAATGCTGTGCCCCGCTGTGTTCCTTTGTTTGTTTTGTCCTTGTGTGTTTGCTTTGTGTGCATGTGCGCGTTTGGGGAGGCTGCGTTTTTAGAACGTGGCTTTCCCTGTTGGATATTCTTCCTTGTTTTTTGACGTAAATAAAAACCTAGATTATATTACAACATTTTTAAACTGCCAACTGGTTGAGAAAAATAAATTAATATCCAAATGCAATTAGTACTTATACATTTTCTATTTTTATGCCCCCGAAGGGAGGCATATAGTTTTTGAACCGTCTGTCTGTCGGTCTGTCAGTCTGTCGGTCTGACCGCAATATTCGTGTCCGGTCCATATCTTTGTCATCGATGGATGGATTTTCAAATAACTTGGCATGAATGTGTACCACAGTAAGACGACGTGTCGTGCGCAAGACCCAGGTCCGTAGCTCTAAGGTCAAGGTCACACTTAAACGTTAAAGGTCATTTTTCATGATAGTGCATTGATGGGCGTGTTCGGTGCATATCTTTGTCATTCATGCATGGATTTTAAAATTATTGGGCATGAATGTGTACCACAATAAGACGACGTGTCGCGCGCAAGACCCAGGTCCGTAGCTCAAAGGTCAAGGTCACACTTAGACGTTAAAGGTCATATTTCATGATAGTGCATTGATGGGCGTGTCCGATCCATATCTTTGTCATTCATGCTTGGATTTTAAAATAATTACGCATGAATGTGTGGCACAGTAAGACGACGTGTCACGCGCAAGACCCAGGTCCGTAGGTCAAAGGTCCTAAACTCTAACATCGGCCATAACTATTCATTCAAAGTGCCATCGGGGGCATGTGTCATCCTATGGAGACAGCTCTTGTTTTTCAAGTTCGAACAATACTTTTCTAGAAAATATGCGATTTTAAACTTAGTATATTTGACGTCAAACCGATTACAGAGAAATCCGAATATTGATTCCATTTAGTTTTTATTTTCCATTCTTATATGTTCAGTTTCGTTGCTTAAAGATAAGTTTCCATTTATCAGAAATTATTTCACAGTACCTATAATGATATGCCTTGTTTTACTGAAAGAAATGGGAAAATAGTTTCTCCGTTTGACAGTGAATTTAATTCTTACTGTAGGTTCATTTCACAAAATAAATGAAAACAGTATTAAATTTCGCCATAAAGCTGACAGAAACAAAAAAAGTAATTTATATTCAGACAGGCATTCTACAGAAAAATGACATTTGTTCATTTATATTGTTTTAGAATGATATAGATATTATGCAATGGGTCCAGAATGAGACCATTGGGGCGAAAGAAAACAGAAAAAAAGATAACGGAATGCGATTTCAATCTTAAAACATTCAATTGAGATATTGTGGGATATTCTTCTTCTTTGGAGCCTTTTCTGTCGTTTTATTCAATGAATAATGAGACCATTCCGTCACATTTGCGCTTCGTCTTCGTCATATTAATCGTCTTTTCGTTTAAGAAATGTTTTATTGTAAAACCCAAATGGTGAAACTTTCTCACATGCATATTTTGTATCGATAAAATCACAAAATTCTAGTTTGCAATTGTATGACCAACTAATATTTTAGTGGTTTATACCAGTATTTAGAATAAAAGGCAGGCTCTGTCGTGTATATTATTTCAAGGTTGAAATGGTCTGGAAAGGTTTATGCTTGCTAGTACGTTCCGTATTGAGGCATATTGTTAGTACTATATTTTCACCGTGGTAGTAAGTAAACTATTTATTTCTATTTTAATAATAGACCTATAAATTTAGCGAAAAATATCGGAGAGTCAGCTATAAACTGAACTACGGTAACCATTGTTGCTTAAATGTAGGACTGTAGTTTGAATTGAACTGATTAAAAAAAAGTATGTTTATATAGATCCGGGCTATGTTTGGTATCAGGTCATTCACGGACAAGTAATTATTTTAGGCAGTTGTCATGATAGGAGGTGAACATTTGTTCTGTTTCATCAATTATATATTTACTTAACATGCAAGAAAAATGTTAAATTTGCGATTGAGACCAAACTAAATCTGAAATTAATGAGTTGGTCATTCTTTAAGAGACACTCTTTACCATTCATATAGGCAAAGTTCTTGACAGCAGTCCGAAACCTTATACCAGGTTTTAATTTTATTCTGTTATATCAATATGCTTTCTCTAGCAGAGTGCAGGTATTTTCACCAAATTCACAGTAGTTTTCTTCTAATAGGAAATATACTTTTGTTTAAGGTAAAGGGACAAATGAGGTCATTTTTCGACTACATAATACTATTTCTGCTCAATTGATGGAATAAAGGAAAACACAATTAATTAATTATGTGCCTGTCGCAAAACCAACGACTTCAGGTTAATTAAATACAACAGCTTGGTTTCCGACCTCACTAATTAAGACGATTACAGAACTTTCTCAACAATTTAATTAAGTATTTTCGTTTTTCATTATTTTCTACTTAAGGAACAAAACACGCATTTGGTTTTTGTAATGGATGGTTTAGTGCCCTGCACCGATTTTGTGTACTTACTTAGAGTTTCAGCGATCTTATGTGTCTGGCAATACTATTGAAGAAGTTAATGTTTTACTTTAAAGAAGGCAGAATGCTGAATGCTTACCTCACAAGAGAGAATAGATTGAATGTTACTCATGTTAGTTTTACTGTGGTAATCGATCATGTGTTCCTTTCTATTACACGCGAGCGAACGCTATGAAGTGAAGCAATTAAGACATTCACTGTAATTGCAGAAAAATAAAATATGCGTCACTGTCCGAAAATTACGCAACACAATGGGTAAAACGCGTTAGTAACTATAACAAAATTGTGGTAACTTTTATAGTTATAGAAGACACAAAAAGTTCATCTGTAGAGCAGCACTAGAATAGAAGCTTAATATGTAAGCTTATTTAAGCTCACAAATGTATACTTGAAATTAAAAAGAGGATAGACATTAGCACTAGTTTGCGTTTAGTATGTATGTCTTGTTTTTTTTATAGTATTATTAACAAGCATTTGTTATGTATCTCCAGTATTCAAGCATCGGTTTAACGTGATACTATCATGCATGTATCAAAGACTAGTTTCATATGATATTATTATGCATAAAGTATGTATGTCCAGTCTCATATGATACTATTGTGCATTAAGTATTTAATTTAATTATTTTAATTTAATTTAATTTATTATGTCCAGTCTCATTTGATACTACTGTGCATTAAGTATATATGTCCAGTTTCATATTTAATTGCAAGTAAATAGCAAGCATCCACAACCAGAAAGTATAGTCTGAATAACTGGTCCCTCTTCAAAAAAAAAAAAAAAAAAAAAAAAAATAAGAACGGACCAAGCATCAAACGTGGCTTTCGAGATAGTAAAGACTAAAGCGTGTCTTCGCTGATTACCGCTCCGAGACAAAAAATAACCATCGATTATTAATCGTCTTATAATGTATACATATTTTGTTTAATTTATATACTAGATGGGACTGTATAACTAAAATCACTTACTCTGTGTTCAATGCCAGTTTTAAGACATTTGACAACTTCCAAGTTCCCGGTGATATTATGTCGTATTGTAGAGAATATTATTGTGTTCTGAGCGTGCATATCCAGTTGTTTAATGCAAGTATTACATTATTTAAAACATTATCTGTAGGAGCTCAAGAATTAATGAGAAATTTATTTCTTAACGACAAGCTGTAGTGACACATCTTAGAGATGTTTTGTTCCTCTCAGTCGTATTGTTTATCATCTTTATTATTCATTTGAGCCGCGCCTTGAGAAAACCAACATAATACATTTGCGACCAGCATGGATCCAGACCTGCCTGCGCATCCGCACAGTCTGGTCAGGATCCATGCTGTTCGCTTCCAAAGCCTATTGCAATTAGAGAAACCGTTAGCGAACAGCATGGATCCTGACCAGACTGCGCGGATGCACAGGCTGGTTTGGATCCATGCTGGTCGCAAATGCACTATGTTGGTTTTCTCAAGGCGCGGCTCAAACATAGTGCAATTGCGACCAGCATGGATCCATGCTGTTCGCTAACGGTTTCTCTAATTGCAAAAGGCTTTGATAGCGAACAGCATGGATCCTGACCAGACTGCGCGGATTCGCAGGCTTGTCTGGATCCATGCTGGTCGGAAATGCACTATGTTGGTTTTCTCATGGTGCAGCTCAATTTTATTAGTATATAGTGACACTCGTGACTGCAGATAGGTGACACAGGGGCAATTAATAAGCATGTATATCTGCATTTTCCTTTTTTGTGATATAAATGAGTAAACTATTATCTAGCTTAAATATATGGACTTGCAGTATACTTTTCATTCATTTAAGAACCAGTTAATTTTGGAAACTTTATTCAAATGACGTCCATCCACTGAAAACGTTTAAAGGGTTCACTAGTGACATTGCATTTTTAGAAAAAAAGGAAATCTTCTGTCATTGATTTTACAATTTAAGCACAAATATAACTAAAAGTAATGATGATTGATCGTTGTTTATGTTTCTACCAGATTAAGCCTTCCATCGAAACTCTCAGTGGAGAATAGAAGAGTCTTTAAATCCTTTGTGATTATATTGCAACTTGATCGATCTCGGTGATACAATGTATCAGTATAGATTATTTTATACTTGTCTTTTACTGCAATGATTGTCCCCATTTTTTGTGAAGATCTGGGTCAGTTGAAAGGTTTAAGCAACTGGTCATAATCACTTATTTGTGTTTACTGAGTTCTAAATATGTGTTACAATTTCGCTGAAGGTATTTTCAAAATTTGATTTTTCCAATCCTTGGAAATTGCCTTTCGTTTCAAGAAGTTAAAAACCGGCAGTATCTGTCAAATGCAACTGTCAAAGTAGAGAATACACTGAAATAAGAAATAGTCCGCTGTTTAAAATACCTTTTTACAGTTTTAAAATAGTAGACCATTTTAATAGGGATGTAGCTCAATGAAATCGGTCTTTTTGTTCTTCTAATAAATCTCTTAAACAACATACGAAAACAGAAACGTGTAAAAAATATTGCGTAAATGAGTAAGACATTATTTAATTAAATTTTCTTGCAAGCTGATATAGAGTTAAAGAAATAAAAAGTGTCAATATTGCGGATATGATAACTTAACTCTGCCTCACAAAATTCCAAAGCTTGTATCTTTACAAGTCTTGGTGTGACCAAACATTGCGATTCATAGACATGTTATCAATAGCATTGGCTGACTAAGCAAAGTTAAGATATGCTGATATATTAAGGGGGATCTAAATTCAGTAGTCTTCTGTTAACTAAATCAATAAAGAGGGAAGATATCGGGTTATATTAAACAGTGAATATATTGAATACACTTTAACATGTAAAATCGTTTATCGATCGTATTTTCGTGGAGGAAAAGTCTTATTGAAATTTCAATTTACAGTCAAACAATTCAGTGATATCAAAAGAAGTATAAAAGTACGTTCGAGATTTTTTTTCCGAACTTACTTTACCAAATCAATTTGCCTATCGTACACTGTCGACCATCTGGTGATGATTTTTAGCAACTGTGTGGAATGATATACCAACTTTTCACAGAAATTGAGAGCTTTTCCAGAGCCGATATTTATCTGTACTAAAATAAAGAAAATATGCTTAGCTTGGTACTATGTTTTATTGTTTGTGATTAAATCGTTTATCATTGATTTCTTATAATGCTGCATACGTGTAACTGATAAATATCCATTCTTATCGTAGAATAACAGAGAGTATAAAATGAAACTATAGTTTTTTCGGTAGGGAGTGAGCGTTTGTAATGTTTAAAATGATAACATGCTCATCTTATATAATTTCATTTGCTTAAATAGCAAGTGTTGTACAAATTTAATGTTTCGACACAGAAGCTTTGCATTTGTTACAGCATACAATATATTAAAACAAGCTAAAGCATAGCAAAAGTTCCTTCTAGGGCATATCTATATCAATATAAAATGATCATCTTGTAAACTTTTGGTTGCAATGTCTGTTTTATACTGTCAAAAATGTCAGGTAAGTATTGACGCTAGTTATTTAACATAAATTTTTAAATCCAACAACAAATTAAATCTGTTACCACTTTCAGTAGAGTAAATACGGCAATAGACATTGACCCGGTCATTCCATTACGATTTGATGCGTGAATTTGTTGCGCATAGTTAGAGGGTCGCAATGGGGTTTGTTTTCATATATTAACCATGCATTTGAAGGTAACGATAATATTTAGTTGTTTACATTTAAATTTGCTGATATATGCCTATCTGGTCGACTGAATGTACAGATGTTATCTTCTTCAAGAATGGCGGAAATAAAAGAATCATGCAATCAATCATCCTCGGGTTTAGTAATATGTAATCCATGGAACGCTTTCAGTTAGAGAGTCGCCTCAATTAGGAAAGAATAGTTTAACGTCAGAGGTTATTTCTAAGGTAACGGAGTTTAATTGGCCAGCTTGTAATTACAACAGCTATCGATATCAGTAGCTCAGTCAAGTGTGACTTACCGAATTAAAATATTCCATCTCAAGAGATGGATCAATCAAGTACATCTTTCCGCGCTGACGACGAGTTGATCGGATAAATGCACAAACATTATTTATTTTAACCGCATAATCACATTGCTTCACCCCAAAAACAAAAAGAATGAATTGCTCGACCAAAACGACCTGTAAAAGTAAAAAGATATTAGAAAAAGAATGTAATTTTAACCCTTATTATTCTGGTCCAGGACACGATTGATTCTGCCTTTGCGACCAGTGTAGATCATGTTCAGCCTGCACATTCGTGCAGTCTGATCATGATCTGCACTGTTCGCCTTTCAGTCAGTATCTTTTTTGGTAAGCACCCCTTAATGTTAATGGTACTGTCCAAATTGAAAGATGGACAAGTTCATTATATAAATTTTGCAGGGTAAGGGTTAAGATTATTGCTTCCTATCTGTTCGTATTGTTGTTGTTGAGTTGCCATATTTCACGCCAAAGGTGAAAGCATGCTATAATTCATGTTGAACAGCCTGTGGGTTTCCAGTCTTTCTTTTTGTTTATGTAGTCAAAATCAGTACACTAATTTAATCCCGAACAATAATATTCTAAAAACATGAAATTAAAGGAATTTATTTTAAATGTCTTGAATGTTTTGAGATATATACAGTAAAGAAATGTTTAACTTCGGAGGTCTTACAGAAATTATTCTTATACTTTGCACATATTCTTCTAATAACTTACGGAATACGAAAAACGTCTTACAACAAATATTAATTATCTGTAATAATTCATTTTGTAATAATTAAGAAAGAATATAGCAAAACCGTATATCGAAGTATTATTAGACATTTACGGATTAAGTCTACGTGGACTTTGGACACCTAAGGCGATAGATTTTTCAAGGGGACCGTCTCAACATAGTTTAATTATATTATGCGCGATATGAAAAAGAGTTTATAACGGCAATATGGTTTGAGTTATTATATCATCACTATGCGGTAGGTGATATAAGTTTGGATGTGCCTGTTTTTAGCTCGACTTTTCGAAGAAAAAGTAGAGCTATAGCACTCGCTCCGGCGTCGGCGTCGGCGTCTCCGTTGGGTAAAAATTTTTGATAAAGTCAAATATCTCTGTTACTGTCAAAGCTATTGACATGAAACTTAAAATACTTATTTACTATCAAAGTCTACACAAGGAAGAACAATCCCCATAACTCTGATTGAATTTTTACAGAATTATGCCCCTTTTTAATTTAGCATTTTTGGTTAAAGTTTTTGATAAAGGCAAATATCTCTGTTACTATCGAAGCTATTGGCTTGACACTTAAAATGGTTATTTACCATCAAAGGCTTCACCAGGAGAAACTATTCGCATAACTCTGTTTAATTTTGATAGAATTATGCCCCTTTTTAATTTAGAATTATTGGTTAAAGTTTGTGATAAAGTCAAATATCTCTGTTACTATCAAAGCTATTGACTTGAAACTTAAAATAGTTATTTACTATCGAAGTCTACACAAGAAAGAACAAACCCCACAACTCTGATTTGAATTTTTACAAAATTATGCCCCTTTTTAATTAAGAATTTTCTGTTAAATTTTATTATAAAGTCAAATATCTCTGTTACTATCAAAGCTACTGACTTGAAACTTAAAATAATTATTTACTATCGAAGTCTACACCAGGAAAAACATTCTGTGTTACCCTGATTTGAATTTTGATAGAATTATGTCCCTTTTTAACTTAGAATTTTTGGTTAAAATTTTTGATAAAGTCAAATATCTCTGTTACTATCAAAGCTATTGAGTAGAAACTTAAAATACTTATTAACTATCGAAGTCTACACATGGAAAATCAATCCCCATAACTCTGACTTGAATTTTTACAGAATTATGCCCCTTTTTAACTAAGAATTTTCTGTTAATTTTTTTGATCAAGTCAAATACCTTTGTTACTATCAAAGCTTTTGACTTGAATCTTAAAATACTAATTTACTATTTAAGTCTACACGCGTAGAAACAATCCCCATAACTCTGATTTGAATTTTATTAGAATTATGTCCCTTTTTAACTTAGAATTTTTGGTTAAAGTTTTTGATAAAGGCAAATATCTCTGTTACTATCGAAGCTATTGACTTGACACTTAAAATAGTTATTTACCATCAAAGACTTCACCAGGAGAAACTATCCGCATAACTCTGATTGAATTTTGATAAAATTATGCCCCTTTTTAACTTAGAATTTTTGGTTAAAGTTTTTGATAAAGTCAAATATCTCTATTACTATCAAAGCTATTGACTTGAAACTTAAAATAGTTATTTACTATCGAAACCTACACCAAGAAAAGCAATCCCCATAACTCTGTTTGGATTTTGACAGAATTATGCCCCTTTTTAATTAAATCTACTAAATTCAACAAATATATATGTCATTACAGAATAACTGTAGAACATTCAATCGCAGAACTGAAGTGTTACAAGAGTGTAAGCTCTGTATGGAGGCACTCACGACAACGACTTTCAAGAACGCACATGTCTGTGCATTCCTTGTGTGTAGAAGAAAACAGGTCGGATTGATTGTATAAACTGATAACTGTCAACAAGAAATAAATTTCATTTCATTCATGTTTATGCCATAATACAGTATAAATGGGAAGATTTTTTTTTTATTTTGATTATTTTCCTATCTTCCGTTCATTTATCTAGTAAAAAAGCTGTCCATCTCTTCGTCCATCCATTACTGACAAATTAAAACAATAAAGTTATACAAATACAAAGTCTTTAACGCTAATACAGAAATAACAAGTGCTCCGCCAAGCGGGGCAATATACGCCCGAAGGATTATATCAGGGGATGGGAGCAAAATTTAAAGAACTTTACTGTTGAAGCCCAAACGAAAAGGACAACAAAGGGAAGAAATTCCCCGAAAAACTCTAAGTCCACTAAAATCATTACCAGGTACAGATATGTCAAAATACACCTAACTTTGCAGTACCATCCATGTTGTACCACAGAAAAGTGGTATCGGTTTTTTTCCCTACGGCCAGTAATAAAATGTTACAAAATAACCTATTTATAGTAACATAAAAGGGAAGAAATTCAATAAAAGAATATTGTAGTGAACAAAAAATGGATATGCCAAATAAAACCAAGAGCACCGCAATGCAAAGCAACATAAACACAAAACAAAGTCATGTGACCTTTGACCTCTAAGTGTGACCTTGACCTTGAAGCGAGCCATGCGCTCTGCACGTCGTCTCAATGTGGTAAACATTTGTGCCAAGTTTCTTTAAAATCCTCCAAGCAGTTCAACAGTTACACATCGCACTCGAAACAAAGTTATATGACCTTTGACCCCTTAGTGTGACCTTGACCTTGTATCTAGCCATCCAAAACATGCGCTCTGCACGTCGACTCGATGTGGTGGACATTTGTGCAATGTTTCTTTGAAATCCCTCATACAGATCAAGAGTTACAGAGCGGACACGAAACAAAGTCATATGACCTTGACCCCTAAGTGTGACCTTGACCTTAAAGCAAGCCACCTGATACAGGCGCTCTGCACGTCCTCTTGATGTGGATAACATTTGTTTCAAGTTTGTTTAAAATCCCTCAAGGAGCGGAGTCGACACGAAATTGTTAACGTACAGACGGACAGACAGACAAACAGACAGACAGACAGCCAGATGAACACCTGTGGTATCCCAAAATACGTCCCTTCGGGCGTATAATAGCAACAAAGGAATGGAGACGCAAGATATTACGTTTTCTACAGTTTTCACAATGTTTTACCTGCTGACCTACATTTTGATCCCAACTGACCCAGTTTAGATTTTTTCATGTTGGACGACGACGACGATGGAATACGGATACATTGCGATCAGACTAGCTCATCTTTTCAACTTTGTCGCAGATGCGCAACTTATAATATTGAAGAACATTTCAGGAAAGTGTTATGACGCTAGATCAAATACTTTTTGCGAGATGTATAACAAAACATTTCTCTGGCGAACAGACGGACGGACAGACAAATCCAAATATTATCCTGTGCAGTGACATATTAAGCCAGACCTTACCATCATTATAGGAAAGTGTTCCTACCAAACATAAATTAAAATTATCATGTTGAGACGGTCCCCTTGAAAAAATCGATCGTCTTAGGTGTTCACAGTCCACGTAGACTTAATCCGTAAATGTCTATTAGAAAGATTATACATGTACGCTGATATAATTTCACGAGGGCGTATTAAGAGTGGAATATATACGCGCCGATACACGGAATGGAACACTGATATAGCAGGCAATGTTACCATACAAAAAATGCTAAACTCTATAAAAAGATAGGATCACCAATCTCAGGGTTATTTGATTCGATCAGAATCTGTTCATCTATGTTAATTAAAATTCCGAATGAAATGAAAATGAAAAATGAAAATGTCTGTAGCGGAGGAAGAATTTAAAATATTTATTTTATAATTGCAGCATTTTGTTTGCATTTTCATTGGTCATTAATTAGGGTGTAAATTTCAGAAAATGTATTTGATAGATGAAAATACGCAACCAATTCGTTGATTTTTGTCATAACGATTTTTTTATCTGGTATATGCACGAACAGACATAACTGGACACGGAGTACAAAGTAATTCGCAATAAAAGATAGTTAAAAATGAAAGAAAATTATACTTTTTCCCTACAATGTATACGCAAAAATAAATGTCGTGATTTGGAAACATAAAATTTACAGTTATCAGTTCGCAAAGAGCACCGAACGGGGAATTGGAAACGTGCTGTTCTATTTTCTGGTCCTTTGGAATAGTGGCGTACATTCAGTTCTATTATATTAGAATTCCGCTTAGGCCGGTGGTTGGGGAAGTGAGGGATGTTCACATTTCGTATTACCTTTCATGAACTTTCATGAGTCGGCAATTATTTTGCTTTGTTTTGTTGCAAGCTTCAAGGGGAAATTATTGTAGATTATATCTTTTTTACAAAATAAAAAAATAAAATGGTCTGTAGATCCTAAATGTGGTATTCTGGAGCATGTGCGTAATACATCTCATTACAAAAACTAGAAATACACTTAATAATGTTGATTTATACATTATCTCTGCTTTTTTGAGATTCTATTCGACAGTTTACTTTGAAAAGAGCGTCTGTGTAAAGGACACAATTAGGACATACTGATTTTACTAATAATATATCTTTTCTGTATTTCTATATATTTTCTGTTTTTTTGTTATTTTCTAGTGTATATCATTTGTTTTAAGCCCTTCTGTATATGACTATAGATATGATTTTCACCGTGAGTTTAACCTCCACAATCATTTACCTCGTTTAGAACTTTCAAAAAAAAAAACTATGTCTATAACTTTTAAGCCTATCCGTTATTGGCAGACACTTTGTAAGGACTCTTTTAAAGAATTTTGATTGATTATTCTCAAGTTAAGATGAAACTTAGGCAACGTTGTGAGACAGGTATGGAATGCCATTATGTCGGGTAACATAAATAAAATTAGCACTTTCATGACTTTTAAGTTAGCTTTGTATTTAACGAAACCCCTTATTGCTGGAAAGCATGTGACATTTAATAATAACGTTCAACATACTAAACAGACATTATATGGTTTGATTTATAACCCCTGGTAGATGAATATAATAGCTTTTATTATGCCATTTCCCTAACCAAAATTGATTTCGTCTAAGGTCAATTTTATCTGATACTAGAAACCATATGTATTATGTCATAAAATATATGTTATGTCGTATAAAGGCGATATATTCTCATTATATTCCACTTTATTGTTTCTATAAAGGCTGATCCCATGGAGATTAGTTTAGCATCAATTTCTATAAAATTTATATCTTAAGGTATTTTGTGAAAACATCACTGTGTGTGTTTTAGTTTTTGTCTGTTTTTCATAGTTCAATATTTACACGATCAGATAAGATCTGGGAAATCCTATTAGAAACATTTAAAATGATGGTGTCTGTATTTTCTTTTCCTCAAATATACAATATATCAGGTTGAACACTACTTAATCCAACTGTTCAATATTTGAACCGCACCACGAGAAAACCAACATAGTGCGTTTGCGACCAGCATGGATCCAGACCAGACTGCGCGTCTGGTCAGGATCCATGCTGTTCGCTTTCAAAACCTACTGCAATTAGAGAAACCTTTAGCGAACAGCATGGAACAGCGGATGCGCAGGATGGTCTGGATGCATGCTGGCCGCAAATGCACTATGTTGGTTTTCTCATGGCGCGGCTCATTTAATTTAGGAGCATTCAGATTTATATAGAATCCTACAAATAAAAATTGACAGCAGAGTTATAGAAAACAAGGTGCCATTGAGAAAGTGCACAAGGATAAGAAGAAAGATAAGGATTATTTATGTTTGGACAACCTGCGTACGCTTACATTTGAGTCTTACAGGACGGTATCACCAACACACACATAATATGCTTACCCCACAACTGCTCAATGTCGTGTCGACATACTAGTGAGGCTTAAAAGCATGCATGCGCACTATATCCTCGTACTGAAGAAACCATATCATACTAAGAAGTATCATTTCTCATTAGGCTTTTTTGTTTGTATCATGTATTCATGTATATGAGTGTGACAGTAACAATCGGAAAGAAATCGGAAAATGGCTTACAAAATCAAAATACGCTTCAAATGAAATTTACAATGCTGTAAACTGTTTTGTGATTAACCTAATCTTACCTAAAATACACACAGAGTTCTTTGTTAAATTTTGATGCACAAAAACTGCGCACGAAAAGCGGGGTAGAGGAAAATCTAAGACAATACAGCGAAACAAAGTTAAAGACACCGTATTTTTTCGCTTATTTTACAGTAAAATAAATTGATAAGATAGTTTAAAGTGTTTTTTTAAATCTATGGACTCTACTTAGTCATTCCACTCGAAAACAATAATTTCGGAAAAAGACAGTGGTATTATTTTTGCATAAAGTAAGCATTTCTTCGGGGATACTCGGAGTACATATTTGAAAATTACACCACCGTATAGGTATCAACGGACCTGTTATATAAGATGGGGAAAAAACATTTTGAATTAAATGGACGCCTCGAAACTAATTTAATCGCCATAAAAACGGCAACGTCACAATTATTTACGGCTGTACAATATGTACAGGGTTTGTCTCAGACTAATAAAATTTTGTTTTAGTGCAAATTGGCCGCGAACCAAATATAAGACAATGCAGGTTATTTTAAAATACACAGATTCAACTGAAATCTGTAAGATATCAGTTTGTGTTTTTGAAATTGCTTACAACATTTCTTGAAGACTACTATATTATTTCTCCTGGGAAAAATATGCATCCGATTTAAATAACAAAACAGTGTCTAGAATAAGAGATCATATCCCGGAGGATCATATTTAAACACATAAGACATGTATATATACTAAAATATGTTTGTGTTCGATTGTCCTAAATTTCACTTAAAAGAATAATATTGAGTTATAAAGACTTTTTCGTTGTACGTGAACAAATGAAACGTAACTGAATATAAAATGCCACATTCAACGAGTGGATCATCTAGTTTTGAGGTGTCATGATTAAACTATATATGTGTATGTGTGTTTGCGTTTGTGTGGAACGCCTTTACTCCCTCTTGATGTCCTGAATTGCCAGCATATTGTTAACTACACACGGTTCTTTTTTTTGAACGTACATTGCTATATTGTGCGCCAACGTCGTTATAATGTGTATAAATATTTTATTTTGTATACGTGACGTCATTATAGTGTATACATACGTGATGAAAAGAGTGCTATATAAATATGTGTGTTCGAGTTTAACGTCTTTTTCAGTCATATAAACGAGGGTGTCTACTTGTAGCAGTGAGCACAATACTCAACTTTATAGTGCTGCCTCACTGGAATATCACGCCGCAGACATTTTACATGACACTCCATCCAATCACATTATACTGATATCGGGCTGGACAGACTTAGCATAATCTTCTTAATATTGAGCGCCAAGCGAGGAAGCTACTTGTACTATTTTTACGTCTTTGATATGACGCGGCCAGGGATCGAACCCTAGAACTCGAAGCGGGCGCTCTACTATTAGGCTACCGAGGCGGTTCTACTATATAAATTTCGTATAATAATAATGCTGTGTGCAAATCTCGTTGTTAAGACTAAAGGGTAGCTAAGCCTCAGACGCGATGAAAATAACATGTCAAATTTTACTGTTTTTGCCTTGATTTCTCCAGTCATCGGCACAGCAGGTATAGGTAATCTCAAATTGTCTTTTTACATGCGTCTACTAAAACCAACGACTTTCACGATTAAATACGGTTTTACACCGAGTTATATCTGTCAACTTGCAAGTTCCTGTAAAAAGACTTTGTAGCAGACATATGAAAGCGCTGCTGATTTTGACTTGAAGAGAATCCCAAGCCTAGGAACATATCACACATTGATTTTCTGAAATTGTTTTATAGATGTTCATAAAGATCACTTCAATATTGAGCAGAAAATGTTTCCTCGCAATTTGGCTCAGCGTACCATATGCTCGGAGGCCTCCAACGATGTCAAGAAAAGGGACACATTTATAAGAAATGTGTTCATTTTTCAGCTGCTTGAAAATATTGATTAAATAATTTAAGGTTTCTGCAAATATGCTTCCAAAGTAATCGCCATTGATCCTGGTAATTCCCGAGATAGTTAAGCTCAATATAACGATGATATATTGTCGCATTTAGACATAACAAACATATATCTCGCATTTTGCTGTCTTCAACGCACTCTACTTTTAAAGATCCGTAACGTAATAAGGAAAAAACAGGCGAAATGTTGCCTGAATCGAGACGGTTTCTCCGTGTGTATGGTATCCAAAAGTCACGTGGACTGGCCACCCTGGATTGTTGAAGATGTTTTGATGTTATCCTGCGGCGTACTTATTACAGTGGAATATGAATTAAACTGAAATAAATACTACTTCCATCCTTGTCTTCACTGATACCTCTTTGTTGATAGGGTGTTTTACATCTAAATAATATGAGTTTTCCTGCAGAAATAGTTTGAAAAATGTAAAATGTTACATCACGTTAGTAGTAACATGCGGAACGTAAGAAGAGAGATGTTGATGACTTACTTTGCTGGGACCAAAGTCTGTTGCAAGGTTACTTATAACAGCTTTTTTCAACTAAATGACACTTTGTGTTCATACTTTTTTTTCTTTTTATTGCCAATTTATAATTTGGTATTGACATACTAATGACTATGCTATAAATTTACACTGTAAACTTAAAGTTACTACACAACCAACGCATATGTATACAACTTTAAAATCAACAGGCTTCGACACTGCCCTATATAAAACATTTTAAATGTATTTGAATGTTTTCCATGAGAATTTTAATTGCAAAGAAATATGCACACGTTTCCATATGAAAGTTAAATGTGGAGTAATTTTGTTAAGCTTTTCAAATTTTGAAACTGCTAATTTTTTCTAGGTTGCGACTTTGGTCCCAAAGGATCTTTTCATTTATTTTATTGATATTTGTTAAATAAAATGAAATCTAAAAAATTTATATATTACTTACATTGAAAATAAAATGACTCTTCTGAAGCTGCATAAAAAAGAAAGATAAAATTCAAGAAAGGCAAGATAAGGTATCACATCCCTGTTGCCACTGTTACTTATAACTGTTAAGATAAGATAGGGAACCATTTCACATGTTTAATATAATTATTCTGCTAAGTGATAAACCCTGCTATTTTATTTAGGTCATAAAAACGGCACCGAAGCTGTCGATGATCCTGTTTGTATCTATAGTAGTTTCAAATATGAGAAAATGCATTACTATGGTAACATAAACCACGTGATATATCTTTTAATTTTGTAAAAGTGCATATACTAAGCAATTTACCAACATCTCAGACTTCCGTTGGATAGAGCGTGAACCGAAATAGCCTGAAAACTGTTTCTTTCTTTTGTCAATAAAATACCTTTAGAGGGTCATACACTTGAATAAAGAGTTTGCCTGAAGTGACAGTGACAAATACATGTAAACATGAGATTTAGGCAGCTGTATCACTTAATTACAATGAATTACAGTGTTTCAATATATTCAAATTTACCATTGTTATAGGGTCCACTCTGCTTAAATTCATTTAAAAACTATTATGAATTGTTGTTTTCATCAATACGTTTTACTGTATCATGGACATGGATCGTCACGCTGTTCTATGGAAACGTTATATAAGCGGGCATCATGGCTTAGACGTCAGCTTGGCAATTGATCAGTTTATTTAAAGTATCATTTATGTCAGAACACAGCTGGTAAATTTTGTTTATTTAAGTGGAAATAAAGATAAATCAGTAAAACAGTACCTTTATATACCAATAAAGCATCATAAAATGTTAGCAATCAGCAAAAGAAAAGCAGACAATTGTTATTATCGTTCTATTGCCTCGTTTAGATTGGAATTGGATTGTCATTCTCCAATCTGATCACCTCGGCCTTAATGCTACGCAATATTTACCGGAGTATACGGAAATGCCCGATGTTGCACGATTGTGTCATTCTCAAGTGATATATAGTATCCAGTCTAGACAAGATTGGATAGGGAACATCAGCGTATTACACAGAGGGAATGATAATTTTTTGTTTGAACATAGAAGAAGATAAACATATGTTTCTGAACATGTTTAAAGATAGAAAAGTTCAAAGCAAACTTTTAGAATAAACCTGTTCGTTAAATACCCAACTGATTTTCGAACGTCAAGTGATTTAATGAGTACAAATATCTTGTGGAAGCATAGAATGCAATGAAACAAACTAACAGCAGATTCTGTTTGAGTCTGTTTGTGGATTTGATGTCAACTTATTTAAAAAAGGTATGAGTTTGCACCATTTACAAGTTCTTGCTCAGACAAAGAAAATCTGATCTACCAGAGTTTAACTGAAGTAGATGAACATCTTTAAGATTGCTTTTTGCTGGTAAAAAATAAAGAAATATGTAATTTATAATAGTTAAACAAAGGCTTTATCTCAGTGTTGTTATATTTTCTGGTCATTCGGGATCATTGATTTCAACTCATTTAGATTTGAAGATTGAATACTGCTTAAGCCGGTGCTAGGGGGCGTGGGCAGTGTTGCATTTTCCATTACTGCTCATGAACAGACTCAATCAAACCGAGTATGCAATTTTCACTGTTTGCCTTGTTTTCGGTGCTTACGAGAGATCTATTTTCCAGATTTTATTTATATTCCAGCACAAAACTTTTTATAAAGTGGTCAAGTCTGAATTATTTATTTGGTTATAAGGATATAAGTACATTTTATAAAAATCAAAGTCTATATGGATTATAATTTTGAAGCATAGAAAACGAAGATGTAATATGATAGCAGACTGGTGCAATAACTGTCACGCCCCCCCCCCCCCCCCCCCATCCCCAGGTTCGGTTTTAGCGGTACTCTATTATTAAGAAACATTGAATAAAACAATTCCACGATCCAAAATGAAAATAATTCCCAGTACCAGAAGACGACTGCTTTCGTGATTAGCGATACAATTTGAAAGGAGACCTTTTAGAAGCATAGAACAGTAAGCAAACATGGACAGTAATAACAGATTCGCCTTGACTGAGTCTGTTTATTAGAGGTAAGTTGTTCACAGCTCAAGTCAAGTAAAGACGAGTAAAATTTATTTAAAATCGGATACAGATTTCTTCCCTTATCATTACAAAATGAGTGGAAATACATAAAGGAACATAATAAATCTGCAAATTTATCATTCCTTCTCAGTGTTATAAATCATATCTATAAGTTGCAGACACCATTAGTGGTAGTGGTTGGTGACGAGGTGGATATAACACACATTCATTCCGTATAGGGCACGATGCCATGATTATGCCCACAAAAGCACATTATTGCACACACACACACACACACACGCACACACACACACACACACAAACACACACACACACGCACACACCCACAACACACACACACAACACCAAAGTAAAAGTCGAATCTTGCATTTTATCTTATCGATCATTTATGAATATTTAGTTGTTTATCCATTCATTTTTGAAAAAAAAAAATCCAGATGTGAGAATGTAACGAGCAAGTCCCGCGTTGTTTTTCTAGCGCATCTGTGAAAGGCGAGAGGCGAGAACGCGATGTACCTAACAAGATTCCGTATGAATGTGAAGAAACCAATCCTAAAACAAATGCGCCCTTGTTTTTACTAAACTTTGTAATTAATCTGGACTGCAGCATGAATATCTTTTGTTTGATGAAAACATTTGACATGTTTAGTGAAGATTATCGGTATTATGTTAAGATAGCATAAATAACTAAAATAAAAAAGTGGAAAACCACAGGTCGCCCAACACGACATAAACGATAATATTGCAGGCTCGGTTTGATTGAGCCTGTTCGTGGACGGAAGTGGAAATGCAAGCTACCGTCTAATATTGAGCGAGACTTAGTCAGTTCGAGTCTGCTATTATTGGTTGTATTCTGTGTACTACTAGGTAGGACTTACGACCCCAAGACGAAACTTGTGTTGTGCTTGGAATAAACGAGGTTTTAAACTGTTCAAATTAGAAAATTAAAATTAAAAACATTCTGTCGAACTACCTTAGAAAATATTTTTGCAGCACAATTAAAAAGTTTTAAAAACCAAGTTACACATTGTTGAGCTGAACAAAAACCTATTATTTATTAAATAATTCAAACTATATTGCGGTTTAATCAGCGTTTCGCTTACATTTATAGGTTGGTACATTTTGATCAAAATTTGTTACGTATTTGATATAAAGCGAACAATTAAAATGGCATGTGTCATTTGATACAATAAAAATAACTTACTGATATTATACTCAATGTATAATTTCAACGTCGATTTCTCATAAGTGCAGTTTGTCATATAAATGTCGTAGCATACGAGGCCGGAAAAAAAGATATCACGAACGAAAATATCACCCACGTTGCAAAAAGAAAAAGGTAATTGAACCAAGAAAACTAAACAAAAAATTATTTTTATTACCTCCCATGTTTCTATTTAATACAAAGAAGTAGGAAACTCCCGCGTCAACGAAGACAGTAGGCATGTGCAATAATGCTTAAAATGACTCCTTTTCATCTTCTCTCCCTGTTGAGCTAAGTCATTGGGCACCTTTGAAACGCCATGACGTCAGTCTGTTTACTGTTTTACATTTCACAGTTAAATACGCTTCTGTCATGAATCGGTGTTATAACGTAAGTTATTCTTTTCATTTTGTCCATCATTTGTATAATATAATATCATAAATATGAATCTATCATTGGATACAGTTGCAGAATCAAACAACCGCCATACCTCAAAGCAAACTGAATATTGTTATGGGGAACATTAGTCAGTTACTTCCCCTGATTATGTCTAAAATGTAGATTGGTCCATCCTCGGTTTTTATCGTTGGCTTCTTTGTAATTTTCAAAAGAAATATCTATACTAAATTTCATTGGATTGGAAATGATTAAGGACAGGTTTCCTTTTAGTGGCCCTCTGTTAAAGGTTAGATTAATCATTTTATTTAGAAACCTACTCATAAAAAGCATATTAATTTTGACCAACCGCAACATCTTGGATAAAGGTTATAACGAAAAAGTCAGAGGAATCCAACTGAAAAGGACCAATGTAATATTTGGTTATCCTTGCGCTTTATCATACAACAATTCAAGGGAAGTAACAAGCTAATGTTCCTCATTGGCTATGCTTTGATAAGAAAATATATTACCTATGTTAAAAGTAAATTGTTTCGTAAAAAGACAGTTATGTTATTGCAATCCATAAATATACAATCTTTTCTTGTGTAAAGCCAAATGAAAAGCCATATATTTGTGGAATTCCGTTGTTCACTTCTCTATATAATGTTTGGAAATCAAAGACATTTGGCACAAATTGAATTAAATACATTTTACCTAGAATAAAAAACTTAACAGGTGAGCTTCACAGTCTCATTGGGCCTTTTGATATAATTTTATGATTGATCTTTCTGATATCTGTTTGAAGACAGTTTCAGAAAGCAAAATAGAAAATAAAACTGAATTGTGTAAACACAAAACATAATTGCATCCAAGAAAAAATAATAGTTTCAAGATTTTTAGTTCTAACTTGCATCTCAATATCAAGACATATTTTGACCGTTCACGTTATGCCAAAACAGCTTATTGCAATTGATTCTCTGCAATGAAACGTCATACATCTGAGACATATTCACTTCAACCCATTCCTTAACTTCTGCTTGACATTTTCGTTAATGCTGAGGGTGATAAAGGAGGGAAATTGATTTAAGTGTCTAGACATGTTAATCAAATAGTAAATAAATACCTCAAGTCTAATTTAGAAGTGAATATTGTGGTAATCTGTTTACCCAGCCAATTTAATAGGAAAACAGTGCACTTGCCTTTTAAGCTTGTTTGGCAAACGCCCATGGTTTTAAGCATGGGAAGTTATATTTACTACTTGGAATATATCTTGCCTTTGACATTGTGACAATTTTTATGTTCGACAATAGTAGGCTAGGGTCTCTTTACTATTTTCTCTTCTTTAGTATAAAGTACAAGATGATTGTAATTTTACAGCCAAAAGACATCAAGCAAATAAACAATTTTCTTCATAATCAGAAACCTGCGTTACAGCGTACAAGAGAACGTAATCAGCCCGGAAATACAGCCGGTGCCCCACATGGCAAAAACGGGCACCCACACGGTTGGCGCTGCACAAAAACATGAAAAGAACGCTGATATTCAAATAACTGTCAAGAAGAAACACTTACTATTATAATGAAACTTAATGTAAAATACGTTTCTTATACAAGACGACATAAAAAAGCAAATTGAAAGTAGGGGCATCGCTTTTGAATAGGCGGTAACCCCTATAACGGGAGGCGTTTTAGAAGTGTAAATAGCGCTAATAGTTATAACATCCCGCAGATCTAAGCAGTGACCCATTAGTCATTACATTTAGATAGTGCTTCCAGTATTAGGTTGAATATTGATTATATCAAAAATGAAAATAATGGTAGAGTAAGAACGGGTTTAATAAACAACTGAAATACGAGAAAATCATAAGGATTGTAACAATATAGAAATAGCTTAACACGCCGAGATACTTTAAATATTGACAAATAATCAATAATTATTAATTGCACTTTTTCGGGTACTTTCATACTGTGATACAAATGTTTTTCATACATGATCAGTGTTTACCAGTGGTCTGTTCAGAATATTATCAATATTAAATGAGAATTACGGATTTCCTATAATACATACTTATTAGCATCTTTACAAGGGCTACAAAATAAACAAAAGCTGGCTTTGGTGTTCTATAAGGTAGAAGACAATAAATGTATTTTTGTTTAGTTACAATATAAGCTATTTATAGTAAAACAAAGGGGAGTAATTCTAAAAGCAAGGGTGTCTCATGGTGGTGAACATTTGTGCCAAGTAACATCAAAATCCCTTCATGCATGAAGAAGATATGCTCTTGACAAAGTCATTCTTAAATTTGACATTTGACCTCTAAGTGTAGCCTTGACCCTAGCCCTAGGGACCTGGTTCTTGATTGTTGAGATACAGACTGGACAGGAAAAAAGCCACTTTGGCCTTTGACTTCCAAGTGTGACCTTTGAGCTAGGGGTCCGGGTTTTGTGCCAAGTAATATTAAAATCTCTTAAAGAATGACAGAGTTATGGACCGGACACGAAACCGACCCTGTTCATACCAGAAAACATTTGACTGCCAAGTGTGACCTTGACCCTTGAGGTAGGGGTCTCAAAGTTGTGAAAGACACATTGTCTTATTATGAGGTATAGTTGTGTCAAGTAATATTAAATTCCCTTCATGGATGGCAGAGTTATGGACCGGACAGGAAAAAAAGCCCTGTTGACCTTTGACCTACAATTGTGACCTTGCCTTTGGACCAGGGGTCCAGGTTTTGCGTATGACACGTCGTCTTATCATGGGAAACATTTGTGCCAAGCAGTATTAAAATCCCTTCATAAATGACAGTTATGAACTGGATACGAAACTGCGACGGACGACGGAATGACGGACGGAAAAGTGCATTCAACTGGTTTTAAACCACATGATAACTATTCTATAAATATTGTTATCGACTAATCTTGAACAGATATTTCATCTAATCCAGAAAAAAAAACATATTCCCTTGCGTAGATCAAAGATAAAGCATTTTAAGTAATGTGGCTATACCAAACTTGAACATTTATCTAATCCAGAATAAGCTTCCGAACTTAAATGTTTATTGTTGTAGATTAGGCATTCATTTGTAACTGTTTCTAATTGCACTGCATGCCGCAAACCAAAGATCAATGCTAAACTACGGAAACTCTTCTGTTCCAAAAATAGAAAACAAGTGACTTTTAGGAAAAATTGATGTTGACTTCGATATATAATATAAAAATGAATTGTGTGTGTAGACTTTAATTGATTCTGTCCGAGGAGAAGAGTTTTTATCAGTAAGGTTGGAAATACAAGCTTTTGTATGATTTGGTAAGTTCGAATGGTTTAACTTCGTGTATGCATAAAGAGGAAGCCTAACATATTCGGCCTGATTTTCGATTTTGCACTAATGCTTTGTTAGTGGTCCTTTTACAAATTACTAAAATATATCGAATAAAAATCAGAAACTCTTTCTAAACCGCCAGTATGATGTTTAGATAATTTCATGACTGTCAGAAACACCACCAGGTTGTTCAAAATATATTGATTTGAAACTATTTATATGTATTCTTCTTGTCATGCCCTACCTGTTTTTGAAAACACTATACACACATGTTTCTTGAGCGATCTCTTCATAAAGAGTGTTCAAAGTATTTTGATTCGTCAAAACACAATGCCATTTCAGCTCAATTTAGAACGACTTTCAAACAGCATCTACAAAACCAACTCCGAGACCAAGTTTCGAAATGATTTTATTAAAATATTCTTTGGGGTATCTGTCAAGTTTGTACAAATAGATCTTGTTCTTCATAAAACATTACCATAAGAAAGAGTGTAATTTTTCCCATATATTTATATTTTCTCGCCAGGATCCATTTTCAAAATGAGTTTAAATTAAAGCTTTTTGGGTGATCCCTTCAAACATTGTTCCAATTATTATGACAATCATGTCAAAATACATGACTACCAGAGCTTAAAACAAACAAGTCTAAATCATTTGTAATATAAATCAAAAGTGTTCAAATAATTCTTAAAACACTATATTCTCTTCGTTAACAAAATGATTTCACAGATGGAGGGCCGGGTCTAATTCTTCATATACGGCTCTATCGATAACTTAAGCATCTTCCCATCTGAAGCTGCAGGCCCGTTTTCAAAGTTTTTTGGCAGAAATATTTCTTTTTAGCTAGTTATGACACTGGTGAGGGATATATGGTCACCATGGTGCAATATTTTTGTTTTGAGTTCTTTTCTATTTTGTTATCTAATAGTGAATTAAATCACAACACTCT
Organism: Mercenaria mercenaria; assembly: GCF_021730395.1. Classification (NCBI taxonomy): domain Eukaryota; kingdom Metazoa; phylum Mollusca; class Bivalvia; order Venerida; family Veneridae; genus Mercenaria; species Mercenaria mercenaria. The sequence goes on from NC_069365.1 coordinate 95,810,810, forward strand.
TCATTCTTCACAAAAATCTATTAGTGTAATACAAAACATCCAAACGTCTTCCTACGGGATTAAAAATCAGATGTTCTAAAGCCGATATTTTCATAGATTCAAGACAATATGTTTTAATGTGGTTATAAAGCAATGTTCGGAGAAACAATAGTTGAGATATTCCGTGTTCAAGGTGATATTGTGCTGCTTCAGAGATGAATAAACCTTAAGTAATACGGCTCTATCGATAACTTAAGCATCTTTCCATCTGAAGCTGCAGGCCATTTTCAAAGTTATCTGGCAGAAATATTTCTTTTTAGCTAGTTATGACAATGGTGAGGGATATAGGGTCATCATGGCGCAATATTTTTGTTTTTGTCGTGTTGAGCGACCGGTGGAGTTCTTTTCTATTTTGTTATCTTATAGTGAATTAAATCACAACACTCTTCATTCTTCACAAAAATCTATTAGTGTAATACAAAACATCAAAATGACTTCCTACGGGATTAAAAATCAGATGTTCTAAAGCCAATATTTTCATAAATATAAGACGATACGTTTTAATGTGGTTATAAAGCAATGTTCGGATAAACAATAGTTGAGATATTCCGTGTTCAAGGTGATATCGTGCTGCTTCAGAGATGAATAGTTTTATTTGTATGCTTGAAGAATTTACCATATAAACTTTGTACTTTATAAGCTATTACTTTCTAAAGAAATATAACGTTTATTATTCTAGATATTTCATTTTAAGTTGTGTAAACTGTAAAGAAAATGGGATTCTTCTTAGTTGGCGTTTCATTATAAAAAGGAATATAAAAATCATTTATTGATACACAATTTATTCCAGATGTCATAAACAATATGGTTTTTACTCCTCTATCAAGAGACTTAATGTGATTTTAGAGCTATATTACTTTTGCAAGACTTTCAGATCCAAGTAATAAAGTTTCAATTTCAGAGCAAATCAGTGTGATATTGCACTGCTGGTAGAAGGATTAAATGCAAATTTTACGCGCTTTAATGCATTTTCTGCAGTAGCTAATGAATAGGTTATGACATTATTTTGTTAACGAGGACAATTCAGGACACGTCTCAGAGATTTTGTATTCTACGAGGTTGCATTATATCATTGATGTGCTCATTTTAAAGGAAAGAAATAGTTTGAATAGCTGGGAAACTTTACTTCCTAGGCTTATTCTATCTATTATTATTCAACTTTACAATATTACACACTGTATTAGATCAATTGCAAACATCATATGAAACAGACAGAGCTAATACAAAACATAACTGAGCCAATATGAGAAAAACAGGGCCAATACGAAAAAACAGGGCCAATACGGAATTCAAGCATTTTGATTGGTTCAAAAGAGAGGGCCAATACGGAGAAGCCACTTCCGTTTGATTTTTAAATGACGCCATTTTGTTTTACATCAGAGTTATAGATTACATTTTTTTTCACATTTTGATAAAAAAAGTCATCCAACATGTTCATTTAATAACCAAGTATGACTGAGCGGGATGTACGTCTTCGGAGATTACAACGGTACTTTCGCTTATTCGGTATTGTGTAAAATGCAAGTGTTTCCTGTCAGAAATTCTAGCAGTTGTCAAGGAAAATAATAAGAAAATATGGAAACTCAGATTAATTAAAAGGATGAGACTTATCTTTAACAGACATTTTGATAGTGTGGACTATTTGTGCAATGATAAATAGCGATTCAAGTGCTGGAAAGTGGATGAATAAATTGGCGAACAAGAGTGTCAGTTGTGAACTGCAAACAATTTCGGATAAGAATTAAACGAGGCATGGGACTATATAATATGTGCTTGATTGGTTGTATTATCTTGATCAACACATATGTGTATAATTTTGTGTCTCGTTGCTTGCAGCCTAAAAGGAAACGACTTTTAAAGCAGTTTGTATCACAGTTCAAATGGTATGGTACTCGCTAAAGAAAATAAATAGGAATTCCAAAAAATAAGGTATGTTCTAGTTACTCTTGATTTTGTCGCATTAAAAGTATCTTTCAAAATTATTCTCAAGTACCTACATACAACTCATTCTGTTTTACTGGCGAAAATGAGCATGATTTCTAAAATACGTCTAAACTGTAAACAACTTGTCAAAGAATGACACGATTTTTCACCTGAACGTGCATAGCTGTCATAAGGTAACTCACAGAGTTCTTATACTGTTACCGCCAACAGTTGAAAGTTGAATAATAATATTATCATTAATCAAGCGATTTCATATTGGCCTAGTTATTTGTCCTCGGGCAGTCGTATTGGCCCTCGGCCTACGGCCTCGGGCCAATACGACTACCCTTGGACAAATAACAAGGCCAATATGAAATTGCTTGATTAATAACATTATAATATAAATTGGCAGAATATCTAATATAAATTTGGTAGAATAAATCATGCATAAATTTTGTTTCTGGTGTCGTGGTGCCAACTCAATGTATCTTTATTAACAGAATGACGTTGCTTAAGCCAATGGCAGAAGACGTGATAGTTGACGAACATTGTTTACTTCTTACGAATAGACTAAACCAATCCTTACATCTAAACAATTTCGGATCTGTTCAAAATCAGATTTTTGTCAAAAATGAAAGAGTTTTAGACGTCGTTGGCACCGGTTATTCAGTATTGAGCACCGCCGTATGAACACATCTGCGCATGTCTATAAATTGTTTTGTACTTACCAAATGTGTAAATGTTGAGTTCCGCTCAACCCGGGGCTAGAGGGTGTAGACGGTAGCCTGCATTCCCACTACTGCCCATGAACAGACTCAATCAAACCGAGCCTGCATCGTTTTTGTTTTTGTCGTGTGGAGCGACCTGTGGAGATTCCACTTTTTCTATCTTTTTCTGAAGCTTAATATGTATGCAATGACAAAATCCTCTGTTTATAACAGTTGTTCGAAAAACAAACGTTCTAACACCGTGTTATATCATATTCGCATTATGCAGACAACGTCCATTAAATATACAGGTCTAACACGACTCGATTCACTTTCCTTAGACACAAAAATGACTGCAAATAGGACGTAATCCAATGATATAATTACTGTTTATACGTCACAATGCTTACGTAATATGATTACGACAAAAACAGTTTTTGTTAATGTTGGGATGTTTTGCTTAAAGAGACACAATGTTGTTTGTACTCGTATTAACGCACAACAAATGCCCGGGATAATTTACTGTTCTTTTTGAACTTTTTGCGTCTAATTTTGAAAGAATGAATTTTTCGAATAAAGCCATATTGTCATTTTTTTATTTTTGAAAATAGCATCAGATTGCGCATTGAATCTCGCGGAAAGGGCAATCTTTGATATCGTTACGCCAATGTTGTTTATACGGAAATAAACGTGTTTTTTTTTTCATTCCATACAAATTATACTAAAAGTATTCAGCGATAAAATCTTTCTTCGGGTTATATATCTTAAGGACTGTAACCAAGTGTAGTGAATCAGGCGTTTTAAACCCTTTCCAATTTCTAATTCTTATTACAAAGGTCATCTCGTCCGCAATATTCCCTCTACAGCATATGAAATATTCTGGACACGGACCTAACATTCAGCAAACCATATTACTCGTATTTCAGATGACCTCAAACAAGCATTGATATAGTCACTCAATAGCATGTCTAAGACGCGGTCGGGAATCGAACCCACGACCTCCCGCACTCGAAGCGGACGCTCTACCACTAGGCTACCCAGGCGGTATTTACAGATGAGTATGAATGATTTTACAACACGGGTTAAGAAAACATTGAAACATCGTTAGCGTTTCAACAGTTTAAGACGATATAAAATATAGACATGTAAAAATTCATTCTATTCCTATAAAGATTTACTGTAATCTTTTAAAGTAAGTCACTTTCGTAGAATGTATAAATTTTTAATCAGTTTTATTACTTTTACTGTAAATGTGATGTTTAAAGTCCCACCACGACCTAGTGACCTATTTTTTGTCTAACAAAAACTTCATGAAAATCATTCTTATAATACAAGCAATATACAGCTATACAGCAAGTTAGGCCCTTCCTGAATAAATGTGTTTTGACAACTTCATCTGCAAACTTATTCAGTCAATCTCTTTTCAGTTTCAAAAAATATAGATGAATAACTATCTTACACTGTAGAAACAAAATGTGATTGAAATTTAACTAAATACACTGATTTCTGTATATATTGCTACAGTAATTCAATAAAATGTTAAGACATTACACACATTGTCTTGACCTAATAATATATGTCACTGTCAATTTGTAACTAAATACTTGTATATCTCAGGTTTATACATTCAAAAGGATACAGTTATTTTTGATGCGTCTTTAAGTAACTAAAATTAAACCATGACTCATTAGTTTTTCTTCCACTAGATCGTTTTTAGGGGTTTTCTATAATCCAACCGTTGTGACATGTAAGTGGAAAGTTGGGGGAGGGGGGGGGGGGGGGGGGGGGGTGGAGAGTTAATGTCATTTACGTGACGGCGGACAGTTAGCCTAACCAGTGTTCCTTGATTCTGTACCAGTATAAACCTGTTCTCCGCAAGTAACTGCCAACTTCTCAACATGCACTAGAGATGGAGGTTAAAGATGGCTTTTATCAAATCGTCACGGAGAACATACGGCCGCCTAGGAATCGAACTCAAGACCACGCGATCCATAGATATTCGCTCTCCCTATTGAGCTACGTGGATGGGCTTAGATACGTAACTTTTTTGTGTAATGATATCAAGAGTTATTAGTTTGTCAATTTAGGATGATTAAAATAAATATTTGTGTATTGACGTATGTTCGTATTTAACCCAAAAATGTTTACTAGCGACGTAAGTGCTTACACAATAATAAATATAACCGGTACTTGCATAGTTAGAATCCATGTTCTCGTTAAATTTATCTCTCTGTAGAAACTTTGATAAACGCTTGCCTATTCTACTTCCACAGTTCCCAAGACTGGCTTTGAAAAAATGATATGACATTTGGTTATTCTTGCTTGCTTCTAGCCGAAATGTCTACCAGACTGCGAAGAAATGTAGTTTCAAACCCAGTAATTAGGAAAGTGCCTGAATTCTCAGAACTGATTAATAAGACAGTTTGTATATTTTATTTTAGGCAATATAGCAGCAAGCGATATTGCATTTACGACTCTTGTGGGTTTTTTTTGTCACGAGAATATATGGGATATCTCGAGCGGTTTTCATTAAATAAGATTAAGCTCTTTCAATCCTTTTCTAATACTATTAAATTTTCAAGTATTTTTGCAAACTCTGTTCAGGTCATATTCAGCATAATTCAAATTGCATCCTATGTAAGACTCAAGACCCGCTTTCATAATTGCTTTGAGATAAATGTCTAACTGTTTGACATAACAGAAATTATGAATTGATATGGGAACCTTGGAAGAAAAACATCTAGTTAAGTTTGATAATAATGAAATGCAGTACGTTATTATATGGTTACAAATTATTTTGAGATAGATTTAATTACAATCACGTGTTCATGACCGGACTATTTGTTGGTACTGGTAAGGATATTTTAATAATCTAACTGCTACGTATTTTAATTGAATTTGACTTAACACAAAACAGTTTAAAACTGGGTGGATTCGTGTTAAAGGGACACTGTTCTGTAAACGTGGCTGTTCCGAGTGGACAATTGTCTTCTTTGGTAATGGCTTAATGACATACTTTGGTGTTAATGAATGTTTATTACATGTTTGACGTCGCGGGAGTGAAATAAAGTCATTACATAAATTTGATAATACACTAGTGTAATAAAGCTTTGACGTTGACGTCGTTTTAAGTATAGGAGACGTTGTTCGAATACTAGGAAGAGAAGAAATTTTGATGTTTCAGCAGGAAAAGCTTACATCAGATAAAAAGAAAATCACATGTGTGTCTTTCCACATTGAATATACTAAACCCGTTGAATAAAATTGACAAAGTGCTCGGTAGAGCCTCACATTTTATTATTTCATTCAATACGTTAAATAAATTCAATATGAGAAGACACAGATGTATTTTATATGATGGAAGATTGTCAGTTGATTACTGGAATGCCATAAAATGCTCTAAAACATGAGTACAAACACTTTCTTAAATAGATTTTGTATGCATCAGCCTTTCCATAAACTGTATTTTACTTTAAATCCACATTGGGAAATTACGTCTTTATGAAACGACAATTCATCCATCAGCTTGAGAAATAAAACATAAATTTTGACTGAGAGCACTGTAGTGTTAATGCACACAAGAGCTTTTGTTCATCCAAAACATACAGTAATAACTTTAGATAATGATTGAGAGTTACTGCAGTAAATGTATAAAAATAAACAAATAGTTTTTCCTTGAAATTCAGCTCCTTTCAAACCTAAATTGATCAAGGCACTTGTTTAGATAAAATACTTAGTTTATGCAACTTACTGGAACAAGCGTATCTTGATGGCTCAATCCAACGGCAAGCTATTAATCGAACTGCAAAGTCTTTTTGATGCATTTTTGTTCGAGGTTCATTATTGAATGCATTAGTGTTGCCATAGTGATTGATGTTGCAAGCTTAAAGCATATACATTGCTGGGTGAATGAATGCAATAAAGTTTGACTTTCTAAACTAAAATTAGGGCTGTATTTTGTACATTAAATAGAAAGAATGTCAAAGTGCAAACTATTATGACTACCAGCTTTAAACATGTTGAATTCAATTTTGCTTGAACCTGATAACTATGCAAAAATTAGAAATATTAATCTTATGTTGTACTTGCTTTGAAATACGTGTTAGAAACCAGAATAATAACAGAAAAAACTGGAATGACTGACAGATTATACAAACAAAACAAAAATAAATAAAGACCTCAGCATGTAGAGAAAATCAGGACGTGCACCTATTGTATATCTTTAACTTCGAGAGGTAAATGGTCGCAGTATAATCTAAAATTCTCCGACGTGATATAAAACAATAAAAATACAAAAGCAGAGAATATTGGTAGTATATTGCTTACTTGCGTTTTGTCACGAAAGCAACCGTATGGAAAGTTTCATTATTGCCATCTGTGCTTTTATGTAAACCAATTCAATTCCCATCAGATCTTGGCATAGAAATTCATTTTGCTGAAAAACATTTCTTTCAAAAAATAAATGAGAAGCGATTCAGACGGTGAACTGTTCAATCTGAAAATCAAATTAGTCGATCTAGACTATGCGATTTATCTTCGAGTGTTAATATTGACATTCGCTCCAGAACGGTAAACCGTTAGTTTCGTAAACACCAGTAAGGGCGTCTGCGTTCTCTGAATGTGACTTTCTGTTAGATTTATTTTTTTAGTATCAAATAGTTTAAACATGCTACTAAAGTATTTGGATATGATTTTTTTTGAATATTGTTTAGCAGACAAATGTCGTGTAAAATTAATAAAAATAATAGAATTCCACAAACGCCGGTGCTTAGTGGGTGTGAGAGGTCTTGCACATTTTATTAACTCTTATGAAAAGACTCAATCAAACCAAACCTGACTTCATGTTGGTTGACTGCTGTCTATGATTCCAGAGGATCTTTTTACAGATTTAAGTAAATGAGTACACGTTTTAGACATAAAACCAAACATCTAGTACGATTTCTTGTTGGAATGGTGAAGCCCCAGCGCGCTTTTTATTACTGTACTTAAGGAGATGAATGATTTTATAAATTCCAGCGCAATTCCCTTCATAGACATGAATGATATAAATGTTTTATACCTTCAGTAACTAAATTTGGGACGACAACAGTTGTCTGCAAAAGTTGTAAGACAGCAAGTTAATTGTTTCCAAGTAAAGGTCAATTTTTACCTTTGTTATGGGTTTACAGGTTAGTATCGAAATGTATATTCAATTGCACATGTGTGTTAGATTCGTGTTGCAATGAACAGTTTCGTTAAAATTCGGCAATTCGACATATTATTTTGCGCTATACAGGGGCCGACAAAGAATGCTACCATATTTGTTCTACTATCTTATATAGACATTTCAGAACCTAAACGACATAACAGAATGATTTTACACTTAATTCACGCACGATGTACCAATTATTAGGTGGTTATAGAATAACTCACCAGACGTCTATGCACTTTTAGTTATCCCGCGGATCGTTTTACTTCCTGTATTTTACACTGTTTAAGACGGTCACGCGTTGACGTCACGTCGACCTTATATATTATGCGCCATGAAATGGTGCTTCCTTCTTTCGTCTACTTGTCTACATTAAAGACATATTAGAATCGAAATAATATATAATAGCAGAACCATGATTAATATACTCAACGTGAATAATTCGATCTTGCTATTGTTTCGAAATATTAAAACGTTAGAACGTTTGGTATTCCAACAGGCGTCATAAATTGACTATTTTGTGGCTTCAGACAGCTTTTGCTTAAACGTATGTACAACTGGAACAAATAAATCAATGCGAGAGAAAGAGAAAACAAAACTGTATGAATCAGGAATAAATTTCGGTTATGCAATTACTATCTGGACATGAAATTAAGTTGTTTAAAGAATGCACGAAGGTTCCAAACCCTTTAAACAGCAATGCATTTTTGTGTTAAAATTACATATCGTTCAGTTAACAAAAACATATTCACTATAATTTTAAGAAATACTGATACAAAAAAAAGTAAAATTGGACCAAGAGTTATAACAACATCAGAAGTCTGTCTTCTCCTGAATATTAGAAACAGAAATTATATTAAAATGGTAACTACATTATTCAAAACATTCCTTAAGAGACTCAAATAAAACATTAGTTGGCAGACTACTTCTGACATAATATTAGAAAAATGATTAAAATTCAGTTTCGCATATCAGACCGTTCTTTTAGAAAATTCTTGAGACAGAACGACGTTAAGTGTCTCTCTTGGAGCGGAATTCATATAAGTTTTAAGTAGCTTGTTTTCCAGTCCATTCGATTAAAATTTCATTGTTTGTACTATTTTGATTGATGTATGTCTTTCTATCAAACTTTGTTAATTTAAATATAGTACTCATGTTTGTATATACAATTTGTGGAAATACATACAGTTTAAACTAAGTGTCTCTCTTCTCTAGCTATGTTTATTGACAAATTAGACTGCATTCAGGAAACAATGGGTTTAATCAAATTCAATACGTCGTAGAACCAGATTTGATCAGAACAATCTGTACACAATATCTTAATTAAATGGTTTCAAAAGGCAATCTTCCTCTTTGCAATTTGCTTTTCTGTTTGCGTAACAGACAACATAAGTGCCATAAATGTCTTCTTCGAGTTATTTTAGAATGTTTATATCATGCCTTAAAAGATATAAACGTTTTCAGTATTTTAATGAATCAGTGCCAATTTTCTTGTGTGGGGTTGTCTTGCTTGGGATTATTTTATTGTTTCTGTCAGTTTTACTGTAAAAGTTGATTATTGTTTTCATTTTTTGTTTCTGCTAATATGATTAAAGTTTTCTTCGTGCGACTGACTGTCTCTTCATTTCTTTTATTACTACAGTAGCAATGCGTCAATATTCAATCATTTCTGATAAATTTAACCCTTACCCTGCTAAATTTCTATAAAGAACTTGTCCATCATTCAGTTTGGACAGTACCATTAACTGGTAAAAGGAGTGCTTACAAAAAAGATACTGACTGAATGGCGAATAGTGCAGATAATGATCAGACTGCACGGATGTGCAGGCTAATCATGATCTACACTGGTCGCAAAGGCAGAATCAATCGTGTCCAACTTGATAAGGGTAATTAAAAATCATTGAGCATAAACATGGTAAGTGAATGTCTGATTTAACTAACGAGCATTAGTTATAGCCATATCAGGTTGTAATGGTAAAGTGGTTTTCTTTTCGTTCAAATCGGTGTGCCCTGTTTTTGTTCGTCGTGTAATCGTGTTTTTGCTGTGTGTGGGAGAGTGTTTGTTGTCCGCGTGCACGTCCGCGAGCTGTGAGTTGCCTTTTCGGGAGGCTTCGATTTTGGAAAGTGACTTTTCCTATTGGAAAACAAATCCTTGCTTTGTATTAGCAGCGACTCTGCACAGTAGATATTACCATCGATCATTAAATAAGTTCCATACCCATGTCCCAGAAACGTAATGAAAGCTAGCTTCGTTCAGTTAATGTTTTAGGCAAATTGTAATACATCCACAACAGACGACATACTTAAAAGCATAGAGAAATTCTAATTTTGTTTAAAGTGAAGTCAATTCGTTTATATTTTGTGATCGATAACAGCAGCCAACTTTGAACCAGTAAATGCAAGCATATCAGACTATTAACCCTTAGCCTGCTGGCGGCAAATGGTTCTGCCTTCGCCGTGCAGTCAGATTATGATCTGCACTGTTCGCTATTCAGTCAGTATCTTTTTTGGAAAGCACTCCTTTTAACAGTTAATTGTACTGTCCAAATTGAAAGATGGACAAGTTCATTATAGGAAATTAGCAGGGTAAGGGTTAATGATAGCTAGTTGCATTCTGTTTTCCGTGTAGGTTATATGCATTATTTATTATTTCTGACAAGCTCAGCAGTCGGTCTGCAACTACATTAATTTACGTAACCACACATACGGGCGAGTAGTATTTGGGCCTCTTGGGCCCCACAACTGCGCAGGCGCGGCGGCCATCTTGGATCTATCACGTCATGCGCAGCGGTCATTTTGAATTCTATGTTTAGAATGACATCACCTTTTAGGTATGAAGGTATTAATTGCCTCCGCTACTATTTTCTATATAAAATTAACAACTTATAACATATTTTATCAAGATATCTAGCATTTCACTTCCTGCGAGACTACCCTTGTCTTGAAGGTCTGTCTTTACGCAATCAAAATATACCTAAAAAATATGGGGTTGACCATAATGCAGTGAAACCATGGTCACGTGACTGAGACACGTGATGAAAACGCTAATATTGCGTAGGTAGACATCAGGAAATACCTACTTTCACTTTCGTTTTACAAGGCAGCTTCAAATCAACTTTTGAAACATATAACGTAGCTTAAAATCATCTGCGGACATTCCTTTTTACAATCAAGCATCAATAAAGCTTATATCTGGCATGAAAATGGCCTTTACTAGGCGGGAAAATTGCACTATATATTGATATGGACTACGGAGGCATATCCGGCTAATTGCCCCCTTCATGCCCGATTTTAAGAATGACTTCACAATGTAATAGATAGAAAAGACAGTAATAAATCTGTTTTTCATAATGAAAATGACTTTACGTTCTATGAATAGAAATGACTCCCTGAAGTATATAGAGCTGACTTATATACCTATCTAGGGCGTGTTCGCGCACATTGAGGGTCAGCCCTACACGGGGAGATAACACGAAAACAAAAGCTATACGCATGCGTAAAAAAAAGAATCCTTTAACCTCTCGTATAAAAACCATTCGAAAGAAAATGTATAATAATGTCTACGACTTGACCAATCATTAAAATAAAAACTATATGAGAATAACCGATATACTATTTGTAAAATGAAATTATAAGACAAAATATTACCTACTCA